>NC_044281.2:20739118-21352690 GCF_004027225.2 Strigops habroptila | reverse complement strand
CTGGCAGAACTAATGTTTACCTTACCCTAATAAATCAAGAATTTACAACTACATTTTTAATACTTTGATTTCTGTTATTCTGATTAACTCTGTTACCTCAACAAAAACATAAATGAATGCACTATTTCAGTGATAAATTTTAAGTGCAGCATTGGTAATGGAAAAATAACCTTTTTAAATACTTAGTAATTTCTTATGAAAAGATAAAAATGTTTAATTAAATGACAGAAATGGATTTTCAGTATCAATTCTTCAGCCTCAAATCTTACCATAATGTGGTAATTATTACTATTATTTTTTAAGAAATTTACAAACTATCCAAGTCTCACATCTAACAACTCAGGAAAACATCAAGAAAATAATAAATGGAAGGGTTTAAGAGTTGAATTCAAGGAAAGAATCATGTTCCAAAGTTTTCTCATGACAGACAAAGGTTTTCTTCTGCTAGTTCAATTCATTTATGCAGTTAATTTTTTTGATTAATTGATCATGACAGTATTATAGTATAATATTGATTACATTAGATGTGTACACATTTGAAGTCTTCGATTAGGTCAAGAAAATGCAGATAGGCCAAAAATTTGCTATGCTTCAGAGGAAGAAAGTTCAATTATATTTAGCAGGAAAATCACCAGTATTTTTATCTAACCATAGTTTTTAAGTAACCAAGGGGTGAACGGCGACAATAGCTTAAGAGAATCCTTATGTCAGAGAGAACAGAATCTCAAAGGCATGACTTACTCAAGTAACACACTGTGCATTATAGAACCATACTGTCAGCTACGCACCCCAGTTTTAGTGAAAATGCAGTATTTAAAAATTTGGAACACTGGTTACATAAACTGAAAATTGTTAGTATCGGCAACCTCTGACTTTCACTTCTAGAGGCACTAATATACTTACTTTTACAAATATGCCTCTACTTGAAAACGAGCAATTGCCCTGTGCTTTGGAGGTGCCTAAGACCTAGCTAAATATAAGTTTTGTGTCTATTTTAGGGCTTTTTTTGGATACGTATTCAACTGTCATTTCTCATACATTTCTTCCATAAAGGTACTCTGCTGGATATTTGCAGTGTATTATGAACAGATGTTATTCCTGCTCTGCTGATTCATGTTAGAGGGCTTGTATCTTTGATGGGTTGTGAAGGGTGGATGAAACTGTAAGTGAACAACACAGAACAGTAAAGAAAATGTTTAGGATTTCACTCTTTTTCTAAATGAAGTTATTCACAGCAGATTATAAACTGGTGCTTCCACACTATTCTAAATCGAAATCTTATTATGCCATCAAAAGCTGACAGACTTTCAAGGTAAATGACTGGTGAAGTCTGAATCCTCATCACCCACCATGATCTGGTTTTGCTGTAGTTTGGGAAAAACCTCAGTACCATTTAAGAGTAAGGACCACAATCTGCCCTTAATGGTCCAACAATGTTATTTATAATACCCGGAATTTTCAGGAGTATGGTAAGCAGATCCCATTTTGCAAGCATGGCTTTTTAACTGCAGTGCCTACATTGCATGTTTGGGCAATCAAGTCACTGGTAAACTACTAAATTATTTGCTATCCTTTTGTTCCCAAAAATGTACATGTATGTTTTTGATACGCTGTATAGGTTCCAAAAAAGAGAAAACAATTATTTGAAGTAAACGACAGAATCTTAAAAATTAACAAGATTAAAAATGTTCTGAGTGAGTTCATTTTATTTGAATGCTCAGGCACCACAGTAAAGGCTTATTTTGCTACCCTTATTTACACCTCATCTCCAAGAACACTTCATCTCCTGCTCAAGCCTGCATCCTAAAAGTAACATTAAGTGCTTTCCTGGAACAGACTAGTGAACTACATGCTGAGATGATCTCTAAAATTTCTTATTTTTAAAGCCATGCAGTAACATCATGCTAGCAACAAATTATAATTTGTACATAACTGCATAGAAATAAATCTGCAAGGTATCTTAATTCTCAATTGAAATGGAATAAAATGAGAGGGGTTTTTTTTAAAACTGGAAAATACAAGACTGATCATTGTGCTTAGAATTAAAATAGCCTTTTCTAATTCCTTGCTTACCTCAAAAGGACCATCTGATTTCTATGAAGTGAGTTAAAACAGAAGAGCTATAAATTCTTTTCTGCTGTTTAGAATATTGCTGATTTTTTTTGACATCACAGATGACAGTACATGTGATTAATGGCTGCTGATAATTGGAGTTTCATTCCAGTGGTTATTGCTTGTCAGTAACAATTAATAGTTCCACAAAAACCCCATTCATTTCACAGTATTAAAGGATGATGGCTTGTGGGAATTATGCTAAACTAGCAATTTCAATTAGATTTTGATTTTTATAGTATATTGAATAACAGTTTATGGTTTTATAATAGCAGTGATGGTTTATTGTTTTATGGCAATGACTCTCATTACATGTATGTTTATCTGGAGAATTACATTTTTTATAGTTGTCGTATTAAAAAATCAATTGCATGTTACCATTTCTTTAAAAGTAGAGAGTGTTTTGGTCTTTATCAGTAAGGATGATTTTGATTGTCAATTACATAGGTTTTGTCCCGGTATTTGGTAGTCAAGATGCGATGTATGAGGGATGCAAAAAAGTCTTAAGCTACTCAGAATCAAGCACCAGCTGGTATGGCATGTGGTGCAGTCTCCCAGTTGCAAGTCTCTTGCCTGCAGTTGGCTGGACTGTAGATGTAAGGCAGTAACTGTCTCATTTGATCATTTCCAGAACTATAGGAAGAGAGGAGGGGAAATCTCTAATAAAGGAAAAGATACTGATTTTGGAGGCTCATTGAGAAGCATCCTCACCTTTGGCCCTTTCTCCAGTAAATAACTTCCTGCAGTCAGAAGACAAAAAAACCAAACAAAGAGCAACAGGAAGGGAGAAGGAATCAAAGACTGGCATAGAGGAGCACACAGGGGAGAGAGCAAGGGTTGTGTAAGATACAGCTGATTGAAAACATCATCTGGATCAGCACAAAATGGTGCATAGAGTTTGATGTGAGAGACTGGAAAGGGCATAGTTCCTTTCTGTGATGGCATTAAACTTAATAGAGCAAATTTTTTGAGTTTCTTAACTGAGAAACAAGCAGGCTCTGAAGTTTAACATGCTTATAAGACATATCTTGAAAATATAAGTATACTAATAAAAATTCTGGTCCTCAGGAAGTCAGTGTATTTCTAACATTGACATCTGTATTATTGGGATCTGATTCATAGATCACCTAATAAAGTTCACCAAAGTGGAAAAGGGAACAGTGTGGAGAAAGAGCTTTATAAAGTTAACTTCTTCATTTGCAAGGCACATACCGATTTCACTTGCATAAATGCTTTCACCTAGGACTCTCATTGGCTTCAAGTTTTTGTTGCAGAGAATACAATTTCTGTGAGAATATTCTAAAGAAATGTTTCTTCTGCTTTGTCTTTAATATGCTCTTAAATTTTACTGGTACTTTGGATTATTTTTTCTAATTTAATCTTACTTACACAAATTATCTAATGAATCTCCCAAATAAAGAAAATTCTAGTAATTCAATCTTGTAATATTCTTCCAGACAGTGAAACTATCCTAGCGTAAAACGAGGTAAGATGAGAAGCTGTCCCATGAAGCACTGTATTATTTTAGCAAACTACGTTAAGGAAAAAGACAACAATAAAAATAACTGTGATAATTCTAACAAAATTCCAAGTCAAAACTGCAGCGCACTGCAAGTTCTGTTTAAGATAATAATTCTCCATCCAGTAATGATCATTTTTAAGTCAATGCCAAACGCTGATTGAAGTCAATGAGAACACGAGCAAGACCTTTATTATAATTTGATTAATTTGTGGAAGTTTACAAAAGTGCAAAATTACTGCTGGTGATAGGGGAACCTCAAAAGATGTACTTCTTTGTTTCACGGGGAAAATCATAATGCAAAAGTTTGCATGATTATACGGAGATACGTAAATCTTTTAGATTTACTTCAATCCTGGCCTTCAGACCACCTGTTCAGAAATATTTTGCTTACAGTTTCATGATACTAATATTAGTTATTTCTTGTACATTATCACCTAACAGCCCTAATTAGTATTTGTTCTACTGTGGCAGGTGCTGTATAGACCATGGTGAAACCAAGTGCAGAATGAAGATGGCAGTAAATACACAAAGTAACTAGCTTTTGGACTCAATACAAAAAATAATTAGCTTTGCAATTCCCAAGGTAAATTTGGGCCAAGTGTGGGTTAGGAGTTATTTTAGAACAATGGTTTTTCTTATAATTTCTTTTCAATTTCCAAATGTTTATTTGGAAAATAAAACACACCAAAAAAGTGCTATTGAATAAATTCACAATTAGGATGCAAAACGTCATGACTAAAGAGAACGAAGTATACAGTATGTATGTCAGGAATCTGATACCAAAGTACAACAGAGTTCAAAACCACGGTTCAGTTCTGTTCTTTGATCTAATCTATTAAACCTTTAAACTTTCTATTGTAGAACACCAATTCATGTATTGCAACACCTGTAAATCCAGATCTAATCTCTTATTCAGACAATTATTTCCACTCCTCAGTAACTCAGGTTTGATAATGCCAACAAAAAGAGTCCCGCAATGTATGTCCCACATCCACACCAAATTTATTGGTTGGGGGTTACTCATTCTATGACTGAAGAATTTCTCTTGCAAGAGAAAAATTAAGATTTGTCTTCTATATTTTCTGAATGCTTAAACATTGAACTTCTATTTCTTTTCCCCAAAATCCACAATTCTCATTCTTTCTGTGACATTCTTAATAATTTTTTAACAGCAATGGTAAAATACATTTTGCTGATCAGTGTCTTGAAGCCACAATGATATTCAGCCTTCCCTGGAAGAGAGACCTTTTCACTTGCACTCTGTTTTTAATTCAGTTCAGCTACAATACAGGAAAATTGAGCAATAAACCATAAAGTCAAGAATAGGCTTCTTTTTCTATGCGTATGTAAAGAATGTTACTTTGAGTCAGTAAAATCAGTGGCTACTCAGGACCTGAGAAGACTAGGTATTGCTAAGATTCTCCAGCCAAAAATCTCAAGTTCAGTTAAATATAAGTTAAGATCCTAAGAAATGGCTGTACCCTCAATTTCTTTTGAGCAGTATTACTATTAAGAGCGTCCCAGTGTTATATCATATGAGGAAGTTGACCCCCCAGCACACACATACATATTTCCATATACATACAGTATGTATAGTTTCCTGGTGGCTGGATAGAAATCCAGATTGTTTTAATAAATGGTACTTCCTCAAATGTTATGCTTCTTCCAGCCATTCAGTGTATTTGGTAGTAGAAGTTAACTTTTCCTTGCCATCCTTCTCTCATAGCATTTCAAATGTTGGATACAGAGCCATTTCAAAGACTTAGATTTTCTGAATGATGATGCATAGGAACACTTTCTTAATTAGTTCAGATGGTTGGGTACAAATGGTTCTTAGCAGATTAGTGTCCTGCAAAATCCATGTTGATAATTCAATTACTGTTTCAAAATGTAGTATTTTACAAAACACTTAGGGGAACTAGACATTTCCTCTGAGAAAACTCCAGGGGTATGGGAAAGCCAGCACATCTGGGCAGAACAGGGAATGTCAGAGTTGTCCTTTTTTGGGTGTAGATTCTAGCTTTTGCATGCATTTCTAGTTCTC
This sequence comes from Strigops habroptila, assembly GCF_004027225.2. Classification (NCBI taxonomy): domain Eukaryota; kingdom Metazoa; phylum Chordata; class Aves; order Psittaciformes; family Psittacidae; genus Strigops; species Strigops habroptila. The sequence goes on along the minus strand of NC_044281.2, from coordinate 21,347,012 downwards.
AAGAACCCAACAGTTCTAGTGTGCCTTGGGTCATCAGATAATTAAAATATGCGTACATTCAACATGCAAAAATTTAGAAGCTGAGACCCAGCTGTTTGCTGCTTTGAAGAATTGTTTCCTTTGTTTCTTTTTTTTTTACTATGATACTATGAGGAGCACCTCTAAGTGTTAAGAGCTATAAGCAGAAAGAAGGAATAAGCCACACAAATACTCTTCTGTTAGAATGAAGTTGAGGTTGCCTGAATATGTTTTCCAACCTCAGCCAAAACTTCTGCTGGAAAATCTCTCACTAAAGCATTAGCTACTCCATCTTTTCAGGGGATGTTGCGTACTTACTAATTGTAAGTGTATGTTATGACAGTAGTGCTAGAGACTTTGATGAATAGAGGAAATAAAAAATTTAACATTTTACTGCTGCTATGTTTATGCACTTTATGACTTCATTCCTGAACTTAAGGAGAAGCAGGACTGGTTTAGTCTACACTCTGTTAAAAATTCTCTCTTCAACTCCTGCCTTACTCACAAAAAATAAACTCAAATAAGAGTTTGGCTATAATTTTCAATGGAAGGCTCATCAGTATTTAGTATCATTTCACAGCAAGAAAGACCACACAATTATACTAAGTTTCCTGCAGAGGTCTACATCAGAGCATCTATATTAACATCACTGTTATGCTTATCAGGTGAATGGATTTCAGGCATTTGCCTTCTCTGACTTTTCCTTCTTACCTTCTATAACTTATGTTGAATAAGCAGGCAAAAGCTCCTCTGAGCCTTACTGGCAGGAGGTAATTGTTCCATACTCTCTCTAGTTTCCTCTCCAGCACTATAATGTACATCAGTTGCTAATGGTTAATTACTTTGTGCACTTGCAGTTCACTCTCCTGAGAAGTGAAATTAAATTTTGTGGTTTTAGCCTAGGAGAACATGGACACAAAACACACACACTTAAAAGTTTTTTCTGAACACTAGTCAAAGCAGTTCCTTGGCACATGGGACAGGGAGTTGCAGGCCTGACTTTTATTCCAGGTGGCACTTAAGTTGATGCTCACTGGTGGCATCAGTGGCCAGAACTATTTCTTTGCACCTAACACTGATGCGTATATCCTTTCCTCTCAATTAAAGACTGCTTATTCACTCCTGCAAGAGACTGTACATACCACTATAACTGATTCAGTAATTCAAGAAATTACTCATTCTATCGGAATTTTGCTTACATTTGCCTGAAATTAACAATCTTGGCAAGAGGCATCTAACCAGCCTTGGAGCACTGTGACTGCTGGGAATGAAACACTTGAATTCATTCATCCTGGAAACTTAAGGAGTGCATTGTCATTCCTTGCCCAGACTTAAATTGGGTAGCTAGTATTTAAATGTGTGCACTGAGGAGAACAATTGCATTTTGCCCACTTTTACTAGAAATATTACTGATCCCTCTGTGCATTGTGTAAATTATGCCCAGATATCTTTGGAAAACATGATAAACAGAACTGTTTGGAAATATTCCAGGGAAAAGATTTTCTCAAGAAGATCTATTTTCATAAACCGGAAATATTTTCCTGCAGCATTTTGGATTTAATGAATTTTCATTGAATGAAAATCAGATTCATAGGATCCCTTGTCTGGACTCCTGACAGTTTGTCCCAACAGATCCAGAAATTTTCCAGTTTTTTTTTTTAGTTCTCAGCAAATATAATGTTTTGAGAAAAATATGGATCAGTTCTTGCAAAATGAAAATCCTCTTTTCAGAAGCTTTTTACGGTGTATTGTTTTCTCTTTTCATATAAGGTTCTCAAAGTATCTTAGAGGATGACCTCTAAGAGGTACTTGAAGTTTTGGAAGCTGATGATGGCCACTTAGAGCCTTTATAATACTGCAGTTATGTAGTTATGTCAGCATACAACAAAAAACTACGAACAACCAAACAAAAGAAATCCCACATCCCTTTTCAGATACAGAACTAGTGCAACTTTTAAGAATAATTTTTGCCAGAGTTTTTTGTCTGCTTTGCTAAGTTTACGTGGTAAGCCTTGGTGAGTTACAGATTGTTTCTACTAGAGAGGAGGCTTTATCTTATGATTTATATGACTATCAGTAATGATTAAAACCCAGCAGAATAAAAGGCTTTTTTTCTCATGCTAGATAGGGAGCTTAATTAGCATTAATTAAATTCTGAGAGCAACTGTCACTTCGGCTCCCTTATTTCATAGAAGAGCTGTTGCTGCTGAGATATTTTGCCATCTTTTTCATTCCTAGAGGATCCTTGACCTCCTCCTCCCTTCTTTTTCAGTACAAACAGTTTGTATGAAATATTTATATTATTCTGAGCTTTCTAAAAGAAAAAACAAAAAGCAAACAAACAAAAAAAACCTTTTTTATAATTCATTTGGATTTGACTTTGATGAGGACTCTTCAATTCACAAGGAAACAAGCTGGCTCAAAATTTATTTCCCTTATAAAAGAAGCAAGTAAAGAGCAACCCTCAACCCTAGGGGGAAAAAACCAACCAACCAAACAAACAAAACGCAAAACCAAAGGACATTGGTGGTTTGGTTTGGTTTTGGGTTTTTTCAATTAAGAAGAGGATATGTTTGAGGGAAATAGAGAAGTTCTGAATTTATTCAAGGATTTTTTTAGCCAGGTGTAATAGACCTGTCTTCTAATGTTTTTCCATTTGTTCGAAGCAAAATTCTTTATTTTCTCTAATGCTAGGTTGCAAATACCAGGAGGAGAACCACACAGTAATTTATCAGTGCCTAGAAACACCTGAGTTTGCCATATGGTTTTGCTGTAGACAGAGTTCTGAGTTTCAGCTATGCAACATTTCAGAGTGAGCTACATCAATTTGCATTACAGGGCTATCTGAGGTTTCCCCTCGGATAGTTTTAGTAGGACTAGGCAGCCTAGACAACATATGTATAAACATTGGACTACTGTTTGACAGCTCAACATGACAGACAGAATTCCTCATACATGTGCAATTCTCAGAATCATAAGCTTTAAATTAGTCATTTAAGAATAAGGTTGGCTGCATTCAGTTCTTTCAGCCTATAAACAGCTGAGCTGAGCTTACTCCACTGAGAGACGGGGAAGCTGCCCTACAGTTCAACAGAACACCCAGCTTTTTGTTGTACAATTCTCCTATCTGCTCTGCCTGGCATCCCACTTCCCTGAGGGCCTAGACACACTTGAACTGATACTGTGTAAAAAAAGCATAGAATTAAGTGCTGATTGTCTTTGTTTATTTCCTCTTGGAAACAAGAATTAGAAAAGAAGCCCTTTAACTTTAATACTAACTTTTTACTCTGAAAGAAGAATTTCTTTATGCTAAACCTGTCCTGCAGATACTATCAGATAAACCTATTTCTTCATATTTTTCTACCGTGGCTACTTTAGAAAGGGCACCATTCTGAAATTCTCTGCAATGTATTACTACCATTCCGTACAAGGAAGACGTTCTGTAAACTCAGAGCTTGAATATAGATTAAGGTAATATGATAAGTTATGCAGAACACAATTGATGAGAAATGATTAAATGGGAAAAAAGATCTGGAAACGGTGAATTTGCACCAAATTCTAAACATTTCCACTGACTATTATTATTTTGATTGTTTAGTATACCAGCCTTTGTTTCTTTGAGAGGGAAGAAGATAGCATATATTGCTTGGATAACCTCTTATTTTACATTAGAGTCAGAACTCTTAAATTTTAAGGCTTCGTTTTATCATAGAACCACAGAATAGTTAGGGTTGGAAAGAACCTTAAGATCATCTAGTTCCAACCCCCCTGCCATGGGCAGGGACACCTCATCCTAGACCATGTTGCCCAAGGCTCTGTCCAGCTTGGCCTTGAACACTGCCAGGGATGGAGCATTTCCTAGAACATTTATAAAAATTCAGCTTCCTGAGTACTTCCGGTTACTGTCTGTAACAATATAGCTGTCAAAGTGCTGGCTTCTGTGCTTGGACCAGAGCAACCTCATGCAATCCTCCAGGCTTGGGGAAGAGTGGCTGGAAAGCTGCCTATGTAAAAGGACCTGGGCGTGCTAACTGACAGCCACTGAACATGAGCAGTTTGTGCCCAGGTGGCCAAGAAGGCGAACAGCATCCTGGCCAGTATCAGAAATAATGTGGCCAGCAGGTCCAGGGCAGTGATTGCCCCCCTGTACTCAGCACTGGTGAGGCCACACCTCAGATACTGTATTCAGTTCTGGGCCCCTCACTACAAGGGAGACATTGAGGTGCTGGAGCCAGTCCAGAGAAGAGCAACACAGCTGGTGAAGGGTCTGGAGCACAAGTTTGATGAGAAACAGCTGAGGGAACTGGGGGTATTTGGCCTGGAGAGAAGGAGGGTCAGGGGACACCTTATCACTCACTACAACTATCTGAAAGGAGGTTATAGTGAGGTTGGTGTCAGTCTCTTCTCCCAAGAAGAGGGAGGATGAGAGAAAATGGCTGCAAGTTGCACAAGGAGAGGTTTAGACTGGATATTAGGAAAAATTTCTTCATGGAAAAGATTGTCAGGCATTGGAACAGGCTGCCCAGGAAAGGGGTGACCTGGAGGTACTTAAAACACTGTAGATGTGGTGCTTAGGGACATGGTTTAGTGGTGGACTTGGCAATGGTAGGTTAACAGTTGGACTTGATCTTAAAGGTCTTTTCCAACCTGAATGATTCTATGATTCTATGATATAACTTTTGCTATAAAAAAAAGCTTTTATGTTTCAAAAAGAAACCATCAGAAATGCAGTGATGTCTGCAGCAGGCATCTCTACTGCTACTGTATTTTACTTGAAAGGTAATGGAAAAATCTAAAATTTCAAGACACAAAAGTGTGTTGAAGTCCTAAACTGCTCTTTACGAAGAAAGAAAAGCCTTCTTCAGTGACTTGGTTAGCTGTAGTTAATTAATGAGTCCATGTGAAATTACTATATTAACAAATTATTTGTTAAATCAAGTCAAATTACTGAAAGAAAATTCTCAAATGAAGGCTAAATGCTGGGACTTCAGAGATCAGTTCTCATTTACTATCTGTGTTATGGTGTTTGGGTGCTATGTATATGGGTTTTTGCTGGTTCAAAAAAAATAATCTTCAAAGCTCTGTTTCATGAATTCCTTATTGTGCTACATTCTGCTGTATACTTTACTTACAAGTTAAATTCTCTGTGAAGGAAATCCAGAGTCGTTCATGAGCTCTGCAATGAAATAGGGTTGGGTTGGGGTTTTTTGTGTGAGCCAACAATTTTCAAGTGAATAGGGCCTTTATAAAACATATTTTAACACTCCTGTAGATTAATAACATGTTAGCAGAAAAAGACATGTTGAGCTTGGCTCAGTTATCCTTCCATCCCAGTTATACTGTGACATTTAATAAGAAAGGCCATTTCACCCATGGCTGCCTCAACTGCTGACGATTTGTGCAACCGTATTCCCTCCTAAGAAACTGTTCTAAAAGAAGGTTTTCTCACATGCTGATACATCCAACTGCCCATGTAAATTAGATAAAATGCAGCAAAATATATAAAATTGTTCATCTTACTTTGTAAGTATGCCTTCGACTACAGAAAGAGGAATTAACTAGGCTGGCTGTTGTGGTTTAACTCCAGCCAGCAACTAAGCACCACGCAGCCGCTTGGTCACTCCCCCTAATCCCAATGGGATGGGAAGGAGAATTGGAAAAAGGCAAAACCCACAGGTTGACATCAGAACAGTTTAATAACTTAAAGTAAAATATAATAATAATAATAGTAGCAACAACAATAATAGTAATGGAAAGGGAGATAAAAAAAGAGAGAGGTGTAAAACCGAAGAAATACAAGTGATGCACAGTACAATTGCTCACCACTCACTGACCAATGCCCAGCCCATCCCCAAGCAGCCTCTCCTGACCAACTCCTCCCAGTTTATATACTGAGCATGATGTCCTGTGGTATGGAATATCCACTGGATCTCCTCCAGAGAGTCCAGAGGAGGGCCACAAAGATGCTCAGAGGGCTGGAGCACCTCTCCTGTGAAGACAGGCAGAGAGAGTTGGGCTTCTTCAGCCTGGAGAAGAAAAGGCTCCAGGGAGACCTGACGGCAGCCTTCCAGTACCTAAAGGGGCCTGTAAGAAATCTAGAGGGACTTTTTAGAAGGGCATGAAGTGATAAGGCAAGGGGGAATGGCTTTAAACTGAAAGACGGTAGATTTACCCTCTTACCTAATATCTAGATACCTAATCTCTTACATAATATCTAGATTAAATATTAGGAAAAAATTCTTCACTATGAGGGTGGTGAGACACTGGAATGGGTTGCCCAGAGAAATTGTGGCTGCCCCATCCCTGGCAGTGTTTAAGACCAGGCTGGATGGGGCTTTAAGCAACCTGGTCTTAGTGGAAGGTGTCCCTGCCCATGGCAGTTAACTAGATGGTTAACTTAAAGGTCTCTTCCAACCCAAACCATTCTGTGATTCTATGATCCCTTTGGCTAGTTTGGGTCAGGTGTACTGGCAGTGCTCTGTTCTGGCTTCTTGTGCACCTCCTCACCGGAAGAGCATGAGAGACTGAAAAGTCTTTGACTTAGGGTAAGCACTACTAACAACAACTAAAACGTTATATTATCAGCATTATTCTCAGACTAAAGTCAAAACACAGCACTGCACCAGCTACTAGGAAGAAAATTAGCTCTATCCCAACCGAAACCAGGCCACTGGCATAAATTCTTTTTGTGATTGCAGTAGTATTCATGGACTAAAATAAGAACAAACCAGGGTAAAAAAATAACAAAGTATTTGCACGTAGGTATCTCTCATTTCTTTATAGTGTTTCACATTTGTGAATATGAATTCACAGGTTTAAGTATCGTACATTTTTATAAAAAAAAAAATGCCATTAAACAAAACTTTTCGTGACGCCACTAAATAAGCCTCTGGTGTAACCCTAGTGTTGTCTTCCTCAAGGCAGAACTGAATGACAACCTTTAGGACCAGCTCAAGATTCCTTCCAGGACAACAAGCATACACACTCCTTATCATAGAATATAAGCAAAGAAATCACAGCTAGCTTCTCATCTGGCTCCAAAACTGGAAGATACTTAGTTTGGCCTGTACCAGAAATCACTAGCCTTGCTGATAGGCAACAGGATTTGAGCTAGAATCTCCATGCAGCACCAAGCAACAATATATGAATACATCAGCTGGTTCTGTAGGTGTCTTGAGGATTTTTGCAGCAAGTCCCACTGTGCGGTGGTGTAAAACAACACTCAAACCATTTCAGTTAACTTCTACCTCTAAAAGTTACGAGAATGTTAAGTTAGATGCATTTAAGACCATCATTTTCATATTTTTAGCCAACTGTGGAGTCACACTTCAGTAAATGGCCTGGCTTTCAAAGAGTCTGAATTCTCATAGCAATTTATTTTACTCTATTATTTAATAGAATTTTATGGTAACATGGCACATCTGTTCTATTGTTTAGGTAGGACAGATGTTTCAAATCAAATATCCAAGCATTGAAGAGCAGGCTAATTGCTTCACGTAAAATCTCCATGAAAGTCACAAGGACTAAAGGATTGTATCCTGCCTGATTAAGACTGGGTAAACTAATTCAGGTTCATGCTCGTGACAGAAATGGGGAGTTTGAGGGTTTTTGGGGTATTTTGGGGTTTGGGTTTTTTTTGGTTTGGTTTGGGGTTTTTTGGGGGGTTTTTTCCTTTGGGTTTTTTTTTCCCCTATGGATCTGTTCTGCCCAGCAATTGCTATTTTGCTTTTTCCTACTATGTTACAACATAAAGTATAGGAAATTCAGGTGACAAAAAGTAAAATCAAAAGCTTAATCTTGTCAATCTTTTCAAAGGGTAAGAAAAAAGCAGCTAAACTTTTAACTATTCCATACTATGATAATCACATGCTTTTACAGATTTGTGGCTGGAGAGAACAATGTGTGCTTTCATGTATATTGGCAAAAGTTAACCCTGCTGCTCCAACTTCAGGGCATACCATAAACTGCTGTGCAGGATGGATAAATGAATGAGCCATGATCTTCATCCTTCTCTGAAAACCATAGTTATTTTCCCTACCAAGTTATAAAAAGTTGATTGGGTTTTGTTGGTTGGTTTTAGGGTTTGGCTTTTTTTTTAGAAAATATCTGTAGAGGAATGAGCACTGTACAAAGTCCTCTGAAATTGCGCATTATAGAAAACACCATACTTTCACTGAAGATGCCCCTGGCAAGGACTTTATACCAGTATCAGATTTCACGCAACTTTTCATGTAATATCTCTACAAAGCATTCACGCCTAATACAGAAGACAAAGTGTTTATACTTGTGGCAGGAGTAAATAAAACTACAACCAGCAAAACACATTAACCACATAAAAACCGGAGGGGGGATACCAAAGCAATGAAACTAAGGTCTGCCTCTTAACTGTGGTAGTTCTAAAGACAAGAGAGAAGGAAGAGAAGTATTCCAAAGCCTAAGGCCATTTTTCTCTTTTCATTTCCATTTCTTAGGGATAAATTCATGTTTATAGGAAGAGTCAAATTTTACTGCATACAGAGTACTGAAGCTAAATGCCACCAAAATTCGTTGCCACAGCTCTAATTTCTTTAGAAACCAAATGCACAGCTAACACTTGTGAACATTTTAATGACAGGATGAATAGATTTGCAAAGTTTCACAGTGTAAAAAAGCCACAGAGACAGGGCTAGCCATTGGCACAGAGCAGTCAGCTCACTTGAAAGCTTGTTGCCTTTGTGTGTGCTGGTAAAATGAATGCTGGCTTTGAACACTTGCTCACTACTTGCACAACCCTCTCCTGCCTGCTGACGTTCTGAGCCCTCGTGTCCTTTCAGCAAGAAGGATCCAGAGTTACGCATGGTGGTGGGGCACAGGTACTGTCATACCTCCCTCTCCTCTTGGCGTTGGTGGCAGAGACAGAAAGCCCGGCCTTCTCACCATGCTCTCTGGTCTCCTCACTCCTCCACCCCACACGGCACAGAGAATGGAGTCCATAGGAATGGATTTCATCATGGCATTTCGTCATTTTCTGCTACAGCAGAAAGCTGATCAAAGTTCTCAGGTTTGTGCTAACACCTGTAGTAACTAAGCCTGGCTCATGCTGACTGCTGCAGGGTGAGGTCCAGCCTGCCTGGGGAGAAAGAAGAAGAGGTTCTCAGAAACAAGGCAGGATTCAGTCTCTCTACGGAGAAGGGGAAGCCATACCGATAAGGCCCCTTTCACCTCTCACTGACCTCTCATAGCCAATTCCTCAAATCTTTGCTTCCCTTCTCTCCTCACTGATGGAGCACAGCTCTGCCGGTGGTGTAAAACTGACCTTTGCCACTCCAAGGCAACAGCCTGTTTTCCTCCATTGCTGAAAAGCCTCAGGTTGGTTTTGGCTGTATTTCTCCATCACTCTCTAACCATATGTGCATATTATAAAACTATTTTCAGAATATCATCAGCTACAAATGAAGACCAGTTGGAGAATTTGGGGGTGGTTTGTTGTGTTTTTTTTCTTTTGCCTGTGCACTACTGCAAATCACATAGACGTCCCTCTACATCACCAACCTTTCTCCTGTTACATAGGAAAACAGGGCATAAGGATTAGGTACTTCATGTTTATGCATCTAGAGGTGCAACAGAATCTCCACCCCAGAAAGGTTCAGAAAACAAGTAGAAATAGTTTGGAGCCTTGGCATAGTATATTTGAGTCCCTGCAGATAAGTAGCAACCTTTTTTGAGAAATACCCATACTGACATTGAAGGGCTTCAGTTTGTGGGCTGTTGTTGGTGTGGCCTTTGAATAAGGACAGAAAAATATTTCTATTTTTGAATGCGTATTGAGCAAGTATTTGATTAAAATGAGAATTCAGGGTTTGATTCTACCTCTATACAAGCCTCCTGAGAAATTTCTGTGCAGTTTTCTCTTTTGCAATTATAGCTCCGACTTCTGTTTTGGCTTCTAGATGTCCCAAACTGGTTCATTAACTATATATTCCAAAATTATAACAGAATCTCCAGATGCAACATTTTGTTAAATTCTGCTTTCTTTTCAAAAGTTACTCATCCACTGTGATCAGAAATTATTTTTACAGTGGGATTGTAGAATAATTTATGAAACTGGAAAATAAAATCTGTCATTTTTCCTGTCCTGCATGAAAATTAATGTAACAGATTGTTTAATTTGAAAGAGCACATAAGCACAGTGTTGATGAATGGCTTTAACTATCAACATGACTGGGAGATAGTAATAAAACTTGCAACCATCAACAATGCAATTTTTGGAATGGATAATGATTACGTGTGGATATAAAAGAAATTCCATCTCTACCATGCACCAACCTGAAAATGTAAAATTTGTTTTAATTTGTGCTACAGCTGAAGAATGATAACTTTAAGGTAGGTACCGTAAAAACTCAAAACCCCATAGTTCTGGCATGCACAGTGTAAAATGAAATTACAGGTCTTGATAAGAATAATTGTAATTACTTTGAGTAGCCTTGCATTACTCTTCTGTTCACTGAAACATAATTACTGATAAATAACTTGAAGTCCATTTTCTCCTCATTGTAGCTGAGTTACATTAATGGAATTATGGGTCTGATTTTGCTTCTTACAAAGTCTGTGGCAGCTTGTCAGCTTTCATTTGAATTCTAATCCCTAGAAAACTTTTCTCTTGTTATCTAGCACGGCATCTCTTAATATATCCCTATTATTATCAATCTAATAACATGACATAAGGCACACTCAGAGTCAAAACACTACCCTTTGCTATAAATTAACGTACACTGCTGGGACTTCCCTTATCAAACACTAAGTTGTGAGTGACATAATTGTTACAAATGAGGCAAAGTTTGTAGAGTGTTGCCACATTCTACGTGTGACAAAGCTGGAGAGAAAGAATAATCAGCAAACCTAGAAAACTTTCTGTTCACCAAAGCACATCTGGTTTACGTGCCATATCAGCTGGTTTTAGCAAAATACACTCCCTCCCTATAACCTTGCCTTCTTGGATTGCCACAGATAAAATGCGACCACTACAAACATTTTCAGGTAGGGATGATGCCATGGCAACATGCGTAAATATTTTTTTTCTTTTGCCTATATTAAGGCAACATTCATCTCCTGGGAGGGTTAAGAGAGATTATTCAGCAAGCAAACCAGTTCCTGCAAGTACTAGTCCTATGCTCAAGCCCAGTGCAAAATTTTACAATTTTATATTTATAAAATATAAATATTTCAATTGAAGTTATCTCTCTTGTTTAACACAAAGAAAATAAGATTTTATTCACCATACATGAGAATTGGGAAGTAAGATCCGCTAAGTGCTGTCAAGAGTTTACAGACAACAAACCCACTTTGACCACATTCGTCTGTTATAATCTTAGATGGTGAACGTAAGGCTTCCCCCTGTGAAGGCGATGTAAAGAATATAAGAAAGTGGACTTTAAATGGCTGGAGTAGTATATAGCAACTGGAATAACAGAAAGGGTACACGTTTGGAGCCTCAACTTTAATTGTTAGTTTCCTTTAAGTAGCTTTATTTCCTAGATAGTAAAATAGACTCCCAAAAGAATTGCAGTACAACTTTCCATATCCTTTTCCCATGGGTTTACAGTCCCCAACAGCAGTAGAACTTGCCATAGGCTTACTCTTTCCATAAACATTGGTAAGTAGTTTCTTTTCATATACAAAGGAAGGCACAAGTGATAGCCTTCAGCTATGCAAGCAAACAGCAATTTGCCACATGCAGGAGGGCCTGTTTGTGTGGAACAGGCAGGTGGCTGCAACACTCACACTGACTATCCTTTGAAAATATGTTCCTTAAAGCTTCAAAAGAAGCAACAGTGATAAGAATTATCAGTGTTTCAAGATAATGCTAAACAGAGTTCTGAGGCTATGACAATGCAGAAATAATTCACTATAAACATAATTTCTCAATCCTAATGCCTGGAGTCGGAAAATACTTATGACAAAGTGCAGCTAAGGTCTGATTCCACTGCCATTAAAATTGACGGGAATTTTACTCCTAGCTTCCATGGTAGCAGTTCATAAAAATGTATTTACTGGGGAAAGCAGAAGTAATTCATATGTATGACTGCATGAATGCTTATACATATGCATACAGATATTATAGCTCAGTACATTCCTTTTTTTCAAAGTCAGGGTACTTGGGAAAAACCCAACTCTGTCCTTCGTCTAATTTTATATTCTTACATTCTTATATTTTAGTGTAATGTCTTCATGTTTCCCATAAGCTTTCATTTATGTCTAAAAACACACCAGTAATAATATCCTCAAGCTCTTCTTTTTCTGCTATGAGTTAAATTTATATATATGCCTTATGGCCAAGTTTCTGTTAAAAAAAAAAAAAGCCAACAAAACCTTATCTTTGAAATAGGATTTGAATTTCCTTACTCTATTTAAATGCCAGCAGTAATTACAGTGCAGAACTTTCGGGCAATTTCTTCATCTTTTTAAAACCAAGAACTAGAAGTTTGATAGCAAACTCAAATGAACATATTACATGGTTTATCTGAAAATGCAGAGTCAGATTCAATTAAACACAATTAACCTCAAAAACTGCCACCACTTCTGAGGGTGAATCATACCCCTCCCAGCAGCTGAAACTTTATGCAATGAGAGAGTTTCTCAACAGGCAATATACATCTTTCAGCCCAGAGAGACTGACTCTGCTGAGCTCCTAAATGCCCACATTGTCCAGTTAACATCACTCCAGGTAATTTGTGCAAATGAAGCCCAAGGACTCTTCATCTTACAAGAGTTTCTTGTGCTTGATAGGTAGAGGAATAGAAGGACCAATGAACTATAAATTGTATCAGACTGATTAGCTGTATCTGGGAAGTAAGAGGCAAGAGATGCAGACTAGCTACTTTGGTACAAACATGGTAATCATAGAACAGTTTTGTACTTAGAAAAGGATTAAATTTTTGTCTCTACAAAGATAAAATCAACAAATCCAACTCCTAAAAATCCAACAGCTCAATCAAATGGAAGATCCTGATAGAATTTGACTAGATCTAAATCAATATGACTTTATAGAAATCACAGAATCATAGAATAGTTAGGGTTAGAAAGGACATTAAGATCATCTAGTTCCAACCCCCCTGCATGGGCAGGGATGCCTCACACTAGACCATGTCATCCAAGGCTCTGTCCAGCCTGGCCTTGAACGCTGCCTTTACCACTTGGGCAACCTGTTCCAGTGCCTCACCACCCTCACAGTAAAGAGCTTCTTCCTTACATCAAACCTGAACTTCCCTTGTACTTTGCTGAGGCAGTACTCTGCTCTTGTCATGCCTCCCTGTATTAAGAGTGAGCACAGGCCCTTCAGATCAGCCTTGAATAGCTCAACTTCCTTCACAATTCTGGAATGTCTTTATTAAGAGACTGGAAAGTCATTTGAATACATGGAAAAATTTTTTGTCCTGTATTGGGGAACACTGTGAAGGTTATGGATGTTCCATGAGCCAGCCTTTTTTGATCAAATACAAGAGTAAAAGGGTAAATTAGCCATGCTCACATGAGGCTTAGTCCAAGTTACATTGCAACATGTTGTCCAAGGCATTGCTCCAGCACCTTTTCTGGTACCGTGTTGGTTTTTGTTGCACTGGACTGGGGCGTTATAGTGCGTTGTTGTACCTCATTAGAGGCAAAATTTGCTGTTCTGACTAAAATACTTTATTCTATTCTATTCTATTCTATAGCTTGGTCGTCAAGAAATCAGAGAGGATATGAGTGAGAATAATAAGAAAAGGAAGTTTCAGTAAAAAAAATTACGGAAACTGCCATGTCACAACAGGTCAGAAGAAAGGACAGGATAGCCAGCTGCAGACCTGGAAATAAGAACTGGCAGTAAAGCAGTAGGAAGAGAGAATGAAGTTTGCTTTGCAATGTGCCCATTTTGTGATGATGGCAGGACTTATAGGAAAAATGCGCAGGGAAAATAGCTGGAGTGAGGGATGAATGAAGAAGTGTTGGGGAGCCAGATGTCATCACTTTTTGTTGCAACATTGTAAGTAATTAAGATGTAATCCTTTGATAGTCCTGCCCCACCTCCATCTCATTTCTCAGTCAATGTGTGTCCTTTAACAAGTAATCTCTTGTTCTGCTACTATAACTGCGATTCACAGAAAAACTGGATTACACTATAGGTAGCCATGTCTATTTGGACCTGCATTTTAATGGATAATTTGAGTTTAATATTAGGTTAAACTCAGGAACACACTAATTGAATATGGACTTCAAGACAGAAAAGACAGCAAATGAGCTTCACATTCAAACTAGAGTTTGCTTGCTAACAGGTGCAGAGAGGGTTCCCCATTGCCATATGAAATTCAAGAATCATTTCTTAGTTTGTTTCTGCCCAGGAGAAACAGACCTGCCTCCCTATTTGCTGATTTGGACACCATCAGCATAACCTCATGGGGATGAACGTGGTAAAATACAGCTGCTTAGAAGACATCACTCCCAGATAGGAATACCAAGATGTGCCAGGAGGCTCCTCCCACATCTCCTTTTCCCTGGTGCTTATACAGGCTTTTCATTTATCTGTGAGGTTAGCAGGAAAAATTATTTTTTCTGTTTGCTGAGGTTTCGCACAGGCCTCTGTATGCTGCACTAATGCTTGTACCCAAGGCAAACTTTCTGAAACCCTAGCTAAATAGGGGTTGGGAGGCCATCAGACACATAAAAGAGCTCGTATCTTTCTCAGCTTCCCAGTGTCTGTAACCTCACCCACCATGAGGCCCCCGGGAGGGGGCCAAATGAGATCAGAGAGCGCCTAACATGGCAGATTTATGTGGGCTACTGATACGCAATGCCTTTTTCTGCCATGCAGCGTAGCTACAGTATTCATTCAAGGAATGAGAATGAACAACCTTTCAAAAAGTGCCCTAAAAATAAATAAATAAAGGTGCAACATTTATCCAGGAAAGGGATTGGTATTTTGGGTCCCTAGTGACATGTGAGGCAGAGATAATATCATCTAGGGAAGAAAAAGGCGCAAAAGCAAAGATGCTCTTAATGATACACAAAGTCCTAATTAAAATGTCTCAGCGAGCATTGAAATGTGTTTGCCACTGATATTATGACATGCATACTGGATTTAATGTGCAATCAGTGCTAATCTATTCCAAGCCTTGCAATATCAGCAACATTTAAGGCAGACCGCAACTGAAATTACACGAATAATGAGGACAGCTCAGAGAGAGAGCTTAGAAAGGTCCTCTAAATATCATTCAAGACAACAGTGAGATTACAAGAAATTCTGTGACCTCAGAAAACTGTCTGTCTCACTTTTTTTCTGTCTTCTTGTGATTCAGGCCTAATTGAGATCTCTGCAGCTGGGTGCAGTATCTGTTCCTTTTAACAAAATGTCAATATTGAGGAAATACATGTCAACACAACTGCTATAATTCTTTAAATCTTAACAATAAAGATTCTTTATTCCTGCTGCAGTCCAGACCAAGACTTGTGTGACTGTAGAAGCCTAATTCAACTGTTCTACTGGAAAGGAGAACATGTATATTTTTAAAGGACTTTTTGACCTTTCTTAGTCCTGTTGCTTCATTTGTTCCTTATAAACAGATACACATGTGCATGTTTTAAGATCTCTTAGGATGAATATTGTTTAATATAATCATTTGCTTACAGTTTAATTGATGCTTTTTTGCTGAAAAGACAAAATAGAATCATTTACAATCATTTCTAATGATCTAGCTTGAAATGACCTATTGTTCCTCCTGCGGCTTTAGTTTAAAAAATAAATCTCAGTAGCTTTATTAAGGATCATGGGACCCAGCTGAGCAACCAGTTAATGATCTTTCATACTTTTAAATGATTTAGTGTCTGCTGAACCAAAACCTGTTTCCCGAAGAACATAAGGCCTGACAATGACTGGAAAATAAATCTCAAATTGCAATAATGAAAACTATAATTTCTCCTTTTTCTACAAAAAGCTTGCCAAGAAAATCCAATGAAATTCAGAAATATGTAGGGCCACCACTGTTAAATTACATGGAAATGGAAATCTCAATATACAAACTCCTTCATCATCTTCTTCCAAAGTATTCTAAAATCCAAGTCAAGTGTATTTTACTGTTGCACCAGTACAGACCTAGTTGCTTCTCTAAAAGGCCACCAAAATGCCACTGAAGTTAAAATGGATGAGTTAACCTTTTGAGAAGTACTCACAGCACCACGATTATTCTGACCTTTGACTGTACAATCCTTTAACTTTGCTAGCTATTCATTTAATGCCCATTTGTATTTTTTAAAATTATTACTACATGATTGAAAACATTTGTTTGCCAATCCATCAACTTGACATGTAGCAGTTTGCAATAACAAAGTATTTTGGTACAGGCAGTTTTAATTATTTAACCAGTAATAAGTAAGGCAAGGACCTAGATGTGGCAGAGGCAAAAACTGGGAGGAGCAGAAGCCCACAGAGAATTGGCATGAATTATTTTTACACCATCTTAATGCGTAAATCTGTTTTGATGGATAGATGGGTGTTGAGATAAAAGAAAAACAAAACACCTCCCCCTCAAAAAAAAAAAAGATGATGCTGGTTATGGCTTATCCTTCAGCAAGAAGCAGAGAAGAATGGCTCATCTCCACAGCCATGGAGCCTTCACTTCAGCAGTGAGTGGAGGGAAACAGGCCATATCCTGCTAAATCGTGTAGTACTAAGGTAGAACAGGGATTCTCACGTTGATTCTGTTCATAACAAAAAGGTACTTGCACTGCCTAGCAGTAAAATGTTATCAACAGTCATGTAACAGTCTGTCCCCAAACTCCTTCCAGGTTTGGTGACAAGGCTTACAGGTAACCTGTCTCCACTGATAAGAATTAACCTGTTGAACTCGATCAGCAGCCTGTGAGTTGAACCACTGGTGACAGTACATTTAAGCCAACAAGGTGACTTCGCAGCCCAAGTGATCTCTCAGGCACTTATGCATGTTCAGAGCAGTTCTCCTACACATCCCACCTCTCTAAGTGTGGAGCATCTAAGTTAGTAACACCATTTCAGAGAGAAAACATCCAGTCCAGAAAGTTGAGAAAGTTAGAACACAGATCTGCCGAAATCCCGTGTATGAAACTTACTTGTAGTGGGAGAAGAAACAGACTTTGATGCCTAAAGGAAATACAAAAATCAGATGTGAAATTATCAGATTCAGTAGAAAAGTGTAACAGCAGCAACAAAACAAAACTAGTGTGTATATTAAGTTCCACTAGCCATGGCAGTACTTTTTAACCTATTTTCCTTCTCAGTAGCAACCAGTGTGTAATCAATGTAAGGTCTTAAAAGTCACTCAGGTGCATTGATAAATATAAAGGCCAGAAGGCAAAGGCATCCAGAACTCAGCAGTTCAGTTGGGACATCATTATTAATTGGAAATTTCTTCTGCCGTTTGAAAAAGTGAAATGGAGAGATGTCGCTTTGAAAAGAATGCAAATTAGACAACTTAAGGAAAATAAGACAAAAAATGTATCACAGGACAACTCCTAGATACTGAGTAACTCAGCAGCTGGTGCAATGAACCAACCCTGAAGGCAATGAAAACCCCCATTTTAAACCACAACCAGTGCATGTAGCTCTGTTTAAGGAAGTACAGTATTGAAAATATACCTTTTGATTAACAACATTATTTTAACTGTTTTATAAGAATCTTAGAATAGCTCACAATGTCTCTTACAGCCAGCTGAAAGGATAGTATTGTAGCCTGACCTTCCTATACCAGAGGTCTGTACATCATATAAAGTTATTCTGCTGCTACTGTATTATTTACTGCAAATGTAATGTCTCTCATTTATCTAACATTCTCAAGATATGTATTAACAAAGAAATCTGTTGACAGTGAATATCACTGCAGCATTGATGATTCTTTCAGCACGCAAGAACTGTGACAAGTCAGTCTTGCATTTAAACCTTGAGGAGATTTTAAGGAGTAAAGCAGCATGCCAACTTATACAAGAGGAATAAAATCCTAGAAATAAGAAGTTTTAGTGAAAGGAAAAATGTTGTCACTGAAATTTCTCAAGAGGTGAGGAAAATGATATGTTAGCAGGTTTAAATCACAGAGGGAAAAGTAAATATCAAAAGAGAAAAGCTAACTGCTGCATTCCCAGTGGAAATGCCTTAAATTAAAGCAGAGAGATGCAACAGTGAGATCTTACAACACTAACCTTTTGAGATCATGTCTGCGTTGCAAAACTATTCACGAAGGATAAATAAACCCTCATCCTCCTGTCTCATCCTGTGCACAGGGCCCTCAGAATTAAAGGCTAGATATTGAGACACTCCCTTCTCTGGCTGTTCTCGTAGTCTGAACAGCAGGAATCTAATGCAGTCATTCATGAACATGAAAGGCTTGACTGGAAAGTGATTATATTAGAACAAAAAATGTTCACAAGGACATCCATTAGATACGTTCTTAAATTATCAGATTAAATATACAGAGGCATAGCTGTAACATAAATATCATATCCTATGAAGTCAAGTCACAGCATTTTCCTTTTAATGGAACCTTGAAAATGTGTCAATTATATGCCCATACCTTATTCATCCAGTTGACACCTTGGGTGGCTGGTGATTTTATACTTTTCAAGCAGAACCTGTAAAGCTGGAAGTATACAGGGCTGCAGAACACTACAACCATTCTGTCCCAACCATGAATCGTGTCAAATAAAGCATAAAGAAAGAGCACCAAAAAAACAGAACGAGCTAATTGTCGAAATCAAACCATTATGTAGAGAACTGAATGATTTCAATAAAATTACAGCAGAATCCAAAAGCAGATCTCCAGTGGAAGCTAAGAGAACCAGCCTCTCAAAAGGAAGTCTGCCTGGTTTTCTGTCAGCACATTTATCCTCTTAGCCAGCAACTTGCTGAAGGCTAAAATGTAGAAACTGGCACAGTCTGAAACATGCAGGTGTTGTACTTACTATAGAACCATACAGTTTATCAAGCACAAGCCTGAACAGCTTAATTCTCACAGTACTGCAATTAAGAATGCCCAAAGTATAATATTTCCAAAATTAAAGAAGGTCTTCAGATTTGTCACAATGTCTAGATTCGAGTTAGGCCACTGAAAACCCATTTCCAAAATTAAAATCATATGTTCTTACAGTTTCATTGGGTACAACTAAATGTCAGTGGTAACACTGGAAGTGGCATCACCCTTTCACTTGGCAAGTAACTGCTAATTAGGTAACTGGGCCTTATGTACAGAGACATATTAATGGAAACATAGGTAATTACCAATATCCAGAATGAAGCGATTATATAGTTTTCTATAACTTTACAATTCAATAAAACTTGGCATTTTGATGTTCCGTATTGGAACTTATGTTACTCCTTGTCTAAAATAATGCTTGCTATTATTCACAAAGCTGGGTAAACTGTTCAGTTTATTCAGAAGCAAGGATAACTGTCTCAAAGCAGGAATTGAAACAATTCTCTAACTGCCAAGATCAGTGCCAGAAATTTAAGATAGCATCTTGAGATTTTCTGATAAACTACCAAGAGCTGTTTATTTAACTTTACATCTAATCTTTGTTTGTTTAGTGACTGAGGCAAAAAAGGTGCAAAGTTCAACCACCTTCTCTCTTCAGTGTAGGAACATTATGCTTCAACAATGAAAAGATCAGCATTTGGGAATTGCCAGATAAGAAGTGAAAACTTACCAGGTACTCCAGACATCAGTTTCTGTAACACACAGCTGAAAAGCTTTTATCTCATTCTGTGTTGCGGTCAAAAGAGGCGATTGCTTCTCCTGCACTAACATTGCTGTGGCTCCAGGAATTAGTTAAAAATACATTAAATTGAAGCCCTTTTTTTCCTGGCCATACATATTTAAAAGCACAGAATTTACAGTTGCCTGTTTATACATTCTATGTATATTGCAGAACCTGGTCTTGTAATGAACATTACATGTACTATGCTTTCATGCACAAGCTTTTCCATTAGAAGAAAGGAATTTTGATCACAGTCCTTTGTGACAGACGTTTTTCAGGGACAGAATTCTAGTTTGCTAATAACAACATGCATCCTGCCTATTAAACACCAAATTCAAGCAACCCTGATGCTCACTGGCATAACAGCAGGACTAATGTACCATAATGTAAAATAAGATTAAACCATGACAAAATAATACTGCTATTTATTTCTTAAACAGTGTAGAGGCACAAAACCCAAAGCATTAGACATGGAACGCAGTCATCTAGGAATCAAAAGTGTCTTTATCTTAAAAATGGGGAAGATGCAAAAATAAAATGCTTAAGAAAGGAAACATTACAGAAAGCCTTTTGGGGACTGGAATGGAATAAATGCTTCTAGAAGTAGAGAAAATTTGTTCTCAAGGACATGTGGTAAACCATCATTTATCACTCTCTCTAAATGTATGATATAGATGTATGGTTAATAACGTTTTACTCTCAATAGTGTACAAACTAGGATCTGAAAGTAATACAGTAATTTGTAAAACTAGCATATGTTCTTGTGATACGTGGGAAGGAATACCCTCTCAAAACTGCATTTTTGCTTTAGTGGATATAAACCTGTGAGGAAACATCTAAAATCTGCCAGTTGTTGATAAGCACAGGCAAATTTATAGACTCTTGCACAAACTAAACATTCTGTAAATTTCCAAAGAAATGTTATTTTACTATTTATTCATTTTTGTAAAACTCCAGTTCCTGGAAGGTTTATTCCAGTAAGACATTTTGGAAATAATTTCTATTGATAAACTTCGTCATGGAAAAAAACAGCATTTTTAGTTATATATATGCAATGGTTTTCAAACCCTGATTTGGATCTGGTACCCTGATCATCATGCTATGTAAGATTCTGGAAAAAATATAATTGAGTAGGTGGGATTTCTGCCCCACTGAGCTTATATTCATTATATGTGCATCAAATAACACAATTCTTTTACTGTTCTGCTTAAAAGTGTGCTTTTTAATAAATACTAATACATATCTTCCGAATTTCTAGAATGATTTCTCACAAAAGCTTTGTAAACAATGAGAAATCATTACATCACCAATGTGTGCTCACTGCATTTACAGGTAACTAAGTAAAAGCCCAGAAGGCCTAAAGCAATTTTTGTATAATGCAAAAGCTTCTTATTTCTCTGCAATGGTCTTCAACCAGTAAATATCACCATATTTACTCTGTAGCATCAAAGTAGGGTATAACCACCTAGGATGGTTAGGGATCCACCAAGGATCCCCGTTATCACCATGGTAATCCCTCAGATTTACCCCTCTGGCATAAAAGACCAACTGCATTTGAAGTAGAATCTCCTGCCCTTGGAGTTACCCAGAAGCCATCCAGACACAGTCCTGGGCAAACAGCTAGAGGTGGCTCTACTTGAGAAGAGAGGTTGGACTAGATGACCTCCAGAGGTCCCTTCCAACCTCAACCATTCTGCGATTCTGTGAATATGGGAGCTGTAAGCCCATGTTAAAGCACACTGAAACATGCAGCTACACACACTCTTATTACTAGAAATTAATATATCATGCTATGTAGTACTTCAAAAATAAGCACTTGGGCCATGCTCTTCCCATTTGTTAGCTGTGACTAGCCAGCCTGTCCCAAATACCTGCCTATGATCTAACCTACGATCCAGCAAACGCTTGGTTATATGCTTACTTTCAAATAGATAAATAGTCTAGCAGAGTCAAATAGCACTTTTATATGCTTGACGGCAAATATGCCCATAAATGCCTTTACATGCAGTTACCTTTAGTAGGGTAATATGGTGCTTAGAATTTATGATTTACAGCGTTTATTAGTCCTTTGAGCACTATCTATGTTTTGAACTCAGAACCTGTCATGTTAAAATAACACAAAACCAGTGAGAAGAAATCACATACCTACTCTGAGTCATTTCAAAGTCAGCACATGATCTCTCAACAGGAGATTTGTGGAAATGATTAATAATTTACTTGCCATTCATAATTTAGTTGAGAATTTTTGCCTTTTTTTACTTACTAATGAAATGCCTGTGAGTGGATCACAATTTTCTCAAATTTATTATTCATTACAACTATTTGCTGAATAATTTCTGCAAACAGTTCCTCTTTTGTAGCTCAATCCCATTGTGAATGTTTATTATTCAAAATTTAGTCTGTGAAACTAATTACGTAAGCCATATATTAGATTTGTTCAGTGTTTGCCTGAACATTGTTCTTATAACCAAGTACGTGTTCTCGAAACACCCTTTCGTCCAGTATAAACTTAAATTGTATTCTTCTGTGAACACTTCTTTTGTAAAGTTTATTTGCTAGAATGTTCATAAAAAGCGAACACTGTGAAACAATTGAATTTTAAAATCTATACAAATACTGGAGAATATTTTTTCTTCAGGACCAAGTCTACCAATAAAAGATAGCACCATCTCAGTTATTGAGCTGTTACTCAAATGACCAAACATGATGATCCTATTCTCCTCCTCATAGTGAAAACAGGAAGATTGTAGCATCAAAACTAGATGCCTTTTCATTTCCGCTTTTCTGTTACCCAGTTTTTCCAAGTGTTCCAAGCATTGCTTAAAGCAATATGGCAATAACCTAAATGCTACTTCATTGCAGGGCGATTCTAAAACTGGTAAGGCTTTACTGGGAAGGTGAAGAGTAAAAGGGAAACACACAAAATGAAAATACACAGATCATACACCTCTTCTATAGCCCCAAAAATCTCACATAACTGACCTCCAGGTGTTTGTAGAGATTCTTCTTACATGCCAAGAACTTAAAGCCTTCTAGTTTTGTTTTTTTCTTTTTTTGTTTTTGTTGGTTTTTTGGTTTTGTTTTTGGTTTTTTTTGTTTGTTTGTTTTTGGTTTTGTTTGTTTGTTTTTATTTGATTAAAGATTTTTCAGACTTGGCATTCATTTCCTCATGTTTTCAGATTCTTTTCAGTAACCACTAAGGCCCAGCGATTTTTTGAGGCTGATTTAGCAGCTAGGACTTTAAGGAAAACACCAACTATTGTGGGAAGTGTGTACTAAATCTGAGAGACCTGACATTGTTGAAAGGTAGTAGTGTTGCAGAGCGCCTTTACAAATGTGAGAGAGGTGAAATATTTGCCCAGCTTCACACAGCTACCCAGCAACCAACATCAAACTACTGCTCAATGTTATCATTAAGGATTAGAACTGAAAAAAGATTTAAGTGACACACAAACTCACAAAGGCCTTTCTGCAGAGGGATGAATTTTACAGACTCACCTGTCAAAGGTTATTAATTTCATCTGAACTCAGAGGCACTATTAATACTAGCAAAACTTTGA
Organism: Strigops habroptila; assembly: GCF_004027225.2. Taxonomy (NCBI): domain Eukaryota; kingdom Metazoa; phylum Chordata; class Aves; order Psittaciformes; family Psittacidae; genus Strigops; species Strigops habroptila. The sequence goes on along the minus strand of NC_044281.2, from coordinate 21,323,706 downwards.
TTCAACATTCAGTTATTGTTGGAATTAATAGTTCCACTGGATCCTAATGAAATCATTTAGAATTTGACTTTTCAGGAAACAACTCTAGAAAATGGTACAAATGCAAAGCAATTTTTAAAAATGTTGCTCCATTTCCACAAGCGGGTACTAAGACAACTCAGCCATATCTTTCTTTCAAAGATGTCACATATTATTTATGGAATTATAACTTACATTCTCTGACCAGTGTGCTTTGATCTTTGTGCTGGTGCTGCTTGTGTTTACAAAATGGGAATGGTGCAATAGGAGGAGTGCTTTAGAATGAAAAAGTATTTGGAGCACAAGACTGATTCAGAATAGTAGAAAAATACAGTAGTTTGGATGTATTTTAATCTGAAAAAATATCAGGAGAGAAGGGTTGGATTTTTTCCTTGTCAAAGACTCTTTTGAGAGCTTTTTATATTCCTTTCACAAATTCTACATACTCTCTAGCTATTATCTCTCCAAGTTATTCCCCCCAATAATACGGATAATTATTCCAGGATCATCACTCCTCATAAGTCTCCTAAAGGTTAATGCTTTTTTCCAGCTGGAAATCTATTCAGTGGTTACATTTCTTATTATCTCTTCAGAGGTATATTGCCTGTAGACAATTGTGGGTCTTTCTCCTTCCAGGTTGGGAGCTGAGATTTTCCCATTATTACACAGTGTCTTGGTGTGGATGAATATCACATACAGCACTCCCATAGGGAAGTGTAATGCATTTCATGTCACAGAGCCAGCCACAGTTAAGAAACTATATGCTGACAGCTACATTGTGAAGTATTCCAACCATTAGTTGCTGCATCTTCTGAAAATTCAAAATTTTTACAGCTCCATCAAGGAACCTTGCTTTTCTAACAGGTGTTTTTACTCAGCTTTAATGTTAGCTACCAAGTCATAGCAAGGTACCACAGCTAGCACTGGCCACAGCAAACTAGCTCTAGATTCTGCCATCATCAGTTTTAGTGTTCATACTGCCTTTTTTTTAAGATGGTGTGAATGCTAATGAATCCTGTCACAAACTTCTGAGATGCTTTCAAAAGGCACATAATTGTTTCATTATTTAAGCAAGAAAAAGGTTTAGTGAGTGCCTGCAAAGGGACAAGAAAATTTTTCTTGAAGTTTTCTGAACTCTAATGTGGTTACCCTTTAAAAAGGAAAAAAAAACAACCAACCAAAGAAAAACCACCTACAAAAAAACCCCATACTTCTAGGACAGATACAGTTGTTTGGTCACAAGATGTCAGGAATTTGCATCTCTTTCCCAAATAAATGTGTACCTGATGGCCTGCTAGCTTAGATTTCTTCAGGTGCGTTTGCTGGTCCCATCGTGGCACTGGAGATAAAACCATACTGAAAACTAGATACCTACTCTGGGATTCTTCCCTTTGTTCCCATTTATGGTTCCCTTTAGAAATACAGGAGTTATCTGTGAAAACTGACACTAATATAATCTTTGAAATGAATTCTAAAGGTCCAGCAAATTGAACCTCATTGAGGTGTGTTTTCCTCTGTGTTGCCAGGATAGGTTCATCAGGACAATCTATATCTGCCAATGATCCTTCAAAAACCTTTTAGCAAGCCTGAAGTAACACTGCCATAGAAACATAGATAAATGACATTGATACAGAAAGAAAATTATACTGAGCTTATTTCTAATTGCTTGCAAAGAATACACACAGAATGCATGTGCATGCTTCACTGGAAGAAAGAAGAATTATATTCTAAGAACCTCAAAGACAATTTGGGATTTTAATCGTACGGGACAGTTATTTTTCCTTGGGTTATCAAAATACAGAATAATTTTGCAACCAGTTACATGTTTTCAATTTTGCAGTCTTCTTTCCTCAGCATTAAAGCAAGCTTCCATGAACTTAACATAATTTAATAATATCTTAACTAGCTGACAGTGCGGCAGGTCTATAATTGCGTGTCACCTTGCAACACTAGTTTGTATAAATGATTTCTTTTTCCTTTCAGCAATCTATTGAACAATTCCAAACACTACTGATGAAGGATTACTTCTAGACAAATATTTTTTATTAAAATATTACACAGAAAATAAAATTTCTTATTCGGATGCAGACAACATTTCCTGAAAGACATTTAATATTAATTTAGAAGGTTTTTACTGACAGCTGCTCAGCAGGACAAAATCTCTTCATTTGATTAGAGTCTTGAGGCAGCCTCATGAAGGTTGTTACTGAAAGAGAGTTATTAGGGTTCTCTCTTTTTCACCTTCAGTCATGGGTATATTGAAATGTGCAATGAGGTTTCCTTTTGATTGTTTAAAATATACATATATATTAAGAGTATGTTTATATTCATGTAAAAGCTGACTAAGGATTAATACAAAATAAAAGTGCAAAGTTTTATAAAACTAAGTTGTTGCATAAAAATGAAAAATAGTAGAAATTTTGAATGATGGACTGAAAAACAATGTCAGCAAAATAGTTGCTTAAGCGTGCAGTTTGGTATTGTTTTCTGGTTTATTTTCTATATCGCTGTCTCCATTTAGCTGTAATAAACGATAACTTATAATTGTGCCAATTAAAGAATAAGGGAAAACTGTTCATTCTGCCTGACACATGAGGTTTCTCCAGTCATTGCTTCCTACTGATATTTAATGTTTAGAACATCCTTTGTACTTATTTAATGTTCTCCTTTCCCCTGGTGACCTAGAGGTGAATTAATCAGACCTGAAAGATGGCAAAGGCTTTATGAGGTACAAACGAAGACATAAAATTAGCCACTCAGATTCCCCAAAAGAATTATTTTTTTTCCCCCCTAAAAAAAAGTAACTTTGAAGTCTTTTCTTCCATCCAGTGTGCCCACCTATAAATAACAAAATTTCAGGTTCTAAGGAGACATTACCTGCAAAGTACTGAACAATCTGTTCATGACCATGGTCATGCCTCCCTGTGCTATTGTGTTTCATAATGAAGTCAGTGGAGGATGCAGGCTTATTCCTGACTCCTTTCAGGACACTTTCAAAGATGAGTTAGGTGTACATTATGGAGATTTCTAAAAAAACAAAACACACACAAAACTAGTTTGCTCACTTTTATCTCCGGGATCAGATTTCACTTCATTTGGATTACAGCTGACCATATATCCATATGGTGCCAATAACTGTGTAAAAAATTCTTCATTCTGTACTTGACACTCATTCTCCTGGACCTTAATTTAGGTTAACGTAATACCTTGGGTATACCTGTCTTTTATGTCCCTAAATGTACAAGTCCTTAATCTAATACACCTTTCTGCTGGGGAAAAAAGAAAAAGAAAGGAAAAAAAAAAACCAAAACAACCCCCACAAAAACCACCAACAGCATATTGCCTGTGAATTTACTCATTGCCTGATCTCCATCCTCTCCCACTTCATGCATGAAAGCTGAGCAATATAGCTCAGTTTTGCTGCCGTAAACACAGTCCTATGTAAGTGGATTTGGATAAGACAAAATGTTAATCCTGACCTGAACTAACAGCATTTATAACTAACCACACAGGTAGACAGGATTTAGGATGTTAATTGGGTGTCATACTGCAATGCTTAACTCATAATTCTACAATCAATGGACTTCAGTGAAAAGCTGGCATAAGATGTTCCTGACTTTCCTTGCTAGCACCGTAACTGCTTGTGAAACTGTGCTATATATCATACACAAACTGATCTGGAATAAAGATAACTCCAGAACTTGGGAAAAGACCGTTTTCCCAAGTTAGTATGCCTATGCCATAATAATATACAGTTCAACCAATACAGTTGAGAGAGCTATCTTTCACCACATGGGGTCAGGGCCATACGGTTAGGGGTGATTAAACCAGCCTCAGCACCAAAGCCACCGTGTCCTGACTTTTAGCCCCCAGAGTGGGGTTGTCTGGCATAGCACCTTGGAAGAGAAGCTCTTAGCTCTGTATTTCCAAATTTTCAAAAGTGGCTGCTCACCTTATTTTATTTTAAAACAGATGCATTCACAATCTCCACCATGTTCCCAACGATCTCTGTCAGTAGTTAGCTCTGAAAACAATTTCTAATATAATGACATTAAAGAAGATGCCCATTTGAAAATCTGGCCTTAAAAGAAAGGCACAAAAATGTCAATTTACTCAGGAATTCCTAGCTTCTAATATCAAATCACTTTTTCAGTAAAGAAGATGTCACCAGAGAAGAATTCTGAAATGTGTCATTAGGTCAATCTGGTGTATCTCACTGTGGACCTGAAATACTGATAGAATTATAAAATAAACAGGGCTATTGGCTGCACCACATAGATCCCAAGCATGTGCATTTTGCAAATGACAGGAGTAAAAATGACAGTGGGGGTTTTAAGCTAAACTCAAGAGCAAAGATTATGACAGAGATTTAAATATTGTGTAAATGAGACAACTTCTCTTATGGGCATAAGTGGGAAAATGAAACATAATTTAACATGTCTTGCTAACTCCTGCCTATCTGTGAAATATTAAGCATCAGCATTTTTTTAATTTAAAAGGAAAATTAAAAAGAAAATCTTGTCACTGCAGTGCACAGGAAAGATGACGTTCAGAGGATGAAAGCCAGCTGTGTAGAGAATGACTTTGATGTTTGCAAATCCACTTTCTTTTGTTACAGAAATTGAAAGGAGGCCCAGGTCTTATGCTAAAGAATGTAGAGTGGAGAACTGAATTTTCTTCCTAGTTCTGCCACTGATTCTTGCATGATCTCAGGCAAATTGCTTCAGTCAAAACTTTTACAAGCAGCTGCTGTGTATTCAACATGGTCTAGTGTGAGGTATCCCTGCCCATGGCAGGGGGGTCCTTTCCAACCCAAACCATTCTATGATTCTGAGCACTCAGTCTGACAGACCAAGGATTAGGTTTGTAGAAGTTTTAAGAATTCCTAGCTCCAAGTGATGTGAATTGATTTGCTTGTTTTAAAACTCCAGCTCTGGACAAATGTTAAAAACTGTACTTTCAGAAATAAAGTCATGATCATTTCACATTAGACACCCAAACTGGTCTGTGCTTTGAGGATATATCACTGTGCCATAGTACCGTGTTGTGAAATGGAAACAATAATAACCACTCATTTCACAAGAACATTATAAAATGGAGACACTAACATTTGTAAACTCTGAGATACTGTAGTTTCAATGGAGCCCATCACTCTTATGAGGAAATCAGTAGTATTGTATTCAGAGAAAGATTTGAATATTGCCGCAAACTGAATGAAGCACATTTTTAAATGATCTATTGGAAAACTGCTTGTTAAATGAGTAGTATCCATCTTGTGACCTGAATGAGGCAGGCTGGGAATCAGTTGGAGAAGAGTACTGTGCTCTCACACAATTAAGGGCTGTATCATAATGCAAACCCACATTTCAGCCCAAATACTTTAAAAGTTTGGTTAAGCTCCTAGCAACTGATTTCAAACTCTTACAATGAGAAGTTCTGGGAAGCTTAAATATAGTCTTGTTTCTTGTGTCACATCTAACATACGCTTATTAGCAAAGTCCTCATGAAACGAAACATTTGGCAAACTAACACAAGAACAATTTGGAATAGCATTCTGATGCTGGGAGATCAAATCTTTCAAAAAGCTTTGTTTTATGTTAAAAGAACTTGTAAGACAGAAATTCTCTTTGGAAGGAGTGAGTTTCTTAGCTACTTTTTTGCAAAAAATCTTGTTTGGACAGGATCTGTTCATGAATTGAGTCTAGTTATAATCACTCAGATTATAATCTCAGAGCCTGTGCCATTTAATTAGTATTTAAGTACATGTACTGTAGCTACATTTAATTACAATCCTAAATTCCTATCTATTATCTGACAGATGATTGCTACTATTTGGCATTCAAACAGCTTCCAAAAAATAGGAAGTGAAAAACCTAATATGAATAACAATCAGCAATACAGCATGCTGTTACACAAAACAAGCCTACAACAAACGCTAGATCACACACACAAAAAAGTAGTCACCAAATCATTATAATCAAAGTATTAAAGCAAAAGAAGGCCCTAAACTAAGATTTTCTTTTCTTTCTCCAGTGGTGTTTTGTTTTTGTTTAGATTCTGATTCTACATTTAGTCCTACAGATTACAAGCTTGTGTGGTGGTGCCCATAAGACCCTAATATCAAAGATATGAAAGACAGGGACAGTGATATTTGCAATTAAAAAGTAATACTGCAGTTGAGTTATTCTTACCTCCAACTTAACATTCTTATATTTTTCCAAATTTCAAAGATCTCTCCCCAGTTCCTCCACTGTTCATTTTGTCCACATAGGGACCAGTAGGGAAAAGAAAAAAATATGAATAATGCATATGTAATATGCATTATTTTAAAACAATAATTTACAAATAAAGTAAATTTTGCTAAATTTCTTCTCATTTAAAATTGTGCTTTAAGCTAAGTTTCCTAAATACCTGTAAGATAGACTTTGTTAAGTGAAATAATAATTGAACTCCTGAATGGGACTAAAGTTACTGCTGCATATATGGAACAATGTGAAAAGGATTTATAGGGACAGAAAGTGGGAAGATTAAACAAAAGTGGACAGCTAATTCAGCTCATGGACTTAAACAGCCAAAAGCTAACTTCTTCCTATGCAACAATGGTGCTAAAATCACAGCACAGTTCAGTAACCTGAAAATCTTGACTTAGCCTATGCACACAAAGGCCTTTTATTTTCAGCTATCTAAATGACTCCCTTTGCTGACAGGATTAACATTCCTGTGCATTACAAATGAATACAAGATTAGACTGGGCTGTTCTTTACTTAGGATGTTTCCCAATTCAGGGTTTCTGACCCAGAATTTTGTGGTTTAATTTAGTTATCGATCGACTATTTTGTTATTTTACAACCAAAAACTCGGCAAGCACTGCAGTTCACTTAAAAGTCCCGCGTCATTTCACTGGTTCTTTGAATAGATTGTAACTATAGCATACAGCAGTGGTTATGCTGTAAAACGAAATTCCACAGGATTTTGCCTAACATTCTGGAAAAGGACATAAAAAGGATGAATATGCAAGAAGTGATCTAGCACCCCTAAAGATCTGATTGCTACCGCTTAAGGGCATGCTGATTTACCTCACTGTTGGGAATGTGTTTGTTAGATTTTTCTCCATCCTCTCACGACACCATCTGTTTTTAATGTTGACACATTTACATTTTAAAACAACCCAAAGACCCAGCTTTACTTATATGTCTTGCTAAATGTGAATGAAATTCAAACTGAAATGCATCAACTAATTCTGCAGACACCCAAGGTATCTATTCCTTTCCGTGACTTCTCCATAACCCTTTACTTGATCTATAAATCCTGTAGCTTGTTTGGTGTAACAGACTGTATTGTCACAATAATTTCAATTCTGTTTAAAATCTCACAATATTTTATGAGGTATTTGTCTTAGGTTTTCAGGTCCTTCAATCAAAACTTTTTACAAGGAAGTCTTAATCTCTTTTGCCTGCAAATTAAAACTGCACTTTTAGGTGTTACAGGGCTTTTACTTTTTAAAAGTAAAAGTTTTTTACTTTTTTAAAAGATTACTTTTCTAAAGCCCTCAAATACCTAAAATTATAAAGAACTGCATGAATAAATAACATTAACAGGGAGCATCAGAGATTGACAGACCATTTTACAACAGTAACCAAAGTTTTAAGTCTACCCTTGTACTGATTTCAGTACAATTTTGTCATCAAAGTCTCTGCTCAACTTCCTATTTTGTTTATTAGATGGAATATCTAGTTATGATCATCCTAAATTCAGAACTGGAGAAATCATGAAATGCAAGAGCTAGAGAAATAGGAGTATTGCAAGTAAGGAAGCTAGGCAAGCAAAACCCAAAGGGGCATTATACTCCAAGTGAGAGATCTAAAAGCAAGAGCAGGAATCAGGAGCTAAAGTGCAGGGCTAAGGAGCAAACCACAAGAGCAGGATGAGCTGAAGTATGAGGAAACTCAAAAGCAACCTGCTGAGTGTCCTAGAGGAATAACCCATGCCAGTTGGGTAAGCAGTTCTTGGTCAGGCTGAGGCCAGTCTTCAGTCCTGGTAGACAAATTACAGCCAGGTGACTGCTGTATTGAGTCTTGAAAAAAAGACACCACATATATCCAGTTGGATTTTGTAAAGATAGGACAATTTCCATGCACAAGTATAACACGAATGCGTAAAATATATTAAATACTGCTATAGAAAGTATGTAATAAGTGACCTTATAGATCATTGTGAGCTTTGAGTTGCCAGTGATCTCAGCTCATTGTTGCTTTCTGATTTTTACCTTTGCCTTCATTTCAGAGACAGATTTTAGTGAGATCCACTGCTTTCTCCTTAGATGTAGATATTTTTCTTGAAATAGGCAGAACTTTATGTGTGTGAAAGCAAATGTACATGGCTGTAGACAGATTATTTTATATGCTATAGCAGAAAAAATGTCTGCAGTGCATGTGTCAACCCACCAGCATAGAGGTATACATAGTGAAGAGAGTAATAGTGTATTACGCTCCATCTGCAGCTGAAAACTCTGTCAATTGCCAGAAAAGGGGAAGAGGGATATAGGGAAATACAGACAGGCGATAGATTCAAAGAGACAGAAGTTTAATAGCAAGTATACCAAAAAAAAGCGTATGAAATTGTTTGATACAGGTGAAAGATGTCAGCTTATTGCTTTTTATTTATAGACCTGCACAGATGTGTATAGTGCTTTGTCATACAAAAATTAAATTGATGCAGATAGCTGAAGGAGTAGAGATGTGAAATCAGAATTGGTATGAAGAGACTATTAAAATGAACTAAATTATCAAGAAATAGGAACCACTTTATCCTCTGGTCATTGCAATAAGTATGCAATGAATTATTCTGAATACCAAGTATCTTCCTAATTAGGCCTATGGTGTCATTGTACAATGTAGAGTGCTCGCAGAGGAATTAGTGATAAGCAGATAAGCCTTCCATAATAAAAAGAGGTGTAAGACTACAAAACACATTATAGCAAAAGCCACACCACACATAGGCATATCCAAAGAAGAGGTCCGATATCCTAAGCAGAAATTATTTCCTGAATGGGAGTCCTTTCAAAAAACAACCTTTTCTACAAACTACAGGAAAAACACCACACCAATAGAACTGCTTGTGAAGTCCACAAGAAACCTGTTATTTTCTGCTCCCAAAAATCATAGAATCACAGAATGGTTTGGGTTGGAAGGGACCTTAAAAATCAACTAGTTCCAACCCACCTGCCACTGGCAGTGGCACTTTCCACTAGACAGGGTTGCTCAAAGCCCCATTCAACCTGGCCTTGAACACTTCCAGGGATGGGGCATCCACAACTTCTCTGGGCAACCTGTGCCAGTGCCTCACCAGGCTCACAGTGAAGAATTTCTGTAAGTATCAGAGTCCGGAAATATTGTCTCAGAATACATCTTTCGTATTTTCATACACTCTTAGTTGTTCTGAGTAATGCAAGACTTTTATTTATTCCATTAATACTTGAATTCTAGGAGGAAAGTGAATGAGGGAAGGATTTCAAAAGAGTCAAGAGCAATCAAAGGCACTGATTGAGATCTACAATAATGCTCAGCTAGCACCAGTTTCTCACATTCTGACCCAAAAATGAGAGTACATTGTAATAGTTATGGATTACCAACCAGCAAGTGCCATTTGAGGTGCCACCATGTATGATCTTTGTAGAAGGGAAGTAACTTGCATGAAAGTTGAAGTAACAGAATGAATCTGATTAGTTTTCTTTAAAATTAATTACAGCATCATTACTTGTTTTCTTTGTTTTCTCTAAAATGAGCACAATGCTTGTATGAGGAGAATGGATGATGCATGTATTGTATTATACATATAAATTCCCACTCATATGGGATAAGTCACTGTAGAAATACTTTAAAATTAACAAACCTTCTCAGTTCAGTACAGATAACAATACTGCATTCCCACCTTTATTATGAAATGAAGAATTATTAGTTGTGTAAACGTCTTCTAAATTCCATTTCTGGTACTGCACAAGCAGTATCAGTGATTTCTTTTCATACATTTGAGATGTATAAAGATAGGCAGCAAACACTAGCTCTTCAAAAAGTCCCCAAACTGTTTTTAATCACTTTTCTAATTTTTTTAAAATGAAGACTGAAGAACTTTCATTTTTGTAACACACAGCAGAGCTTATTTTTATTTCTAGTGCTGTGAAACACTAATGGTTTATTACTCAGTACTTGATAGGAGGATGAGTGTTATTTACAACTCTAAATGCTTTGGAATTTTGAAAATCTTTGATTCAGTTTCACAAAGCAGCAAAATGATGGATTAGATTAGATGCATGAGAGAGTAAGAACTTGCTGGAAAACAGACAACTCTAGAATATTTCTAAGGAGAGAAAGAATAAAATGCATTTTCCTAAAGGACAGGAAGTTATTTTTATCTGTCTGTCTTATGTTTAAGAGATTTCTTTTTTTTTCTTTTAATGAAAGTGCTATGGCAGAGAATTCATGTTTTGGTTGAACGCAGAGCAAGCAGCAGGCTAAATTATATACTCAATACAAGTCTCATGCAATAATGATGAAATAAGTGTAAAATGACTGTAACCAAAGCAGACGCTTTATGAAGTAAAGTCTCCTCTAAATACAGTATGTGTAGGCTATATAAAGAAAATTGAAATGCATTAAAAAAAAGATGAAATCGTAGACCAGGCTGGCCAAAAGTTTTAATGAGATTGTAAAATATTATGATAAGCGTCTGTTTAAAATATACTCGGCCTTTGTCACTGCAGTATAAAGCAGATAAAAACCTAGCAAGATGTCAGGAAACATAATTAGAAGTCAAGCTGGCATGGAATTATTGTCCTCAACAAACACAAGGAGCCAGTTCTGAGCCTCTGGCCTGTGATGAAAAGTTCTGCTGAATTCAGCACTAAGAAAGAAATAACTCAAATAATTGTGGGCTGCAGGACTAGACCTTGGTCATTACTTAATCTAAATACTGTAGAGCTTCAGTCTGGTAACGGTGGCATGAACTTTGCAATGAACAGCTATTTAACAAAGAAGTCAAAAGTCTGCTGCTGCTACTAAAGCAGCAACCACTTAATTTCAGGCAGCATACAGATACCTTCCAATATATAGCAATCATTACAAAAGAAATGCATATTTATAGTCAAATTTATCATCCTTGCATTGTCATATACAGACAGACACACACATTAATCTTTATTAGATTAGTTTAGATTAACTTCAGGTTTGGTTTTTCTCTAACTCTGAGGCTGTGTTTTAGTAGAGGCATTTCACAGAAGGTTTAATGTTTAGAATTGTGTAAATTCCACTCAGCTTAGTAAGGATAAAATTTGCATAATAAGGCTGCAATTCAAGATCTTCTAGGAATAAAATTTCTCCTGAAATATCTAACATTTATAAATGAAAATACCATCGGAACAAATCAGCACTTGAGATTCAATTCTAGGTTTACAAAAATAGCTATAGAAAATAAGAATAAGAAAATATTTCATTGTAAAATATGAAAGTTTTCAGCATAGCCAGGGGTTTCTATTTTTTCATCAACAGTTCAGTCTTTAGCTTAAAGTACATCAAGTATGATAATGGTCATAACTGTTTTCTGTTCGCTTAAAAATATTAGTATTGAAACTTACTGAACTACTCTGGCTTGATTAAATGCATAGCAAAAGTCAAGCACTGGAATGCCTATTTTCCCATGCCAGGGCATACAATGACATATGTCCTACACCTTTCATTTCAGATGAAGTCAAGGGAATAAGGTAGCACAAATGCCTGTGAAAGATAGCTGGCATGAAATAAGTCATACACCAGACATCATCCCTTGCAGTGATAAATGCTTTAGTGAGCTGGATGTCTAGTGGAAAAAAAGAGGGCTGAGGAAAATCAATGTGTCTTAAACATGATCTTCATTGTTCTAATGAGTTATTTAGTTATACATCCCTCTCCTATTGCCCAGTAGGGGAATATATCATGAATATATCTCCAATCTTTAAGCTCCTTCATACCTTCATTCAGTCTTTTCTTATTCATATTCTTTGCTGGTTTTCTCTGTTTATTTCTCATTGTATGGTCCTAACCACCTCCCCTTAGCTTGTCCCTACATTCACTAAAGCCTTTACCAACTGATTTAAACCTGCTTTAGTCATGGTTTAAAAACGTTAAAACCTGCCTCGAGCCTTTATACTTCTGTCTTCCCCTTCATAAAGAAGAGGTTGCAACTTCTATAAGAACAATCAGTGTCAGTGCTTGCCCAGGGCCCCTTTTTTTTTTATTTTTAAGATTGTAGAATAAGGAACTAAGAATAGTAGGTAAGAATCCCCAGAGATACAAGCAGAAATGGTGCTAACAACCACCAGTTACAGTGAGCTTCTTTAATCTACTACTTAACAGCGAAACAGCAAGGCAGAGCCCAGAGTTCTCACTAATCACTAATTCGAGCTCCAAAATTAAGCAGAGATGTTCAGTAGCAGCATTTTTGTGCAAGGACACACATGAGGTGAAAATAATGTTATTTACAGACTATATTCAATTCATCTGTGGTGGAAATAATGGGGGGGGGGGGGGTGGTGTGCATGCTGGTACTACAATACCTAGTGCTCTGTAATTACTACCAGTAAAAGTATTAAGACTTTCTGGCTACTGGTTAGCATAGTTCTGGAGGATGGCTGAAACTCCCACAGCGCTCTTCCCATAGCCAGTGTGGATTGAGGCACACAAAGTTGAAGTGGAGATTCTGAACTCCAGGCCTCCCAAGCTCTTCCTAGCATGTTCTTTTACCAGTTACACAGGTTATACTATTGTCTTCATAATCCACTCTCTCATTTGTAGTAATTTACATTGTTGAAATGAAACCAAACTGAAATAACTCATTTGAAAGGTTTTTCATTATCTGAAATAATTATAGCTACAGCTTAAACTTAAGATTCGTATTTCATATACAGAATGGAATCTGCTGTATGGTTGATCTTAGCAACTGAACTAATCCATTAGGCTAATTCATATGTATTATATGCATATACCTGGAGAACAGAATAGACTTGTCTCAACTTGCAGCTTAGATGATGATGCTCAACTCTTTTGCAAACAATTGGCTGACTGACAAAAATACAGAAAGAAACAATGCCTTGGTAAGAGTAATTTCCTATATAAGAATCCTGCTGGATAATCAGCTCTTGACAGATACTCCAAAAGCAGTGAATATACTAGGCATTTATTCTTATTTGTACTTGTACAGAAGATTGTGACCTTTCGTTTGACATGTATTCCCCACAGCTATTTCACAGTCATATTAATTTAATCAGATAATATGTATGGACTCTCTCTCCACGTAGAACAGGGGAACCAAAACCACAGTGATGATAGCTTCAGGAAGCATTTAAACTAGCACACCATCTTTTGTAGTGGGTAGGAACAAGACCAAGCACTTGAGTTCTCACCACTTCAGAGAGATTTTCCCCTTTGCTTCAACTTATATTAGCCTTAGCACTTGGGTAACAGCCTTTAGTACGTAATAGCTGAAGACTGCCAGGAGATTCCTTTAAACAAAGAACCCTCTTCTCTGCAGTGCGTGCACGTACTTTCTCTGTCCACATCAGGGCAAGAAGCCCCAAATTTGGTGATCAGCAAGAGCCTTGTACAAGATTGCTCTCTTTTCTAAAAGCATTCCTTTAGGGAATTAAAAGTGATCAAGCAGTCTGAGAAAGGGCAATCTCAGCCTGGGCTGAATACAAATCAAATATATAAACGAAGCTGCACATCAGTTAGACTTACTGCTGATAAGTATTGACAGCAGCATGGCCTTTTGCCTTTCCTTGGACCATCTTCTCTTAAAATCTAACTTATATAGCTCAAAATAATTATACTGCTCTTCTGTACTACTATCAAGATGTTCCTGACACTACATGCTGACAGGTTTCAATGGAATGAAATTTTATCTATTAGGGCAGACTTATTAGTGGCCATTACTTTTAACAGGGATTTAAGAGTGGCTACTATATGTGTTGCAAGCTTGTTTGTTTTCAAAAGAACTGTAGTAGCAAATAGAAAATTCCAGTCTGAGTTTCAAATTCCACAGCAATTCTATGCTTTCAAAATGATGAAGTTATAATTCCTTTCTATCTTTGACGTAGAAAAATCAGGAGGAGTTCCTCACTGTTTTGGCCTTGATTAAGATTTTAAACTTTTTCAGATAGGTGGTTTAAGATAGTTATATAGTTTATCTCTGACCTGCTTAAAGGAAACATTTCATATCTATTTTATTCCAAACTCAAACTGGAAAAGGAGCAATTCGTGGGGGAGAGGAAGAAGCTTAATGACTATGGAGATAGGGAATTTTGTAAGAAGTCCCAGTGGGGAAAAAAGAAAAAAAAAAAAAAAAAAAAAGAAAAGGGGCAATTTCATTGATGTTTCTGCATCTAAAAAAAATATTAATTTTTAGTCTAACCAATCTGTTTTCATATGAAGACAAAACACCATATTTGATTTATGTTTTATTACAAAATTACTGAGCCTAACCCCTAAAATCAGTATTGTTTAACTAGAAAATTATTTTGAAAAAATTAAGAAAATTTTTATTTTTTTTAATTCAAAGTATTCATAGGAAAATTTAAAAGGAACTGGGATAAAAATCTAATGGCCAGTTCTAAGATATTTGAGTTACAGTCTTTTTCATACTTTTGCCTTTGCTGCACCATGCAGGGCCTCTATGCAAGAAAAGTTTCTCATAAATTCAACAAGAATAAGAGCAATTACATAGGCTGACTTATGTTTCTTCATTTCTCAAAAATTCTGAATACAAGGGTGATTTCTATTTGTATTCTACAATTTTGAAAGTCTACTAATTGCAAGACATCCTAAAATAGATGTAAATTGCCTGGATGGGCATCATCCAATTTCTAATGGACAGGTGTTCATATAAAAATTCAACAGTATCAGCAACAAGTGGGCAGTTACTGGTGGGGCAAGGGGTGTTAAGAAATTATTTGGCTCACAGCTGGACTTCCTGTTTAACCACAGGGATGACCAAATTAAGTCAAGGTCAAGTATATGACAGAACAGCTGTGCCATGCAGCAGATAAGGACTGCTGGTATATAAATAGTAAATTTGTTTTGATTTTCTAATCCACTATTCGTGTCTTGCAATTCAAGGCTGCTGCAGGAGAGAAAGTGGCTTTCTGCACTCAGCCTTTAGTTTAGGCTTTCCAGGTTCAGCTCCTTCCTAGGCTGCTTGAAGCCCTTCTGGTGGAGCAGCCCCCTAGCACTCAGTATTTCACTTCAGTAGCCCACCTCTGGTTTACAAGGAAAGTTTTACAGCTATCAAATATGGCAGAATAACCAGCTAATGTTCCCCCCCAGAATAACAGAGATGTTGAAGTCTCC
Source organism: Strigops habroptila (assembly GCF_004027225.2). Taxonomy (NCBI): domain Eukaryota; kingdom Metazoa; phylum Chordata; class Aves; order Psittaciformes; family Psittacidae; genus Strigops; species Strigops habroptila. The sequence continues at coordinate 21,308,314 of NC_044281.2, read as the reverse complement.
CTAACAGAATGAAATGACTGAACTGGGGGCAAGCTTCTTGCCTGCAGAAAATTTTACTCCCAGATGTAGCCCATCTAGAGCTCTTAGTAATCACTACAGATATGCTTTTAATGTAGAGTGGGTTTGGGTCCTGTAATGCTTTGGCTGAATAATCTTTAATTTTCTGTTTCAGTAAATGCAAATAAATTGATTTATGGCAGTTAATGTACAGGTACTGAAAATGGTAGCTGTGATTTTTTGATACCCATCTGTCCTCTTACTACATCTGTTTCCTTCACTCATTGCACTGGAATCCTGCTTCACAAAATGGAATCCAAACTCTATCTACAGCACAGTGTAAGTTACCTAGTTACCCAGCTGAAAGACATTTTCGAAATAAATCACTTTCCTTGTACTCTGTAGAAGGCAACAGACATTGATTTTGTTGTTAATATATGTATGTCTGAGCAATCCTTCTTTCAACAAAATATACAACTGTCAGTAAATTTCCTTTAATTTCAGATTGTGCACTCCAAAATAATACCATAAAGGCTCATGATTTTAATCAATTATTGATTACACCTTGGGGACTTTCCACTGATTCCACTCGATGCTGCTTTTAAAATGGTAAGTACCTACATTACTGTATGATATTATAAACTGGTTTAGATTTTTATAGCTAATACAACAGTATAAATGCACAGTATTGTATGATTTCATTGGGTAGTATAGCTTTTATTAAATTGTGTTGACTGACTTTTTTTATTCTTTAACAGTTCTTTGGCCTGTTAATGATTAAAGATTTTGCTATGTCTCTTTACACTACATGTGTTTAACAGGAAAAGAAAACCTAAGAAAGCCCTCCCCCCTTTACAGTCTAAGATAGAAGGTACAATATAAAGGCTGAAATTATTTTTCTGAGAAATTTTGCATAGCACAAATACAAGAGCCACTACTAAAACCAATTTGTTCTATAGGATAGTATAAACAAAGGATACTTTCATCATTATCTCATCTTTAAGGCACTGTGATGAGGTCATTCGAAGGTTGAGAAGGGGGGTGTTGCTGTTGCTTTATAAAAGGACTCACACTTGAAATATAAGCATTTCAGTATTCATAGTGTTTTTCTTTTCTATACTAACACAGTATCTAGAATATGTGTTCTACGTATCTACATGCCTTAAATAATTTGCTTTATGCATTTACCACTTATTAGCATCTTATTAAAAGGGAATAGTTACATTTCTTCTGCAGCTACAAAGGACTTTTGATTGATAGTGAATTTATACAGAATAGAATATACAAGAATACTGGCATGTAGAATACAGTTAACAGGAACAAGGATTTAAAGACACAACTTTATGACTAGGATGATAGTAACTCTACTCATCACTACTTTTTTTTTGTTTAATCCTACGTTATTTTACCAAAATTTCAGTAGCATAACTGTCCATAAGAATTTTACTGAATCAAAAGCAGTAAATTTCCAAACCTCTTGAGACACAGAAGGAGTGTTTGTAATATAAGGGATTTCAAAAATACGTAGTTAGAACTTAAGTTGGAAGTTAAATGTTTTCCAAAATGAAAAATGAAACAAGTGCTGGTAATAGCACTTTGTAAAACAGATCTTTCATGTTAGAGATTCATTATAGTGATGTAGATGACTAAAAAAAATGAGGATTGCAGTTCTTTTAATCTTCATGTGTACATTTAAATACATATAACCCATTTCTCCTTTCTATGGCAGAGTTTGAAGTACTTACAAATGAAAACAAAAACCAAATGGCTGGTATGAATCATACAGAAAAAAAAAATAAAGTCTATATAGCTCCTGTGGTCTTCCAAAAAGCATTAATAATAAAGTATTTGCATAAAGTTAAAGCAAGAAAACACTTGTATGTGAGAAAACATGCATCTTTTTGACATCTGACATTTGACATCTGACACTTCTCTTGAACTGCTCTATAAATAGCAACTAATTGCTGAGAGACTAAAAACAAGACAATGTCCTAGAAAATAAGAGAGACTGTCTGTTTTAAATATACTCAAAATAGTGTGAATAAATCTGTATCATACAGATACACAACCATTAAACACATTGGAGTTACAAATCTCTTTCGGTCTAGTCTTCCTCCTTTTACAAGCAACGGTTAAACTTCTAAACGATTAAACTAACTCCTTTCAAAGCAGTATCAGCCTTGATTCATTCTCTAGTAATATTTTCTGCCCCACAGAGTATCAATATTAACAATGACTGTCAGAAGACGTGTACAGGCTCCAGTGAAAAAGGTATTCATTCCTCTAAATGAATGCCTGAGCTCTGACTTTCAAGAGAAGACAGAGATCAGCAAGTCAGCTGCTGTTCGTATTGCTTTCTCACTCACAATCAAAAAACAGAGGCTTGTGGAGTGCTTAGTAGTATAATCCTTTCCTTCCCAGGAATTTAATATAAGTTTTCTTTTAAAATAACTTTATTCCTCTGCTTTGATTATAAATATAACTTCAGAAATAAGTATTATCCAAGGCTAAATTCCAAACCCAAAAGCTGACACAATATAAGGGTCAGCAGCAAGGTTGAAATTTCAAATTAATATGCTGAGTCAATCCTGTCAAGGTGGGTGTAAGGGCTTCTCAGTTTCAAAGAGTACCTCAGCTGCTGTCTTTTTAATGTTTCCCAGACTCACTGCAGAAGTGCATATCAAGCTGTTTCTTAGAGCAAATAGCAACCTGTTTATATTTTGGCAAAAGGAGTCTGTAAAGGACAAAATAGAAGACACTTCAGCACATAGTGCTAGAGCGCAGTGTTAGAGGGACTGGAATGGAACCAAGCAGGGAAAGTTATCTTTCTTGGGAGCTAGGGGGAAGGAGGTGGCTGGATGGAGTCACGGAGCTCAGGCAAGTTCAAAGTTGCATTCTGTGTTTCACAAAATTAAATACAACTATGGCCTTTATTTTTAGACATCTGCATGAAGAGAAGGGAGATTAAGATGCCAGAAATTATTATCCTTCACAGGCAGAGTCACTCAGGAATCCAATCTGTATGAGTGCAGATACTTGCAAACATTGATTCACCAGGATACAGCACTGAGCTACAACTCGCATAGTTTTAGTGCCATGCAACAAACCAGCAGTCAAAAAATTTGTCCCATTAGAACAGTGTACAAATTGACAATCTGCTATGCTGCTTTGCAAAATCATCATGAGAGGAAATATCTTTAGGTTTGCCTTAACCTACCATCTGTCCACACAAAAAGACAAAATGCATGCATTTACACACAACATTTTGCTAGCCAGTAGCAGGCATCAAGCATCATCCCTTTCCCCCAGCCCTTCTCCTTAATAGGGAGACGAGATAAGAGAAAGTCTTCAGCCATGGCATATACATTTTCTGTGAAGAAAATAAAGCAACTGGATAAGTATCAGTGTGTAAAAAAGCACAGTCTAGGTGGAATATACAACCCAGTGCACACACTCTCTGTTTGCTATATACTGCAAAATATTTACACAAATATAGGGAACATTCAATGGCAACAGGAGGCAGCTCTTGTAGCTTAGACCAATCCTAGTCGGTGCCTTCAGAGACCTATTTCAAACCGGCTGGGCATTAACCTAAATAGCATTTACTTGAGTTTGAAATAAATTACACATGCTTAGTCCTAACTTCCTGTTTCAGACTGCAACAATATTTTAGTTTACCCTAAAGTGAGGACAAAATGAATCATGTAAGTCTAAGTGGATGCATTAAACATGCTAAATGAGGAATGGGCATAATTATTTAAAGCAAAAGCAATTAGATCACAGGAGTGCATTTAAATACTTACGGCAGCAATTATTTCATTTCCAGCTACTCGAGACTATGGGACCATAACCTGAAAATTTAGTCAATGACTTTTGATTTGTAGACAAGTGCTAAATTACAGGATTTTAGCTTTCCATGGTTAACTGATCAGAACATGCTTTTCATTCATTCTTGGTGTTTAGATTTTATTAATGCAGAAAAATCTGCATAATCCTGAAGGTGCAATGCCAAATAAATGGAACTTAGTATAAAAATAACAAGGCCCGTTGCCGTTTTTGGTAATTCTTCATATTTACTGAACAGAAGACTTCACTTCTGAATTTTAATTCACTGACAAATAGGTTCATTAACATAAAATTATGATTGCCTGTGGTGTTTCATGTCCCTTTAGAAGGCTAACTTCAAAAACATACAAACTTCGGAGAGGGAGAGTGGCAAGAAGGAAACACACTGGAAACAGCCTTAGTTTGCATTACTGAAAGCAAAATTCCCTGTACAAACTCAAATTGAAATGGGATCTTGGAGGTGATAATAGAACGGGGATTACATAAAGCAAGTTGAGGGAATGATGAGTGGAGGAATCTGGCAAAGAAAAAACAGGAGATTACTCAGGAGGAGACACAACAAAACAACTATCTGAATTAATTTGAAGAAATGTTGACAATGTCTTCACATAGCCTTTTAAAAGACTGGGAAATAAATTAGAAGGATTAAATAGTATCTATCAATTGTCACAGTGATATGCCTCTTCTGTTTCTCCTCATTTTCTTCATCATCAAGTTCAGCATTACCAGTAGAACATTTTTCACCTTCTCAAATAAAGTTACAAACAGCAGTCCTGATGCCGTAAGCATGGCAAATTTGCTCACCTATCGTAACCAGTGTATTGAAGAATAAACCCAATACAGTTTTCATGATGGCAACCTGAGGAACTATACTAAAATGAGAGTTAATTATGTATGTCTATGCTGGGTTCAGCCCTCTGTAGAGGACCCAGGCTTGGCATGAAATTGCTCTTCAGCTTGATAGGCAAACAAGAACAAAATGCACTGATCTTCAGCTCAACATAATGGTAATATCTACATTGCAAAGCCAAGAGGTGAAATTTCACTTTAGTGTCATATCTTATAGAAAGAAATAGCATTTGCTTGTTTTATTTATACAAGTTTAGAGGACACTGACATACATAGATACAAAAAGGAGCACTGCGTGCAGTTTTGTTATGTGCTACAGGAGAATTGCAGAAGAAACGTGTGAAAGAGAACCATACATAGGCCTAGTCCTCAATAATGTCAGTATTTCATATTCATCCATCATAACCACTGCTGGTACATGAAAATGCACCATGCTGGCGGCCAGTCTATTACTTGCTTTATTGTGCGAAAGCACATATATGTAAATCACAACTACTTGTTAACTTACACACGAAGTTCTGATCTCTTCTGGTGAGACTAATGCAGCTACCTATATTCCATTAATTGTTTGCATGTTCATGTTGTCCCTTCCTTTCAGAAACTGTATGGGTTTTGGCTGGAATAGAGCTGGTTTTCTTCAGAGCAGTTTGTATGGTGCTGTGTTTTGGACTTATGACCAGAACAGGGTTGATAACACACCAGTGTTTGAGCTATTGCTGAACAGTGCTTGCACAGCATCAAGGCCATCTCTGTATCTCATATGCTGCCCTACCAGCAAGCAGGCTGGGGGTGCACAAGAAGTTGGAAGGGGACACAGACAGGATAGCTGACCACAACTGACCAAAGGGATATTCCATGCCATATTATGTCATGCTCAGCAATAAAGCTGGGAGAAGGGTGGAGAGGGCGGGATGTTTGGGGTTAGGGCATTTGTCTTTCCAAGTAACTGTAATGCACAATGACACCCTACTTGCCCGGAAATGGATAAATAGCTGTCTACTGGGGTTAACCCACAATGGATACAAAATACCCAGTCATTTTAATTAGTAGCAAAATAGCAATGTATCACTCTGTTGTCCTCTTTGCAGTTCTTTTTTCTTCAGTTATTACCGGAAGATTGAATGCACCTACTATGAGCTAGAACAAAAATAATACAAATTTCAGGCTTTTACAAGGTCACAAAACACTTTGATGTAACCTGGCAAGTTTCTGTAGAGGAAAAGTACCATGAATGGAAGAGGTCAGGACTGCATCATCTGTCTAATTTTACCAGAATTTCATTTACATTTCTGCTTCTATTCCATTCCTAAAGACCATGCCACCTAATTAGCTCCTGGTTTACAAGTTTATTGAAATACAGTTCTGTAGTCAGGAGTATTAGTCGTGCTGCTTTTATCCATTACTAACAAAACAAGAAGTTCACAGAAGCAGATGACTCTTACTTTAAATCCTACCCTAAGAGACATAAGCTAATCCAGTGCACTGCTAAAACAAGATTGGGTTAGATTCACCTATATGATAAAAATCCTCTCAAGTAATATTTCATATGCAGACCAAACCCAAATAAAAAAATTAGTTACATGACATAGTTTGATACAGAAATATAATGGTTAAAATTGCATAAGCCGAAGTAGGTCAGAACTCCACTGACTTCCATATGCAGTTGTGGGGGTTTGTACTTGTCTTCTCTGAATATATACATCTATGTGAAATAAAGTATTTTGCAAAATGTTTTTTGATTCTCTAACTTTATTTTCATAAGGTCATACTAATTTTCCATCTAAAAGACTGTTCTAGAATATCAAGAATATTCAATACCTTAAGAGGGCCTACAAGAAATCTGGAGAGGGACTTTTTGCAAGGGCATGTAGTGCTTGAACAAGGGGGAATGGTTTTAAGCTGAACTGGAACAGGTTGCCCAGAAAAGCTGTGGTTGCCCCATCCTTGGAAGTGTTCAAGCCCAGGTTGGATGGGGCTTTGAGCAACCTGGTCTAGTAGAGGGTGTCCCTGCCCACGGCAGGTGGCTTGGAACTAGATGGTCTTTAAGCTCCTTTCCAACCCCAACCATTCTATGATTTTGTGATCAGGAAAATACATGCAAAAATAAACATATTCTGTTCTTGAACTTACTTAGTTAACAATAACTACCATATTAGTGAATAACAAACATCTCAGGTAGACCGAAAACCATTTTTCTGTTAGAAGTGCAATAGAGATATAATCTTAGATTTTGCTAATACATCAAGAGTTAAGCTCTGGGAAAAATCAATAATGTATTACTGACTGCAAAATTTAAACAAAGTTAACAGATGTCTACTATTAGAATTTTCATTACGCCAGTGTAAGACCTCTGGAATGTATTTTTGTAGATGGCCTGTCTTCTCTAATGACATAATTTTGCAGAGAACAATCATTTGGTGAATGATTAAAATACTGAAGTGAAAAGAAGTTGAAAAAGAGGTAGCAAATATTTTATGGTTCTGTTAATTTATTTCTCCTCTACAAGTAGAAAACACTTCACAAAAGGAAATTAAATCTTTGAAGAGTAAAATACGCTAGTAAAAAACCAATCTCCCCTATGTAAAATAATACTATATATACACGCAACTTTTTCAAAGGCAAAGAAGCAAGCCAACTACGTAACACGGCACAGTGTCAGTATAGAATATCAGGGGAAAGGAGAGAAAGGAAAGTTACATTTTGAAATTGTATTACTATCAGAGCAATAAAGATATAGATTTTTAGCTGATACCACTGTCTCTCAGAGAACGCTAATCCCATTTATCAACCAAAAATAACATTTGCCCCTCCTTCAAAAGCAATCCGGCAAATGAATCTTTGTGCTATCTATACAGAGCACACAGCCTGGATATAACTTCTTCTAGTTAGTCATCATAGCTGATTTAAAAGCTATGTGGACATTGCTACTCAGATATTACTATGGACTAAATGACCATTCTCTCAACCTCCTCCTATCTGAGCCCAAAGGGCTTGTCATCAGCAAGTTATGAAAACATACTCTCTGCTTCAGTAGGCTCTTCATTCTGCTCTGAAAGCACTAGGGGGGGTCCTCTAACATGAATTTAATTCGGGTGGCAATGATATGAGGCATTGTTGTACATGCCAAGTGCCACTTTCCCTCATCACATGGTAAGAGTTTGAATATTCATAAACATCAAAACAAGTATGAACATTTTTAATGATGAGAATTCAGTATAGCAGTGATGTTTCTCTCACCACCATGTTTTTTCTGCTACTAATACACACATGGATACTCTCATATCCTCACCATTTGCCTTAAAATGATGTTGTAAACGTTTTTCTATATGTCCATAAATCTTTCCAAATATTGTTGCTTTAGACACGTTATTATCTAACATCCCAATTAGTAGTAAATTATATTTCAGCTACTGAATAATCATTATCTTAACCTAGACTTTGTAATCATAGGAGCATAAGTCATTTTTTCCACCAAGTACTTCAAAAAGTAGCAGCCGATAACAAATTTTAACGTTTAATATCAGGTGAGCAGGATGAGTTTTGTCACCAATTTTAATGGGACTAATCTTGTATCTAATTAATGTATTCTTCTTAACAAGACAAAAGTCAATAAGTTTCCAGTTGAAAATTCTAGTTTCTTCATCAGAGACTTCTCTAAGAAGTATTTTTGACTTGTACCCAGACAAGTGACTCAGGGTGCTGCAGGGTAGGGCTAGTATAGCATTATACTTGTCACCCAGAAATAGAACAGACTGTTCTGGAGGCTTACCCTTAATCATATTTAAGCATAGATTCCAAAGACTATGAACTAAAACACAGCACCCTGAATTCCATTTTGTATCTTCAGAAACACCTGGATTCCTATCTTCTTCATCCGGATAACTCTATTGAAGAGCATTGATTACACTGGTCTTTGTTTCAGATATAGAAAGCTAAAGTATACAAAAACACTTGTCACAGCTAGAAGACACAGAACAAAACAGAAGAAAGGTCTTTTGTGGTATACAACTTCAAACCCTCTTTCTAACAGTAGTCTGAACAAAGGGCTAGGAATAAGAAATGGACATGTTTGTATACCTAGAGCCCAAAGAATTTGATGAGTTTTCATAAAGAAGAGCTTATAGCATTGCGCTCCCAATCAAAAAAGTCTGCAGCAACTCCGGCTTTAAGCACTGTAAAACAAGCTAGATTTTAGCACCCAGGAGTGGCAAAGCCTGAAGGAAATATTGGGAAAAACAATATTTATGGAGTCTAAATTTGCATTTCTGCCTTGAATACAATTCTAACATGATCATGCAGATAACTTGAATTTAATAATTCTGTGTACGAAAAAGGTCTGTTTACAAAAAGAAAAATTGCGTGACACAAATATATGAAACAAACCCCTTTCCTCCAGCATGGATGAGAATTAACTTAAGGTTTCTTTCTGCAGCGGGTATTTAGCAGAAGATTGATTCATCCAATTGCTTCTAAAATGCTAAAAATCAGTGCTTCTTTCAAAATAGGTATGAACCAAAGTTATGTCATGATGAGGCTTGAATCATCTTTAGTTCCTCCTCTTCAGAATTTTTTTTATGAAAGACATTTACAAAGAGGATCAGTTGTGCCAAATTAAGGTTGTAGTGACTGATAAACAGATAGGATATTATATTTGAAAACAGAATCTCTTCTATCAAACTAAAAAAAGATGCTCCTGAGTACAAAAGCAATATGCTTTTTGTCTCACTATATGTAATACTGCCATTATCATTTCTTACTAGACAACTTATCAGCTAAGAGCTTCATTTACTGTCCTCTTTTTTTGTTCACTGATCATAGCATAGAGATGTGGATAAGACTCAAGAGTCATTCTGGGGAAAAAGAAATTTAAAAAAAAACAGAACAAAACAAACAAGACCTCTCCTACACCTCCCCTAAACTCACCAATTATGATACACTCCAGCTTGAAAATTGCTTTCAGTAACAGAATGGCAGACAGAAGCACTTTGCCTCTGAAGATGATGAAGTGGGCTTCAAATACATATCAACAAGAAAAGTATATTATAATATTAGGGCGTCTCTTTGTTTCTTTTCATCGATACCTCTAGAATTTTGTTCAGACACAAAATTCAAGATTTTTGTGTGCAAATAGAAAGAAAAATCTGCCTTTTTAAAACTTTAATTTTATGGGAACATCAGTGATATTTCTGAAAATGGACCTGCCTCAGATGACTTTGGATCTTTAAACTAATACACAGGATGGCTGTCTTTTACATCAGTGTCTCCTCAGCTTAGGAAGAACCAGCAGCCAGGACATAATGAGCTAAGAAAGTTATTTGCAGCTTTAATAATGTACTAGTAATTCTATTTCAGTTAGTTTGAACTTTATAATACATTAATTTGTCTATTTGTTTTTGAAATTACAGATGAGTGAATTTATGATGTTTTTTAAAGATAACTAATTCTTTCATCCAAGATAAATTTCATCTGTAATGAACTGATAAACATTAAAACAGAACTGATAAACATTAAAAGCATCAGCATATTACTCACTTTCACTGTTTTACTAGAATGCCGCTAAGTACAGAAGCAACACTCAATGAAAAACTCAAGCAAAATTCAGGCCCACAGAGAGATATATAATTCATATGTTAGAATGTTCTTGCATATGTGTGGATTATCAATTCACAAGACAATAGGAAGCTTGGGACCTAAAGGATACATTTTCAGAGCTTTATACAGGAGGTACGCTCATTAATCCTATTAATGAATAATAGGATTAGTGTATACACCACTTATATATGGCTTTCTGAAAGTTCCACATTTAGACCAAACTTAAGCAGATGAAGTAAAAAAAAAATTAAAAATCCTAGTAACATGTCAGCGAGTGATTATTCCTTTCTATTCATGTATAAGCTGCTCAACAGCACTTTTATGTTTTTGTTGGAATTACTGCTGCTGGAAAGCAGTAATTCTACGACAGATTTTATTGTTTTGGCTACTAACATAGAAATATTCTTGTCCTGCTGAATCTTCCATTTCTTCTTTCCACATGGTAAAAACAGGCACCCTGATATCTCTATAAAAGATACTACCCAGCATAACCATGTCCTCTACATTAAAGAGGACATACAGGTTAATGAAATGTAGGATCAGCATTTCTCTGACAGTGTCTGCACATACTCTGGTTGCCAAGCTACAAAATATATTCAAAATTTCTGTTTTTTCATATATGAAAACAGCTTTTGAGGAAAGCGGCCAGACAAACATCTGTGGATGAGTGTTTTTTATTTGCTCACAGAATAGACACTACATCATAAGGATCGAACTTATCCACTTTGTCTCTCACAGGCAATCTAAAAAATCCACATTTAGTTGCCTGAGGATTCACCTTTCTAATCTCTTTAATCCTGAAAAAAAGGACCATAAAAGGAATCAGGCGAAGTCAGTTTTCACAGTTACTCTGCTAGATCATCTTCTTAGGAAACAAATCAAAACCACAAGCTCATTCCACACAGTCTGCAAAACAATTTCCATACAAAATTGATTTTGGCCAGAGTTAAACTGACACATAAGAAAAAACTCTGGTCAAAAAATTTGGATCAGATATAAACTGGTTGACATTCCTTACAGGTGCTGTGTATATCCATTATACCCTGTAGAATATTTTCAGGCTGAGATATGTTGAACTATTAACTTTTTTCACTTAAAATATACATCAGAAATATTTGATAAAAGCCTTTGAAGAAAAGTAATTGAAGCAAAAGTCAGACACATGACTAATTCCTCGTTATCTTGAAACAAGTATTATGGTGAAATAAATTACACAGGACTACTACTGCTATTAATTTTCAGCAAACCATGAGCATTTCTACCACCGCCATTATGTATTCTCAAATCTAACACAGGAACTTTACCTGAAAACCAACTATTTCATAACATACATGATAAAAATCCTCTTTACAGGGGAAAAAAAAAAAAAAAAAAAAAACCACTAGAAAAAATAAATATAAATTTAAACCAATTCAACATTGATAGACGAGGCATGTTTTAGATGCAGTAATAAGTTCATGCTTTTCAAGTTTTTCAGTTTTATAGATAAGAGTTCAATTTAATATTTTTAATTCTATGTAGATTTTTTTAAATTTTATTATGTAAATTAGCACAAAAATGGTCTAAGCTGTCACAGAATTAGTATCTACTTCTTCTATAATTTCCTGTGCACTGTAAAGGGGCAAGACAATTGCTTATGAATTCTAGTGAAAGGAATTCTATGGAATGAACCTTAATCAGAGTTCTGAATGTCTCCTACTTTCTAAGTTCAAAGCTGAAGTCTGAAGCCAGAGTATTTTGGACAGTGCAAGACAGGGATCCTGAAATACAAAAATAAACTGAGTTTGGATTAATACCTGTCCAGTTACACAACAATCTTTGTGAAATACCACCAGAAGATATCCCTTCCCCCCAAATATTATCAAACACTCTGGGAAATGAAAAGCGTCTCATAAAAGTGTTTAGCAATTCCATTTTTCTGCTTTGTGCATCTGGTGTAGTTCTGAATGCACAACCTATATATAGCATCTCTGGATGAAATAACCAAAGGGCAGAACAATGACAAACTCACTGAGTTGCCCAAGCAAAATCCTGCTTCAACTCCGACCCAGGCAGCAAATCGATATATACAGTGGCCAAGAAAAGGTACTACCAATCACCAATTATACCCTCAGTTTCAAGCTACCTTTAATTAATAATAAAGTAACATTCAAAGCACAAACCTTATATATTTCTTACAAACATTATAGCTTGCTATGAGAGTTATCATGTTGTTTCAATCACTCTTCAAAGCACTGAAGCTACCAAACAGATAGGTTGGACTATACGAGCTCTTCTAGTGAAAATATGGAAACGGTTTAATCCCGTATCTCAGTTCTGAGTATTTCTGAAGAAGAAAACAGAATTTGACATATTAGCTTTAAAGCGACAGACTACAACTGTAGGATTAAAATTGCATCAGGGCATGACAGGCAAGGAAGGGAATCATTTCCCACTACAGTGACTGAACATACTAGGGGTGCTGCTGAGACACCAGCATTTGTGAGGAGGGGGATTAGGGGTGAGAAGCATTATGCATCTCTAATCTTCCTTCCCCAGTAACAGCCGTCACTGCAAGAAAGTGTACGCTGCACATATATAAGGTGCCATATTTCTTTAGCAGGGAGATATTTGTTTGCCCCTCCATGTTCTGCCGAGTCATTTCCACTTGGCATTACAGTTGTAAACCTTGGCCAGTATGCACAATAGCTATCCTAACAGCAGGTAAATGGAAGTATTTTAATGCTTTACACTTTAACAAAGATTCACCAAGGTCTTCTTGATTACCTTGTTATAATATTCGTTCAGCATTCTCTAGTAATTTTAAACTTGCAATGATAACTTCAGTATCTCTGTAGACCCAATATTCCTGTTTTACACATTATTAATTGTTCAGAAAGGTATTTGGAACTTTAAGCTCTGCACAGTCTCCTTGACCCAAAAAGTTGGATTAGTATTACACAAGTCGCTAATGGAAAAGTGACTTAGAATAAATTGATTGAAAATAGCTTGGTAACATTGTGGTTAACCATAATTCATATGTCCTATCTCAGGGCAAGTAGCTTCTAACATCTGCTTGGTCATGCTTATTGGAAAAGTTGTAATTTTTATGTTTAGATGTATTTATTTTTTACAACAGACTAGGAAAAGAGATGGGGGAAAATTCTTTGTAAATCTAAAGGAACATAAATCAACTAGAATTAGATATTCAGAGCAATGTAATCTGCAAGTTACTGAAGCACACACTAGCCAATACTTTTGGTGATTATAAGAATCTTTTCACTTACTTCAGAGCAAAGTCAATGTTAGGTTTCAATTTTACTGCCCATGTATGCAATTTAAAATAAAAAAAAAATCTATGAAAGTCTTTCCACATGTTATTAGAGAAAAGGTCTTTCTTTTCATTACATATGTAGTATCAAGGTATTAATATGAAAGCTCTGTTTGTCTAAAGAGGCCACCTGGGGCTCTGCCTTATATTGTGATCACATAGCCCATTTATTGCATCTCTAGCTATATAGTTGTGCATAAGTAGCTCATGCAAATCAGATAGGTGGTTCCAAAGATCAAACTTTGCCTGGTGCATGTCAGGATTTTGTCAATCAAGGTGCTAAGAACCAGCCATTACACATCTATTCTATTAAAATGCAAAACACAGAGAACTTTAAGGTTCTGTGTACATTTTAGGAGGATCATAGTGTTTGAAAGAAACAATAAGGTTAGAGTCACATACAAGTGACTTGATGTTTAGGCTACTCGATGTGCTTATAAAAAAAAAAAACTTTTTCTACTCTTACAGGTCATAAAGATTGTCTAAATGCACACAGATTAGAAATTTCATTGCACAAGAGTATGCTCTAATGCACCACAAAGAGATTTGCTTCGCTGTCAAAGAACACAGAAGGTATTTGAGAGAATTTTAACTGACTTTGGCAAACATGGCAAAAGCATAACGAGGTTGCATGGTAGCTGGTCAAGACTGTCTAACTCCATGAAATAGAATGGATCATAATACAAAGTACTGGTCTGTTCTAACCTCCTTAAGAAGTCCGTGAAAACTACAGTTTAGCCTCACACAAGTTGTAGTTGAGAACCATGACTAACTATGGCTGGGAAACTCTAGCTCAGCTATAAATTGCAACTGTCAAGTGGGATGAATGGCATACCTGATTTATTTATTATAATGCATAAATGAGAAAGAAAGGAGGAGTAAAAGGCTATGAACAATTGTTAACACACGTAGCCAAAAGATACTACATAAACATAATAAAAATGCATATTAGGACACTCTGGAGTATAAGAAGAAATGCCAAAGTATCATTGCACTTTCTTTTCTTCACATGTGGGTATCATACCCATAGTAGCTGAGCAGGTTGCGTGTTGTCTTTTCAAGGGAGGAGTGACAGGTCTCAAGCAACAGAACAGATAATACTTTTAAATTCTGGTTTCTGTGACAGCATACATAGTCATTGTATATATAGTGAGAAGAGGCCCAGCTCCCTCCTTTTTCCTCATACTGCTGAGCTGCGCTAGGTAGTACAAGATTCCTACTGAGTTCAGTGGTTACACTTTATTTGTTTCTGGAATTCCATAGCATTTTACAGTCCACTGTAAGTTGTCGATTTACCTTTATTGTTTCTCTTCTTGGTTTTTACTTAAATAAAGCCATTTACTTAATTAAATCCAAGCATTTAAATGGTCTTTATAACATCATTCTTAAGATACTAGAATACTGTTTTGGCTCTCATTACAAACCCAATTGTTTAATTACTTGGAATTTTAAAATAATAAAAAAACCCTAAACACAACTATCTATTCTCTCCTGCTTTCCATGTATGGCTAAACATTTCTCAGATCCTTGCAAATACGTACATACAAACTTTAATTTTCACAGGATAAAAGGTCAGGATGTTCTAACACCACACAAAGAATAAAAAGGCTTCATTAGAATTGTGCTTTTCCATCTATGAGAATTTTTCTCAAAATTTCAGGCTTTAAAAGACCACAGATGATAATGAAATGTAAAAGTGGGGATGTAATTTTTAGAGGCCTGGAGCACCCTTCACTCAACTGAAGATAGTAAAAATCATGGTACACTGTAATTAAGCTGTTCTGTAGTTGTTCATACTAGTCATCACACAGTTAGGCCATCCAAAAGTCAGACTTTAATTTTCTAGAAGTCTCCTTCGTTGATGCTTGTATATTGCTGGGAGCAACTTAGTGTAAAATCGAACTTATGTAGAGCCGGGTAGGAAACTATTGTTTGAGAAATTGAAAATCTTGTCCTAAATAAAATTCAACCTAGCATATTTCTACTAATGAAAAATTCAAAATTGAAGCTATTCCTAATGTTTAGTTTGGGCACTTACCCTTTTCATGATGAGGACTAAATTAAAAAAACAAACAAAAAAACAAAGCTCAAAACAAAAAAAACCCCCATCAACAATAAAAAACAAAACCAACCAACCAAAACCAAACAAAACACAAAATGAAACAAAAACAAACCTATGAAAAAATCTTGTTACTGAAAAGATCCAATTTTGAACCTGGAAACCAGAATATCATGTATGAAGAATTTTAAATCAAAGCCAAATCATTCTAAGAAAAATGTGCTTCATACATAAATAAGACAGAACTTCCTAATGAAATATTTATTTGGGGGGAAAAAAAAAATCCATTTCAGACTGTAGTATTTTCAGTGAGATAAAAGTGATTAAATTTGTGGTAACCACATACAACATTCCTATCTGAATAAAAGGATGGAGCAGTAGTATTGTATGGTGACTAGTTAATGGTATTCTCTTTCTCTATCCCCAGTATTAATATATACTCACATATCCTTAATCTTAATGAATATAAAAATATTCATAAACTTAGTTTGGTGTTTTCCTAGTGCAAATATTTCAGCACTGATTCAGCATTCCCCAAGTTTGTCACCTCTGTTGTTTTCCGTAGGACAACTGATGGACAGGATCCTCAAAATCTTATTTTTTTACTCCTATTACTAGCAAACCTGAAGCATTCATAGTTTGTTAGTATTTTATGCTCCGAGCCATGTATATAACTGCTGATTATTTGATTGTAATGAATCATGGTATGACAGATCTTTTTACAGATGTTCAGAGAATTAATCATTCTTATTAAGAGATTTGCAACATACACAGACTCTGTATTTAGTAATGCTTATCCTAAAAATAATCAACAAAATAGTAATCCACATCTAAATGTCATTGGGAATGTCAGAGAAGCCTTTGAACAGCAAAAGCACAATCTGCCATATGTACCTAAAGTCCCAAGCAGGGTTGAAAAAACATAACACAGGAGTATATTTTTCATCTTCCTGTGAAAGTGCCAGCACATTTAAAAACCATCACTCATAACAGTAAATCAAAACCTCTCAGTATTGCTTGTTGAAACTGGCTTTCAAGATAGAGGGTGAACAAAAAGATCTTTTAAAGTAAGTTTGAGGGATTATATAAATTGTCTGAACACTGCCACAGACAATCAGTTTTAATAGCATACGTCCAACAGCCTGTATGGTTACTTGCTGTTCTGGGAGCCTGCCAAAAAAAGACACCTATCCAGAACTTGGCAGGGGTGGGGGTGGACCAAGAGAAAACTGATAATAACCCATAACTTATTCTTTATCTATTGTAAAGCATTTCATTCAGCATCTATCATCATAAAATCAGTGTTCCTAACACAGCATGAATTAAATCTTCATTTTAATAGAGAACTACTTTTCAAAAAAGCCTGAAATTCCCTGTTGACAAACTGTACAGTAAAGCATTCAAGATTTATCTACTGTGCAACTTTCCAGAAGAGCATCTGAGAATTATTAATGACACAAGCATCACTGAATCATTGAATGGTATAAGACCACCCAAGTTTTGTAGATTTAGAACAGCTAAACAGCAAAGGCCATAGACCAAATCAGCAGGAAACCTTACAGTACCTCTTAATACAGTACCTAATTGATATCTCTTAAAATATACTCCTCTTTTAACTTCTAGGAAATGTATCGCTAGAAGAGAATATTTATTAAAGCAGAAATGACCTCCCTTTTTCTAAATGAACTGTATTTCTGGCAGACACTGGTAACTCTGGTTAGCAAGGGTTTATTTTAATACTAAATAAAGAGCTTTGATGAGACCAGCTTGAGCAGTACCTATGTGGACTCTGTAAATAAAGCTGTATCTGCCCTGAGAAGGCACGGCACGGGTGTGTGGTGATGAACAGGGTTCTGGTTGAACCACTAAGAGAAAACCTTCAACAGCTAATAACAACAGGCCATGGCAGCACTTCAGATGCTGAGCCCAGAGCCCAAGAATCCAGCACACAGCTGGCAGACAGCTCAGCTTTAATGGAACTCACAAGTTGGTTTCTTCCTACTCCCACACATTCACTGCTACTCACATCACGAAATGCAGCCTTATGGCTTTCACCTTAACTAGCAGTGTGAGTACCACGCTGCTCAGAGTGGAGGAAGGCCAGGCACCATGCGCGAGAGAGCCCAGAGAAGGTAGTAGGCACACCAGTGCAGTGTGGTCAGCAGCTGTCAAGCACTTATGCTGCTGGGTCTGCCCTCCTCACCTCCCTAATGAGCGTTCTGCTCTGGCCCCATGGCTTGGTCCAGCCCATCAACCTGGGAATTAAGCTTGGTCCAGAAATGTGCTTTTCTACAGTAAAATGTGTTGGAAGAACCCTAAATCCAGACCTGTACCAAATATTGCGTGATCACAGGATCCGAAAGTCCATCTGGCCAGTTTAAGCTCTTGCACTTTAGATTTATGGATCTGGAAGAAGACAAGGAGGAGTTTTGCAGCCTACAAGCTCTCTCATCTAAGAATGGGGAACTCTAATTTTCACTTCCAGAATGATTTCTGTCTTTTGTATTCAGAACAGCAAGGATCAGATGAGAACCTTAACTTGGAAGGGCTCAAAAACAAAGCAGATACGAGATCTGCAGCTTTCCTTCTTTGCAGCATCTCCTACTTTGCCAGCTTAAGGCAGGCCCTGACCACCACTGTGAAGCACTGAGATCAGTGCATGTGCCTGGAGCTGACAGCAATTTGGGGTGACACACTGCATGGCAATAGACCGAGTCATTCTTTATTTGTATCTGCCTACACCCCTTTACCAAATCTACCTGTTTGTCAAAGGCAGGACAGCAACTAAAGCTGAGACTGAAGAAGCCTCTGAGCTTCTTGCAAAAAGACAATTTATCAAGGAATTTTAAAATATATTTTGACATAGTCTGTGACATAAAAATCAACTTGCCTCCCACAGGATCTGAACATTTAGGACTCTCTTCTTTCTTGGCTCTTTTCCTGGACTTCTGATCTTTTTTTGCCTTCTCAATTTATGTCTACAGTGCATTTTCAGGGAAAATGGCATGTGAAATTTTAAACTTCTGTTTCCTTTTATATGACACTTCTAATATTATAACCTATGCTGGTTTTCTGCTATAGCTGAACACTCCAATTTCTTTGACATACGTCTTCAGATTTTCCAGTAGTCAGTGGCTGCAGTCATCTAAACAATGCACTATAGATATCTGCAACAGTAGGAAAGGCTCTTCTAGCATGTGTTCTTAGGCAAAAAACATACAGGAATACTGAAGTGTCACTTTAAAATAACATTAGTTTCTGGACAGATGTGGAAGAGCTTACTTTCATATTAGTCCATGTAAGCCTACATAATCTCCTAACAATCCGGGATCTAAAATACACACTTTGTGCGTCTCTGCATACTCATTTGACAACAAGTTTGATAACATGCTTTGGCTTGCTATGGATGACTGAAATTTTGAAGAAGCTGTGCAATCCAACAATCTCACAGAAATGTACAAAGTATGCTGAGATTTGAGAAGTGCTCTGTACTTTTCTGAGTGCTTTTACAGCAGGGTGGATATCAGCATAGTAGATTCAGGTGGTAAAACGATTTTAATAAAATCTAAGCTATGTAAATGATGGATGCATTAACTCTCCAACTCTTACTGGGTACCAGTCCCTCTGGGCACTGCCATTTCCTGGTATTCCATGTACTTCCGGCTATAAAAGCCCCATAAAAAGAAATGTTTATATTTTAGTTTTCATAAATTATACTTTCACAAGTCCAGATACTCAAAGCTACATTAATTCAGCTCTGTTTTTGTGCAGCAGATGGTTCAATGGGACTGACCTTTTCAGTCTGCCTAATGTCTCCCCTTAAGCCAAAGGTTCATTTATAACTGTCCAATATCACATCCTTTAGATGTCAGTAGACCAAATAGAGGCACGCTTTTCCTAGAGGACAGAGAAGTGATAAAACATCTCAATAAATGAAAGAAATGACTGTGAACTTCCAGGGAATAGCAGACATTTTCTATCAGTTCAAACTACTTATGCTTCTATTTATAGAAGCCACTTTCATGTTAAGGACTTTTCAAGGCTGATATGGTCTGGTAGAAAAGCCTGTGCACTTTTTACACAGAGCTTAGAATCTGGCCCTAAGTTACAATGAAGCTGGAATGAGTTGAATCTTCACAATTTATATTTTACAGAACAGTGACTGTTCGCAATACTTTTTCTTTAAATCTTAAAATCACATTAGCTTCTATTAAAAAAAAAAAAAAAGGAAGAAAAGCAGAATTCTAGCAAAGTCATAGCTATTCCTAAGCTACCTCTGTATTTTTTATTCTCTGTACCTAGCATAAATAATATTAAATACAAAATACCTGGTTGAATGCAGCAGTATTCCCTTTTTGTTATTACTGCTCAGTTTTAAAGATGAATGGAAAACATTTTGTTCTTTCAACATTCACTTTAGGCTTCAAAAAAATCAGAAAAACAGTGCACTTAAAATAAACCTTTGCTGAAAGCTTTATTCCATGTCTCAGTTGTCTCAAAACCTATTACAGTAACGTGCATGAGATTTAGAGGTCCAGTACAAAGATGAGTGTATCTTTTATATCCGCAGCAGGGAGATGACTATTTTCTCCCCTGTCAGGATGATATATTCGGTAAAAAGAGACAATATAAACTTAAAAAAAATCTTTTTTTTTTTTTCTTTTTTTTGCATCTCAAGAAATAGTAGAGATCTTATGAAATTAAGAAAATTGACTCCACCATAGCTAGTACAACACTAGGCATGTTGTAACAATAAACTGAATCTCAGGAAAAAAATACATACATTGCAAAATTCTATACTTTAGGTGGTTAACTCAAGAAAGTCTGTCCTCTGTGTTCCCTATGGTTTTGTGCTCCATCCCCAAACTTTTTTTTTTTTTTAATTCATCTTCCTCTTAAGGAGAAGTTTATTAAATTTTCTGTATAGACATGTATCCATGTAGCTTATACTAAAAGACATAGCCCAATCTGCTTCTGCTGCATTAATTAGCAGAAGAAATTATCTACAGAAATTTTAAAAGGTGAAGTTGAAGCTTAAGCAGGAGGGTTTTGAAAGCAGGAAGTACCAGGCATAAAGAAGGGAAAGACAGAGATGGTTAAGAAAGAATCATGTCATTCTCTGTATTATACTTTTTCATAAGCCATACTGGATAGTACAAATAGTACCAGCAATAGAAAAGGGACTGTCTGTAAGGGTCAACACCCTCCCCCATGGGTTCAGACCCAACATTTTTCTATTTCATTCCCATTTGATCCCTTATCTGAATCACTTCTTCATTCTCTTACCTTGAGTATATTTTCTTAAATTATGACAAGGAAGAGTGGTAGTACTGTAAACCTTATCTTGAAATCTTAAAATTTCCCTAAAAAGTTTTGTCTCAATTGCACGAAATTTAGTTGCAGCAGGGAAGAAACAGAAGAGAAAGAAATGGAGCCTGGTTTCTGCCAGCTTTATATAGAGCCCACATTAGTGTGGCAACTGGTATTGACACTGAATACTTGCAGGAGGTTTTCATTCACTGTAAAACTTTGCAGCAATACTAGAAAATAGCAAACAGTATCGGGAGGGGTCACGGTAATCTCGTGCTCGCTAATGAAGTTTTGTTTCATGCTACAAACCAGGGAGCCCAGCAAAGCAGAATTCACAAAAATGTCTATGATCACTCTCGCTTTCATGTTTAAAAACAGAGACTTTTTTAAAAACAGAGACTTTTCCCCCAAAATAATAGCCCTTGGCAGCATCTGGAAAAATGATACTGCAGTGAAATCTGTAACACAGACTGAACGGATGTCATGACAAGATGAGAACAGTCTTGCAACAAAAGAAAGTGACCTCACACAGTGATAGTTTGTGAGGATGGAGCAAGCATTGTTAAGAACAAAGAACAATGAAACCAGAAAATTATACTATTTCCTCTTCCAAATTTCCCAACAGCTTGTTTCACAGCCCTTTCTAATAAGCTGGTAATTAGGAACATTTTAATTATACGATTGTAAGATGAAGGCAACCATGATAAAAGGAATCACAAGACGAAACTTAGCGTAGATTCTACTAACATGGGATATATTTACTTGCTCATTTTAGGCCTCTTGGCATTACCCTGACCCAATGTAGATTTGAGATCTCTGTAATCACATGTAACAAGGCATTGTGTTCAGAGTAATAAGAGCAGCTATTCAGTAGGGTTTACAAGGCATACAGAACTTCTGCATCACATCTGATTGACATCTGGGATTTTTTTTTGGTGTCTAGGTCAACTTTATAGACCTATGCATAAGTACATATAAATACACATTCTCTACATGATTTGAAATGCCAGCACATGTCCTCAATTTTCCTCCCTCTTTGTACATGTGTATCTCATAATACATGAACCATATTTCTGCAAAGATGGATAGATGGGTGAATCCAACTATCTTCCATCAGCCGTATTTCTTCATGGTCATCCAAAAACGGGGCACTAGTCCCTATAACTGACAGCACAGTCTTCTTCCATTATCATTTATTATTACATGCAGACAATGGGCACACATGTTGTGGTACAGACCTGAATAGCTTAGGCATGATCAAAGTGAGTTGTAAATACATTCTGGGGAGTCATCAAGAGGAAATCAGAAAGGTGCATTACCTGGTAAAGTAAACACAGTTGTAAAACCACACACGTTTAGTCACTTTAAAGAAATAAATGCATTTCCCCAGATTCCTTTTGTAAAATCTCAATCATCCAAATAAATGAAATAGGGGGAGGCAAGTCATATAACCTGCCTTTATGTGAACCTCTGATCACAGACTTCCATTCAGAGATGATTTTTTGATATAGGAATGCAATTTGAAAGTACAAATCTTCAGACGTCCACCATAAATACAGCAGAATGGCTTCAATGAGGCAACGAAAACTTTTTATCCGCTGAAGTCCTGCCCTGTGACTCCTACCGGATTTATAGGATTAAATTCCTAGTGTCGTTTTAAAGTCTCACCGCCATATTATTCTTTACTTTTAAGCCTCTTTTTCACCTTCTTTCAATCACAGAAGTTCCCTCAAACCCATGCAAATATATTTTGAAACAGATTAGTTCTTTCATGTTTAATAAAAGTCTTCTTATTTTTCAGCTTTATCACTGAATATTGTGAAGTCGTCCAATGAAACAAATCCACTTCAATATTAACATTTTAAAGACTTATTTAGAACATAAACAGTACACATACTGAACACCCAGACTTTGTTCCACAGAAGCAAAATGAATCAGGATCATTTGATACATTCCCTGTTGTATTGCCAAACAGAAACATGCTTCAGTTCCTTCATTGTGTTTTGCATAATATTATCCGTAACGCTTTCATTGTTTACTTTTCATAATTATTTCACCCAGGCCTTACTCAGATCTAGAATCAACCTGTCTCACAGGACAACAATTTCTCTGGCTATGGGAATGGCTGAATAACGCGAAGGATCCCAAGCCTCATTTTCATTCCTAAATTTGTATCACAAATCTGGAAACAATTTCACACACAAGTAACTATATAAACATTTATAATTTGATTAAACCCGGCAAGATGGGACTCACTCTGCTGGTGACCAAGCAAGGCTGCTTGTGCACCAATGGCTATCCCAGCCCCAGGACCACAAGGCATCAGCACTTCTCTGGGCTCCCAAGATAGCCATGCCACCAGCACCCATCAGAGCACTTTTTTTTCCCTCTCCCATCTTTGCATGTGTGCTGTGCTGTCAGCCGTTCAAATTATCCCTTAGTTCAGCCCCAAATTCACTTTCTGACAGCAATGCCTCTCATATTTTGCACCTAGTCTGCACAGAAGTACAGCATTAAATGATTTCTAGTTAATGTTATATTCTAGTTCTGGTTTTATTTCCAGCTGTGTCACAGAGATGTTAAATTCTAATCAATCTACTTTGATGGGATTTTATTTTAAATTTAGGAATATATTCTTATTTGGTCTTATAAACATCTTCCACTTTTTTCTACCTACAGGGTCTATATTTAGAGGCTTAAATACTTGATTATTACCCTATTAAAAAACCCCAAATCTATAGTCATTTAAAGACTGAAGGAAAAAAATAAATCCTCACTGCTGTGGACTGCTAAAACCTATGTACAGCTCCACAACTTCTCTCTGTCTCTCAAAAAATTGATTTTTAGGGCTTTGCCATGAGCCTTTGCAGTGCTTAAGACAAATGGATTGTATTATTGAATCCAGCCCTCAGGAATCTTACTTCAAAATAAATCAAAACCAGAACCATTCTTTCCTGCAGACCCACTAAAAACCTGGACAGGAAAATAATTAACAGCTGCACAAAAATAAAAATAGTCTAAATTTTATATGGCTAAGCAATGTATCAAAAACTATAAGCATTTTTATAACAATTAAATGGAAAATGCAGGTAACAGTAAACCACAAATAACTCTAAGGTATAAGGACAGTCATCACCAAGTAGGCAAAATTAACTAATAAATTCTTGTGCAAAGTTGTAATTTAATATGTAGCTGTTGACTGCTTCAGTTTCATTTTGTCCAAGGTCTGGAAAATGATGTCAGCATAGTTTTCTGCAGATTAATTCAGAGAAAACTTGTAATAACTACAGACAAGCTGTGGGCACATTAAAATCCTAGTTAGAAAAAAAGTCCTTTTCAATGTTCAAAAGAAAGGGTAACATTCGGCCATAGCTAACCATGTGTATTTGTATACTTAGAGAGACTTCTATCTATAGGTACATACATAGACATTCACACTCAAATGTGTTATACAAGTAACTAACCATAGGTTTAGTGACTCATGTTGTTCTCCCACACATACACGTGGGTAATTAATGTCCACAAATCAGTCCAGGAGCCTTACCGACTGCCAGATTTGGCTGCTGGGTGGAGGGGTCAGCTAAGACAGCCAGGCAGAGGAACAGAGAATTTGGGTGCATCAAACGGTGTTTCTTAGGAAAGCTGCTATTCTTGGGAAATATAACTGTAGTTGTTTGACCTGTCTACCTGCCTGGGAATTAACATGGCCCCTGAGCATACAAAGGCTGGCTCTCCCTAGATTTGGCTATACACATTTGCTTCTAACTTTAGTTTCAACTTCCATCTCTGAGGCTCCTGAGTTGTTTTAGCAGTGTTAGATCCAATTTCTTTCTCTGCTGTGAATGCCATTCTGTTTTCATCCAAGCAGATGTCTCATGAGCTCCTCTTAACCCAGTCAATTACAGAATTTATTTTTCTTGTGGCCAAGCTACATTTTTCCTTTGATCCATTTAACCAGCCTATATTTGCTCTCTGTGAGGCAAAAAGCAGAGCTGTAGCTGGAGGCACTTATTTGCTCTCTGACTCTGAAAGAAAAAAAGTTGCAAGTATAAAACCGTATTTCTCTTGCATGCATTCAGAAAGGCCTACACAGCTTCTGAGAGTGCAGAAGAAAGTGATTGGAGCCAAAGGGTACCATGTTCCACTTTTTGTATATGTAAAACCTGGGGCAGTGCCACACACCCACCCGCTCACTGAAGGGTCCCACAGTGAGATATTAGCAGCAGCTGCTCATGGAGGGGTGAGTCAGTGCAGATGATCCATCCAAGTTTTTTCTATGCATAATATTAACTTCTGCAGAAATATTACACTGGTATTTAAAACTAGATTTTTTTTCCTACATGAAATTAAACTCATGAAGAAGGAGATAATCATGCCTTTCTACTGAGAATCAACATTTATGCCAGTAACTTTTGGCACACCACCAATCCATCTTCGTATCTCAGTTTGTTTTACCATAAGTTATACCTTAGGCCAAATTCTCTGAGTTTCTGAGATCTGCACAAAATCCAATCTCACCACTTCCCTCACTTGCTATACCTCACACATGCCTCAGAACATTATCTGTCCCTTGGAAGCTGCCAATGCCATGCTACTACCAAGCACCACTTCTTAGAGGCTGTCTAAGCCTTTTTCATTTTATTATAAGGATATTGTCTTCACTGCCCCAGCGTGGGATGCAGCACCTACCCCACTAAGTTCAAACTTGAGCAATAGTCTAATATCCAGCTCTGACCCAGGACAGACAGGTGTAGTGGGTTTGAGAAACTAGTCCCTTCTTTGGCGTGCCTGATAAATCACAACTGCTGATGGTGCTCTGCACCATCTGGGAAAAAAAGGTAGTAGATACCCTCAAAGCTGGTTTTCAAAACATACCTGTAGGTGATTTTTCACACTTGGATAGGGTGTTAGAATCTGAGGATAGAATCTTCCATTTCTTCAATGTGTGACATCAGCGAGTACCATAGCATGAACAGAAAAAGCTGAGATAGGAAAAAGCCAAGTTCTCTGTGCTCATCTAATGCAGATGAACATGTACTGACTTATGTAAATCACAACCCTCTTCATTCCGAGTTAAAATAATGATGATGATGATAATATCACTCTTCTGGTGTTCTGGTATTTTATTATGAAATATTGTTAACTTCAGCCCGTATCTGTGTTCAAAAAGAAACAGTCTTATGAAAATAATTTTACTCCCTTCAACTAATTTTTCTCTAGTAAAAATGAGTCTGACACTCCTTTGTGTTGGTCATTAGAAAAGAACTGCTTTCCTTTTGTGTGAGAAGCAGTACCAGATCTCAAGTTCTGTAATGAGCTGTAACAAAGTGATGAAGATGCAACGAAGAAACAGGCCCAAAATTTCAATACTAGGAGCTGCAATTTTCTGTAAAATTCCTGAGCACTCAAAGTTTCTATTTCAGATCAATGCATAAATTAGAATTTAATTTTATTGCAACTTTCACTATGTCCCTAGAAGCACACAGGGCTGTAATTTGCCATTTTAGTATAAATAGGAGTATATTTTGCTCTCGCTTAACCAAGTAACCTCATTGACTTCAGTGAAACAAGGCAGCATAAGACCAAGTCAAGTCTAACTCTAATTTTAGTATGCAAACTATATTTGCTATTTACACAGCTATAACACACAATAACACATTTTGAAGTGAGAGGTCAAGGCTGATCCTATTACATTAGAGCATAAAGATAAATTTGGTCAAAGAAGCAGGAATAATATTGTGTGTAACTGTGTTCTGCTTTAGTGTATTTTATTTGTTAACGTTTCTATCTCACCAAATTATGAAGTTAATGAAAAATAATAATACACTACCATAGTGCTGTGCTTTAGGTTAAAAGATGGCTACAGCATGTTATGGTTCTGCTGTATAATTTAGATCAGATAATGTAAAAGGAAATCTTTTGACCTTTTTTGGAAACACATTCTATAGAGAAAGAACATATAAAAGCATGCTCTATAATTAACCAATAAAGCAGTGTTTCTAAGCAAATGTTAGAATATGAAATAAGTGAAATTTAGGGTTGGTGCAACTCCAATGAAAGGATATAACTGCTTCAAGCTCTGCAGGCAATCTTTGGAGGTTGTATTTTCACATCCCTGCACCCATGTTTTGAAGAGCACACCCAGCAGTCATTTCACCTCCTCCTCACCCAGCCCTCAGTCCTGTTCTGAGAGGCACGACACTGGCTTAACAACATATCATGATTATATACATATCAAAGCATTCACAATACAACAGTTTCACAAAATAACCCAGAATTCACAAGCTCCATGTTTATGAAGTCCCCAACTGCCAGACAATACTGTAAATGTATAAAAATCTGCATAGACATTTTGCCTTACAGCTTGGCAACACAAAATTACTGTAATTATAAATAATGATGTCTCTGTCAGGCTTCAGTGATGGGAAATCTGGAAAAAAAGCTACTCACAGGGAACATCCCTCTCCCTTCCCCACACAGACATCTATTTAACTGGTGCTTTCCAACAAGGGCACAAGGAGCGCTTTCTAAGGAGGGCACAGCTTGAGTGAGAAGCAGCAAGAAATGAGCTGTTCCACCCACACTTGTCAGTCATTGTAGAGTCAAAGACCCCTTTGCTAACCGAATTTCAGGAGGGGCTCAAAGCAGGGATAAATTCTGAGCCAATGGCACCAGTGCAGAGTTGACAGCTCCTGCTGCTCCAGCAAGCATAAGGCAAGTCCTGTAGTTGGGGATCCACAACTTTGGGTGATTTGTCCTTTGCCTATACTACATCACTGATGCCAGTCCACATGGCGATTTAGATTACTTTGTTCTCTTCCCTATGGTTTCTGTTAAACCATGTTTACAGAGGATTAAAAACAGCTGCTAAGTAAGGCTCCAATGGTAATGTGAAACAAACAAAGTGCTTTAGATAGTACATGCAGAATTTAGACCCATTTTCTTCAGACAGAATCAGAGGAATAAAGCAAGTCACAGTAAGGGCAAGTCAAATGGCAAACACAACCTCAACTGCTTAGGGCAAAATAGCATTTTTTAATAGCAGATGTTAAGCTTTTGCTGTGTAGCCTCCATGTTTGAGCCACATGGTCATGGATTGGCCACAAAGAGGAAACAGAGGTAGTCCAGGTCTGTCTGAGAAACACTAAATAAGCATACTCCACAGCTTCCACAAATCTCCAGCTTTGCAGCCTTCAAAAAAATGGAGTTTTATAGTCTGCAAAGCAATGACACTTGCTTACTAGCAAATCAGAAAGTAAACCCAGGTAACTACATAGCCATACCCTCCTTTCTCTCCATCCAGCAAAATGTTAAAACTTTTAAAATATGGAAAGTTACATCTCAAGCCTGGACTTTAAATAATATTGTATGCTGAAATATCTTATTTCTTTATCAAAAGGTTTAAAAGGAGCAGGTACCAGTGGATTGGGAAGAACACTTGGTAAGGGTTGCTCACTGAATTTTGCTCCTGCCTAGTTCTGGTTGGTTTGAGGTGTGAAAACAGGTTGCAATTTTATAAAGTAGGACCCCTATTTGACAACTGAGAAAGTGAACATTGTTCTATCCCCCTTTGACAGCAATAGCAAACATTGCCCACCCGGTTGTAGGAAGTGTAGAATGGCCTGGCATCTCTCTTACAAATTCATGACCGAATAGTAAAAGCAATCCAAAAGATTGTAGGAGGGGGAAGTGCCTGTCAACTCACTCACTAACAGCTGACTGCAAGTGTGTGATAAATTACATTTTCTGATGTTTTCCCAGACTAGCTTTAAAATCCTGAAGTGATTGGATGTAATCTATTATTGGAATAACAACATGGGCGTCATTAGAGAAGTGTATTTCACAAAACTGAAAGGTTTAAAAGCACAGCTACTTCATAGAATTTGTACTACTTTATCTGGCAATCTGTGTGCAGATTTATCACTTGTACAGCTGTTCCTAATAGGGAACAATCTAATCTATAGCCAGTGTAGTTTGTGCTTGAGGATGATACAAAGTTTGCAATAGCACTCCAAAACCGTTCCACATTATAAAAATCTCTGAGCAGAGCAATTTGCTTGCTGTGTGAGGTGATTGGATAGTCTGCTCTGAAAAGCTCCGTTTCGCTTCTATTGATGTGCCTTGGCTTTCAAAGTCCTTAATCTTATTTCTTGTATGGAAGATGTGTCATCTGGTCTGTCATTAATGTTCTGAAGAGGGTAGAACTTCTTTTCTCCTTAATGATCATAATAACGTTCACAAAATTGTCTGTTTTGAACCGCCTCAAGTTTGAGATTCTAAACTAAAACTTGACAGAAATGCCAGTGTTCTGTTCAGACATGGCAAGGACATCTGGAAGCTAGGGACCATTAAATAAATGTCCTAGTATACCTGTCCTATATGGAGGTTCATCAAATTAGTAGCTTGTAGCAACTAAAACTACTCAGCTTGATTTTCAGCTAGTGGCACATCTCCCTTTGGCCCCCTGGCAGCACAGAACTTTCAGTGCTTAACTTCAGAGGCTGGATGAGCAAAGAGAACTTTTAGATCAAAATAGAAAATTTGAAATAAAATACTCTAAATAAGTACTGGAGATACATTTGCATTAATAAGCATTTATGGACAATTATTGCTACTATTTATGTCCTGTACTACCTGCTGGCATCTTATCAAATGAGATCCCATTAAATCAAGTTATATCCCTGAACTTAAAAGCTCACAGTCTAATAAAAAAAAAAAAAAGTGAAGCCAAACAAATGACATAAAACTGTAAGTAGAGAGGAGAATATGCAAAGTAGGAAGGATAATGGGGAATAATTAGCGAATTTCCTAAGTAAGACTCAGTTTGCAGGGAGAGGTCGCACTTTTTGTGAGACAATATTATATAGCAGACAAAAGAACAGACATGGGTTTAGGCATGCAACACCAGCAAGGCCTGAAAAAGAAACCATATCCTTCAGCCTAAAGGCAGCTTAACAAATTTCCACGTTTAAATTAATTATGGTAATAATTTATAAAATTTCAAAGAAAAAGCACCTTTGGAGAAGAAGGGAATGTTAGCAAAAAGGGAGATGATAAAGTCTTGTGGGATAAGCTTGACAGATAACCAGTTAATTATTGTCCTTGGAACACCAAGGGTGTCTTACACTGAAAAATGCATTGTTCCATAAAAATCAGTACCTACTGAATACATGATTTGTATTCAAGAGCCCTAAGAAATTCCTTTCCCAAGCTCATCTTCCATGCAAGGATGATGTTAGAGATGAGACAGTATTCTAACAACTATACACTTTTGTCTGTTCTCACATATTTTAATGAATTTGCTCAGTGCACAGGGGTTGTTTTATTTTCTCTAAAGAGTTTTCCTAGGGACATCTGATGCACTGGAGGAAGATTGTTGCACCCTGGGAAATCCAATGTGTATGGGTCACTCCATGCCAGGAAGCATTTATTGTAGTGTGTTTTGCATCTATTTCTTGGGTGATGTCTGCTTTATTTAATATATTTTAGTCTGTAAGAATTTTCTGATGACAGCAGTAGCAAGAAACAGCAGGTTATTTGAAGGCAAAGGAGAGGGATCTCTGGAAAAATTATTTCACTGTATGATCTCCTGCCAGGAGAAATTATAATTTAAATATACTCAGCATCTAGTTAATTTGCCTGCTGTTTTATACCAATGTAAAAGTCAAATGAATTACATTCTTGTTAAATGGACTTGCTTGAAACAGATTGGGTCAAAATACAGATACTGATACAGTGTAGTCCACCCAGAATATATCTCAGGTTTAATTTTATTGTAATTTTTTCAAGGAGCTTTTTAAATGAAGTATTCCCTAAGACACAAATATTCATTTTATTTGACACAGAGATTTCCCCCACCCCCTCTATTTTTGTTCTCTTAAAAATGAATTAATAGATTAACAAAAGAAAACTGGTCAGTAGTTTTGCCACAATAAAGGAAGAGTGGAATGAGAGATAGAGCAAAGCATAAAAAGTGTAACAATGAGCCTCTGGAAATCTCAGCATCTCATTCAAACATGTACTAGTCACTAAAGCAAAGTTCAGGATCATTCCAATGGGAGTTGTGTCTGCATAAAGATAATGAGACCAGAAACGTCTTTGAATTAGAAATAGCCCAACTTTTAATTACCTGATACCAGAGCTTTTAAAAGTAAAACGAGGCATTTTCTTTTGAAGTTTTAAAAGAATTCTAACACTAAAATTGTATCTAGCAACTTAAGCAATGTTCTGTTTATTTTACCTTGAAGCTTTGTTATCAAGAAACCAAAGACATTATTGCCTGAATACTGAACTTGATTTCCCATTTTTAAACATAGATCTTTGAAATCTACATTCAAATTTCCAAGTTTTATTGATAGCCCTTTTTGAAAAGTGGAGGAAAAAAGATTCCCAGAAAGATAACTTTTCCAAGAGAAATGTAAAATGAGTGATGACAAGACCTTAATTCTCATTCCAGTGACCCTAATACTCCTTGAACGCTGCCTGAGCAAGACGTAATGGCAAGGAGCTCATATTAGTACTCTTACATATATAGTGTCTGGATAGCATAAAAAAAAAAAAATCTGTATTCCTCAATTCGATTTGGAAAAATGCTAACAGCAATTCGAAGTAATTGAACGTATTACAAAACACACAGAAAAAGTATTCTGCATTCACAGTTACCCATACAGAACAGGCTTTTCTGATGGCAGCAGAGGTTGAAGGGGACAATGTTCCCTGGTGGTGTAGCTCTGGGGAGGCTGGAGAATGCTAGAAAGGTTGTGCAAACATACTGCCTAGTTCACAGCAGAAGTCAGCTTCAGCTTGTACCGTGTCCATGGTTTTTCAGACCTGGTAAGCAAAAACCCCACTTGGGAAGCATCTGCAGGTATGTCCAAATAATTGCCTGGAATTTACACTCTTATATTAGGCTTCAACATGTATGTATAGTTTTGAGAATTTTCTCCACAATAGCTAAAATATAGGCCTTCAGTATTTTTAGTATTTAGCATGGTTATTACTGAAAACAAGTAAGCAAAATAAAACAGCTTTTATAGGCTGTTTTTTTCTGATTTATTTTTCAAGCAAAGGGAAGCAACTGTTAATGCAGAGCTCACAAAAACTGCTCTCTACAACTATGTTAGAAAGATTTGAAAGGAGAATTTTTTGTATAAAAGAGAAGGGTGAGAACCCTGGCTGTGTGACTGACAGTATGATATGGGCTTCTACTGTACATAACATGTTCCAGCATCATCAGCATTAGATCACCAATGCAGGAGATTTTCTGACAGACAAATAGTACTGTCATGAGCATGTGCATTAGGCAACTGCTGGGTACGTTTCTTTTGATAACTTCAGCAGCATCTTATCTCAAATCTTAATTTTAAAATCTGGAGCTGTCATTTGTCAGAGGGGTGTTTAGGCTTCCTTTAAAACCCTTACAATTTTAATGCTAACCTGCTGGTGCTAAGAAGCATTTCCACTGAATGTTTTATTCAACAAGACTTAAGAGATAGTTTTGTCAGATGTGCTTCCTGTCATCTTTTCTTATACTAGATCTTTTGATATTTGAGCAGAAAATCTAGAAATAAAGATGAAGGTCAGTGAAATGGGAGAAATATAAAACTTTTTCTTTCACTATTCCCATTTTCATATTTTCCATCAAAACCACAATTTGAAAATGTCAGATAACACGAATTTCATTTTTATTTTAATCGCTTAGCTGTATGATACTGTAACAACTTAATTGCTATGAAGCAGATTTATCATGAGGAACAGGGATTATAGTCTGACAATTCTAGATTACTGTTCTGTATACAGGGAATTCAGTGCTAATTATGCAGTTTATGTGATCTGGTATTTTCAAAGGAATGTCCTTATACAGTAGAAGACAAAAGCAAATATTTAAAGGTTTGGAACTCAGATGAGCATCTTATTTTCTGAGACTGCAGTAGTGAGCTGTAAATCTCAAGTGAACAGACACTCTTTCTCCAGCTATTCAGTGTTTATGTTTCTAATCATGATAAGAAATAAAAAATAAGA
Organism: Strigops habroptila; assembly: GCF_004027225.2. Taxonomy (NCBI): domain Eukaryota; kingdom Metazoa; phylum Chordata; class Aves; order Psittaciformes; family Psittacidae; genus Strigops; species Strigops habroptila. The sequence continues at coordinate 21,275,330 of NC_044281.2, read as the reverse complement.
TTTAATTATTTCAAAGTTTTTTAAATGCTTCATTTTAAAAACTAAAACAACCTTTTCACCTCAAAACATGTTCAGATCTAAATTAATATGACTTTTGGGGTTCCATTCATATCAAAATTGTGATCATTAATTTTCCCACCACTTTAAGCAATATCCTCATTAAAGGAGATGCAGATCTTTAGCTAAAGCCTGAAAATGTGAAAGTTGCACTGATCAACAACTGTTGCAACTATTTAATGAGCTGTTATACCGGACTGTACATGTTTACGCTTACATATGTCAGCATCTCCACTGCTGGCGCCATCCATCCTAAGGAGTAATTTCATCAGAAACAGACAATTTCTCTTCCCACTTGCCCTGGGTTCAGCTGTAACAGTTATTTTCTCCTTCTTAGTAGCTGGTGCAGTGCTGGTTTTGGCTTTAGTCTGAGAACAATGCTGACAACACACTGAAGTTTTAGTTGTTGCTAAGGAGCACTTACCCTGATCAAGGACTTTTCAGTCTCTCATGCTCTGCCAGCGAGGAGGGGCACAGGAAGCCGGGAGGAAGCAGAGACAGGACACCTGACCCAAACTAGCCAAAGGGGTATTCCATACCACAGCATGTCATGCCCAGTATATAAACTGGAGAAGTTACCCAAGGGGACAGATCGCTGCCTGAGTTGGGCTGGATATCGATCAGTGGGTGGTGAGCAATTGTATTGTGCATCACTTGTGTCTATTATTTGTCTTTCCCCTCCCCTTTTTAGTTTTATATTCTCTCGCCTTGTTATTTCCCTTATCATTAGTACTAGTAGTAGTGCTGGGGTTTTATTATACTTTACTTATTGGACTGTGCTTATGTCAATCCGGGGGCTTACATTCTTTCAATTTTCCTCCCCATCCTGCTGGGAGCGAGGTGGGGGCAGGGGAAAGGGGCAGGGGAGAATGAGCAAGCAGCTGTGTGGTTCTGAGTTAACAGCTGGGCTTAAGCCACCACACCACTGAGGACTAGATGTAGTAGTTGACACATAGAAGTTGTATGTGCAGTGGCTGTTGCAGCTTAGTTGTCATTCAGGAAAATCTGAAAGTTACTGTATCTTGACTGCTTTAGGCTCATAACAGGTAACAGAACACAAAACAGAGTGGATTTATATGCGAGAGTATCAGAAGTCCACCATCAGGATTTTAAAAAATGTTTTTGGCTAGTCTGCTTTGGTTTTATATTGTTGTTTTTCTAATACAAAGTAAAGACTCTAAAGGCCTTAATTATTTTTAAAATAATGGTATTTATATTAAAATGCTTGAGAGCATGAAAACCTTGATTTGGACACAGCCCAGTTCCCTACTCCATTCATTGTTATGTAGCTCCTACCATGGTGCCAACAAAAGAATGCAGCCTCTTGCTCCTAAAAAAAGTGTTATAGAAATGATAAGCAGGCATGCTGGACATGGACGAGGCTTAGGGTAGTGACAGGATAGAGGTGATAATGAGAATTTTAAATGTAGCAACAGAAATGAATGCACAGTCATTTGTGAGCTGAAAAGTGTGGGTCCTCTGCCACTGCCTCCTTCAGTATTTACTAGATATGATACAGTATATAGGGAATATAAAATTCCCATCTGGTATTTAAAATCCCAGAAGCCTGACTGGCACTTTAAATGCTATCACATGTTAAAATAGGAAAAGCCAGATGTTACACTTACAAACTCAGTGTAAGTCTTCTTAAAATCCAAGAGCTGTCAGCATTTTCTGTCAGCATTGAACAATTAACCAGTTAAGCAGCATAACCTTTAGCAGAGAAATAAAGCATTGTATAATGTGAGATAACCAGGCATTGCCGAGGCCAATTATAGGCACAGGAGAGAGAAAACCAGGCATGAGCAGGACTTTCAGGTGACCTCGGTCAATTAGCCTTTCCTCAGAAGACATACTGGGTTTCTCATGTTTGGAGTCCATGGCCGTGCAGTTGCTGCTCATCAGACACTGCTATACACTCCTGGTAGGAAGCTGCAGATGTTCAGTAGTTAACTAGCTTTCCATGAGGCATCACAGGGGTCAGAGTAAAGAGCTCTATTTCTTAGAACTGTATCTAACATACCAATCTAGGCTCTGTTCAAAATACTTGAGAAAAAAAACCAAATATCCTAACAGGCCTGAAAACATACTAGAAACATACTGTGGAGCAATTTCAGAACTATTTAATACTATTTTGGGTGCCCTTCAATAAGAGACTAAGCAAGAAAAAGCTCGCAAACGTAACAAGACCCATCCCAGTAGAGAAGAAAGAGAGATGGCAGCAACAACCATAGCACAAGAAGAAGATTAGGACTGATTTATAAATTTAAATGTCAAAACTGTAATTGGAAACTATATCCACATGTGCACGTGATCTTGGAGCAGAGGGAAGTATGAGCAGCAAAAAGGAAGAATCTCTCCTCAAGTAACCTCTGACAACACTGGTTGTGTAAATGCCACAGTCTGTAAAGAGCCACTGTAAAGAGCCACAGCCTTGCCAAAACCCCTTTCCTCAGCCACTGAAAAGCACTGCATTCCAAGCTGTGTGCAAGTTGTGGGTCCTTCTAGCTGACTTCAGCTATATATAGCAGGGCTAGGTTTGCTCCCGGAAGGTCTTGTCTTATGCACTGGAATACAAACAACTGCATTGTTCAGGCAAGCCCTCAGGCAAAATCTTTCCTAGAACATTCAATACAAGATATATCTGTTCAGAGCAAAAGATAACTCCAGATAACATTATCAGGCATCCACTGTAAACCAAAGAACTCCTCCCACATGTCATGCCTATAATTAAATACCCCATAGACTGAAGGCAGAGCAGCAAAATGAGCTGCATGTTCAGTTTTAGCTGGCTTAGAGTACTTCTGCAATCACCTTGGTTTTGCTCATCAAGTCATTAAATTGCTTAAGATCCAGTGGACATCAAGCAGGAGAGCAGAAAATGTGTTATTAGGCTGCATACAATTACAATTAATATAAACACCTCATGAGCAACTCTTCTACCACTCATTGCCCTTGAAAGCTCAGGATTGTCTCAGACCATGAAAAAACACTGAGAAAGTTGAACTTACACATGTATATGTGCCTTACCACTTCTAAAAGTGAGACACAGAACTGGAATATTTTATATTATGAAGCATACCAAAATAAAATGGTATCTGTATTCACATTCATGCTACCCTGAACATGTACTGGTTGAAATCCTTATTGACTTCTGAAACATTAGCACAATTATTGTGCTACAGCTGATTCAATCATTACTTAAACACCTGACCCACTATTGAGATCAAGCACATTGCCATTCATGGGGAGCTTTAAACATGCTGATCCATAATAGTTTTACATGATCAGTTGGGAAGTAATGGACAAGTTACAGTAAGAAAGAACAGGGAGGAAAGAACCTGGAGTACTGTGTTTCAGCTTGGGGCCCCCAACACAAGAAGTATGTGACCCAGGGAAGGGCCACAAAAATGATCAGAGGGCTGGAGCACCTCTCCAGGTGAAGACAGGCTGAGAGTGTTGGGCTTGTTCAGCCTGGAGAAGAGAAAGCTCTGGGGAGACTTTATTGCAGCCTTTACATACCTTAGGGGGGCCTAGAAAAAATCTGGAGAGGGACTTTTTAAAAGAGCATTTAATGATAGGACAAAGAGGAATGGCTTCAAGTTGAAAGACGGTAGATTTATATAAAAGGAAGTTCTTCACTAAAGGGTGGTAAGACATTGGGAAAAGGTTGCCCAGAAAAGTTGTGGCTGCCCCATCCTTGGAAGTGTTCACGGCCAGGTTGGATGGGGCCTTGAACAACCTGCTGTAGTGGAAGGTGTACCTGCCCATGGCTGGGGGTTGGAACTAGATGATCTTTAAGGTCCCTTCCAACCCAAACCATTCTGTGATTCTATGAATTGCAATGACACACTCGAAACAGTGCCATGTATGGTGTTCTCTGATGTCTTTAGTCTAAGGAGACAGACAGACATGTTCTGTAAAGCAGATGCAAGCTGAAGTGGTCTATTAGACAGCAAGTAAAAGGCATAGTTTATTCTAGAATAAGAATCGTTCAAGTCCTATTAGGAAAGTGATAGTGTTGGAGATAATGATAGAAAGAAGCTGTTTTCTTTAAACACTTTGTTTGGTTAAGTCTGCAGAAGCATTTAATCACACAGCAGCAGTTTTAAATAGAAACTTAAGTGATTCTTGTCTTCTCCAGAATAGTTTTGATGAAAATTTTTTCATCTACATGAATTGAGCTCTAAATTAGTGTTAGACTAACACTACGCATGCAAATCATTCTGAAATCTTCACTAAATCTGTAATATCTGTAAATTACTTTAGCTCTACTCTTTACTGTCATAATTTCAGAGAAAGGACCGAGTACCTAAAGGCAATTCTAGAATGCACTGTATCAAACTATTCTGTTTACTGGGAGTTAAAAATAGATTTTACAGTGGTTTACAATTCTGCCAGCTGAAAATACTGAAAAATAGTGACCTGCATGGTACCTCTCTAGTTTGCTAATAGCTACCAAATCCAGTATGAGCTTGCCATGGACTTTCCTGGATTTTGGGTAGAAAATTACAGAACTAGGTTCCCAGGCCTTACACAGATCTGCAGGTACGTCAACATGAGAGGTAAAACCGCTAGGCACTGGCTCTGAAGCAGAGCTCCACGCACAAGGGTTCTGTGCTCACCACCACTGCTGGTGGGCGCTCTCAAGCCAGCCTCTAAAGCATCCCAGGTCTCCAGCTTCCATCCTTTCCAGGCTGAATGAGTCTTGGGTGGGTGAGAATACCATGTGTAAAGTATTGTTTTAGCACTGAAAAAATCCCTTACTGTAGTGTCGTAGCACCAAGATTTACCACTGCTTTCATAAAGGAGTTATCCTGCTCTGTAGCTTATCGGATGAGAGGAGATAAGCGAGCACTGCAAACAGGAACAAGATAGTGCCAAGCATTCACAGCTCCTATTAAGTTAAATTGTATTAACAGTGCTGAATTTTGTATAAACCTTGCAACAAAGGGAGTAGCTGTACTAATTCAGAGGTCTTTTTCCTAGGTAGGAAGAAATGACTAAATAACACACTACAGCAAGCTGTTACAGTCTTGCGGTCCTGACAAAGTTGTATTAAAACAAAAAGTCATAGTCCTTAAAAAAAAATGCTTTCATTCTCTGTCATTTAATCTCAAATGTCAGTAGTAAAGCTATAGCAAAATGAGTTTGATAGACTATGCAGGCACTAAAGATCAACTGCCACAAGAAGAAGAAAGGCAGAATTGAAATGCCCTGCTATATTCTTTTTCTGCATGTATCAGGTAAAGTTACAGCTAAACAATGTCTAAAAATACTGCAAAAGTAACTTCACTTTTCTCAGCAGGTTTTCAGAGACTTAAAGGAGATGCGCCAGCAGAGATGATTTAATTGTTTTGCTACCTATTTTTCAGACTGTTTTCTTATGAGGACTGTAAAATGCATAACCTATCCTACAGAAGATTGCCCGTTCCTCTGAAGGGCAGTTTTTAAACAGGAGATGTCTAGAGGCACTGTTATTTGATAGGGACCTAATTTATGGATAGCATTTGAGGCTACAGATGTCAGCTGTATAAAGACAACTCTCTGAAGCCTCTCTCTCTCCCTCCAGAACTTGAGATGTTGGAGCATGCTGAAATTTAAGACCCTCTTCGGTGTCTCTAGAGCTGTACACAGAGAGAGGTAGATGCCTTGAAACACGTAATCTTGTGCCGAAGTCTCTGGCTTTGTGAAACAAAGCAAACTTTTTTGTCTTCCATTTTACTTTATCTACAGGGGTGGCTGACAAATGACCTACCTCTCAATTCAATATATCTACCTTTAGAAACTTGCAGTTTTGTTCTTGTCACCACTGGTTTCATCATTCCTCAAATTAAAAGATGATACGCCTAAACTTTTAGTTATTTGACCAAGGCAACTCAGAAACCATTTTTCATGTCTGATACTGTCTGATGGCTTTTCTTCCATACGTGCCAGATATAGCTATAATTTACAGATTGTTTCCTGCCAGCCAGGATAATAATCTGGTATTGCTGGAGGCAGAAAATCCTTTTGGTGGTCCTAATACAGTGTATAGAGTACCTAAAGAATGTTTGTAGATTTTGGCTGTTGTCATATCACTAAGATGCTGAAAATCTCATCTACACTCCTTCCAGACAGGCTAAGTTAGCAACTCTACTCTTATCTAGATTGTCAGATCACTCTTGAAAACAGTTCTTGGTTTTTGGAGGATTTTTGCTATGTTTTATAGCTCATGGCAAAACAATCTTCTCACATGTGTTTTTTTATACTGGCTGTCACTCTGAAGTACTTAAATATTGTATAAGACTGAATATCCTGCTCTCTCTTGCTACATGGCAGAGATTATTTGTAGGAGTTTATTAAAAAGGCAGTGTATCAACATATTAAGATTGTTTTTATTATCATAAATGTCAGTGCACTAGTTTAAAGTCACCACCACTTTGGTATTTGGGATTGAATGAACACAGTCCCTGTAACAAAAAGTGATTATCACAAATAAAGAAGTTAAAGCTGAAAGATGACAGAGATGATTGACTTCCTCCAAGTGTTTTTGTTTCTAGACCTCTCTATAGAATACAGTGACTAAATTGTGTGCACATGCCATTCTCAGGGGTAGGCTTTTTTCCTAGATGTGTTTAATTCCTCTCAAACACCCAAGAGCCAGAAGGTGGATCATTCTGCCATCTTATGAAGGTGCAATTCATATCAGGTTTATTTTGAAGATGAGTGTCAACAGGAAGAAGACTCAAATATCAGTCTGGTGAAAAACTACACACCCTTTAGTTGGAAAATTGTTCTCATTTTTATCTCTATTTATAACTTCATTTAGATGCAAGAAGTTATTTTTTAAAGTTTCCTGGGAAATCCCAAACTCAAAGTGTGTTTCAAAGGCTAGTAAATGACTTAATCACAACCATGGAAGTATATCAGTTGTGACAGCAAATACGTTTTGGTTTTACTGTAGATGTACTATAGAAAAAAATCACAGGAAAACCCAAAGCATTATTATTTTTAGCTGACCTGAGGGATTCAGCGACTTAGGTTTGAGGTACAAAAGAAGAAAAAAAAAAAAAAAAAAAAAAGATGAGCTGCATATTGTCTCTTTCCATCCTAACGATGGACACTTTAATCAACATTTGGAATGAAAACACACCAAATTTCATCGCTCTCAAGATATTTGGATGAAACCTGTTAATAGAATTGGCCTAATGACAAAGGTTTGACCCTACATGCAAGAAGTACAGGAACCTGATGAGTAAGTGATTGATATGCTACCTTCAAAACTGCAGCTTGGGATTGCATTTTGCCACAATATTATACAACCCCTGGCAAGCAATGAGCAGTCTACCCCTCGTTACACCATCTGGAGAAAAAAACAACAGCAAAAAAAGCCCTGACACATACTCTGTTTTGGCAAAGGCATGTGTGGGAGAATAGTCTACCTAAGCCAAGAGCTGTCTTCAGATTCTGAAAAGAATCTGGCTGATTCAGAGGCTTGTGACAGCCCCTTACTATGTTTTCATTTTACATCAAAATCAGAAAATCACATCAATCTTTCAAATAGCAGCACATTCTCAATCACTATACTATTCATGCCCTTTAAAGCTGCTATATACATGAACGAGTTTCCTGTTAAAATCCAGTTAGGTTTCCAATTTAAGTTCAAAGTGATCTCAGGAGAGTCAAAGGATAGAAAGAGTCACTAGGTACTGTGAAAACAAATGAAAAAAATATGAAAAAAAGGGAAAGTAATTTTTTCAATAATCAGAAAGTGCTTGAATTGATTTCCAAAACATTCCAGTCATCACAGAAATTTAAACCTAAATATTTAATAGGCAAGCAAAGGCTTTTTGGTTTATTACTTGTTTGCAACTGATACAAGAGGAAGAAAGGAGCCGTTTGCTTGGTCATATTCTTGTATAAGGAAACTCTGGGGCTACTGCTACAGTTCCTGGAGGAACAAGGGAGGAACAATGGGAGCCCTCAGCTTTCTGATGATCTGGTGACATTTGGATGACATGGTTTAGTGTGTGGTGTCCCTGCCCATGGCAGGGGGGTTGGAACTAGGTGATCTTAAGGTCCTTTCCAACCCTAACTGTTCTATAGTTCTATCTAAGGGAGGAGTGTGGCCATGAAAACAGGCCTGCCCCATTTTGCCCCATCCTCTGGCTTGGGGCTCATCATACCCCTTAGCTGTGCTGATCCAGGCTTTTGTGCAACTATGAGGCAAATCTGATTTGGAAACTGATCTGACTAAAAATAATCATAAAGTATTAACAAATGCATGGATATTTTTGTGGCAGTGCCAGCTTCCACACACACGCTGTAGCTCTAATTTCGCAGGTGCAGATGCAAAGCAATGTTTCCCATCTTGATCTCATGTAGTATTTCTCGGCTCCTGAAGACCATCTTCAAAGACAAGGCACAAACAGCTGAGGGGCAAAGCATCCCCCCTTCTCTTCCCTTCGTTCCCACTGCCTGCAGGCAGGGACTGTTAATCCTCCTCAGCCACTAAGGGGTTCCTGACTGCTATGAGGATCATGTCCTGGCTGGAGGTGAGGTGCTGCTTCCTGGCAGCCTGGGCTGACCTGAGGACAGGCAGCCTTGGCCCTGCCATGTGCCCAGCAGGACCCTCCACCACTCCCCCATGTTCTGCAGGAAGCATGTGTAACAAGGGGTTGAGAGGGAGAAAAAGTGTTCAGGAATAAAGGTTAGGAAAAGTAAAAACAAAATAATTGGACATAAATCATCTCAAAATCTTGCTATTTGTAGTTTAATTGATCCAGCCAGTGGACAGGGGGAGGAATTGAAATGGAGCTTTTACTCAGTTTATGCATATTTTTCACAGAATGAATTAATGCCTCACTGAAAAGGTGATTTGCAGTTGGCATTTCAGGCAGCCTTACTGCCTGGCTCTGGAATTATTCCCATTGTTGTTCACACAAAGGGAAAATAAACTCAACCACTTGGCTTTCTTTTCCCTGAAATATGTGTCTAAGATCACGGCTTAGAAAGGAAACCAAATGGCAGATGGCAACATCTTTGCAAATGCACTCTGAGCTATACAAATTACTTCGCTCAAAGAAAAGAAGAAAGCGAGAGCTTTTCTTGGACTAAGAAATAAAACATTAAAGTTCTCTTTAAAAGTACTGGGGCAGCTCCTAGTTATGTTACATATGTACACAGCCAAAAGAAATGATCAGAAATTATTTACAACCCTTTGCTCTGGGGCATTATTCTTCATTGCGTCATTACCAAGAAAGGCTTTTAGAGAATAATTTGAAATGTGCATTTAGATTGTTTGTCTTCCCCTCACCATGAGCCACACAGTATGGGGAGGCTTCACTCTGCACACCCCAAGCAGGATTGCCTGTCATCTTTCAGGTACCTGGCAGGGTTTAGCCAGACACCCCCTGCCTCTCCAGCAGCTCTTCCCTTCTTTGCACTAGAGTGCCAGGAAATCAATTATTTTCTCCCAAGCAGCAGGACAAAGCATTACTGATGTTTGCATCAACTGTCATGTTTCCTGGCTTTTTCCATTTGAGGAGAGCGAGTGAGAGCACACCTTGTTCCTCACTAGATGGAAGGTGCCAGAGGAGACACTGGCTGTGTCATCTAATGGACTCCCACATCAAGTGTTCAGTCACACAGCAAAGCAGTTCCTCCCATGGCCTGTGTGATCCCACAACAGTTGGCCTGACAGCTGCTTTACTGCGTTTCATATCATTTTTGCTTTGTCCTGCCTTTGATATCAGAATAGCTGGGAAATAAATGGAACCACAGATTGCAGAGTGCTTTCAAAATCTCTTTTGTTCAAGAGATCTCTCAGATTAAAATAGTGCTGAAAGGAGACCACCGAAAGCAAGATAAGGTTTAGGATGTTGAGGGAGACCTGCACAGAGTTTAAACATGCTCAGGAGAATCCCTGTTGTTTCCAGCCACACTATGAGCCAAACACCTTCCTCCAGAGAAGGTCTGAGTTCATGTTATTTATATAGTACTCTCCTCTGATTCTACTTGAAGAGTAAGCACCTCTGAAGTTTGGAAAATGATCAAAGGGGGGGGGGGGGTGATATTATATAAGAAAAAGAATCTCCCCGAAGGATGTTTCTCTGTGAAACCACTCTATTTAATTCTTACAACCCTGAGGTATGCACCAAGATTTGGACCCTTAACTTGCTTGGTGGATTTTATTACTGTATTACCTGCCTCCTTGGGGTATACAGCTGCTCACTGAACTTGTGCTTATAAAACTCTTGAAGGTCCACAAATGGAGAGCTAAGAGAAGCAATCTATATTTTTACACTGTATATTCTTGTACCCTCTTTCTCCTTCAGGCTTGACCTTGAATACATGGATAACTAAGGTATGAAGGTATGATTCCCCTTGGGCACAGTGACAGAACATACTTACTGTTTATTGCTTCACAAAGTTGATTTCTATCAGTAGTGCGTTATATTCCTATCCGAGCAGGAGCCAACACATCCCAAAGAAAAGTGGGTGATAAAAAGAGAATTTTGTCTGTTGAGCTGCATCAGAATCAAGGCAGGCAGCCATCCTCAGTGTCAGTGATGCTAATGGCACAATGCACCAAAGCAGACCTAACAAAGCACTCATCATGCAACACTGCATGAATAATCTGGAGTGGCACTTTAATCGCATGCTTTACCCGTGCCACAGTGGAGTCTCAGTAAAAGTCAAGCTGGGAGGAGGAGGAGGAAGACTGCTTTCCCTGGTTTTCAACTTGGAACAAGCTTCAGGCCATCTTTTACATAACACTAGTTGGCCTATGTTTTGAGACATCCTTCAATACAGAGAATGAGTCTACATTTACACCTACATCAACCCACTAGGGAGAACACAATTACAGGTGGAGAAGCCAACTGGAGAGTTTCCAATTATTCTGAGAAGTTGCAATTGCAATGGTTACGCTTCCCTAGTCACAATAGGAAAAAGAAAACAAAATGTGCTGGTAGCGTAATGAGCCTACAGAAATGGGCACTGTCATGTTTGGGTAAAGACAGACAAACACACATGTATGCACATTAGGAATAAGCTTACTTAGCTCTTTTCCTAGTTTACCACTCACTGCAAATACCACTAATTAGGAAGGTTCACAGGCAAAAGATGTAAGAAATCAGAGTTAGTATTCCTGACTGCTCACACAGTTCTTCAGGATTTGAAATTTATGCTCCTTAGTAAAAACTTTCAAAGTACACATGAAGGACATCTCTAATGACATAAGTGATAAAGTGAGTTGAAGCAGGAATTCAGATTTACTCTTTACCAGAACGCAGTTCATCCTGCAACTTTATTAGATACCAGAGATTATCAGCCATATTCTGCCCAGCTGGGAGATAAGAGTTATTAACCAAAAAATTCTCACAAACTGTTCATCAATAACAGTTTGTGAGAAAATTTCCTCAATTTTTGCCTACAATAACTCTCACAGGGCTCAAGTTAAACTCTGATCTGAGCATAAATGGAAAAGCTGTTAACTGGCTGCTTTCTCCAGAGACAACCAGGTTTCTTTCACTGAGATTAATAGACAATGTTAACGATTTTTATAAAGGGTATAAAGTAGAAAAATAAAGAAACATTGTTTTGGGAAAGAGAGTGGACTAACTAGGCATTGCTTATAACCCAGAATAGGTTTACAGTTTAGCTAAGGAGGCAGCAACCCATTTACGAACCCAAATGGTATTTTTTAAACTTGTGTCTCAGCTGAGGACACAATTTGCTGCACTTTTGAAATATAGAAGAATGAGGAGAAATTTACTCCTGTGGATTCACAATATATATATTTACCAATTTACTACAACGGGCACTCCTTTATTTGATTCATCCAAAAACCTCCAGTCACTGTGAGCCCATTTTTAAATCCTTGCCACAAGAGATATGTTGAGTGTATGTTCTAAGAATGTGTAAGTGTAATGTTGTGCAATGGTCCATTCAACCACAAGCTTCAGAAAACTAAATGCTGACAAATTGTTTGGGGTCATGTCTGTGAAATGCTGCATATGTGCTAGCTGAAAGAGCCTGACACTACCTTGCTCTCAAATGTTAATAGCTCTGCAAAAAAACGCCCTCTTTTGCAGCTGAAATTTTTCTTGTTCAATCTCCAGTGAAAGCAGGCTTTCATTTATGTTCAAACAAAACTCCATCTACCATTTAGTAATGACAAAGTGAAAAGAGACAACATGCTTCCAGTCTTTGTTGTAAAGGCAATTATATATAGCTAAAAACCAGAAGTGTTGGCCCTCAGCTGGACGAAGCTGCGCTGAGGTTGGTGGGCCTGTGAGCATGTTCATCAGCTGATGGTTACACCAGCTCCTTAGCAGGAAAGCACCAGTCCATGTATTTAAGGCAAACAGCTGAGACAATAAAATGTCATTCCAGCTTCTTTCAGTGCAAAGAGGAGGTTAATACCACTTTTCCAAGAGGACTATCCCTTCTCAGCAAAGTAGCTTAGTTGGAAAGCCCAGCCGGTACTGCAGGCTCTCAGTGCTGCAGCTGGAGGGGAGGGGGCGCAGCCAGCTGCAGGCAGCCACCACCTGCCTGTCTTGGAGCTGCAGGTATTTGTCTCTGCCAGGTTTAAGGCGATGCTATCACAAAACCATGCCCAGAAACATTCCTGTAAACTGGGGGATCTCAATCACAACTAACCAATCACCAAAAAGAAGAAAGTGTATGTCTAGGAAATGCTTTTCACATATTTGAGAACAAGTCCTCTGGCTGAAGTGTGAGCCATATTTTCCAAGTTGAAGACGTAGTCATTTGTTTGGTTGGGAGGGTTTTTTATGTTACAATACTGTGAGACACAGGTGCAATTTTGAAAGTAACGGCTTGCGTTAAATGTATCACAAGTACTTCACAAAGAGAATCAGAAACCTGAAGCCTGACTTATAAATAGCTCATGGTGACAAATGCTTCACAACATTAGCTTCACATTAATTACTGTAATGCAAGCACCAAAAAAACTGAACTGCAACCTTCAGGCTCTAGGATGTCTCCAACATGAGGAATATTTCCAGGGAAAAGAAAAAAAAAAATGCCCATGTAGCCAGTGTCACAGCATCCAACAATTTCCTTGGAAATCTGATAACAGATTATGTTTTTTCCAAAGCACAAAAAATTGGAGCTATGCTATTTCATGGTCACCTAAACTCACCATTTACAAAATTTTCTAGCCCCATTGCTGTGGAAGAAATAGGAAAATAATGTGAATTCTAGCTATTTTTCAGCCTTAAAAAAAATCTCTCCATCATTCACCAGTAAAAGATACATAACAATTACAATAAGTATAGATATCATACAGCTATGCCTGAGATATGGAAGAATCCCTCCAGTAACTGTCTGTCAATAAGAGCTATGCTCTAAGGTTTAAAAATGTTTTTATACATAGCAATAATCAATGTTTCCAGCCTGAAGTGCCCCCAGTTTTAATGAGGTTATGGGCAAAGTTTCCCAAGCATCATGATTGATACCTTAACAGGCAGGCTTGATTTTAGAACTTTTCCCAGTAAATCCAGAAGTTTTAATTGTTTGTACTTTTCCTCCAATGCCCTGGTAGCATGTGAGTTATGGGAATCAGATTCATTATCCAGTTCAATGAGCTAGCATCACCACAGACACTGGAAGTGTGATTTCAGGTGTTCCAGTCTTCAAATAATTGTTACTCCTCCTTTTTGTGACAAAGATTAATTGGCAATGGCAGTGCCACTAGGGTAGGCATCTATATAATCAAGGCCACTGTCATTTATTCTTGATGTCATAACCCAGACCACCGCTTCACAGGCATTGCTCTGAATACAAAGGTAGTGAAATAGGGAAATTTAAGAAGGTTAAGGCAAGAACAGCAGAATATTTGTTTTCAAACACTATTTCTTGAAGGTAATTTAACCTACTGACTCCAGTAGTTATGTAAAATTGTTTCATGAGTAATAAAGATTTGTTAAAGCAGTTCTAAAGGTTTTCCCCGATTTTTCTTTTTTTTCTTTAAGAACACAAAGCCTTTTTTTTTTTTCTTTTTTCTCTTTTGTCCTAAACTTCCATTAGATGCAAAATATTGTAACCAGTTTGGAGGTGACATGAGCTAAAGAACCTTGCTGTGAGATTTCACAAGAGAGCACAGCACAATAGCTAAAGAAAAATAATGGTTGTGGCTATGGCAACCCAAAGTGAAATATGTTATTTGCATCAGTTTATAACCATACTGTGATGCAATTTACGCGTTACTGCTGTAACGGGACATGATTGATGTAATCACAAATGACCTATCACAACATGAAGTCACAAAGTGTTTTTTAAAATTGTTTCTGAAAAGCATTCATGGGAAAAAATGCACGGATCTGACACTTGGCATCTCCTGAGCAACTTGAAAAGAAAAAAAAAAAAGAAAAGAAAAAGAAAGATTTCTGCTTAAAATTATTCTGCTCTTTCCTTTTATGTTCTTCATCTCTTTTCTCTCCCCTTTAGTTAGAACAAAGGATATATGCTTAAAATGGCTGCTACAAAAGTCCGCAGCAAAACTCCCATTAACAGCAGCATGCTGTGGCTCCAGGTAAATCACTTGCAATCAGCAATATAGCAAGACAGAACTGCTGATTGGCACGTCCCAAATTCTGATATTATTTTGAGTAGAGTAAAATCTTGCTATTAACCATTCTAGATTAATATCTGACCAAGCATAGCCAGTTTGCTAGAACTTTAGAAAGCTGTCCATCATACAGACGGTCCTCAGAGCCTGGTCTATCATCTCCTTCCACGTGGAGTCAGCTGAGTGATACCACCATTGGAGACGCTGGAGAAGGACTAGGTTTCACAAACACACTATGACCAAGAGACTTGTTTTTAAAAAATGACCAAAACAGTAAGAGGACTACTGAAAATGTAATGCTGAGAGATTCCAAGTAGGATTGAAAAAATAATAATAAAATAAAAAACAAAACATTTCAACTTCCTATGAATACCAGATTTTATAAAATCATACTTTCTTTTTCTGGCTTGCAAACCAACTGTGAATGTTTTGCTTTTATGAAATACCCAAACCCAGACAGGTGCAGCATCCTGTCTGGACAAGCTTGAATCTTGATCTATCACCATGTTGTCCTCCACCACCAGCACAGGGGATTCTCCAAAACTGGTTTTATTCAGAGTCAGATTTTCCAGGAAGAAAATACAGCTAAAGCAGCCCCATGTAGCCACATCTGGTGCAGACCAGGCTCCTAGTCACGACGAGAGAAGGCAGCTACTCCCCAGTCATACTGAGGCCAATCATTACCACCCAACTCCCCGAGGAGTGCTGTAAGGAAAAAAATGGCTGAGCGGTGTGTGGCCAACCTAGCAGCTCTCGGATCTCTGCTCAGAGAAAGCAGGGAAATCTTTTCTGCATAGAAAATACTTCCTGAGCTGCAAAACTTTGATGCAAATTTATAGCTACAAAGCTCCTGATGTACAAACCAAGCCAGAGAGAAAAGCTACTCAAACCAACACTGAGATCCTACCTTCATACCTTGCCAGCCAATGAATGGTCCTTCATGCCAAGCTCACATTTGCTAAACAGTAACTTAGCCCACTCCCCTCAGCCATGGTAAATCTGACATTTGCGTTGATCAAATTATTCTTAAATATTTCTTACAGTTGTTTGATCTTCTGCAATTGAAAATTGCACTTCTCAGCTTAGTCATGGTGGAAACTGTTTACTTTTTAACTTGCAATAATTCATTCTGAAGCATGAGAAAAAAGCAATGAAAATAAAAGTTTAATTGATTTATGTAGGGTGGCTCGCACTTGAAAAAGAAGAGCAAATCCTGGTTATATATACATTATTTGAAAAAATATAAAGTGGAATATACAAAATGGTCACTCATATGCAGATTTGCTTTCTTTTCTACTTGCAGATGTTGAGCTTACTTTTAACTCGTAGGCTCTGCAGCAGCTCTTTAAAGGTTAAAGAAGTTTCAGAAGCATGGGCACATTTACTGGAAATTTTTAAAACCTGCATTTTCCTTATGTAAGACTCAGAAGCTTTTCATAAAATTCCCTAATGCATAGTCATTCTTCGCTTTCGTTCACATTAAGAGCAGGCAGTAAATAATGAAAAATAATTTATAAGTCCCAAATTTATTTCCAGAGATCTATTGTTCAATTTGGTGATGAAATACAGCATAAGCCATCTGCAAATCAGCAGTCATGAAAATAGAACTGTTAGTTTGAAAGAATCACTTGTGCAAATATTTGCTTTCACATTCAGTTACTGCCTAGGGTAAAGCCCACCATCAATATTTCTGTGAACAAGGAATGATTCTCTATGCACAAACAGCATATTTTAAAACATAGCCTGATTTTCAGAAAATATTTGTCCTTGTTGCCTTTGAAGGCAGGCATGGGAAGCCAGCCTCTTTTAGCATAAGACAGCTGGGATGCCTCAAAGTAGAACTGATTTTTCTAAAAAACATAGACCTGAAATGAATGCTTGTACTTTTCTTCCCTCAACCTAAGACAGTGGCTCCTACATGTGTTACAGTTCCTTTCCACATATATCCTAGAGAGGAAGGTCTTCCTTTGCAGCACTGGTTTGGTTTCAGGGCCATTACACCCAGGCACAGCAAAAGTGTTCAGAATATTTAAGAAACCTTCAAATGAAGTTGCCAGAGAGGAGTCTGCAATCTTCTTTTAAATGACCTCTGCCATCCATCCAGAATTTCCTCAAAAAATTACTATGAAGACATACAGCCAAGAACATAACAGCATCCACAGATTTCTTCGTAGATGTGTTCTTAATGTGCAGGATAATTTTCTTCTCAACAAGACCCAGTAATAATCACAGACTTTTCCTTAGGTAATTTAAGGACTTCATAAGTGTGGAAGACATTTCAGTGTCTTGGTCTGTATACAGATGAAAGCCATGATCATAGAAAACTCTTACAAAAATCTCTCTTTGGGGAAAATGAGAAGAGTTTGCCACATTGAGTAAATAATTTAGCAGCTGCATTCCGTCTTTTATTCAGGGAAAGGAATAGGTACATTTTGGCAGAGATGCACAGCGTTAATTTGACTCAGTTGTGCTCTGCCTAAAAGGCTCCTGGGTGTCAGGGCAAGCAGCTGCAGCCTTCCTCAGCTTCTCACCCAGGGTCATCCCCAGGGTTCAGCATTCTGACTGCCTCCGCTCAGCACCTACGTTATATCCTCAGGAGTAGATGCCAACATGGTACGGATTACAACTGTGGCCAGGCTTCAACAGCTGTGGTTTCCATCATGTGCGTTCACTGTGATCTAATTACATTAAAGCAACTGCACTTCGATAGGATGGGCTTTCTTGAAAGAAAAATATCAACAACATCTCAGCAGAGATAGCAGTGTTCCAAAATATTGGCAAAATACTGCAGTTGGCGAGTAATGTTTGCTGAACTCATTTGACGTCTGCCTTAAAATTGCCCATGAACAGTTAGCAAGATTCTCAAATGTGCTCATTATCTGGAGGATTATTCTTGATGTGCAGTCAGCTTGTAAAAGGTTTGCTGCAAATACTCACAGGTTAATTACTCACAGAAGTTACACAGTACTGCTTTCTGTGCTCCAACAGGGTGGCTTCTCTGGCTCGCACAGCATGAGCTGTGAATAGCACAATTAACTGCATGGCTTTGAGGCGCAATATGGAAGCATGATGCTAAACATTTGCTTTTACAATCATCTACCCTAGAAAAGTTTAAGCCTTTGATTACTTATAGTATGACAGCCAGGCTAGGAAAGTGACAGATTGAATTAAAACATTTTTTAAAACAATGATCCAAGAGCTTAACATTGCTGCTGCCCTGATAAAAAGCTTTCTTTCACTCCACAGAACAAAGGAAAGGAGGTGACACTTCCCTTTGCCTGTGCCAATGTCCCCAAACGTGACGCATCCAATCCCAACTGACAAAAGACAAAGCTGATAAAAGCTTTCTGCTCTCCCTGTGACAACCCATATCCAGCTGTTAGAAGGTCGTCAAATTTCAACACCAAATTCAACACCATCATGGCAAAACTACCAAATATACTGCATCCAATATCAGGGAGTAGAAATACAGTGTATAAGTGAATTTGCTACCCATTTTAATATTTAAGGCAGATTTTGACATATGTACTATTGAGTAGGTTAAAAACGTTCTGAAGAACTTCTGAGCAAACTGCTAAAGGATCCACAATAACATGCGGACACTGAAGTA
Organism: Strigops habroptila; assembly: GCF_004027225.2. Classification (NCBI taxonomy): domain Eukaryota; kingdom Metazoa; phylum Chordata; class Aves; order Psittaciformes; family Psittacidae; genus Strigops; species Strigops habroptila. Next base: position 21,257,082 of record NC_044281.2, on the reverse strand, counting down.
CTTTCAGCTGTTATTCACATGAAAGCAGTGGCTTAGTTCATAGACTTTATTCCTCCTCTTTTCCAAGTGAGTAACTAACGAAAAAAGTTTTAACACACTAATCTGAGCACATTAATTTTTACACTCTGATTTCATTCCTTGTAATTCACATCCTTGATATATAAGTCCTGCATATTGCATGGCTGCAGAGTTTAATTTCAGGCCACAACACGTGACAAAGAAAAGGCTTGCTGTCACAGACTTTGATACCATGAATAATTTTGCAGCCATCAACACAGGAGTAATTCCAGGAAAGCCCAAGTTAGGCACTTGCTTAGGTCTTTGATGCATTAGCATCATCTTTAATAACAGAATTTGGCAACCTCTTAAATTCTTGACTGCTAAATCATCACAAAATATGTATTTTACTGCTTAGTTCATGTTTTCGTGCCTAATCAATCTGTCTATTTTCTTGCTTGTGCAAGCTAAACATTATTGGAAATTCTGTGCAGGAACAATGAGTGTTACCAGAAATAATATGTAGGAGCATTTGCCCTATGGCCAAAAAAACAACCCCAGAATCACCTGACATAGCTGCTTGCCTAACCCCCTCTGTGAACCTATGAAGAGTGAGAGAGATTAGCCCCGAAGCCACCAATAATCTCAGCTAAAACAGCAGACCAAAACTGCTCAGCAAATTTTGTTACGTTTGCACTATACACCAATTTTGTGCTATTTTCTTCCAAATCTGTTCCCCATATATAGCAAAAAGCTCAGATAAAGCAGGAATGTGAACTTTAATCTTCACATCTTAACCTCACAGCAGAGTAGGAATAGCCAAGAGACCCATCACAGGAAAGCAGGGAGCTCTCTTACTGTTTTTCCCCCCTCAATCTTCCTGAAAAATAATTAAATCTAAAACTTCACTCATCAGGAAAATTACAGCTAGTTCCCTCTTAACCACTTCACCTGCACTAAAAATTACCACAGAAAAAGATAAACTTGTTTCAAGAGACAGCAATCCAAGGGCCAATATAAGAAATATTCATCTTGGACAGTTACCTGTAGATTTCATAACTGAGCAAAAAATTCTCTATAGTAGCTTGGAATCTTTCTTCAAAATGGTTTAAGGCTTTTGTGGCCTCTGATACTTTCAGAGTACACAAGATTGGACATCGCAGCCAATTATGGCTGTACACAGACATTGCTGGACTGAAAAGTTGTTTTATGTAATTTTGTGGTTTGTAAGGAGCACTGGTTACAATTTTCCTCTCCCTCAGTTATTTGTTCAGTATTCATGGTAACTAATGCACATGCCTTTGTTAAAGAAATTATGTAGAAGATACATGTTTAGAGAATGCAATATAGCTTCCTAAAATAATTCATCATATCCAGCATGTTAGAAGTATTTGTGAGCCTTAATGCTGGAGTCCATTAAAGACAATGACGCATGTGGCCCTCACTCATCTCCAAATCCACTTCTGTATTTCTTTCTTAACACAGTCTTCCAGACCTTATACTCCTATGTTTTTGATATGTTACAGCATTTCACGTTTGCCGTTTTTCCCGCTGGGGTCTCTGGTGGAGGCAGTTACCAGAGATTAACAAAGCCAGAAAGAAAACCAACCTACCAGATCAGGGATGTGTTTTGCTTTTCTCACAACTGTGTCCCAGTGACCCCAGTGGACTGATATAGCAGGAGAGATCCCCTCTCCAGACATTACAGTAGGCATTTGTGTATATATTTATCACAACCGTATTTATTTACAAGGATGTATGTGTATGTGCCAAGATTGCTGTGTTTTGCAGCCCTATGGGGCAATTAAAGGCTTCACTTAAATATACTGCTACCACTTGGTGGGAGCAAATCACAAACCCCAAGTCTTGTCACAAGTAGTGAAGGACATCGTAGTCAATCTCTACCTCATTAAATTGCCTCAGCATTAGGGAAAAACTTATTGAAATTGATGATGCTCTGTAACAGGCCACAAATTCACATTATCCTATTTCATGGAAGGAGAGAGGGGTATGTAGGTTCTGGTCATTAAATAATTAAAAGTGTGCATAGTGAAGACTAGCAGGACAGCACTACCTGTAAATCTGTAAGGAGATTATAGTCTGTACATATTTAGCAAACATTCAGATTGTTTCTCTGCTGTTTTCACATCTCAGTGGGAAATAGTAGCACAGGATAACAGCACTGTAACTCTGATAGCCTACATAAAGAGGGCCTCTGTCTGCACAAACCCTAAGCAACAGGTCACCTGACAGGAGACCCTGCCACAGGGCCACCTCCAGGGCCACACTCTCACTCGGTTTTGGAGAAAGGAAGAAGAGACCATACATACCCAACACAGGGGAAGCACAGACTCCTTAAGAAGCGTTTTGATGTAATCCAAGCAACGTGTCAAAGCGGTGTGGAAACAGAAAGGACATTCCTAAGACAAGGCTTCTCCTTTTCAGCTGAATCCATATATATTTTTTCTGTCCAAAGTAAATACTAAATATTTCAAAGACTTTTGTGTAAAGCTCATCTGTTGCATGCGTCTACTATCCTTTAGCTCTGAAACAATGCAATGGTAAAACCCAGGAACGTGGAGCCTACAGGCACCCTCCAGCTACTGGTGTGCCTTGGAGGAGTCAGCACTGATCCAGCAGGCTTAATGCAGCTTGTCTCGTTTCCATGAAACAATGATAAACAGAAATGGTTCCCAGGAAGCATGCCAAGAGCAAAGGAAGCTTCAAGGCTGGCATATTCCCCAGATCCAGGGAAGCCTCAAAGCTCTCTAGTGCTGGAGACAAGGCTGGTGTAGCAGCAGGGAAGGGCTGCCGATGCAGGAATCCCACTCGGGTAGGCAAGTGCTCTGCATGCTGGCCAGTGAAGTGATACTGTTGATAGGCTGCCATCATGATTTAACTTACATGGTATACCAATGATGTTTGCTCATGAAAAGTAAAGACTGGTTTTGGGGGAGAGGAGAAGGAAGCCGTCAAGAATAACTGAAATATATTCATTTATTTCTAGACTTTTATGAAGTCTACTCCGGCCCTGACCTTTACATGGGTAAGACAACATACGTTATCTCTCTCTTCTTTATCTTTACCAAGTCCAATTCTGTCTGGTTTCCACCAAAGTGTGCTCTTGTTAGCAGGACTGACATTAACAACATTTAGACCAAATGACATTTGTAGGTATCCATATGTATATTTGCCACTGATGCTATTAATCCTAAGTTAAAGTACATGATTTTTCATTTTTTAAATAATTTTAAAGTGTTCCATGGCATATTTTGAAAGATTGTCCAGAAAAAATGCTAGCAAGCAAGAAAATGCTAGGAACCAGAAAATTATTTTCATATACCTTTAAAATTATCTAAATAGCCAACATACCATGCATGCTAAACTTCTTTTATATATTATAATCTATGAGAAATTATCAATCATAAAAGCATGATTTCAGTTATACTGCTATATTCTAGTTGCACTACCTTGCACTGTGGTGACTCATGAGAGAAAAATAGGATATCCGAGAAATGCATTAAGACATTGAGCTTATTAATGGCCAGTCATATTTAAGCTCATTTTTCTTGCCCTAGGCTTTTATGATCTAGCAATGGAAAATTTTTCTTCATATTTTTCAGAAATAACAGAAAATTCCAAGAAATGGAAGCCACTGCTAGTAAAAGAAGAAAAGCTGAGTATCATCAGGGTTAATAGCTCCTATTTGAGATCCATGAATGATTACGGAGTTACTTTCCTGTATCGAACTTTCAAGTTTCATTAATAATATGCTGCCTTCTCGGGACATAGGTGCAATCCTGGCACGAAGGCTATTTATTCATTGCATGGGGGAATAGAGGAGCTAGAGGAACAATGGCTTCAAAGGTCTCGTGCTTATATGTCTTGACGGTAGTTTGCTGGGCAAGCGCTCTCTGGTATTTAAGTATAACTCGTCCTACTTCTTCCTACACTGGCCACAGACAGCTCAGTAGCATATCCATTGCCAGAAAAAATGTTTCCTTTGGCAACATAAGAACTCGACCTATAAATCCACATTCCTTTGAGTTTCTTATCAATGAACCCAACAAATGTGAGAAGAGCATCCCTTTCTTGGTCATTCTTATCAGCACAACTCACAAAGAGTTTGATGCAAGGCAAGCCATTCGAGAAACATGGGGAGATGAAAACAACTTTAAAGGAATCAAAATCGCCACCCTATTTCTTCTTGGAAAAAATGCAGATCCAGTGTTAAATCAAATGGTAGAGCAAGAAAGCCAAATTTTTCATGACATTATTGTGGAGGATTTTATTGACTCTTATCATAACCTCACTCTGAAAACATTGATGGGGATGAGGTGGGTAGCAACGTTTTGTTCAAAAGCAAAGTACGTTATGAAGACAGACAGTGATATTTTTGTAAATATGGATAATCTTATTTATAAGCTGCTCAAACCTAACACCAAGCCAAGGAGAAGGTATTTCACTGGTTACGTTATAAATGGAGGGCCAATAAGAGATGTTCGCAGTAAGTGGTACATGCCGAGAGATTTGTATCCGGACAGCAATTACCCACCCTTCTGTTCAGGTACAGGCTACATTTTTTCAGCTGACGTAGCAGAACTGATTTACAAAACCTCCCTTCATACCAGACTTCTTCATCTTGAAGATGTGTACGTTGGACTCTGTCTTCGGAAGCTGGGCATTCACCCTTTCCAAAACAGTGGCTTCAATCACTGGAAAATGGCCTACAGCTTGTGCAGGTACCGCAGGGTGATCACAGTGCACCAGATAACACCAGAAGAAATGCACAGAATTTGGAATGACATGTCCAGCAAGAAACATCTCAGATGCTAAGATTTTTACAGATGTAAATACTTTTTTTTTTTTTTTTTGGGGGGGGAATTTTGGTTTAGTCTGGTTATTTTTTGACAAAGTGGTCTGCTGATTTACAGGTTAAACTGTGGGATATTAATTGTGAGAGGATTTTTAATGACTGATTTTTCATTCTTGTTTTGACTACTGGTTTACAGACTTCAGGCTGTTTTCATAAGGACATTACACCAACTGAAAGGATCTAGAGTCAAATCTCCGATTTTGTATGTTATCCTCTCTCACACGTATCAGCTCCTGCATCTGTATGTAAAAGGACAGTAATAAACTGTTATGAGCTGCTTAACAGTTCATGCCCCAGGCTCTGTCTGAGATAAGACTCAGACCCTAAAAAAAAGAAGACTTACAAACATACTTTCATTCCTTTTTTAACACCCTACAACCATCTGTATTTAGAAGTTTGTTAATAAACTGAGCAGTATACATTTGCACTGACCTTATACACCTGTATTGACATGTATATTTTATAATACAGTGTATGTAATTCCCAAACAGCTTGCTGATGGTATAATAGCAGAATTTAGACAGGTAAGAACATCAAAGTCTCATAAGCCTTAGAAACAAATCCACACACTGAAGTATGTATTTATCGACCAAGTGGTATTCCTTTAAATTATTTCAAAAGATACCCCATTTCTTTCCACTGCCTAAAGGAACCCTAAAAGATATAATACAATTTTAAAATAAAGTAGAATCTGTAGATGGAATAAGACAGGGGAGATGTATGGAAAACTACCTTAGATATACATGAGAAAAGTATGAATGCCTTTCAACTTTTAATTTCATAGCAAGGCAATGTTTTTCATTAGTATCAGTGGATCTCTCCATTGTCTTGCATAGCAATATATATTGAGTGACAAGTGTCAATAAGCAGCATATTTCTTCAACATCATTCAGTGCACTATTTACCGAAAAAAAGTCACACAAAAGCAGCTTTTTGAGAGTAGGCTCTACTTTTTGCTACAGTACATAGGTGAATGAGATTCTTTGAGATTTTTAATGGCGTAGAAAAGTAGGAGCTCAAGAGATTCCCCAGAGCATACAACAGAAATCAAATACACAAAATTTTATTTAAGTTTCATAATGTGCTTATGTGTTTTGAATATGAATGTTAATTAAATGTCATGAAAATTATTTCAAGGAAAATCTTTTGGTAAATTCAAGCCGCCTCTATTCAGCACCACCTTCTAACAAAAGTTGAAATATTACATTTCTCAGCAAATAACTTGGAATGAAGAATTCATAGACAAATTGCAATGATACAAAATTCACCAAATATATTACTAGCTGCAGGTTATTCAGACTGTCCACAGCACACACACACGTCTCATTAGTTTCAGCTGGCATTATGTGTAATATATGAAAAACTGTTCAGTCTGTGTGTTATTCAGGATGTCTATAAAGTTGTCAGAAATTAACTGAATAAGAATTTACAGGAAAACTCTGACCTGATTTTGTCATAGGTGTACATAGCACTTTACAACAGTAACAAGGGAATGAAGATGCTACCCCAAAAGGTTTGCAGTTTCATGATAAATTGTTAGTCTTATTCATTGATGCAGCACTATCATTTTGAAAGGAACTACTTGTAAGAAAGGTAAGCTGTACCTGACCTTCAAGCCACAAGCAGTTTTTCAAACAAATGTACTTCAGATCTAAAAGTGAAGCTACACAACAGACAGCCCAGGAGTTACTGCTAATCAACAGCAGCTTGCGCACCCTTCATAAATGAAGATCAGTACTTTATACAAAAATATTGACTCTCTTGCAACATAATTAATATTTATCCTTCTCTAGTTGACCTAGTCCTTGTTGAAGTTGCTCTTGCTTCCTATCAAACTCAGAACTCTAGTTAAACAAGGTCCAACTAATTGCATAGATGAACATACACGGATTGGGTGAAGTTCAGCTTTTCTTACCCAAGCCCTAGAATATGCTTGTTTAGAAAGGAAACAAGGGTGGAATTCACCCCCAACCATCAGGTAAATCATCCTACCAGCAACACACTTTGTAATAACTCCAACCCAAAGGGTGCAATCACTTCTGCTATCCCTGTGCACGCTGCAGTAATTTGGGGTTTCTGAATCCACAACCAAATGGATTTGGTGGCCTTACTTCTGCTCATGCTTCTGGCTTTTGGTTTGTAACCAAGAAGACAGCAGGGCTCCCAATCCAGATACCTCAGGGCTTGAGAAGCATGGTAGGTAGCCTTGAATTTCTCCTAGTACAAGTAGACTGCATTAATGATTGGTAGGTACACCTTGAAAACAGTATCTGAAAAAAAAAATTAAAAAAAAAAAAAAAAGTATCTCCTGCTGTTTATAAATAGATAGATCTTCAGAAATGTGAATGTTCATCTTGAAACTGGTGTACATATTTCTAAGGCATTTTCCTCTGTATTCAGCTGTATATATGTGTAAAGTCTGCTTGCTATGTAATATTCTGTTATGCATGGAGCTGAGATAGGCATTATATTTGTCCAGTGTTTCAAGAGCCTTAAGCATGTGTGCCCTAACTTTTGAATGTACAAGATTTTTTTTCTTTTATTGACAAATGAATTTAAAAGACCACAACAAAAGCCTAATTTTCTACATCTGTTAATTTTCTGATACTAGACTTCACTAGCTTGTTACACTTAACATAAATTTATTATTTTCTCTTTGCTCAGAAATTGCAGTATTGCAACCTAGAAAGGGAGCAATATGTCTGTCTATACATAGGGGCAGCTTGCTACCCTCCCACTCAGTAGTATTTGTGCCACATGGGGTACTGTTAACAAACAAGTGTTTGCATTAGGCTTCCTTTAATCAAAGAAATATTCATGTAACTTAAAGGTCATTTTGTTTCACTGGGCATGGGACAAATGACAACTAGGTTAAGACATGCTGGCTTCTAGTCACTTCAAAAGTGTGATTATAATCACATTTTGATTCCAGAACGTACATGAACAAAGCACATTGATTGAAGAAGCTGGGGGGAAAACTCCTCTCTTTTAGGAGTTTTTCATAAAAGCATTTTTTTGCTAAAAGCCTGAGAGTATTTAAACAGAAGTCTCAAGCTTCATTTTCCATCTTTCCTAATAATAATGTTAAGTATCAATTTTGATTCTTTATTGGGATTTTTTTTTTGTCTTTATAATGTAGATGGCAATGGCAATTTGTAAATGAAGAGTGTAATTAACTAGAAAAGCTTGTCAACAGTAACCGAACATTACATGTAACATTATATATGACTGTACTTATGTATTTATTTGTCTAAATTGTATATATTGTTTTATCTATAGTGTCTGTAGGAGTGCATTCTTTTAAAGTATTATTTACAGTTTTGTGGGATTGCCAGCAAAGCTGCTAATCAAGATACTATTTTTTTGTATCAATGTCAAATAATAAAAAAATTAAGAACAAAATCAAATGAAAAACTGAAGGTGTCCTGTAAGTTTTCTTCTTCACTTCTTTCTAGAAATGTAAAGAGTATTATCTGAAAACACAGTACCAGGGAATAGGCTGTTTTCATTAGGGAGAATATTCTGCTGCAAAAGCAGATTTGTAAAAAAATAGTTGGAAAAAAATGCAGCAACCTCACAAATCATAGAGAGATGCTTTAAAACAACTAAGAGTTTCACATACAGTAAAACCCCCTCCAATCACTTTCATTTTTCTCTCATTTTCACCATGGCAGCCCGAGTCTAATTGCAACACTTACATGGTGTTTAATTAATATACAGCTTGGAGATATACAGATATTAGCACTAGTAGGGTGGATTTCATGTAGCTTGATTATCTTAATTACAAGCATTCTATTTTCTCATTTACTTAATTGATTGTCATAGATTTCCAAAGAAATTTGCACTGCCCTAAGTGAAAACAGTATGTAAAAAAAGAAAAACAAAAAAAACCAAAACAAAACCCCACCAAAAAAAACCCCAAAACAACCCAACAACAAAAAACACCAACTTGAAACCACTGAAGCTGGACCATTCGAGCAGCAACGTGCCACAAAAGGAGATCTGTATGACAGGAAACATTGTACAGAATAATACCTACTTTTCTTTTGTTAAAAATGGAAATTTATGAAATGGAAGAAGAAGAGTCATCTGAAGGAAAAAAAAGAAAAAAGAATATGCCTTATTGATTCAGCTGCAACACCTATTGCTATTCACCTGTAACAGAGTTGTCTCAAGTATCTTCTCTGATGACACACCTAACACAGGAAAAAAAGATCCATTTTTCTGCTAGGTCTGAGAGTTGGCTGACTCTACATTATATCTCTGCCTCACCTGAAAGAGCTAAGGAGAGCAAGAGGCAATTTATTTGTCATGCGAGATTTATCCTTGAGCATTTATTCTGCAAAGGCAGTGGTACATATCAAGTTGTGCAGAATTATGTGCAATTGATTTGTAATGCAACTTTTATTTGGGACAAGCGAGTATCCCAAACTTGAGGTGTGCTGGGTAACACCTACCTGTTCTGCAGCTAAATCAAGAATAATTCCAACCCCCACATCCCTTTTCCTTTAGGAGTGCCTTTCTCTGGCTTGTTTTCTAGCATGACCTCTTTCCTCAAAGTGAAAGCAGACCTCTTGGACAACTTAGTATAGCAGTAAAAGGAAGTGGAAAACAGAGAGCTCCCTACAGTAGCATTTGGGAAATGCTAGCAGACCCAGAGTACAAAATCATTTAGCACAACAGCCATTCTCTTTTGGCAATAAAGATAGCAGCCATGTAAGTGACATAAGCCACAACCAGTGCCTGAACTCATCCATCTTGATACACCAGCCATTAGGCTTTAAGTGCATCGTGCACATTATCATGCATTGATTCCTGCTTAGCCTAAGACATTTATACGAATATCTTAGAAAAGTTGTGCCAAAGTGTAGAAAGAGCGGAAAGGGATAAAAGATTCTGAAACAATTTTTTTATTATTTATTCAACTTCATTAAAATCCCTTCTCAAAAAGAATCTTCTATTTCAAGAAGTTTCAACAGTTATCCATTATCCATCTTCATACATCTTGAATATGTATGAAGAAGGCCAGTAAAGTAAAACACTGGTCTCCATTACCCAGTGTACTGCAGACTGCATTTGGATTGGGCTGTGTGAGGCAAATCAGATTTCATTGAATTCACAAGCCCCATCAGTTCATAGAATCACAGAACGGTTTGGGTTAAAAAGAGAATTCAAAGTTAACCATCTAGTTCCAACCCCCCTGCCATGGGCACGGACATCTTTTACTAGACCAGGTTGCTCAAAGCCCCGTCCAGCCTGGCCTTGAACACTTCCAGGGATGGGGCATCCACAGCTTCTCTGGGCAACTTGTTCCAGTGTCTCACCACCCTCATAGTGGAGAACTTCTTCCTAATGTCTAATCTAAATCTACCCTCTTTCAGTTTAAAGTCATTCCCCCTTGTCCTGTCACTACATGCCCTTGTAAAAAGTCCCTCTCCAGATTTCTTGTAGGCCCCTTTAGGTACTGGAAGGCTGTTACAAGATGTCCCCAGAACCTTCTCTTTCCCAGTCTGAAAAAGCCCAACTCTCAGCCTGTCTCCATAGGGGAGGTGCTGCAGTCCTCTGAGCATCTTTGTGGCCTTCCTCTGGACTCATTCAAACAAGTCCACATCCTTCTTGTGTTGGGAGGTCCAGAGCTGAATACAGTATTCCAGTTGGAATACTATACTCCAGAGTGAGTTGAGGAGGAGAATCACCTCCCTCAATCTGCTAGTCATGCTGCTTTTGATGCAGCCCAGGATACATTTGCCTTTTTAGACTCAAGCAACATTACCAGGTTATGTTGAGCTTCTTGTCTGGCCAATGCCTCCTCAGGGCTCCTCAAATCATTCTGTGCCCAGCCTGTAGTTATGCTCGTGATTGCTCCAACACCTGTGTAGGACCATATATTTGGCCTTGGTGAACTTCACATGGTTTGCATAGGCCCACCTCTCGAGCCTGTCAACATCCTCCTGGCTGTCAGTTCCAATGGGATTTATATCTGTTTACAAAGGGCTGAATTTCATCCTCAGTGTCCAGCTCAGGCCTTATGTCTATTCCCAGTGAAATCAACTGAGATATCATCCAGATTTCTGGGTAAGAACACTGTATTCCAAGCGGTACTTCACTCATCAGAAACATCACCTCTTATCGAATGCAAGCAGGAAGACAAAGCAAGGAGCAATTTCTCCAATGTCCCATTAAGCCCACTTCTTATGAACACAAAGTAGAAGTGAGACCTACAGGTTTGTAACCTGCTCAATGAAAGCACGCATATAACACTAACTTCTTGACAGGAGAGGGTTCTGTGCTGAATTATATATTATCTGGCTCTCTGCCAGTTCACTGCTCATAAAAAGTCTGTTTGGGAAACACTAACAAATGCATGCCACTGGCAAAAGCAAGAGTCCCCCAGAGCCATACCTACTTCTTGCAATCGCTCCTTTCTCATTCCCTACACAGCTTTTATTTTGGCAGTCATTGCATTGGGAAAAAAATGATGGTATAATGATGCCTTTCCTAAACTTCCTTCATCTGGAAGAATCCCAACAGTCTAATTTACGATAATGTTCTTCCTCGTTGATAATGAGAAAAGTATAGATGGTCCTTTTAAGTTGGCCTCAGGACTCACTGATGTCCCTGCAGTTCCTCTCCTGCATTCATCAGACCCATCACTACACTCGGAGCTCTAGGTGTGGACCCCTTGTGGCTCTAGTCTCTAACCTTAAGGCAACACCAAACCTCCTCCCTACTTGCTCCCTTTAACCCATAGCTCAGCTAGCTCTTCATTTAGTGTAGTTTCAGCACCAAAGGACAGGAAGGAGTACTGAAGGAACTCCTCTCCTCTACACTCACCCAAGGGTGATAACCCTTGCCATCACCACAGCTGCCCCATCTCACACAGCCTCTCCAGCCATCAGCAAGTCATTCATCTGTGGCTTACCCCTCAAAACATTCCTCTTCCCTATCTGCCCTCCTCCTGCCAGCAAGCCCCATCTCCTGCCTGCTTTCCTACCATTCTTTCTTCTTACAGGACTGTTTACTTTTCTCCATTACTAGTTTCCTACAAAACTGAGACTCACTCATGGTTTATCAGCCCCTACTTAAACCCGTAACTACACGATAGGACGGACACCTTGACTTTCCACCACATCCTTCTCCTGTGTTTTCCCCACTTCATCTTTTTCCTCGATTTAAAAAACCTCTTCCCCTCACTCCATTCCGCTGCACTTTTAATCTGCTTCAACCTGGAACATTTCCCTGTTGTTTCCATCACTCTTTCCATTTTCCCAATGTTCTTTTACATAGCATCCTCCCATCTAATGCAGCTGTTCAAACCAGCCACAAAAATAAGAACACAGGGTTTTATGAAGAGATGGTCCCTACCTGAAAGGCTTACAGTCCTACACTGTCCAATACCTGACAAAGTGAATTCAGTGAGTTTCAGAGGACAAGTAGTAGTTCAAGAACCTTTTATTCAGCATTGCCTGGTCTAGTTTTAGGTATATGGAAAAAAAAGGTCCATCATCTTTCATCTTGCTGCTGCCTGCAGAGATTATTGCACAGCCTAACATATCTCAGTATCACACACTTTCTTTATATTATTATTATTCCTTTTCTTTATCTTTCCTCACATAGCCTTAAATAGTTCGTCAGAACTCAAAACAGCACTTTTTCATATTTCATTTTAACTTCCATTTAATCAAGTATGGCTTATTCCATAATTTCAATGTTTTAATCTTTTTATCTGCTTCTGCTCCCTGTGTTGCCTCCACTCTCCTCACATTTATCTGCATAGAATCTATTACAAGAGTATTTGCATGAAGGCTGAGCACAGCAGTACTTTTCCTCTATCCCAGTTTTTGAGGTATCAACAACTGTGTTATTGGATAAGTTTCACCAGACAAGACAGCTTGTCTTATGTTATCACACTTATAATAAAAATTTGCTAGCATTTAGAACAGAAAGCAAGTCTACAGGGCTAGAGTAGCTATAGACATGGCAGGTGTCAACATACCCATGCTATTTTCCATTCCAGGGATGCCCCCATCTCTTGAAGTGTTCAGGTTGGACATGAATTTGAGCTACCTGGTCTAGTGGAAGGTGTCCCTGTCCATGGCAGGTGGGATTGGAACTAGATGATCTTTAAGGCCCCCTCTAACCCAAACCATTCTGTGATTTTTTTTAAGTCTCTTGTTGATGAACTTTCTTTATATAGAACACCATTTCCCCTCACAAAGACCACATAAAGGGCCAGATCAGTCAGGATAAAGTCATCAAGGTGAATTGAGGCTTTGTATTATGTTTGCCATCAATTTGGAACCACTTATTTAGCTTCCGGTTTTATCAAGTTTTGGTTGCAAGTTTATGAAACAAAATATTGCAGCCTCTGGGGCATGTATCCTGTACTGATGAGGGTGACTCAGTACTTCCCGAACACCACTTTATTCTAACTAATTACCACATATCTGTACTTTGAATTACAAGCTCAGCCGATACCAGGGTTGATGGTAGGCTGCTTTAATTGGTCATTAAAAGCCAAGATTATTTACTGCCTTGTTACTTGGATTCAGCATTTCTACACATGGGGATAAAACTAATGGGCTAAAGAATATATACAGCATGTAATTAAAACTACATTTTTAATAGAGAAACATACATGCACACAACACAAGTGCTGGCATATACTTAGAAGGACAGGTTATGGAAGTATACATTTTAATTTGCATTATACTGCGATTTAGCTGTTGCTTCAAACAGATGGGTGAGTCGTGCAACATTTTTAAACTGATTTAATTACTTGTAAGAGCACTGGCTTCTGTTAATTAGGTGCAATAAATTACACGATGGTTCAGAGATTCCTTTAAAAGGGGTTTTGAACATGTAGTATCTATAGCAGAACAAACAAAGCCTCACAAGCAAGTATTTGACAAAATAGTTATTGGCTATTTGTTTTATTGATACAGAAACAAGATCAAAAAACCCCACCATTCACACAAAACAATAACATGCCTAACAGGTATTGTTGTATATTTGCACCTCAAAGATAGGCAAATGGCAGGAATATCATGTAGACAATATATCCATCTATATGCTTAAAAGAACGATCAGACTATGTAAACTGGTTACCATTACTCTTACCCCCCCCAAAAAACACTAGTTTCGTGTGCAATTGACGCAGCTAGTGTGGGATTATTACCATTGTTCTTGTTTAGCAAAGTCATTTGCTAAAACATGAGTCATGTGGAAGAAGATCCACAGGTTAACCTGAACATCTACTATGAAACACCCTATGAAATATCTAGGCCTCCACTCACTTTAAAATTTAAGCTCTAGATGCTGCTTGAATTTATATGAAAATAAACTACAATGAAAACAACGCATCCAATAATACATCTAAGTAGACAAGTAGAAAAAGGTCTCATCCACTAAGTACCACAGAGGAGTACACCCTAATGAGATAACAAAATCCATAGGGCAAGAATAGTTATTTGAAACTCCCTGATTGCAATACTAGGAAAGCAGAGATTAGCAAGGGAAGTCCTTCCTCACTGATGAGGCTGGCAGGTCTTTCTGACCTCCAAGAGTAAGGGTTGCCCTCATAGCATGGCTACTTAAGAGCACAAATGAAACACATCCTGAGCCACTGAGATCCTATGGATCCTACATCCTGAAAACTCTCATCAGGCACAGATTTGGGTGCTTTCTAGCATAACCAGGAAGAAACCTTGCAAGATCTTTGGTTAAACCTTGGTGCAGAGCTTACACTAGGGAACACCACATTTTACCTTGGAGAACAAATCATGGTGCCCCAAACTTTACATTTCAGTATTTCTAGGCCATAAGGAGAGTGAACCCTTAGCAGATAAAGTTGTCTCATTTGTGAAAGATCACCTATATCCTGGACATTTTAGATGAAGAACTTTAAAATTTTTTATGGTTTTAAAATCACTGTGCTGGAAATGTCATTGAAAACAAGCTTGCACTTTTATCTTCTGCTAAACCCAAGAGAAATACCACTTCACAAGAGTATATTACGTTTCATTTGAATGCTGGAACAGCCACATAAGTAAACTAAAAACCATATGGATTGTCAGTGTTAATACTACCACCTGCCCATGTTTTCCATTTCCAGCTCTGATCATCAATCTTATTTCATTCTCTTCTTTCCCATGCCTTTCGTTTCAAAAGTACCTAACAGTTTGTGGGTTTTGTTTGTTTGTTTGTTTTAAATGTACCATAATTTCAGTAACACCACATTTTGTTTAAGGAGGAAAAGGACTTAATGTACAAACATTTTTAAAGAAAAATAGAAAAAAATTGCATGTTGAAAGTCGTACTTGCATGCACACACTGGCTGGCAACACATACGTGAAATACAGAAACGAAGGAAGAAACATTTTGTTGTTCCTTGACATGTGCCATGAGGATGGGCAACAGCTCATGAGGAGAGTTTAGAATGAGCAGGACTGTCCTTTCCCAGCTTTTACTTTTTGTTACTCATGCTATTGTCTGAGAGCAAGGAAACCTGATCTAGTCATAGACTGGGGAGTAGGTGACCTTTTAAAGTACCTTCCAGCCCAAATTCTATTCTATGAAAGGAAGCAAAAACAACATTGCCGCCCGCTTCTAGCTGAAGAAACTGCAAAGGAGAAGAAACAAGGGAGACTTACACATAAGGACTGGACACAAGAACTTGGGAGCTGCAGAAATTTTACTGGAAGTGATATGCTACAGGTGACAAAACTATTCATCTCTTTGAAACCTATGCCAGATAATAAAGGTTTTGAAAAAACAAGTGTTCTGAAATTGTGTGCACCACCTGAAATCTCATGTATGCCATTGTCTTTGATCCACAAGTTCAGCCCCAGTTTGCTGCAATGCCAACACATGTATTTGCTTTAAGCAGTAATTCACAATGGGTGAGGCAACATCATCTGTGGGATTTGCAGCTGCCTGGGACACATCAGACTATTGGCAACAGCTTTATCTTAACAGTCCTTAAAGTATGTATTTGTGAAACTGCACTTTTAATCATATCAGTACCTACATGATGATGAAAAGCAGAGTTTTCCAGAGGAGTAGCATGCACTCTGTCTTCTTCCCACAACTCATTCTAACATGCATTCCAATAAATTCAGTTTCTAACAGTGCATCTAAGCCAAAAATAGGTGTTTGATATATAAAATTTAAATAACAACATAGATAATTTTTTCCATGCTAGTTTGAAAGAATATCTAAAACAGAAAGAAGTTGGTAATATGTACTTAAATGGTATAAACCAAGAACTTACTTAACTTCACCTGCCTGTTAAGTTTGAATTTACATAGGTGCTGTTTCATATCTTGCAAAGTAAATGCATTATATCCTTGTTCCTAAATTTGCCAGTATTTGCACTAAGAGGACCTTATATACAAAGAAAATATTTATTTGTATTAACTTACCATATTCAGACAGTACTATAGTTCAGTTTTACAAGAACAGATAATCTTTGAAATCCTCTCCAGAAGGCAGTAATTTTGCCTTTAATTGCAAAAATTATTTACACAGATAAGAGACTTCTCTTGTGACTAAGACAAAGATTATGATCTTTGTTAGATAAGCAACAGAAGCTTTAATTTCCACTGTCTGTTATGTATTTATATTAGCCAGTGTTAACATGCACACATATTTGTCTCCAACAGAAGCTTTTAAAGACTTCTCACCAAGATCTGAGTATCTAAGCATTTGAAATGGTTTTAGTTTGAGGTTTTTTTTCAAATGCTTTTAAAAGTAGTAACAAATTGATTTATTTTGTCGAGCATTAGTAATGCTCCATTAGCTTCATTTGTGTTGACATACAAACAGAACCCAGGACTAGTCAGAAAAACACAAGTTCACAGGTGACAATCAAAGAAACACACAGTATGTACATACCAAGAGCTCAATACTTACTGTAAGAAAGGATCAGTTAGGTATATATCTGAAGTATCAGCTACAAAATGGGTCTGGGTTTTTCCCCCCACATCACACGTAAACTCTGCAGACATCAAAGCTCTGGTTTGGTTTTGTTCGCAATTATGGCGTAAGCTTTTAATACGCACAAATGACTGGCTGGAGTAAATCAAACCTGGGGGAGTTTGTATTACAGAACATTTAGAAATTGCTCAGCAGTTAGTGCAGTTGCACCTCAGTCTCCAGTGCTGACTGGCCATCAAAAACTAAATCACGGAAGCTGCAAGCAAGCTCTGAAATGGTTTCGTGGAATGGGCAGTTCCCAAGCAATAGCAGTCATAACTTCTGAAGAGAGTTTGCATATACACCTACACAGGAACCACACAACATCTGCGGGTCCTGGAGATCTTCTTGTTAGACAGCAGGCTGTCCACAGCAAGGGCAAAGAGGAAGGAGATGGAACATGAGGCCTGAAGGCTCTCATTTCTCTCATGTCAAGGGCTGCAAATGCTGGGACCCACCCAAAGCGATAAATCCTCTCATAAAAAAAAAAAAAAAAAAAAAATTTTAGAACAGAAGCAAAGGAAAATAAAGTATTTTGGGAACTGCAAGGTTCACAACTGTTTTATATAAATAGATGTGTGTGTGGACATAAAAATTAGGAATGAAAAATACTTTGGAGAGCTGAAAAGGTATTGATGTGTTTTTTTGAAAAATCACATGCCACTGGTAAAATTATGTTGATATGTGAAGTAGTGGAGTTTTGTTTGTTAAGGAAATTGCTACCATGTATTACTTGCTAGATAGGAAGCAAGAGCAGCATATAAGCAAAGAGCTGCAACAAAGTGTGCACACATCTCCAGGATGGACTAAATTCTTTATCAGAAACTCCGTCCTCATCCTGAAGTTTTTTAAGTCGCGTAGCTCAGTACAAAGTGAGCACTAAACCCACCAAGTAAAAATAACTGAATTTACAAGAAATACGTGTGCTGGTGCAGGGCAAGAGAACCAGAGTTGAGCTACCTGCTTTCAGGCCCCCACATATAAACTACAATACAGTAAAATAAACTGTATCTGCTGTCTATGCTGCACTCACCATCCTGCTCCACAGAATTGTTTCCTCTTCTCTTGGACTGTATGATAAATAATGAGCACTGAGACTACATAGGGCACTGTTCCAGAGGCCCACACATGCTCATCCTGCCTGCACTCCATGTAGACACAAGGCTTGCTCCCTCTGTGCTCTCCAGCGACCAAGCAGCAGCAGCACAGCGCTAAGGCAAGCGAGCCCTGCTGGAGGGTTGCTGGGCTACCTTTAGCTCAAGAGCTGAACCACCTCCAGAAAACAGGGTGGACCTAGCTGAAGATGATCTGGAGAAGGGCTCTGGAAGGAGAGATGCGAGAGCAGACAGGGTGGCCACGTGGAAGATTGCAACAGGAAAGGATTGCCTCAGTGGGGGCAAAGCATGAGAGAAGTTGCAAGAGGAAGATCACAAGGAAAACAAGTACCCTGAGCTGCAGCTTTGCTATTTTAAAGCCAGAGACTGTAGTACATTAGCACAATAACTGACCTAGTCTCCTTAGGAAAAAACATTTCCAACCACAAGGACAATGTGTCACAGCAGGAGAATTGCCTGTTCCCTTAGTTTGTGGCTTTTATGCACCACTCTGCACAAACCACCATGCTGTCCAAGGGCTGTGTCCCACAGGCTGCCTTAGGAGCAAAGAGTACTCCACCCCAAACACAGCAGGGCAGGGCAAGCAGCACTTCCCAACTTCCAGTAAGGCTCAAATAAAAATAAAAAAAAAAAAAAAAAAAAAAAAAAAAAAAAAAAAAAAAAAATCATTTTCATGGACTGCTTTTGCAGAAGTTGCTTCCTTCTTCCAGGGGCACATAGGAGCGATGTGCCAGAGCCGGCACAGGGACCAGCATAATTTGAGCTCCAGCAGCACAAGGTGAGCACAGGAAAAGCATGGGACTGTCCCCGGCCCTCAGCAGCGCTCAGCTCTCCAGGCCAGGAGGACCTATGTGCAGCTCTGCCTGTACCCCAGCCAGCTAGCTGGGTTACGGCTCCTTCACATCTGCAAGGATCTCTGGACTATCCTAAGATGACACTTTATAAAGCTCCTACAAAACCATGCTGACTTCTAACTGCATTTGGAGCCTCTATTTTAGATGAGATTTTTCTGGATTTTTCAAGTTAACATAGTATCTGGTTAATACAAGTTTACTTCCAGGTGAACTTTTTTTCAGCACAGAAAAAAAACCAAACCCAACACTGTGAAAGATAAACATATGGGGACACACAGAATTACAAAATATTACAGCATATGCATTGCCTTGGCAGTAATTAGCATAAATAAATACAGTAAAAGGTATATTTGATAAGTAGTAGCCCCACAGACACCTGGCATATGCAACAAAATAGACCTTTAGCAATTATTAACCAGTTCAAAATTTTATCTTAGGCTAAAAAACACTTTTTGCCTCAGCTGAATTTGAGAATATATTATCTCCATGTTCCAGTGTTTCAAAGTACATCCCTCATTAAACCAAAACAGTACTAAACATTTTCAGGATGCCAATTTCACAGCAAGGAAAGCACTCTCACTGTTTGTAACACTGAAAGCATACATCTAACACACCGTAAACTGGAAAACAAATCTGTGTACTCTCCTGGACTGAAACAGAATGTTTAATTCACTTTGATGAAATTTTTTGCACCTAACAGCTGCCTTCAATTTAAACTGACATCATTTGATTTGCCACAAGGACACTGGAGTACTCTTCCAGAAGGTATTTTTAGGCCTTTGGCTTATACCAGAAGAGGGGAAGAATATTGAATTTACTTCATTACTGTTACTCTTACCATATACTCTTATGTTGCCTAAAACAATTTTTAGGGCATATGCAAATATAACAGCCCCAGTCATCTTTGATTTAAATACATATAGCTTTAGTATAAAACATTATCTGCAATTACTTTATTAAAAATTAAAATCTTTGCCTATGAAAAAGACCCTGCTGAACTATGCTGACAACAGAATTTGAAAATAATGATAAGGAAAGGGGAAAGTAACGCTCACTTGCTTAAACACGGCCCTGCTTTGATTTCCACAGACTGATCCAAGTTATGCTACCTTCAAACAGGACAGATCTGAGAGATTTGTTGGCCTTACAAATCCAACAAGGAGGCGCTGACATACAACACACACAAATCTGTGAACACAAAGTAGTTTTAAACAAGTATAGTAATTTATATAATGCTAAACTGTAGCTCGATAGCTCTTATCCAAGAGTCCAGATTTATCTTTGTGAAAATCCTGCTGGAGGAAAAATAAAAAAGTATCAAGCAACACACAAGTGCAGGACTTTCCTCACCCTTTCAATCTTTTGAGAAGCATCAGGTTTACGGATGACTTGACTGTGCCCCATCTGACAGACAGATTTACAAGGTTAGCACTGAACCTAATCAGAAACAATCAGAAAACTCTTTCTCTCTGGTGTCATTTTCTGCTTGGATGGCTCTGCTATGCTGTTATAAATAGGAAAAACTTGCAGCACAAGCAGGGTGGAAGACTTCAGGGAGATTTTAGTAATCACCTTCCATTCAAATCACACCTACTCTTTAATCACGATTGGATCTTTTTCTATTTTATAGCCCCAGGAGTAAACTGAGGCGCTCATAATCAACGTAGGGAGTGAAATTTTAGTCCCACTGAAGCTATCGTGAAGTATTATTAATTCATGGGGCCAAGATTTCAATAACGGTCCTTCCCTCTGGATTCTCTGTTCTAATTTAAGGTGTTTTTCTCCACCCTCTTTCTATTTCTCATAATATAGGGTAAATGATCCAGTGAAGTTAAAGTTTGTTTTAATCAGAGGTGCTATAACAAGGCAAAGAAAAGAAAAATTAAATCAACCTGAATTCAACAGGATTCTGAGCTGATTCTCTGAGATGCTGGGAATAGTTCCAGGTTTAACAACCCCAATCACATACCTATTGCACTGTTCCTCAATGTGAACACTTGCTTCACAAAAATCTTTCCACAGCACTCAAAAAATTAGGAATTTTATTTCATTTCACAAATTGCACATTTTGCACTGTCAGAAGGACAGAGCTTTCAGCTTGTGCTAAAAACCTCTCCAACCAAAGCAACCTAGAAAACCACCAAATATATTTCTTGATCTAAGTACAAAGTCCTTTATTGCAAAAAGGCACAGAAAGTTTACTTTAAGAAGGTACTTTTTGCATCAGAATAGAGCACTGCTAACTTCTTGCTTGGCACATTCATGGCCAAAGGCACAGCTCACATGGGCCTCAGTTCACTGCAAGGCCAATGAGCAGCCACATTCAGGCTGCAACACTCACACACACAAACATTGTCCCACCAGGCAGGGTAGGAAGGGAATCCTGGCCACACAACTGACTAAACCACTGGGAAGCTTGGAAGAAGAGGGAGCGTTGTCATCCACACCTCTCTGGTTCTGAACAAGCTCATGTTCGCTGACCATTTGATTTTAGACTTCTTTTTTTAATTTAGCATTTTTTTCTTTCTTGGTCAATAATAGAGCACTACGACAGTGCAGGGCATTAGCCAAAGAGACTCATTTGCCAGAACAAAACCACCAAACTTTGGACAACCTCAATAACCCAAATACCAACAGGTTAATAATGGTGTACTCAACCTTCTTTCATGTATTGGAGAGAATAGTAACTCTTAGACGCATAAGGAGCTTTCATGGTAAAAGTCATCAAAAAATTTCTTTGTTCTTTACATTATGAAACAGCACAGGTACAGGCTCTAACAAAGCACATTAGCCTCTGAGAGCATCTTTTGCAGGGTTGGTTTTTTTTTTTTGCTTCCCCCAATACCAAAATACTTCATAAAGCCAATTCCAAGCTTTCAAAAACAGAGATGTGGGCAGAAACAGAGGCCTCCTCCTTGAAGGGGATTTCCAATTTAGCACTACACAGTCCATCTTCCAGAACACAAAAGTTTTGCTTCTGGGAGATACAATCTTTTTGCCTATTTATGTGTTTTTACATGACATAAGTAGCACAGAGTCTACCTCCTCAAAAACCACTGGACTTACTCTGGTTCTTCTGGTTCATTATTTCTAATTACCTGTTGATGACAGCCACACACACTACTTCTCTGTGAAGAGACTGTTGTGTCACCAAAATAACCTTAAATTCCTTTACATTTTGAGATGTTATACTTCAGTTGTCCTCAAAGGAAACAACACTCGATCTAGTTACGAAACTAGAAAAGCTCGAAGTAAATCTAACCCAGCACTCTTATGCATGAGCAACATCTTTCCTTAATGAATGTGAACTATTACATGAATGGAAAAGAACCAAATAACCATTTAGTTTCCTTAGAGGAAAAAAAAAAACCAAAACAAAACCAAAACCAAACTAGTTATATAATTGAAAGATATTTTCATTAATTCTTAAAATGTGCACCTATTGGGAAAAATAAAACAAGGAGAGGTATGTATTTTCCATCCATGATGGAAAACTGGATTTTCATTCAATTCTGTTTCTCATAGCTGTTCTTCTACATAAATGCATCCACTTGCATAAGTGATTTTCTACACCCTACTGAGACAATAAAACAAGTATAGCCTTTCAAATTCACATTTGAAAATCAGATGGCAAAATATTCGTATCCTGAGGACAAGATTACTTTTCTACTGGTTTATGCAGTGAAAATTAAATATTTCTCCTTCTTACCATAAACTGTCCCAAGTCCCTGCAATTGCTCATTGATCTACTATTGTCCATATTCTGAATGTTATTAGAAATGGACAACATCACAACTACCGAGTTTGGTTCAACATCCGAGATTACAATGACTATGCAACAGCTTGACGAGCATCAATCTAACAATCATAAAACAGCTATAAACTCACATTTTTATGTGCACTGTAATGTTACTCTTGGTCATTAAGGGGAAAATGAATAACTAAAATGTCACAATGCTCAACTAATATGCCTAGATATTTCATCAGTTGGGCCACTGTGTAATAAAACACAAGTAAACCAAACTTTGTTCGAGTTTTCATCGTTTGAGTAAATCCAGCTGCTCCATCAGCTCATTAGCAGAGTACATGCACAGGGAACTCGAAGATGTAGGCTCCTGCTGCTTTTCCAACTTCTCATTTTAAAGTAATTAGCATTCTCAGTGTATGCACATGCATAACTACATTGCAAGAGGGTGGAAAGGCTGCCCACTTGATGCTGTGGAAAAACCCCCAGCAACTGACCAAATAAAGTTACATCACAATGGATCCAGAGGGGTAAAAAAACCCAAACCCAAAAACAAAACCCAATTGCTGTTTGTTATCAACAAAGTCTCTTTTTTTTTTTTTTTCCTGCTTTTCAAAAGGTGGGGGGGGGGAAGAGAGGAAGGGGGCAGCATCCTCTACTTCCTACTGAACAAAAATCAGCATTTTCGAGGCATGCAATTCAGTGTTTTAGGTCTCTGTCAGATTCATCATCAGAGCTAAGTGATTTCAGGCACAGGCCAATCTCACCATCCAACATCATTATGCAGAGGTAGGTGGTGAAAAGGAAAACAAACCTCCGATTAAGAAAAGCATGAGGGGGAGGCACACCATTTACAAGCTGCACACAGCGTTCCCTCTCACAGAAATAACTGTGTTTAAAAACATTCTGAAGAGATGCCCCACAATCAAATTTTATAGGATCACACTGGAAGCCCCCAGATTGGAGATTTTAAATTAGACGAAAGTGGCTCAAAAGGCATACATTCATCTTCACCTCGGGAGAGAACATGGGGGGAAGAAAATTCAGTGATGTTTCCTGGCATATTTCCCAGCTTCTCCTTCCATCTCCATCACAAAGCAGAAGTGTGCTCTGGGGCTGGGAGATCGAGAGAGGAAACTGGTAGGATATAGGATAACATTTCTAGAAAGCAAAAATATTTATCACAACTAACTAGCTGCACTGCAGCTTGAATGCAACGCTCTATGTATGTCAGTGAGAATATCTGAGGTCAGATTGTGAGAGCAAAGAGACGTGTGCTCCTGCTCTCCTGGCATGGAAAGGATACATTGCCAGAGTGGGAGGCAGCTTTTCCTGGCTTGAAGCCCACACTAGAGTCCCAGGAGGAAAAAGGCTGGAAATGTCCCTCCTCTACCACTCCTTTACATATGCACAAACCAGTCATTCTCCGGACCTGGTTTAGTGCTAAGCTAAATTCTATGTTTATATTCATCCTTTTTAACACTTTGAAAATAATAAATACAGAACTGTGTTTCACTGACTGACTTCCATCTCAGTCCACAGCACAGAGCTACTATCAGCACACTGAAGCAGAGCACACTGGCAGGGCTGACTCCATGGACATTAACATTCACCAGCCCAGAGAGCCTGCAGATGCCCAGCTGCAAGCACAGCCACATAATCATCACTACAGATGATTATATTTTTAGAATAATCTAATTAAGCCCTATTTTCCTGGATTCAAAGACAGTTTTATGGTAGCTCACCTGTTCCAGCTTCACCTCGTTAATTAGTGACCTCTTCCTTCAAACACAGGCAGGTGCTCCAGCCAGCAACAGGCCCGAGGTATTGTCCAGCAACACCTTTCTAACAGGAACACCGCAACTGCTCTGGGGCAAGTCATGTGATATATATGAGAACTGTACCCATCTCCTAAATGCTTTTCACATAGACATGACTAAATCAATAGTTTCAGGTTTTCTCTTTTCCCTTGTTATACAACAGAGGATGTGAATATAGTATTCAGGAAGCAAATCCCTATTATATTTGGTGCCTATTTCTACTCTATCACCTGCACGCTACTTCCTACTGCAACCTGTATATTTTCACCTTTTCCCCCACGTCTATAACTGCAAGAATAAACTACTTACGAACTTCCTAGTAACAGATCTTTCTTTCAGGTCATTGTCCCTCTGTACTCAATTTTGCTCACATTGTATTTATTCATAATACCTTGGGAGCAGAACCACCCCCCCCAAAAATTAAAACCCAACTCAGCTGCAATAAATAACGCTGCTGCATGAATTTGCTTGCTCACTGAACCAAGGAAGCTCAGTGAAGCATTGGCATGTTTCTGCATCAGACTGCAAGTGAGCAACAACTGTTACAGCTTTATCTTGGTACAATGCTGCTGACTGCTTCAATTAAACTACTACATTCTTCTTTATTTAGACACCTCCTGCAGCCCCAACCGGTACAGCAGATGAGCACTTTCAACAGTTGCTACTCCTCCCTCAACACCTTTTCCCCAGCCTACCGGGAGGCATATAGCGAGTGGAACACGATTTTCAACCAACTATATAATCCCACGTCTTTTATACATCTGTGAAAACAACAAGCTTCCCTGAACGTTCATTTCTTTGCCTGAGAAAAAAAGCTAACTTGCCAACTACTTTACAGGTGGATTAGTCAATAATGGTGCAACACTTGGCGAAGCATACATTAACGTAAGTAACACAAATAATCCAACAGCAATGATCTGAACTTCACTCCCTTGGGTCCTGCTCAGTAGCCACCCCATCACAGCATTGCAGGTTACTGTTTCACTGGTAGATGTATGTTTTAAGTTACCTTTTAATTTACTCCAACACAAAAGGTTGCTAACAAATAATTAGCTACCAAATAACAGCCCGTCCCCCTGGACAGACATAATGCAGTGCCCTCTGTTCTCACCCAGCACAGCCGAGGCTCCCAGGCCATGGATGGAAACGTGCACAGAGGCACGGCCTCACCACTACTGTGGTGGCTGCCACAAGTCTCCTGCCCAGCTCCTCCTCCGGCTGGCCCCAGGCAGCTGGGCACAAAGCATGCACAAGCTGACCAAGGCAAAGCATTAACCAATGCAGGGCAGGAGATAAACACCCAATTATAGAGCTCTGAGGTGAAGTGGAAGAGATATCAAGCAGATATCAATAATGCCACACTCCCAAAGACACCCCAAAGCCAAGGGAAAACACACTTACCATTTCTGCTGGCTGCAGGCCAGGCCCCACTGAAGCACAGACCCCTTCCAGCACAGGATGCAGCACCTACCACACTGCCCAAACCCACCCCAGGCCTGGGGCTCTCCACACCAAAGGGCCTGGGAGCACCAATGGCACGAGGAGGGCCTGACTGCCCCAACGAGCCTCAGCTGTGGCCACCAGCCCCACACCTGGGCTGCAGGCAGCACATGCACCCCTGCCCTGCCCTGGACCCCTCTTGCCCTCTTCCCTATACAAACCAGCATCCCACAGGCATACAGGTCCTGCCCCGAACAACCAAGTGATTTCTTGAAGTAAAAGCACCTCAGGAATCTTAAACATCCCTTCTGCAAAGCACTGGAAAGCAAGCAGTCAAGAGCTCAAGACCAACCCTCTCCCTTGAGTGAGTGAGCAGTATTTTCTCTCCTCCTTCCCCAGATACTGCTTATAGCCTAAACAAGGGCAGTAGACATTTGTAACATCACCCTGCCACACGGCTGTTGAAATGCACACAGAGCACGCAAATTCAAAGTACAAATCTGTTTGTGCAATACAGTTTTATTTTTCTTTTTAACCTTTGCAGTCATCTTGGAGTAATCATTATGTAAACAGTAGGATGGGATGGGATTACATTGAGTCATATGCAAATGGCTCTAGAACACTTCAACGATTATGACAAGGCATTATAAATAACTTCTCTTAATAATATATATTTGCCATTTTCAGTACAATAAAGAGCTGCCGCTTATCTAGGATTAGCTAGGAAGTAGTTTAAATTGTGACCTCTGAGAAACATGGCTCCAAATTTTAAATTCTTTCTAAGCTTCACTAGCTCCATAACGTCTATGTCACAGGTTAAGCATACGACTACTTGGGTCAGAAGTGTTTTCTTTGTAACAGAGTTTTACTTGATCATTGCACAAAGCCCTATTATTTCCACTCCACCTTGGTATTTTGCAGAACTTCAAGTAAAGGTTCAGTTCTGTTCTTCAAGTTTTTATCACCTGTATGAAACCAGTTTCTATCATTAAGGGTACGTCGGATCAGAGATGGACACAGTAAGCATTCTACCTTAATGACAACAGTTCAAAGTAGATATAGCTCACAGACCCCCCAATAAAGCATAGTCAAAATACTCTAACACCTTTGCTACTGTATATCCTCTCCTTGTTCAGATAACTATATTTATATATATTGTCCCACATGTATGGTACTTCCAGAAAATTGAGATTATTTATTTAAGCAGCCTCAGGCACATTCTTAAAACATTGTCTGCAAGGCACCTCCCACTCCCCTGACAATCAGTTTGTGGACTGGTTTTTAAACACACAACCAACAAAAGCTTGCTAATGCCTAATTAATTGATTTCAAAAAACCCCTAGAAGTTGCCAAATAGTTCAAAGATATACCTGAAACTTTTTTAAATAATGGGAGATTAACTGCAAATAGCACATAATCAAGTCAAATAATTTTCTTATTACTAGGATGTGTAATGCATAAATATACGAAAAATAAAATTCACAGTTTTAAAACTAGAATTCAAGTTTGGCTAGTAATTCTTAACTTTTATATTTATGTTAATTTCTAAATATAACAGAACAGAGGCAGTATTATTAACCACAAGTACAGGTAAAATAGTATCACTCGAAGTTTATGAAAGAAGTAAGCTTGATAGAAAATTCCTTTTGTAACCAATAAATACAGCCACCTGAGTGCATTTCCACAGGCTTTTCACTTAGGGGAAATCCAAATCAACTGCTGAGAGACATTTAGTAGCATTTTGAATGTTAGCAGCAGCGGTGTAGCTGTGGGCTTTGCTTGTTCTGACTTTGTGAATTGCTAGATAATGAAGCAGAACTCAGTGTGTGGTGCATTAATTTTCCTTTGCATCTAAGCTGGCCTCTTCGCAATCTCACAATTCGGCTTGCGGTCAAGGGACAGACATCAGCTGACACTTAACTGAGCAAACCCAATCAGTTTCACTTCATCAGGAATCTCAGTGCCATCACAGCCAGAGGCCTGCAAGTACAAACAGAAATATTTAGTGTATCACCCTACGAAGAAGGATTTGACAGCCAGGCTATAAATCTTCACCGCATTGCCTAGTCAGCAAACAGCTTACTTGAAGGAAAACTTTCAGACTGCTTGTTGTATCCTCCATCAGCATCAGTCAACTGCATCCTTAATTTTAGCAAACTCTTCTAATCAATATTAAAAATTATGAAAAAAAGTACTGAGAAATGAGCACTTCAAGACTTAACCCAAACTTTATAGACTGGAGCCAAATTTGCTTTTTCTCACGAGCACGCTGTTTTCACTCATGAAAAGCAAATAACCCACATTTGTATAGAATCCTTTTACCATTGTGACATAGACACCAAATGTGTCTTGAGTCCAGCTATCAAGTCTGTTTGGAATACCAACCCACTGAATTTTTAAACAAGATATTGAAGCAGTCTACAAAAGTAAGTACTAATATTTGCAAAAGAACATCTCCTTTCTCACAGTAGTCTAGTACTTAGAATTGTACAGCTGAGATTCTTCCGTAAAGCCCGTCACAATATAAACTGGCACAAGTAATCAGCTTATTTTTCACAAATAACAGTAAGAATATAAAACCACCTTGCTCAGGAATTAACTGTTACTGTAAAATCTGCTTTAAAAAAATTACAGACACTGTAGGCAAGGTATATTTATATTTCAATTTTAAATACAAAATTTACTTCTCTAGGACAAAATTCACTACATTTAAATAAAGTTTTCTTATGCATTCCTCACCTGTGTGGTAGATAAATCAAAATAAGAATACAACTGGATTAACAGTGTGTAATGGTAAATCACTTACGACAGACGCCTTCAGACTCCTTGGCACATCCCTCCCAAAAAGTCTGAACAATTGGTTCACCCTATAAAAATGCTCTTGATCCTTTTATACATTAGTAGCAGTTGAACCCTTTAGTAGAACTGGTTTGTGTATACTCACTGTAAGGAAAAGAGCTCTCAGACTGTGCACACAAGGTGCACCGAGTGACATTATCTGCTGAGTTTTCATGAGCAAAATTAACTCATTTGATACTTGTGGAAGCATTACATCAGGCTACTACTTCAAATTTATTTTGATCGGACACAGAGAACAAAAGTTCTCTCTTCAGAGAGTATTTCACAGGTCTTATCCATTGAAGCAGCAAGTTAAAGGTCTGAGATCATCACCATTGGTTACCATGGAGATATCTCAATGGTTTTTGGATTCGGAATTTACTAAATAAATGGAGTTTGAATTTTGCCCTTAATACATCATTCTACATTCTGGCTAGCTATCAGCCTCCTCAAAGCCATGCTAAGTAACATATCTAGATGCAAACAGATTTTTAAATACCTTATCAATAAATATTGTCTAATATTAATGCACCTGGAACCTATTAGCTTGTATTTTGTGTTTAGTGTTAAGTACTACTATGATACACAAACTGAACATAAAAGAAAAGCTCTTAGCATTTGCAATTCACTGTTCAGTGACTGAATGCATTATTTCATCTCTGGGTTTTCCTCCCCTTTTCATATGAAAAATCCTTACATAAAATGCAAATTCTGCTGCGCAATAATTGAGCGTTGCCAAGATTACTTGTGTACTGAAGCAGCCTCCTTCCCAAAGTGTGGACAGCTGGATCCTGCAGGGAAGTCATTAGTCTATGTTAGCCAAGGCAGCTAAGGGAGGTTTAATACTATATATGTTTTCTGTAGAATGACATCATTGTAAGATGAAAGATGCACCATCAAAAAAATATGCAGGAGGGTGGTCCAACCTTCAAGACAGATTTATCCAGGCACCTTAAAAAACTTTGTTTACTATTTTGGCAATAATTAAAGACAAAACTCGTTAAGACATAAGCTGTTGTTTTTCTTCCACAAAGATGAAAATGCTTGCTGTTTGAATACAAGTATTATATACCAGCAAAATACCAGCAAAATCAATCTGCAAGCAGTGAGATACTAACCAGGTTCCTTCTCCACAAATAGTAGTAACTAATCCTAGATTGAAGAGCACTTTTCAGTTGAATTCTCTGAATGGATATGCGATTAGCCACATTTTGACTTTGAATCCCCATGAAATATTTACTAACAAAATGTGTTTTAATCAAGTTGTAGACAAGTGCTCTCAAATTCACTGAGACCTTGTTAAGAGGTAACAAAAACTCAGTAGGGCATACAAACGACAGAGTTCTCCTAGGCAACAATCCATTTAGCAACTCCACCACAATAGCAATATAGAAACAGGCAGAAACGGAACATATATTAAATTAATCCAAGGATAAGCATAGATTAAGATACTTCTTGTGGGTATGTTCTTTTCCTGGGAAGTAGGGAACTGATGCAGGAAACCTAGGTTAAAAATATCAGGAAGAAACTTAGGTTAAAAATTAACCTCAGGAATTGTTACCTAGCCAATGGAACTTAACTTGAGAAGGACAAAGACATTGATTTTGGATTGTCTATTAATTCTGATTATGGTAGGGAGTAGGATTATAACAGTGTTCACTCACTGGAATTTGAAATACCGTGTGAGGTTCACTGCACCCCACCAATAAATCCCACTGAATTTCAGAAATACCCCAACCTAAATTTCCAAGTGCGTTTGGTTTTAACATATATAAACATTAGCAGGATACTATGGATATTACATTTTGGAATCTCAAGCCTCTATTTTAAGCGTGTGAACTAGAAATCCAGATTTCTACAGAGCCTCTGGAGTTATCTACGTATCTAAATGCTCTTGGTGAAATGCCACTGACTACACAACAAAGCTAAGTCAGATGTTTAGACAGCAAGAACACAGATCAGCTGCAAAAGAGAAGCGCCAGCCTTTAAGCTATATTTAGATTGCTTTGTTTCTGCAGCCCTTACTAAGTTATATGTCTTTATTTTAATCCCCCCCATAACCCCTTCTCAAAAGAAATGTGCAAGTTCTAGTGGTTTTACTGGACTGCAGAGGAAAAATGAGTCCAAATGATTTGGTCAAATCTGTATGTAAAAAATTACATGGGAAGAATAATCCTGAATCAATACATTATCATCAACTAGGTCACTTACTCTCTAAAAATGGCTCTCCACAGCCTATCTGAAGCAGCTGATTTTATAAACAAAGCTGTGACTCTGGAGACCTGCTTATCTAACAGACATTCAATCTAGCCTTTCACATGTAGCTGAGTCACTCTCAGCAAGGGGTGCTGAAAGCTAATTGGTAAGAGTTTGGTATTTACATTGCTAATCATTCAGTAGCTTTACATATGTAAATTTTTCAACTTAATTTTAGCAAGAAATAAAAACAAATACAGCACAACAATTCTTCATTAAGGTTTAGCAATGAAAATTTATTAATATTAAATTAGATCTATCATGATAGCATCAAAATTGACCAAACTTAGGACTCATGGACCAGGGCACAAAATGCAGCACAGAAAACAGCCCCAGGGTCTGATGTACATACAGAAAACAGAAGGAGGTGGAAAGGGAGAAACAGTAATGAAACACAGTGGTAGCAAGATCAACTTGCAATTGTGGATGGTCAACTGAAAGAAAGTTGAAGGGAAGAACTAAGGAGAAGCAAGCAGTGGAGAGAGCAACTTGCATGCAAGAAAAATGGTGGCAGGTGTTGGGAAAAATGGGATTGGAACAAAATGTCCACTAGCAGAGGTCACTTCACCCAGAGCAGAGCTAAGGGAGTGGGAGTGGAAGGGAGTTAACCTAACAACTACAGTTTCTACAATTCTTCCCAAGGGGTTTGTCCCTGCAGTTTCTCACCTAAACCTCAGACTTCCTCAGAACTCATGTGAATGAACCTCCTCTTCCTCAGCACGGTTATGGAGCTGTTTGATTGTACATATCCCTAATGTCCTGTCAAAACAGAATTTAGGTATTTCTCTCACACATGGCAATTTCAATCACCTTACCTGTCAACACCTCTATTCAGCAAAATAGCTGTAAATGAGACAAAATCCAGACTCTGTGTGAATACTGTGATAATTAGTTTGTTTCTTCCCTTCATGCTTTTACTTACCAATTTAAAAGTCAGTGTTTTCAAGGCCTTTGGATCATCTACTATCTTCTGTAAGTTAGCAGCAACTGTAAAATAAAGTATGAAAAAAATATTATTTACAGAAAATTGCATTCATCATCAAGCCTCGTGTTACATCTTCTACTTAATTCTACACACATACATGTCTGTAAATTACCACTTGAATCATTTAATCAGTCTCTAGCTGTCATTTGAAAGTCAGAGGGCAGTTCGTCTGCCATAAATGTTGCCTTCTTTCTTTTTCAGTCACTGATACATTGTGACTATGTGAACTGATTCGGGGAAAAAAATCTGCTTGAAAACCAAATGACAGAAAAAAAGTAACTACTAATTTTTAGCTTAGTCTATTCCATAAACAATTAACAAACAATCACACAAATGCAAGTGCCAGGAAAATGGGAGATTCGTGCACCCAAGGATAAGTTGATGGCTGCTATTATCTGTATATCATGTTTCTACTATAGCCAGGGCCACCATCTGCACAAGCTTCTAGAAGTCTGAGCTCACTGTCCCCTCTTAATTTCTGCTTCTCCTGGCTTTATGTGTGTGCTTCTGTCCCTTTTTTGGGCTGGCATGAGTAACCACACAGACTCTTAGATCTTGGTGAGATCTTGGTGTTACAGCTCCCTTCCAAAAGAGAAATGAGCAAAAATGAATGATCTTCAAACTGCTTTCTCAGTAAGCATGACAGAGATGTGTGATGTAACAGCAATAAATAGTTTAACTACATCTACAGAGTCCGAGTGTCCAGAGAAGGAAGCTGTATGCCATAACAGAAGGTGCAGGAAGGGAATAACTCCTTGAAAACAGAAGAGGCAGGAAAATAATAAGCCCTTTTCCTATCAAGACACCTAAGTCACACTTTCAGTTGGTCTATTACTTACAATATTGCTACTATTAATTTTGATCAAAAAATTGGCTGCTTTCAGCTTTGTTCCTTTACTAAACTTGCTCCTCAGCTTTGCACATAGATGCTGAGCTAACTGAGATCCTGAGCTCACTGAGAGCTTTTTTTCAAGACTGACTTATGAGCACAAAATGCCATCAACAGGACATCAGCATGAGATAAAGACTCCATGCTTGACAGAGCTGTTTAGACAAGATTTTAAAAAGGAAATAAACAGGTATTAAGTAGCAGACATTTCTTAGTACACTGACTAGGTAAGTACCGTAAAGCAGAGAAGCAAGAAACCAGATGTTCTCCATAAATAATACTTTTCACAGACTTCATAGGGTGGAAGATATACAGCAAACATTTGCATGTCGAATATCCTATTGCTACAAACTCAGGCTCCTACTTCCTCCATCTTCTAACATCACAATGAGTAAATTTTCACTCCTACCATGCCTGACCATATATGATTTACTATGCAGTAACAGAAATTGGCCTCACAGGAGTAAATTCAGTATTTGGCCAGGGAATTTAGAGAAGTAAATGATTAGGCCAATCTACCACCATTAAATGCAAATTAATTTTTGGGGGGTCTCTTTTCTTTATACTACTGAAATGGCACCAAGAATTGTTTATGCACCTGTAACAAATTTGACCAGGGATGAAAGGGTGTTTGAAACTAAAAACAAGCTTCAAAGCAAGCACAAGATACCTTTTGTATGTAACACATTTTGCTAAAAACAACATTAACTTTCACAGTTACATTAACTCACCTACAGGCACTACAATAGAAAGACTGACTTTCTGTTTCTGTTTTTAAGCTTCATTATTCATACTCTTCTTTATTCTAGTCATTACTAACAGTTTTTCTTTTAATCACACAATTCATTTCCACAATCGGTAACTCAATTTTATTGCAATACCTCCTCCTACCTGATGAAATACAGGCAAATACAGATAATGCTTTTCATTACAATTAATACTTAGAACTCATATACAAGCAAAAAGGAGTGTTCAGCCTCACAGCTCCTGAAATCAGGATAGAAGAGCTTCAATTTTTTATGTCTTAAAAAATCTATAAAATAGGATCATGCACTCAAGAGCAGCTCCAGCTCCTCCAAATCCCTGTAAAACATGTTTCATAAAAAACCAAATAAAAAAGAAAGAACAAATTCTCTAGCTACTGTTAAGCTGGCTTCACTGAAATGGTGTCACAGTGCTACAAAACCAGATAGGAGTTGTGTCCTAAATTCAAAGATTTCTAACTTCACCGATTTTAAAATGTTAAAAAAAAAAAAAAAAAAAAAGGATGAGCTTCAAATGCACGCTCCTCTTCAGGAGGGGCAGCCTTTCATTTAATGTTGAGCAGTTGGGGAACAACTAAGGCAAGTCAGCATGCTACTAGGCTATTTTGCCTGAATGCACAAACTTCCAGCTGCCCTTAAGCAAAGTTACTGGCAAAGTTATTGTTACTGCACTTGCAAAGAGCAGCCCATCATCAGCAAGTGTTTCAGTGAACTATCATACAGTGGAAAGCAGGACTTAAAAAGCCCTAACTTTCCTGATGATTCTTTACCAGGGAAGAAATTAAAATTTTCAAAGCAAAACCAGCAAAAGAGAAACTAGGAATATATGTAAATGGTTAATTCTAATTACTTTTTTAATTATTTAAACACTATAACAGAAAGGAGTGATATTTTAGATGGATAGCATTCTCCAAGAAAACTGCTTTTCAAGGAACAGTGCTCATTAAAAGGCTGCAGGGACACAGTTTTATTTATTCACTTGTCTTTAATATGAACACAAGCCAAAAACTTACATATAAAACGCTAGAGAAACATCTGAAGCAATCATATGAAATATGCTTTATTTTTGCTTCTCTGATGGGCCGTAACTAAAGCGGGCATGTTTAATCAAATACAAGATTAGGAGGATTTAAGGGAGTAATGCCAGATGTTTTCAGGCTATGCTTGAAAATGAGAAAGCAGACCTGCAAAGAGTCCATAATATTAGAATACAAGTTTATGTAAAAAATATTCACACCTGCAGTTTCCTACAGAGAGCTCTGTTAAATTTCAATTATATCAGTTCAATATTTTTCAAGTAAAACTACTATTTCATGTGACTTCTGTTACTCTGTGTTTTACATTTTCTAGTCTTTACAGAATGGCAATAAAAATGCTTTTGCCAAAACAATATCATTAATCCTATTCAAGGCACCGTAAATGTGAATCCCCCCCAAACGCCTGCCCTTTCTGCAATATCAGAAAGAGAATATAATTAACATCAACCAAGAATCAAATACATGTGCACAATTAGCTAGCAAAATCATACAGTCTTGTTGGTATCTTTTAATTTTTCTAACTCCTTGCTTTTGTTTTGCTAGGTCTTGTCCATTCTTACTAATATACTTCTAAACAATTTGGACTATTATTAAATTTATGGAGTTTGAACCCTGAAGTATGCAAAGTCTCCTAAAAGACACAGAGAAATTCATGCCAGACATAGGCTCACAATGTTCCTGAGTACAAGCACTTCCTGCTGCTGTTCAGCCATATTCAGAATTACTGACCACATCAGGCAAGAAAGAAAAGCAATTCTTTCGAAGTGGAACTGCTACTAGGCGTTACTGATGAACATCTCCCCCAGCTACTAAATTTATGCTCTTTACATCAAGGAAAATGATTTACTAGATCGAGACTCACCAACAGTCCCAGTACACATGCAAAGTTTTAATCTGGCTTAAAGTTTCTAAATGCAGATGAACCCAACCACATCTGCAAATACTAGGGAGAAAAATATCCATCCCACTCTCACCACTTCTCCCTCCCCCGTGCCCCTAACAAATCTTGTATTTCAAGTCAGTGAACAAAGTCTATTTAATATAGTAATGCTCTCCCTCAAGTGAAAAGGAGTTTCATATTAGGAGTTTCTAGAGAGATAGGAATCTTTCCACTGACACTTAAATTATTTGGAAAAGTGGAGAGCGTTGTAAATATATGTCTCTGGATTCTACTTTACACTTTATCTCCAAGTTAAGTATACTACAGTTCCTACTGACAAAGCCATTTTTTAAGTAGACAGAAGTCATGCTTTGGATGTTGTACTTCTGAAATTCATAGTAGATTAGCTTGCCTGCAAGCAGCACTAATTGACAATTTCAAATCCTGTTGGGAATTCACTTTTTCTGCAAGGCCTGGCCATACTAGACTCTATTTTGCAGAGCGTTTTCTCAAGATGTTATGGCCATGCTCCCATGAAAGTCAGAAGAAGAAACATGAACAAGATAACTGCAAGAAAAAATTAACTAGTGATGGAAAAAGCTTTGCCAGCAGTAACCTCAAGTAAACAGAATCGCAGAGCAGTTAGTGGTGGAAAGGACCTTAAGATCATCTAGTTCCAAACCCCCTGCCATGGGCAGGGACACCTCACCCTAGACCAGGTTACTCAAAGCCGCATCCAACCTGGCCTTGAACACTGCCAGGGATGGAGCATTCACTTCCTTGGGCAACCTGTTGCAGTGCCTCACCACCCTCAGAGTAAGGAACTTCTTCCTTATATCTAACTTCCCCTGTTTAAGTTTAAGCCCATTACCCCTTGTTCTATTGCTACAGTCCCTGATGAAGAGTCGCTCTCTGGCACCCTTGTAGGCCCCCTTCAGATACTGGAGGTCCCCATGAGCCTTTTCTCAATGCTGAACAGTCCCAACTCTCTCAGCCTGCCTTCATACAGGAGGTGCTCGATCCCCTTATCATCCTCGCGGCCCTCCTCTGGACTTGCTCCAACAGCTCCATGTCCTTTTTATGTTGAGGACACCAGAACTGTACACAATACTCCAAGTGAGGCCTCACAAGAGCAGAGTAGAGAGGCAGGATCACCTCCTTCGACCTGCTGGTCACGCTTCTTTTGATGCAGCCCAGGATACAGTTGGCTTTCTGGGCTGCAAGCCCACACTGAAGCCGGCTCATGTTCAGTTTCTCATCAACCAACACCCCCAAGTCCTTCTCCGCAGGGCTGCTCTGAATCTCTCCTCTGCCCAACCTGTAGCTGTGCCTGGGATTGCCCCGACCCAGGTATACGACCTTGCACTTCACTATGTTGAACTTCGTGAGGTTGGCATTGGCCCACCTCTCAAGCATGTCAAGGTCCCGCTGGATGGCATCCCTTCCCTCCAGCGTATCAACCGAACCACACAGCTTGGTGTTGTTGGCAAACTTTCTGAGGGAGCACTCAATCCCACTGTCCATATTGCTGATAAAGACATTGAACAAGATCGGTCCCAACACCAACCCCTGAGAGACACCACACGTTACTGTTTTCCAACTGGACATTGAGCCGTTGACCACAACTCTTTGTGTGCAGCCATCCAGCCAGTTCTTTATCCACTGAGTGGTCCATCCGTCAGATTTATGTCTCTCCAGTTTAGGGACAAGGATGTTGTGCAGGACCAGTGTCAAACGCTTTGCGCAAGTCCAGGCAGATGACGTCAACTGCTTTGCCCTTATCCATCAGTTCTGTAGCCCCATCATAGAAGGCCACCAAATTGGCCAGACAGGATTTCCCCCCAGTGAAGCCATGTTGGCTGTCACCAACCACCTTGCTGTTTTTCATGTGCCTTAGCATGGTTTCCAGGAGAGTCTACTCCATGATCCTGCCAGGCACAGAGGCAAGACTGACTGGTCTGTAGTTTCCCACGTCTTCCATTTTCCTCTTCTTGAAAATGGGGTTATATTTCCCTTTTTCCAGTTGTTGGGAACTTCACCTCACTGCCATGATTTTTCAAATATGATGGACAGTGGCTTAGCAACTTCATAGAGTATACTTCAAATCATGCCTTGGAGCAAAAGCCTTCTTCAAACGTTAGCAGCAGTTAGCACAACAGGCTTTGTTTATAATAATAAATGAGGCGCCTTTCCGCTTCCTTCAGAAGGCTCCTGAAGGACATATAATCAACCTATGTACAACAAATCATTCCAGGTTCTTTTGCAGGTTTTGCTCAGTGACAAATGGATGTGCCACTGTCAAAATAAGTGTCTGCTTACGAACATGCAATAGGATAAAACGTCAAACCCAGCATATAAATATACACAGCAGAGGCTGCTAATCGCAGATGTAATAAATAAAACCCCACACACAACTACAGTCCTACAGTATGCATATATACGTAAAATATACTACAAATCATTCTTTGCTAGATGACAATTTTGGCCAACCACATCAAGTTATAATTTTTACATAAGTGATCAATACAAGCTGAGGTAACAGAACAAAAAAGGCCATCTTCAAGATCACAAATAAATATAAGAGAATGAGCATACTTTGGGCAGTCTCAAATAGCTGTTTTGCTCCTGTAATTTGACAGGACTATGCCTGGTTATTCAAAATTCTTAACACAGCATGAAACCTAACCCTAATGGCTTCTGAATAGGGAAACTGGAAAAGTTAAAATTAATGAGACAGTCAATAAAGCTACGTGAAGTACAGTAGAACTATTTCCAGCACAATGCCGACCCAGCCAACTGAGCCAGAGCCATCTGGCACAAACAGAATCTAAAACTTGAGATTATATTTCTGGGGTGCTCTCAAAAGAATAATGATTCATCTGCTTTTCCATTTTGAAAAGAATGGATGGGGAACCTCTTAGGTTCAATGGTTTGCAAAGCTATTGCATATTGTAATCCTGAAATTTAGATCTGAGGAACAGGAAAACATTATTCAGGCACAAAATTACTGTCACCAAAAAAAAAAAAAAACCACCAACAAAACAACAAACACCCTGAGCTCTGAGAAAATGAAAAATATTTTTAAAAAGTGAAATAATTTTCGTGTAGTCCAAAACTCAGTCTGTAAGAAATAGCCACCTTCAACTACTTCCTACTTCGTCATCAGTATTGCTGCGAGAGAGGCCAAACTCAAAGCTCCACAGATTTACTGGCTTTCTTGATGATTGTTTCGAATACTACCTCTTCCCCAACTGTAGGAAGTTATTTTGCCATTTTCACCTGATACATGGAGTTCTACATAATTAACTGCCTTGGGAGTCTGCCGATTTGAGGATTAACACTGTATTTTTCTATACGGGTCTTAGGAAGCACGATGCTTGAGTGACAGGGAATACTTCTCAATGGAATTATCACACATTCAGCTGCTGGTAGGGCTTTTCTCCAAAGGGCTGAATTTATTTCTCACTCTTGAGGCTGTTTCAATATTGCAAGAGGTTCATTGCAATATATACATTCATTTTTATTTCATACTGCACAGTGGTTTTCATGCATTTGCAAAATCATGCAAAATCATTTGATTTTGTTATCATAACAAAATCAAAACTAAGTTTTAAAACCTAGCTAGCTAAGGATTATAGTATATTATGCAAACAATCAGAGCAATCAACCTTTAGATTTTTTGGTAACAATTCCTCCAGATCTCTGACTTTCTTCTTATCCAATAGCTCATGAACTGACTGCATGAAAGATTAAAAGGCTTTTCAAAGAGAGTTCAAAAAGGTCTTTTAAGTGCAGCACAATTCCATTAGCTCACCCATTCAGGATGCTTGTCATAAAATTCCTTTTGTTTATGTTGTTTGAGAACAGTAGCAATGGAAATACTAAAGCATTTTGAGATCTGTGGCAGCTAACTAACAAGAGTTTATTGCTAGAGGGCTACAAGGAGCTAGACATGATTCTTATAGAAAGAAATAAAAGAAAATAGAAAGATCAACAGCAAGTCTGGCTTTTCTTCTGAAGAAGCTATTGGACACTGATAAGGCAGAAACATTAAAATAATTTAGAAATGTATTATTTATGAAGAGGCTGTCATTAGGAATTTATCAAAGAAGATTAAGGCTCACAAATTTGTCTGAATTCTCAAAGTACATTGCTGAATCAGTAGATAAAGACAGTGGAAATGATCTCATTTGAACATTTGATACTTTAATATCCAACAGCTTGATGTGCAGCCTCATAAGCAGAAAACATAGCTGAAAGAGGACAGCTACAAGACAACAGAAGGCCAAAGCAGTTCTCCCTTGAAAGGAACACTGGGATACTGAAAAAGATCCCCTTCAGCATCCTTATGAACAGGACTACCAATTTCACAGTGAAATTCCCACAGCTTAGAGTAATTATTAAAATTACTTGAGCCATGTGGTTCACATGCGTTCTAAGTCCCAACATTGTAAACATGGTAAACCCAGGAATGTATGCTGTTTCACATGTGTGTAAAGTATGAGGCATGAGGAAGAACTGCACCAAATAAAACCATCCTCACCTGGCGAGGAATAGCCCAACACACAGCAATATTAAAGAAAGGAGGCAAGAAATACAAATTATGCACACAACATGTGCAACAGGCACAGGTTGTGCTACCCTTAGTGAGCACCAAAATCTGTTCTGACTTAACTTGGGTAGTAATTAATTTATTCTATACAGACAACCAAGATTTATGCTAGTTCACATCTTTGTAGACATTTTTAAGGACATTAACTAATAGCTTGGCATCAGGGTATCTTGTTCCAAAAAAACAAGAGAGAGGGGAGACGGGGGAGAGAGGGGAGTGGGACCAGAGCTTTAACAACTAACCTGTTATGCTGTGTTATTCAAGAGCTGAAAAAATAAAGAGCTTAGGGAATAATAGTAAACCTCAAACATCTTCACATTAAGATCCACTCACATTGGGTATTAATACCCAGGGGTCACAGACGAAAACTGGAAAACTGAGGACTGATAAAGTAATAAATTTTCATTTTTCTTTAGGTAGTTGATGGAAGAATTCCCACCCAACAGAAGCAGTATATTTTTGATACAGAAGCGCTGTATCAAACTGGAAAGTGAAATAAGTTAGTGCTAGAAATCTACCTATTTCAATTCCAGTAACACATTACTAAACTCCCAAATTCTCAATTATTTACTGTGGATATCTGATCCCAAGGTAATGTTTTACATTCTACAATCTGTGAAAGAAAAAAACCAAAAGACAACTATAATTGGGATAGCTGTTTTAATTGATTAAATTAAAATATTAATATAACTGGCAAATCATGCCTTTTCCCAGAAACTTATGAAAAAAATAGAAGGTTGGTATTTCAGATTGATTTTTTCCCCCCAGAGTATATGAAGAACACTTAGGCAAACCACCACACATTTAAACCAAAGTGTTATAAAAAGGTAAGTGGAATATATTTGGATACTTACAGGCTTATCTATTTCAAACCCCGATTCTGCATGTGTCTAATGGGATAGATTACCCAGGAAGATGAGGGAGGAGAACAGCATTTTGATGATCCTGAGCATTCTAAATCTCAGTCTAGGCTCAAATGAACATTTAAAACAAAAACTTAAACCTGCTATCCAACATTGCTAGTACGGATATTTAACAAGCCTGAGACATTACAGTAAATTGTGCTCATAAATTCTCTATGCAAAAGAGTGAGTGACAGTACAGGGTTGGAAAAAAATTGTTTGCCAGTGACTGAATGTAGAAAGCAAGCGTTAGCTTTCAGACAAAGGTTTTGACAACAGTTTAATAGTCAAGATATTGAAGACAGCTCTACAAATACCTTCATCATGCTGGATTAGACTTGAAATGTAGGTCTATGCAGAAATAAGGCAGGTTACATTCTGCTATGCATATTATTACTTGGTAATCTCCTCTCCCCATCAGATTTTCACAACCTCCCCTGTCCTGAGTTCTACTATGAATTATAGATATTGTTCTGACAAAACTATTAAGATGATGAAACAGCAGCCAGGCTACTTCAATACCTTATATCTGAAACTTGAAACAAGGAAAAATATATTTAGAAAAGACTCCCTGATGTGCAGGAGTTAGGTTCTGAAATAGACTACCTCTAGTTTGAAGAACCTCAATAAATCCTTATTTTGACATACTTACCACTTGTAGAGAAGTGAATGCCAAGGAAACAAATAACAGCAACTAAATTACTATTGAAAAGAGGACCATTACTTACACTGCTGTCTTTGCAACTTCTGATTCAAATTCATAGGGCTTTTGGGGAGCGTTGTGGTTTTTTGTTGTTTTGAGGTTTATTTTGTTTTTAAGTAGAAAGAAAAGACCTCAAAACTACAATTCAGACCTGTGAGGGCAGGGAACACACTCCAGGCCCAAGAGCTTATCACCTACTGTATCAGGCAAAACCCAAACCAACCCCACTAATAAACATGGATTTATTTCCTCATTTACACAGATAAGTAAGAACTGGTGGACTGCATGCTGAAAAAAAGCAACTTTATTTGAAGGTAACTGGCAGTTCCACCTTTTTTTTATTTTTTTTCTTAAAGTAAATCATTTTCTTGACCATGGCTGTAACACAAGCACATTTACTATGACACATGAATACACATATATACGTGGAGAATAATTTGCACACTTGAGAATTTCTTACATCACGTATTTATCGTTCTGCCACAACCACCATGACAGCAGTGGCGATTATTCACCTAACACAATATTGATTTTTTCACCTTGAACCTCGAAGTTTTCACCACATTGAAAGTTCAGCAAGGTGGGAACTTGCATGAAATCAGAGAGTTTCGCACAATGTACTTTCTCAAGTGCACCTTTCATGTACAACACATATAGCTAAGATAACTTTGAA
The DNA here is from genome assembly GCF_004027225.2 of Strigops habroptila. NCBI lineage: Eukaryota > Metazoa > Chordata > Aves > Psittaciformes > Psittacidae > Strigops > Strigops habroptila. The sequence goes on along the minus strand of NC_044281.2, from coordinate 21,214,720 downwards.
GGCTCAATTAGATGCAAAGCTTGATTACCTGTGGGTGTACCTCAAGCTTCCAGAACTCCCGGCAGTCTAGTCATTATGAGTCACCCTTCAATGCATTAGCTCTAAATGAGCCAGATGTGTTGAAATATTTAAGTCCTTAGTTAAGCCCTGGGGATTTTAGAGACATTCTCCTATCTGTAATGCATTTGCCTATCTTACTAAAGAGATACAGAGTTATGTGCACACATTGAAGGCAGAAGAGTTTCTACAACTGCTTTAAAATACAGACACATTTTCATTAAATATATTTCCTTTCTGGATAATAGATTAAAAAGTAAACACAATGTATTTAGTCTGACATTTGAAATTGTTAGGGTTTATAAAGGCATTTTCTCATTAGAAAGCTTACGTGTACATTGAGCTTTGGAACACATGAAAACACGATACACAACTAAAAATTCGATCACCTACCCATAGCAACATTACTCCTCTTTGAGTAATTAGTTTACACATTAGTTTATGTCTCTTTGAGGATATAAACTAATGCAACATGTTTTCTACTTGTTTTAGCACTACCCCATTTTCTGGGATTACAGTAAAATAGTAAGCCAGAATTAGCTGAACAAAAGGCACCACTTCATTCAGTTTCAAAGACGATTAATCTAACAAGATAGCAAAGTAAACTAGGTGTAAGCAAATGCAGAGCAAATCCAAGGAAAGCAAAAGGATATTCACTGTGTAACTCCATGGCTTTTCTAGGAAATGGATTATCAGTGCCACTATGAGTTAAGATGTTGTTACACAGGGTATACTAACAAACTGGGCTTCTGCTTTTTCATCTTACCATTTTAGTATGACAGTACCTTCAGCATCAGCAGACATGTTACTGTAAGGCACTTAGCTGTTTCAATTCCAAATGCTTTAATACTATGATTAACTGGGAACTGTACATACTATTTACTGTTTAACATCCCTTGAAACAATGTCATCCTGGCTTTGGTCAAACGCGTTCTCTGCATTCAAGGCCACATAACCCATCCACAGCCACAATTTTTTTCTTTTTATTCTAGATGCCAATTTAAGTCCTGTCCACTTACCACAGTAACTGCACCAAAGCCTACACTCCTTCCCGCCCCCAAAAATATCCAATAACCCCAAAACCCTTAGCCAAACTTTTATGGCATCTACTGTATTCAGACTTATAAGAAAATATTCAAGATGTTAATAAAAAAGCTTCTACTTTCAAAACATTACCTCATTTCAAAATATGATCTATTGGTTATTGGCTAATTGGGTTTTTAGCTGGTTCTTCTAAGCACATTAGGCCTTTCAGCAGGAAGCTTTTGTTTTGACTGACTAAAAGCTGTTCCTCTGCTTACTAAGTGGATTCCTGGGTCTGGCTCCAACACCAAAGACAGATATCCGTTTACGAGTAGTTAATGTCTGGTGTATTTAAAAGTGAAGGTACGTCTTCCATAATGCTCAAAGTAGTTACAGATACTTTTGGACAAAAATACCTATAATAAAGGTAAATTAATATAGTGAAGAGCAACTGCACATTTCAACGGCATGGCTAGCAAGGCTTTTAATTAAGCAGCATTCAGGAAGGTCAGTGCTTATTTTTTTATACACCACAATATAATAAGTGTAAATACACTTTTCAGTTCTGAAGCTCAAGCAAGGCATCTAGATTAACCGTAGCCTAAGGCTTCACTGAAATGATATGCACTTTGCATACACCAGTGAAGCAGGATTGCAGCTATGTCATTTTCAACAGAACTGACTGTTGATATGATTTGAGTTTCCTTTATGGTATCAAAAATAAAAGAAAGCATTACTAGATGAATGTTTACTAGGTAATATACATATACTGCATATACACAGCTACCGACATATTTCATCCCAAAATAAATTTTGAAAATATGCCAGATCTTTCGTATAACATAGCTATTTCAGTACTGTATAAAAATACCTCATCAGCTAGATATCAGCGTCTACATATAAGCTCCAAGACTCATTCTCTTCTGCAAATGTGAACTCTAGTCTGCTTTTACACAAAATTCTCTGCACTGATTCCCTTGATCACGACCTCCTGTGAAACAATGCTACTGTCAAAAAGAACAGAAACCACCCAATCGTAGCCAGAACTGAACATGCAAGATGGGATTTTTACTTCTCTGCAGAACATTACTTATCAGAATGGAAATCTTCCTGCGAAACTTGTGTTAAGTGAAGCAAAACTAGCAAGACTCAAAAAGTGAAGCATGTTGATGCTTAGCAGAAAATTCTATAGACCTTACACATCAGCTGGTCCCCACTATAAGCTTCAGCTCATATATGCCATGACAGTACTTTGCACAACAGCCTTTGCTGACTCCTATTCAAGTGTCCTTTCAGAAAATCAGCTGTTACACCAATAAATTGTTGAGTTCAACATAAGCACAGGTATTTTCACCTTTCTTTTTTCTCCCAGCCTCTATATGTTCCAACATCCATTAAAAGAAACTACAAGAACAACTTTTATGAGACTACCTCCAAACTTTGTTTTCATTCATGTTGTAAGGGCTGAATTTCTGCATGCTTCAGCTGAAAAGTGAAAGGTAATTTATCAGCTGCTTTCAATCTGGAAGCTAATGGAATCAGTTCTTCTGGTGAAGAAGGTTAACCAAGTTCTTCTATACTATTCCCCTCTCCCTACATAGGAAGATTTTAAACCTTTTAATTTTGAGTGAACGAAGTGTAAAATCATTTTACAAAGAAAATTAGTTTTGTAAGCAGATTAACATTTTCAGCACCATCTGCTCTCTTATATGACCTACTGCTTTAAACTAAGGGACTGAAACATTTCTTAGGACTACACTGCTACAGTGAAATTCTGAAATTTGCAATAAGCTGCCTGCATGCAAGTTGTTTTATTCCATTCCCATACAACAGTTAGACAGTTTTCCCAAAGCAAATCACAAATGTATTCTTACTGAAGTCCACTTTTTTTTTTAAATTAAAATAAAATTGCAAAATCGCATTTAGCAGAACTTGTCTTTCAGTAAAACATGAAATCTAAAGTCATTTTCTAGGAAGATAACAATGTCCACACATATTTGAAAACATTGAATTACTTCATGGGTGAAGCAGACACAAGTGAAAATTACTGCACAAAGCCATGCAAGAATTTGTGCCTGCAGAACTTGACCTAAGTTACCTCACAGAAAAATGAATGTATAAAACTGATTATAATTAATGAAATTAAATTTAAGTAAGTTGAGTGCTTTCATTATATACAAGCAAGTTATTTCCCCACTTTTTTTTTAATATTGCAATAAAAGATAAACAGGAAAGAACACAAAGGACTATCATCATAGTGCTAAAAAGCAAAGTCTGATGCAATTCAAAGCAAGAACTAAACAAGGAAATAAACTTTTATTATTAACTAGACAGTGTCTTTAACCAAGCCTGCTAGGAAAAACCTTCCTTATTCAAATGTTCATGTTTCTTCAGGGATCAAAGTCCCACCTATAAAGCCATGAGGGATATCTATCTTAATTTCCCTTTCCCCCACATTTCCCCCTGAAAGATGGAGAACAAATCCCATTCATGGTGCCATTTCCATAGAAGCACTGGCCCTATGCATTGGAAGCAAACTCTGCAGCAAAGGGAAAAGGGAAGAGCAAAGAAAGGAAGAGAGGTCTTTCTGGGTCCCAGCAGGACTTGGCACTGTAGCATCGACAGCCATGACTCCGACTTCCGTGCAAGAGTGCCAGCTGACTGCCCAGGCTGGTAGGACAGCCAACAGGTAACAATTCTTCTCTTAGCCAGAAAAAAATCCTTTATTATTATTTCTAAATAAAGTGAGCTATCTTGTGGCAATGAAAATTCTAACAAAAAACCTCAATGGCAGCATGGTACCGACATTTTTTCATACTAGATGTTTGAAAAGCAACAAACTAAGGCCAAGCTACACCTCTCCCCTGAGCCCTTATAGTACCAGTGCAATAGAAGTAACTTTAAGAGAAGAGTGCCTACAAGCATGTACCAATTGCAAACTTCCCCTAAATACTTTTTCTTTAGAAAGTAAAATAAAAGCATAGGTAGGGCTTTTGTTTCTTAGATCAACTAGAATCAACCTGCATTCTGACAATACAAAAGCAAAAAGTATTGGCTTCTCTCTGAAATACTTCAAGTACCCTACAAACGCATTGAGAATGTGTTTAGATAATCTTCCAGGAGAGACATACGAACTGAGAGATTTGTGAAACACTCTCCGCATCACTGAGAAACTTGGTAATGATATCTGAACCAATTGATATAAACATGTTTGCAACACAAAGATTCATTTACTAGTATTCCTCGATTCGGTTCTCATACATTTAGCATTTACTAGCTCCCCCCTCTGATTTTGGTAACTATCTATCTACTGATCTTGATCAGCCAGAAGAAGAGAAGGGACTGCAGTGAAATAAGCACTTTCAAATTAATCATCTTTGCCAAGCACTGAATTTCATTAAAAAAAAAAAAAATACAAAATTAAAAAATTAGTGAAGCACAGAATAGAAAAATAGAGAAGAATCTTTCCTCACAGAAGCCAGAAAACATTTCTGATTATCTTTTTTTACCAAAGAAGTAATATCTCTGGAGGTTCAATTTCCATAGATCCTGAACTTTGGCTTGCTTCATCTTCCATAAACCTAAGCAAAATACTTACCAGCTTCAGAGCTGCCAAAGCACACTTTGCAATATCCTACTGAACAATGATTTTATCATTAAACAAAAAAATTAAGTTAGCACAAAAATGATCAATCATTGAATTGTAAATAATCCTTCAGGAGATCCGTGTTATTTCATCCCTCTCAAACCACTAAAGAGTTCTGACTTCCAAAAGCAATCCTTGGACTGGTATCAAAATTGGCTTGTTGATTGAACTATGCATACATGAAAGCAAAATCAGGACAAAAAGGATTTTGTGAAAACCAGCATTAGGGGAAACATTCTTCATAACCATTTAACACAGATTTGTCACAAGAGCATAATTGCAAACAAAAAATATAATTTACCTATAACTACATCATGGCCATCAACCAGGCCTGCTGAGAACAGCTCCTGAGAAACGCCATCTGCTGTGTCTGTCCAAAAGGTGAAATGAATAAGTATGAGACCCCACAAAAACAACACAAAGTATCAGTAATCCAATGCATTTTAACAAAAATAGATTTTAGTTCCAAAACACCTATGGAGGCATGCTTGAATTCAGAATTATCCTTAATTAGGAGGAAAAAAGATAATTATCTTATCAGCCTTTGCACAGCAAATCGCATGAGGTGATGATTTGATTCATTGCAAACCCCCTATAGACCTTTCCTAGCCACCAGCATTTCTCCTCTATTATCTAACTATGTATTCCTACACAGTTTACAAGTTCAGTATCTTCACAACCAAGAATATAAACTATGTTTTAGTGTGGTTTTCACTGTTTTCTTTATCCCCTCCATTGTTCTGAATATCTATACAGAGATATGCTATATAAACTTTCTTGTTTTTTACCAGTGGGGCAAAGAAGTTATGGGAACAGTCATTATTTTGAGCTTTAGGCTTAAAATAGACTTTAAGTACTGCGACGCAGAAAATTCAGAGGTTTGGATCCATTTTCCATCAACTGCTGTACCAAAGTGGGTTAATTACCAAGTCCCTCTGACTAGTACTTGCTCCTGGATCAAGATTTTAGAAGGCTTAGCGGTAAGTAGGAGGAAACAGCAGGAACTAGTCTAAATTCCATCCAAGTCTCAACTGTAACATGGCCTCAACACCAAATATCTGTATCGAGTGCATGCTTCAAGGCGGTTACATTATTTCCTTAAGAAACACAGAGAGGTGAAAAATAATATAGCTGAGCTAGCTGCAATTTCTGGAGAGCTCTGAAGATGACAGTCATAGCTGCCTTCTGACTGCCTCAATGACTGACTACTAGGAACAGTCCTGGTATGGCATATCCTCTATTTTTTGGCCAACTAAGAATTCTTAAGCAGTTTTTTAAGTGCTTAGAGAGTATTAAGTAATTCTTTTGACAACTGACTAAAGCAGGATGGTCTGTGCCCAATTAAGTAAGAGATCTCTCTCATTCTTACCCATTGTCAAAATCAATGAGAAATGCAGACAGATAGCAGATAATATATCCATGCACGGAAGTACTGCACACAAAAGATACTATGCTTTACAGGAAAAGAGAAACTCCTACAGTCTAGATTAATTTTTTAGGTGTAAGCTCTTTGAAGGCTATTCTAAATATAGTAAATACTGACTGCTGAAAAACATGAAATGTGTTCATAGTTCCAACTGTTGCTATTTAAAAAGGATGATGCCTTCTTACTCAACATATCAGCCTCTTGTGCATTTTATCCCAGTAACACTTGATTTTCTTCAAACAAAAGTAACTTTATAAGTTCTTAGAACTCCCAGCACTGGAAAGCAAATACAGTCCTACAAGCCTGCAGTAGAGTTTAAAGTTTCAATGCAAAGATTTCTTTCTGGTGCTGATACCAAAGCTATAGATGAAACAACTTTCAGTTGAAGACAGCATTGTTAACAGAACTTTTTTTATTACACAGGAGAAAAGCTTAAGTATTACCACCATCACCCCATACACTTTCACGGCTATGATGTTTTCCAAATGTGAAAATGGAAATTCCAAAGCTGTAAATATTGCTATGCAAGATCTATACATACCACATAGATCATTTCAATAAGACATGAAATTGATAAAGTATACTGTGGATCAAGTCTAATATATACTATATATTATGCAACCTTGCCACTAGAATTTACATACATCTGCTATTCTTGTTCAATTGAAGTTCAATATAAAGCTCTGCAGTGTAGGAAATACTCCAGAGAGATAGTCTGTATTACGCAGAAACAGTAATCAATTTCTGAAATACCTTTTTGAGCAATGAGAGAATAATGCAACTGAAGGAGCTTTACCTCTGCCTGGAGTAAACTCAAACCGTATGTCATTAAGTTCTTTCCTGGAGTTCCTGAAAAACATTGAGTGTATACATTAAAATGTAATGAAGACAGAACAACTATTCAGTTCCTACACCCGAAGAACACCTATGGCATTGATAATCCCATTTTCACAGTGTGAATTTCCTCGACTTGAAAAACACTGCTCTCCAAAAGTGCCCACATTGGAGAGACTCCACTGCATTTTCGTGGCAGTATTGTGGGGAAAACTAACAGAAAGATAGGCTTAAGCTGAGAAATACTTAACCTAAAGGATAAAATAAGATCCTCTGATAAATATTTTCCTTTTCACCTTCAAAAGACACTCTACCATACTGACTTTGCTAGTTCAACATAGTCTGAAACCATATGTACTACCCCTTCTCCTCCAAGAGTATTCACTTGGACTTAAAACTCCCCACCTGAGACCACATTTATGCAAGACATGCTCATTTAAGAGACAAAGTATCTAGCAAACATAATATGCTGAAAAGCAGCATTTGATGCATGGTGTTTATAAAGCTGTTTTGAAATGAGGAACTTATTTCAGCGACCACCATTGTCTCAGCAGTGACGTTCTAGCTACACATAAAATAAGCAGCAGAGTGTGAAAGCCAAAGGTTTTTTGCCTTCCTGTTTGAAGACTGCTTTAACCAGTTCAGCATATGACACTCTCATAAGGGATGAGAGTGCCTACATTAAAGAAATCCTTTACAGTCTCATACTGTGCTCCAAACCTCCATTCCTTCCATGTTTCCAGCTTCAGTTTTAGTTAATAATTTCTATCATCAATAAAACATTAGCATCTTTGCAAAATAGACGTCCATCTCATTTTTGGAAATGGCAAGCCAACTGAGCATAGGGATGAACTTAATTGCTGTAGCACACTCATTTTCCAATGAATAGCTCAATCCACTTGAAAAGCTAATAGCAACAGAATGCGTTTTGCATTCCATTGTTCTTCTCCTCAGCAAGGAAACTGTATGCAAGCTCATATTTCAGCATACCAGGCCATGAAGTCTTGCTGTGGGAAAACGAAATCCAATAGGCAGGCATACTCAGCTGTGACTTACAGCTATTATCACTTGCTAAATGCTGATAAGAATATTACAGTCAAAAAACAGCAACATGCAGGAACACAAAAACCAAAATGATTGGCAATACAGACAAAGGCAAGATAGCAAACCCTGAAAAATAAGTATGCCACATGCAGGGCTTAAAATGAAAAGTATTCATTTACTGAATATACTGAATGCTTCAAAGCTGAAGGAGTTTTGGGTTCCTAAAATTCTACCCTAAATAAAGAATTATGGGAGTTTAAAATCACTAATACAAAGCTGCAAATAATGCAGCTAGCCAGAACAGATTTACGAGGTTCATTTACTTCTGTTGTAGAAATCTGCTGCCACTATATGGAATATTGAACTGTCTATTTTTATTTAATAGAGAATTAGCATGAATCTCAGTTCTTTCTTCTCCCCCCCTAAAAAACTTGGATACCTTTCTGTCTAAATAAGAAACCATATGACAATCCACTTCCCTTTGCTGAAATTCATCATATCTAATAAGCTTGTTAAAACTGCTGCTTTCCAAAAAGGGAAGTTGCACAGAAATCTAGCATTTTTCTTAACATATGTTTTGACTGGACATGGGATGCAGTTCAGACATAGATACTCATTTCCTGCACACGCTTTTGAAGTCAAATGCTAAAACCAGCTGAGAAGCAATTCTGTAGGTTTTGCACTCTTACAGTTAATTACCTAGAAAGTAATAAATTAGGGTCTCAGACTGCATCTTTCCACAGATCTCCCATAAGTAGGACATCCACAATATAAATGGCACTCTCATGAAAATTACCACCTTTCCAACGACCGACAGAGCTACATGAAAGCCCAGCTGCTCATGATACAGACTCACCAAGCAGCATGCAAATGAAGTGCATTTTACTTCGTCTCCAAATTGCGGAATGTCCCAAACAGAAAATTAATGAGTCAAATCTGTTTGTTTAAGTGAAGGTGAAAATTCAAGGAAAGTCAATACGTATTCAGCCATCCAACTCTGGATGGCTACCTGGAATTGTTACACTCTGAACTATTCTGAACTTAGGATGCTGCTGCTTTCCTTTTAATGGTATACTATAATTCAGGAAAGCAAAACAAAAGAAGTTCAGCAAGAGTAATTTGCTAGAAGCCTCTAAGTGCTTTTGCTTACCATTCCATTACCTTCCAGACATTTATTTCCATAAATTATTTATTCCATTATATATTCTACCAAATAGAAGATGTACTTGAGCTATCCTTAAAAGCTATTCATGCTCTTCTCCAGTCTTCAGATACTTCTCTAGTTAGTGTCACTGCTATTGTAAATTAGTTTACTAGTTCCCTTGATACACTTTGGTGACAACTGTTTGGATTTGTTGATTTATTTGCAGGCAGAGTTTCCAAGCAGCATTTCATTTGTTCCATTGGAGTTCTCTTTACTTAGATCCATAACACTCTTACCATGCAGCAGTACACACAGGCTTTATTTCTACTAAATAGAAACAGGATTTGAAGAAAAGCACTTATCTTTGTGATTAATAATTTTATCTTCATCTTTCTTAATGCTCCCTAGTTTCTTTAATGCATTTGTGAAAAAGTTATTAATTTTAAAGTGCAAACTCAGACTTTTTTTTGCCATCTCTTGTAATACCTCTTATTTTCTTCTTGCTCTATGCCATTACAGACTAATATACCTTTATTATCATGGATAAAACCAGCCCATCTCCTTTAAAAAGTAGTAAATTTTGAATACTTTCTTCATTTTAGTACACTGTAGATTACTCATTTCCTGGAGGTTGCTTTTCATTATGCAGTCACCTCCAACAGGAGGAACTCTATAGAACTGCTCTGAAGCAGAGCAATACCAAAGCACAACATGCTAAGATGTTTAGCAGCCATCTTTCTTGCAAAGTAATTTCAGAATTTAAAACTTTACACTTTCTGAAAGCATATTTTGCAAATTTTCATTATTATTTTGTTTTCATCAGGACCAACTGATGTGCACAGTAAGATTGCTAGATCTGATTTTCGAGGGAGTAATTCTTCCTCAAAGAACCAGAAAAAAAACATGGGCCAACTTCATCACTTATCCCCCTCCCTACAAACTGAGACCATCCTGTCATTAGCATATGAAATTAAGATGCTCTGTTTTGAAGGAACAACATTTCAGGTATTCGCATTTAAAGACAAAGTCTGTCAAATAATTACCTAGTGATAGCATAATTCTTGCTATAGTCAATTAGCTGTGTTCCACACGCTTGACAAAAGATCTACACTGTTGAATTAAAATAGGAAATCATGGTTGTGTAATGGTGCAACTGTAAATTGGACACATTAAACATCATTATTTCTTTTGTCCTTAAACACATAATGTCTATCATATGAGTGAGATTCAAGGAAATTAGATGTCTTGGAATTAAACTTAAGGTGTAAATCATGATGGGATAGCTTGATTATGTATTAAGCAGTAGTTTCTCATTCTTTTTTACTACTACTTCCCCTCCTCTGCTCCCCCTTCCCCATTTATCCACCACTTATTATGCAGAGTTATCCAAAACATCAGCTTCTATTTCCCACAAGCTTCAGCAACTTCTATATGGTCCTTGGGGAGAGTTTGTATTCCTGGACAGGATGCATCTTACCACACCTAAATAACTATATATTCTTCTTTCCCAAAGGAAGAAAAGAATTCTCAATTAAGGTAAGCCAAAAGAAGGGTGTGGGCATGTGTGTAAGAACACACAGGTTTTGTCTCTGCATCGCTTGCTGATTTTTCAGACTTCAGCTACTCAGTCATCACATGTGTTTTCAAGGATTGATATACAGAGCTGAGTGACCAAGAATGCAGGTGATAACAGAATGATAATCAACAAAGCTGATTCATGAAACAGTACACAGCACACGTACATCACATGGAAACTGCATCATTTATGGCTTTTGATTAGTTACAGCAGATGCAAGATTCCCTGATTTTCTTCATTCTCTTTTTTCAGATAGACAAAGAAACTATAAATCACAGGCACTTCCTCATCACATTTACAGGCTGGTTGGAGAATGGATTAAGAGGAACCCTGAGGAGAAAAACCTAGGGGTGTTGCTTGATGAGAAGCTCAACATGACCCAGCAATGTGCACCTGCAGCCCAGAAAGCCAACCATATCCTGGGCTGCATCAAAAGGAGCATGACCAGGAGGGCGAGGGAGGTGACCCTCTCCCTCTACTCCGCTCTCATGAGACCCCACTTGGAGTGCTGCGTTCAGCTCTGGAGCCCCCAGCATAAGAAGGATGTGGACCTGTTGGAGTAAGTCCAGAGGAGGGCCAAGAAGGGCTGGAGCACCTCTCGTATGAAGACATGCCGAGAGAGTTGGGATTGTTCAGCCTGGAGAAGAGAAAGCTCCAGGGACACCTTATATCAGCCTTCTGGTACTTAAATGGGGCCTACAAAAAATCTGGAGAGGGACTTTTTACAAGGCTATCTAGCGACAGGAAAAGAGGGAATGGCTTTAAACTGAAAGAGGGTAGATTTAGATTAGACATTAGGAAGAAATTCTTCACTACAAGGGTGGTGAAGACACTGAAACAGGTTGCCCAAGGAAGTTGTGAATGCTCCATCCCTGGAAGAATTCAAGGCCAGGTTATGCAGGGCTTTGAGCAACCTGGTGGAGTGGAAGGTGTCCCTGCCTATGGCAGAGGGTTTAGAACTAGATGAGTTTTAAGGTCCCTTCCAACCCAAATCATTCTATGATCACCACTTAAAAAAGGATGCTGTATCACTTTATCTACAGCTTGCCACAAAGTAAATTCTGCTGTAAAAAACAAACAAACAAACAAAAGCAAACCAACAAGAACAAAATCAGCAAATTATTGCCCACTGACAAAGTAAACTTACAGTTGTTTTCATGGAGTGGTGCTCTCTCCATCTCTTTCATTGCTACTGTGACCAGTTTTTTCCATGTGTAAACCAGGACACTAGACTGCACTGTAGACATCCATGCCTTCAATCTATCACATTTCACAAATACATCCCCTTACATGAAACACTATTTATTTTCTTAATCAAATGCTACTTTTTAATTCAACTGTTTAACCATCCTTTCCCACCTCTCCAATGGAAAGCTAATACAAATCTCTCTCACTCTTGCCCACTTGCATATGTAACTGTACATTGCTCTACAGCAACATTACCCAGCTTGGATGGTAACCATTCTTTTCATTAGTATATCATTTTCCTTTATTATGGATTTCTAGTCCTAACAAGGCCCAGGAATATTCTCTACTATTTCTACGGAGTGATGAGTGGAAGCAGAAAAAGACAGAACTCTCCTGGAACAACCAATACTCACTTTTCTTAGCCTATTTCCTCAGCACTGAACCTATTTTAACAGACTCCAATATACAGATGCTTTGGCCTGGGGAACATTCTACTTTCTTTCTCACATATTTTTCCATAGGTCTGCATGATTAAAATTAAATACATATATATGAAAGAAGATATATACAGAGAAATATAGAAATACCTTCTACCTACATATATATAAATAGATAGACATAAGAAGGAAGATGTATCTATATATATGTATCTTCCCTCTTTTATCCTTTTTTTCCTAAGCTCCAGTTGAACACGAAGGATATTACAAGTCAAGGAGAAGTAAGTGGAAACATTAAAAAAGAAACAAACAAAAAACCTAAACAAACAAACAAAACCAACTAAAAACAAACCCAAGAAAAACCCCCAAAACAACAAACAAAAAAGCCCAATGAAAGCCGAAAAGCTATGCTTTATGGTATGCTCAACAAAATACAAGCTCTGCATAGGCAAGTGTCCTTGGTTAGCCCCTGCAGGGAGGTAGTTATGGAGCGAGAGCGCCTGCACCATTTTTTGCCTGGTAAAAGGGATGCTCCCTGCAATTTCAGCACCTGACCAGCTTTGAGGAGGGACACGGTCTGATTAACCAAATCATAAGCAAGAAAGCATTCTCAGAAGAAAGTCAGAACAGCACTTATTTCTTCCATACACTTTTCAGATCATGACTAGTTATAACTCAGCAACAGAACTGATCGACGTATGTTTAAAAAAATCTCCATCAAGTGTGTTCTCCCTAAAATTCAAGCTTGTACATTGCTAGTTCTGTCAAAACCTAACAAGTCTAGCTAGCAGAAGAGACAAACGCAGAATACATATTGTTCTCTGGAACCAGAAATAAATCAGTCTTCAACTAAAATGGTATAAACTTTATTATGAATGGCAACATAACACATGGTGCACATGGCACCCTTCACCAAGCAGTCTTTCCCTTTCCCATACTCCTACAAGCCTTACTCCCACCAGAACAGAATTTCCCCACCGTAAAGGACTAGTCACACTGGCCAAGCCTAAGTCTGTGTGCTTTAAGAAAAAACACATGCTGAGAATAAGCATCACACTTATCACACTTGTACAAAATTTAGGTCTCACTGATGTTCCTCCCCTCCAAAATGTGAACTTCATTGAAACTACAACAGAAGCAAACTAAATTATAATGGAAAAAAACAAGAGAGTGTAGCTTAAGAAGCAAGGGCAAGCAGTATTGGTATTTGCACTGCCTCACTGCATTTACTGGTGTAACTAAAACCACAGAGGTATTTAAATGACTTGCTCATTTACACTGTAAAGAAAGCAGAAGTTCACATCAAAACAGAGTGGACTAATCAGAGTGATAGGTAGGTTGTTGTCGTGGTTTGAGCCCAGCCGGTAACTCAGACCCACACAGCCGCTCGCTCACTCCCCCCCTTCTTCCTCCCCCCGCTCCCAGAGGGATGGGGAGGAGAATCGGAAGAATGTAACTCCCACGGGTTGAGATAAGAGCAGTCCCGCAACTAAGGTATAATACAAAACCACTACTGCTACCACCAATGATAATAATGATTAGTGAAATAACAAGGGCAGAGGATACAATTGCTCACTACCCGCCGACCGATACCCAGCCCGACCCGAGCAGTGATCTCGGCCTTCCGGGTAACTCCGCCCGGTTTATATACTGGGCATGACGTGCTGTGGTATGGAATACCCCTTTGGCTAGTTTGGGTCAGGTGTCTTGTCTCTGTTTCCTCCCGGCTTCCCCTCCTCCGTGGCAAAGCATGAGACTGAGAAAGTCCTTGGTTGGAGTAAACATTACTTAGCAACAACTAAAAACATCAGTGTTATCAGCGTTGTTCCCAGGCTGAAAGTTAAAAAACACAGCACTGCACCAGCTACTAAGAAGGAGAAAAATGACTGCTATAGCTGAACCCAGGACAGTTGTACATCCTAAAGCTGTACTCATCCAATTTTCATTCTACTTCTCTGGGGCAGTATCTTTGTGTGTACAATGCAAGAAATATAACTGAGGGAAAAACACAGAAGACTAAGGTTGGCAGGTTTTTTACAAGAAATTTTACTTGCTATTCTAATGCTGGAGGGACAAATGTTACTTGCCCACACGAAATGTTATTCAAAGTCAAAAGGTCATCTTCTCACAAAAACGGTTCACCCATTTCTCACTTTCACGTGCTTAAGGCATAATGCACAAGTTAAAAATGGTTCCCTTTGTAGCCTAGCTTTTATAGCATTAGTTTATTCCACAACTGTTTTATTTTTCACTCAATGCCCTGTATTATACATGGAGAAAACTGGTCATAGTAGCAATGAAAAAGATGGAGACAGCACCATGCCATGAAAACAACTGTGAGTTTACTTTCTCAGTGGGCAACAGGCAATCATTTACTGGGTGTTTGGGGTTTTTTTGGTTTTGTTGTTTTGGGGTTTTGTTTGTTTGTTTGTTTTGGGTTGTTTGGTTCTTTTTGGTTTTGCTTTTTGTTGGTTGGTTGGGTTTTTTTAAACAGAATTTCTGGCAAGCTCTAGAGCTTGATTCAAGGAAAATCCTGATTTAGTGATGCAACAGCCCTTTTTAATTATTGTCCATTAAATACCTGAAGATATGTAATACCTGTTTCTAATCTCAGTTTTGATTAATTAAAACATTTCAACTGTATTTACAGAACACCATTAATACATACAAAACAGTGAAATGCAAACTGGCACTTTACTCTCAGTATTGCAAAGAAGATATGGGAGTAGAATCTTTGAATGTATCCATTCGTCCCAAATTCATGGTTTGGGCTGGCTTCTAAGTCTTCTGTCACTTTACTTCCCTTGCCTTGCAATTTTCTCATGCTTTAGTTGTGGGAATTTATCCATTCAGCTAAAGCAGGGAAAGGAATAACCCCCTCTCCTACCCCTACAAAAGCCACAGCTCACTTCTTCCCTGCCCCCTCCCTCCCTCTTTCCTCTACCTGCCTCCCCCCCCCCGCCCCGGCCCTGTCCCCCCCTTTTTTTTCCTTCCTTAAGTCATGGTACATTGCATGCAGCAGAATAGAAGCAGTAATAAGAAGTCGTCTGTTTATTAACGTAATTTTGTGAATCAGAACCTTAAAAGCTCCTGTGGGATCACATAAACTCTACAGAAGAGAGTATTTACTATAAAGAAGCATTAGCCTCCAGAGGATTCACCACGTTTATGTAAATCCCTTTCTCTCTAATATTTCCAAGCTCAGTTGTCATTCACTAATCAATATCCAGGCTCCTCCATTATACAGTACCATACTATCAAGATCATGTCTGTTCAGCACCTCGTGGAGAAAGATGGTTATTCTCAACTTATTTTTAATAACTTCAGGTCAATTCTTGATTAAATGGAAGGGCATTTCTGTTAACTTTTGGTAGGAGCAAAATCGATGTTTGAAGTCTGCCCTGCTTTCAGACTGCCACCAAGCACACAATGGGACTAAAATCTCTCTGTATTAGTCCTAAAATATCCAGTTTTCTGAATTCCATTAAAACTTTACCATTTACTTCAGTGGTTCAAAAAAAAAAAAAATCCATAGGTTTATGACTTATCCCCCTCCATATATATTACTGGAAGAAGCAAAGATATTTTAGCATATGATGCTTGAAGATCAAGTTATAGGACTCAAAACTTACATATACAAAATACTGCCACTACCATTTAATCTTCACATGTTCTTCAGTAAAGAGCAGATCCCTGAAATGATGTAACACACTTATTAAATCACTGTACTTCAACAAGTAGCAGCAATACTAATGGCAAACCCCAGCCAAATTATGCTTTCAAGACTGAAAAACAGCCAATGTCACAATGAAACACTGTCATCTGGCTGTTAAGCTGTTGGACAGTTCTATCCATAGCTGACCAGTCCCAAGTTGCTTAAAACTTAAAAGAAATTAAACTGCTTTCAATTTAGTAAAAACTGATGTAAAAATTAAAAAATTACAGTAAAACTAAGAAAATGCACAAGTTGCATGATAGAAGCAGCACAGGAAAACTAGCTGATACATGCAAGTACCACCAGACAAGTCTGCAAAAACTTGTTTATCATTTTAGAAGTGACATATGAACATTAAGTCATTCCTTTCCATCCACTGGTTTACAGCCCCAAGTCTTCATTCCTTGACACAGAAGTGTTAGAACTAGAGACATTTTAGATATATCTATACCTCAACATGCTTTTAAATAGGTCTTCTCTCTTTTATGCAGTTACTGATGCCAGAAGCTAAATCAAAAGAATGTTATAAGCCCTTCAACTTTTTTCCCTGTTATATTCATTCCCAGCTAAGTCAAACAGCAAGCTCTGGAACAAACAATATTTTTACCTCAATCCTCAGTGACCCATTTCTCTGCATAGTCAGCGAAAAGCAGGATTCACTTGCATCATATTTTTCGAGGCTCACACTTCCTACCTGCTCTCATATATCAGCTGGTGGAAACAACTTAGGAAAAGAATCATCAGTTTTGTTGCTGCTGAGAGGGCAATATTAATCATAAGTTTTTTCCCTAAAATTATTCCTGAATTAGCACAAAAGTTTTTTAAAATGCAGTGGTAAAGATTTAAGTTGTGAAAAGCATCAATATTTTTAACAAGTACTTGAAATACAATGAAGGGGAGTACACAGTTACACTGAGAATTTATTAATGTGGTAAAATCTCAATGCTTGGTCAAAACCAGGAGTGATCTAAAACTGACTTTTTCCTAGAAAGAACTGGAGTTATGTACAGATGATGTCAATAATGTTAAAAAACAATTACCCTGAAGTACTCGGTGGAAGCATTTCAACAGAGAGGACAACTGCCATGCACATAATTTGATCACTTTGTTAAAGATTACAGCACACTGTGGTTATAGTTGCCTTTCTTGTATTTGCCAATAGTCAACTTAGCCTCACCAATATATTTCATATATATATATATACATGGAAAGATCTCTGTATTTCTTGATACCAAACACTATTGATCAGTGCACAGCTGAAGGAAGTCAAACCTCTATTAGCTGCGTGACTACAGCGATATACCATCTGCCATACTGATCAGTAATACCAGAGCAACTAACAGATTAAACCTGTGAAAGCTTACTTTGTATGCTTCTGCATGCCTGGTGCACAAAAATAGAGATTATAACCTGTTCGTCCAGTGACAAATTCTCTAAGTACAGCATTGTAAAATGGCCACTATGCTTGAAGCAAAACTTCAGTTCTTTAAATCAGAAACTGTGAAAGACAGATCATTGCCAGGAGGCTAGGGGTACTTCAAAATAGACTGCTAGAAAAGTGATTTCATTTACGAAATCAAGGCAAAAGACTTGCAGCAAATTCTACAGGAATGTATTGGGGTTTTTTACTAGATATTTATAAATCCCCAGTGCACAAAACAGGGAATAGTCAAGAGAAACCTTTTGCCTTATCCAAATGAAAGAATGTTTTAAATATGTTAAATCATAAACTCCCTGGGTGTGTGCATCCTTTCAATGCCATTGGCTCCGAGTTTTTCACTCCTGAATGTCTATCAGTACAGGACCATCACAATCAAATGAGTCTTGTAGGTAATCCAGAAAGACACCTGAGCCACCATAACATTATGACAATCTGCACACCATCTGCCTAAAACTCATGGATCCTGCCCAGCTTATCAAGAAGAGTGGGAAGTATGGCAAAAAGTTTAAGCCTTTTTTTTTTTTTTAAATCTTCAAAGGTTTCACCTAGCTTTATTGCCATGGGCCAAACTTTCTCAAAAGTATCTTTAAAATAAATAGGTTTCACTACCAAAGCCTGCTAGTTAAGTTCTTGTCCCGGTGCACCTCTTGTGGCCAATTCACTAGCCCCACTACAGCAGCAAGGACAATTGCTTTGTGGAGCAAAATAGGATTAATGAAATGAGCAGTTAAATTTTTGCCTTCCCCTCAAAAATATCAGAAGTCACAAACCAACCAACCAAAACCAAAAGTGACCTAATACAGTCCCAGAAACACTCCTACCAGTGCAAAGTGGAAAGACAAAGAATCACAACACTAAGGGGGAACAAGCAGCCAAAACAGACAGAAGTATTTAAGACGGTTTCAACCCCACCAAATGTACTACGTCAACACATTCACTGGCAACTCTACAACATATAGATGAAGATGAAAGAGTGTGGCCTTTCAAAGTAATACTATGTCTTTAAAACTATTAGAAAAATATCTAATTAGAATTAAATTTTGCATCATCAAAATGTAAGCCATATTACAGTTGACCATTAACATTAATAATACAAATAAAATTACTGAGGTCCAATCAAATTTTAAACTACTTTTTTTAACATAAAGGCGGTTGGAGGCGATGTTTGGGTTTCTTTGTTGCTTTTTGTCCCCCCTTCCCCACCCCCCTTTTTTCTTTCTTTTGTAAATAATACAATAAAAAGTTAGAATGGAATAATTCAGCAACATCTCCAAATGCAGTTGCCTGCATAATTTACAACCACAGCTGTGCAGGTTAAATGCCTAATTCACAGAATCATAGAATGGTTCTGGTTGGAAGGAACCTTAAAGATCATCTAGTTCCAACCCCCCTGCCACAGGCAGGGACACCTCACACTAGACCAGGTTGCTCAAAGCCCCAACCAACCTAGCCTTGAATTCTTCCAGGGATGAAGTATTTGCCACTTCTTTGGGCAACCTATTCCAGTGGCTCACCACCCTCACAGTAAAGAACTTCTTCCTTACACCTAACCTGAACTTCCTCTGTTTAAGTTTAAACCCATTACCCCTTGTCCTATTGCTATAGTCCCTGATGAAGAGTCCCTCTCCAGCATCCTTGTTGGCCCCCTTCAGATACTGGAAGGCTGCTATGAGGTCTCCACACAGCCTTCTCTTCTCCAGACTGAACAGCCCCAATTTTCTTATCGTGTCTTTGTATGGGAGGTACACCAGCCCCCTTATCATCCTTGTGACCCTCCTCTGGACTTGCCACCTAAATATTTAGACATATAACCTAGACTTAATAAACAGAAGAATATATTGATTCCTTGGCTCAATAATTATCAATTTTACATACAAAAGTTGTTTTGATAAATAAATACACCAGTTCTCAATTTAATAAGTGATGGTATAGGAATTGCATACAGGATTATTTAGGTCATAATTAAAATAAATTTTTGAATGTTTATTTTCAATAAAAACACAGCAAGGCATAAAAACATCCCTAAGTAGTGAATGAGAAAAGCATAATTTACCATTTTTAAAGAGCAAGCTTTGAAGGAAATAATAGAGGTACAAACAGAAACCAGGATTAGAATCAATAGTTTAATCAAGGGCTCCTGCTTACTGATTTCAGTCATGATTTAATCATGATTAAACAGGTTATTTAAATGAAGTCTCCATGCTGTGAAAATAAAATTCAGTTCAGTAACCAAATCCCTACACCTCCACAGTTCCCAGGGCAAAGCCTTAGACGTGATGGCAAAATAAATTATGGGACAGTGCTCAATGCTGTAATCACAGGTACATTTATTTCAAGAATTCTACAAATTGTTTTGTTTATGATGTTTGATACCAGATCAATTCCCAGCCTATAGAGAAGTTCTGCTACTTTTATAAATCTACCACTCAGCTTGGAATTTGTTTATGGATTTTGTTATTAAATACACTGGAGAACAGAAGCCATTCTAAATAGCAAAAATGATGAGAAATACCTGTCTTGGTGAAGGATATACTTATAAAAGAAACTGGAATGATAAAAAGTTTTTAAGATTAAAAGAAAATAAATAAATAAAAGGAGGAAAAAAAGAAGCAAAAAGAATTGAGAACTCTGGGTTACGGTACTAAGCCAATTATCAGACTCATTCTGCCTTTAGCCAGAATAGATGAACGGATTTAGAGGTTTGCTTGTTTATAGGGGTTTTTTACTTGCTTAAAAATCTAAGCCTTAACAACATAGAATAGCTGTACTAGGTACCTTCAAACAAGTATGTTTTTAAGAAAGAGGTCAAAAAAACAGGCCTACATGAAAGCAGGAAGATTAGCATTCGAGTTTCAGGTCAAACTAGTGAGCAATATCTCATCGTCTATGTTCTGGCACTCAAGAGGAAATCACATTTCACTTAAGCCCTAACAACTCTCCTGCTATAGTGTGGCATAGGCAACTGCTTGCTACTAGCTACTCCTTGGACTTGTCATTCTGAATTGTATTTGTTTGTCCAGCTCCCCAGAAGATATATTCCTCAGAAAGGATCAAATGACATGCAGTTTCAAAGTGTGATAAACCAGCTCTATCAGCTGAAGAAATGTTTTCATAAGAAATACAGACACACACAAACATTTATCTGTAAACAACACAGAGTGCCATACAATTCTGCCTTGGCATTTTCTCTACACAATATTTAAAATAAAGGTACACAATAATATAACAGACGGATCCCATTTGCCAGTGCACCAAGTAAAAAATTTCCATTTGCCCCTCTTGTACTTCTTCCACAGGCTTAATTCATCCAGCGTGCAAGAACTGTATTAAATTAGGTCCTGGGACATTCCAAATTACCGTCAGTAAATTATCTTCCTGTCACAGGAGCTAATTTAACCATCTTAGATTGCTTCAGATAATTTGCAATTCTTAACTATTAACCATTAACAAGTCTCCTAATTTAACATGAAATGCCTCTGTTATTAATCTAAATAGTCAAACCCTCTGTCAGTGACCTTCCTAAATCTGTAACAGCTTGGTGATTAGACTGGAAATTTCCCAGCAAGGGTGATAATTCCTTCCCACCCCCTTTCCCTCGTGGCATGGCCATCAGAGGACTAAATCACAGCCAATTGCCTTACATGCTCTTTTCAGAGTTTCTGTCAGGGCCCACTACCGAGACACACGATGTACACATCCTCAAGGGCAAAAATCTGGAGTACAGATTTTGTTCCTCCCTACTCTCTGATTCCTCTTCTTCTGTGAGAGTGAGGAAACAAGCATCAGCATTTCAACACAAGGATCATATAGTCTAGGTCAGTTACATGCCATGGCAAAAGATCAAGAAGCAACTGAGAACCAGTATTTTCAGTTCACTGCAAAACAAATTAAAGCACAGACTCTTAATTAAACTTGAGCTTTAAAATACTAATGGTCTGTATTAAGTATTTAATACTAGAGCCTTTCAAAAGCTTTGCATGGAATTACCTAAAACACACTGCTGCTCATTTCACTTCTGGAGCAACATACTCCAAAACACAAGAGTGCAAAAGATAGAAAATACGTTGGAAATTGCCATCTCCAACTGAAGAAGCAACTCTGACAATAGAGGATATTTTTACAAGTTAGTCCTGCTGAGAAAACTACTAAAACAGAAAGGTATTAAATACAAGGACAGAAAAATCAGATACTCAAGTTGGAAACCATCCAGACTAAGAGAGTTAAATACCAACACTTGTATAAAGAGTGCCATGGGATTCTTTAAAGATTATTTCAGAATGTGAGTTGTGCTTCTCATCCACAACAAGGCATTTGCACTAAAGAGAGGCTGGCGTTAATTTGGCATTCCCTACTCAATTATTGAATGAGCCCATGCCTGCTCTGCTTGGGAAGAATAGCAGAACTTGACCATCCACTAAAACAATTACTTAAATGAATGGATTCTTCTGCCAGAATTCTTCCTCTGGGAAGGTGATTTTTATTTTTTATGGGTACTATTAACCTTTTGTGGAACATACTACTACAGAAAAAAAAACCAAAACAAAACAATCATCTAAAATTGGAGGGGGTTGGTGTAGCAGAGCCTCACTGTAAAAGAGGGAAAAAAAAAACCAAGCCAGAGGAGCACGCACTTGCCCCACACACACTCCTGATGAAGGCTGCCCATCTCCCTAGGCTTTGTCCTGCCCCAGATTTCCAGGCACTACTCTTCAAATCTTTTGGCCCACACTCCCAAGCCTCATATTAAGTTGTTTCTGCCCAATAGGCTCTAAACGTTTGCATCAACTTCCATGACAAGTTCTCTGCAACCAAGGCAGTTCCCTAGTCAAAGACTCAGCAGTACCACAAGTGCAATCGGTTTTCTCTCCACCACCCCTTCCTGCCTGAGGACACTGGGAAAATGCCTTCTCCCCTCAGGTCCTAGCCCAGCCAGCCTCCATCACACAGGAAGGGCTCCTTCCTGACTGAGATGCTCACCTTTTGCTGTCTCCTTAGCTCATGACCCCTCTCTAGAGAAGCAAAAGGAAGGCGATGAAGAGATGAGACCTTCCTGAGCCTTCTCTTTGATGTGTTTACTTCCCTTTTCCTCCCATCCTCCCCATCAGTCAATTCATCCTTCTTGTATTTTGCTGGTATTTACATTTTTACTCACATCAGTACTGAAGCTGTTTTTTTTTTTAAACAGTAATTCTCTGCAGCTAAAACCAATGTGTTCTGAACTCATCAAGCTACTGCAGTTTATGTAATTTGATTGCCTCAAGTGAATTATTTTAAAAGAAAAAGCTTCCAACATTTTTGATGATATACTGAGCTTTGAGTCTTCAACTCTGGCATCTAATGTTCACAATGTTTATCTGAATATCAAGCTATACTTTAAAAGCTATATAATAGCAGCAGATGAAGCATCATAGCAAATTGTTTCTATCCTCATACTGTAGCTAACTTGCTCCATAACAATATGGTTCACAACTTATGGTTCATTTTAACAAATCCCATAAAAATCCTCTGATGTGCTCAAGTCTCTATCAGCTATATGACTTAATGATCAATTCACCGAAAGACATCAGCGGAATAGTTTAGGATCTGCAGTGGAGGTGGATAAATGCAGAAATACCAAGAGGATATTAGCTGTTTACTACCTTACAATCCCAAGGGAATGCTGCGTGACACAAAGCAAGTCATCTACAGCTCTTTTAGTCACTACAAATGCCAAGACTAGCAGTATTTTTACTTTCCAATGCTCAAAAAAACATTTACTCAGTAAGTTAATTACAACAGAACAGAGCAGTTAGTGGCCAGAGCATCTTTCTCCATGTACAGCTGCCTTAAATGTAAGCTCATTCACCCTGCAATTATCCCAGCATAAAGACAGCTGTGTAGGGCTGGAATGCAGATGGTGGCTTCTTCCGTAACCCCAGACTGACCTGAGGGTCTCCAGGTTTACATCTATGACACAGGAAATTTATTTCTCAGACTTTTATGAAGGAACCCCATACAAATGCCCTTCTGCTAACAAAAATCAGTTCAATTAGTCTGAAACAGATTACAGCAATAATTCAAACACTAACACTACTGTCTTCCCAAAACAGCATTTCTGTAGCATGTCACTTATATTATCTGGTGTGGTACACGCTTGTCAATATTTCACTGGAATGCCAGCCTCAAGCCTATTCTGGCCTTTGTTTAGCTGAGTGGTAAGGTCCAAGAATGAGGGGCTAGGGAGGAAGACTCCTAAGCCTATGCCCATAAAGCAGCACTATACTGTTACCACAGCTACTATTTCTCCAGAGCTGGCTTTTCTGAATTTGCCCACTGTAGCTAGACAGACTTACAAATGCAGAACCCAGGAGTCCTCTACTCTTGGGGGCAACCATGCACTGCCAGGCGAGGGCCACTATTAATGTGCCTACAGTAGGGTCAAAGATGAAACGCTTTTAGCATAATATACTGACAGGTACTTGATACAGACAGGCAAATGAGATAACTCTCCACAGGTAATCCAATAATGGAAGAAACATAAGTATTTTGTTAAAAGTTAACAAATAATCAACTCCTTTCCCCAAATAAGGTTTCTGTTAATTTACTGAAGAACAAGACATTCAAATACAAACCTTGACAGGTAATCAGCAGACTGCACAGCCCTGCTGTGCTCACAGCAGTCTCAGATGTTCCCCTCCTGGGGTCAACATTGAAGAGGAAGCACAACTATGCAAATGCCATCAGAGGTACCTTGCTAAACACAACATATATAGCAGCCAGCCAGTAGCTGCCCTGAATTTCTGTGAATGTTCCATAAACAAAATAACTCTTGCCTTTAAAATAGCAAATATAAAAAAAAGCTTGAATACTAACTCTGAATCTAGACCACTGGAGAGAGGCATAGGGAGCTTGGTAGCCCTCATTCTCAGATACGTACTTTGTGAAGTCCCAACTAAAGGAAAAGAGAGTTGCTTGGTATGCACTGCACTCCTGTATTCCCACCACCCACACACACACATTGATTATGTGCTAGCTCTGATCCTACTCACATGCTCAGGTTTCCATCAGAAAGAAACCCAAACACACAGTGTAAAGGTGCATGCTTCAGCCCCTCTCCTACCACTGAGGCAGGACACAGCCAGAGCTGTGGGCCACGAGTCTGCACCACAGAGCATTCTTCTCTCAAAAGTAGGTCAGCTTAAATTAACAAAACTTGCTCTGTAAAATTATGCATTAGATTTTTTGAGGGTTTTTTGGTTTGGTTTGGTTTTTTTCCTGAGACACTGCCAACAGTGTTCCCAGGCCCCAGAGTGTATCTGCTGTTCAAGACTGCTTTGTTTTGTTTAAAGGAAACTTTATGGTTCCTAAAATTGAAATTCTTATTTCTTCTCTCTCTACCAATAACCATCTAAACCTTCATAACTGTCACATATTAATTTAGTTACTACAGATTTGCTTTTAGGGAGGGTAAAGGAAGAGAAGCTTTTCACCCATGAATTAAGAGGATCCTTAACAAGAACAGAAGTTCATCGTGCAAATAAGAATTTGGAAACTCAAGTCTCCTAAGATCAATCTTCCTTCACTTCTGGCTTAAGAGCATAATCCTGACATTTCACTGTACTTGCAGGACTAAAATGTTTGCCCTGCGGATATGCCAACACTGCAAGTAACTGGGTAAAAGCCAATCACTCTATAGGTTTCACTGTAATTTAAAAATACCCAAAGCACCTCACTAGTACATCCGCACAGCAGTATAAATCGGTCTGTTTCGTAAATGGTTTCATCTACCTGTCTGTCAGCAGAGAGATGAAAAAGAATATTGATGGCATAACTGGTCAGTTATGTAAATTGGACAAGTAAACTGATTCCAAATTATCTTCAAGTATTTTCTCTCCCCACAATAAAATTTATTACTCCTCCCTTCAGTAAACAACCTTTGGCAGTCATGCAATTTTTTCCAGCTGTCAATAGAAAAGTAGTCAAAGAAAAGGGAAGATAATAGATTTTGGAACTCAGCACTCATTCTGTATAGACTTTTTTTTTCTGATCACTAACAGTTTTTGATGTTAGTTTGTTAAAGCTACTTGTTATGCATAAATTGGCTAATTTTTTTCTAAAATATAGGTTGTATTTTGTAAGTATTTTCTATTTGACTATTTATCTTTTTGTTAGCATAAAACCCCGTAACATTTAACTTTTCCCCATAGTAATCATTAAGAGTTTACAAACTTTCATAGAAATCCTGTCAATACATACTGGATGTAAACAAGTTTTAAAGTGAGTAGCAGTAAGTTTAACTAAGCTAGCAATTAAAGGAAAATGGCTTTAAATACATAAAAAGTTATCAAAGCTTCTTCTGAAAAAAGTACCTTTATTTGAGACCACATAATTAAACAATTCAAATCTTAGTTATAAGCTGGTTTTAATTAAAGGTAATCTGACCCATTTTAACTATGCATAAATTTAAGCCAGACAACATATTTGTATCCATTTTCTAAAATATCTGTCACCTCTCCACAGTGGCTGATCAAACTTGCCAGTGAGAAACGTTTTGAGTAGGCAGCTTGTAATACAGCTATGGTTTATTTCTGTCAGAGGCTGACTGCTGAAGTGTGAAAGAAACTCATTAAAAATCTCTCACTGTGATCCTGCATTGCAAGGAAAAAAAGAAAGAAAATACTTAATGAAGGGTACACTTAGCCTGAAGCCATATTCATATTCTGCTTTTCATTTTACACTATTTCAGTAAGCAATTAAAAGACAGCAATTAGTCATGAAAACACTATTCATACTGGTCATACTGGGAGATTAAAGAGGTTAACACTTCTTTTATGTTAATATTATAAAAGTAATGAGGGAGATCAAGAATAATACAGCCAACTAAAAAGAAATACTAAAATAAGTAGAAGAATCTCTTACCTTAATCTTAAGACAAGATTCACTGCACATGGAACTTCACTATATTCGTCACTAACAGCAGGCTGAGACTATTAAAAAAGAAAAAAGTCTTATAAAGGATGCCAAAGGGAAAAAAAAAATCTGCAAATACTTGCCATGCTAAGAGTTTGAAGTTAGCACAGAATATTTTACACATCTTCTAACTCTCAAGAACCTTTTAAATACTTTCAGTAACACAGTCTAAAGTATAGCTGATACCAGTAAAACTGACATATTTCAATTACAGAGATACAAGTGATAGCACCTGCGCTAAAGCATTGAGTGCAAGAGCTTTTAATCCACCTTGCATCAAAGCTCCAATAACCTATTAAATAATATGCACGCAGTGAAAATACCACGCTACTACTCACATCATTTTTGTGTAACAGTTTTGGTTGTTAAGGAAGTCTTGCATCTACCCATCTGCAAAGAACTAGCAGCATATCAAAGCAGGCATCACAGCTCGGAGAATGTCTTTCGCAGAGAAAAATGAGGAATATGGATATCTTTCACACTATCACTCCTCCCTCACAGTGTGATGCCTTCCCCAGCGCTCAACTAACATTTATATAAAGTCTCAAACAACAGTGTGTCCTACATACAGCAGACCTTCAGTGTCCTCTACCCTCCTATGATTTCATACTCAACTTGGCATATTGTCACCACCCACAGAAGCCTGTTCAAAGGTTACAGTCAACTCCTCCCAAAACAAAGACTTTCATCACAAATCTCATTTGTTTATATTCTGACGGCTTTCCACATTAAAGCTACTTAAAAAAACCATTACACAAGGTCTTGCATATATTTCGTTATCTATGTAATTGAAACAGAAGTTAATGAATATTTGGAAAATTATTTAATCACTAAAAGGGGAGTAGATTTTTTCCTACTCCAATTAAGTTCCTCCTCTTCATCTAAACTACTAGTACTATTTCTGCATCTTCAGCAGACCTGTTATTTCAGTGTATAGGAATGTGTAGCCTAAGGACCAACAGCCACACACCAACAGTGACTAGCTGCGCTAGTCTTAGTTCCAAGTCATCTTCTGGAGCGTTTAGGAAAACGGAAAAACAATTAACATAAGATTTCAAGCAGAAGCTTTTGTCTCCTTCATAAATTAAACAAATCACAATAAAAAAGTTACCTGTATAAACTGTAGAACTCTGAATTTCTAAGACAAAAGGACAGTTTGGTGAAAGTCCTTTATTTCCCCCCCACTCAGCTTACATAAGACATCTCAAATGCTGAAACGCTGTGTAAACTAACTCTACAACAGTAAGACTGAGGTCATGACAGGAGCTAACAGGACCAAAGCTGGCAGTAAGCTGTTAGTCTTTTAGAAGATTTCTATGACACCAATGAAGATCAGAGAATCTAAAATTGCAGGTGAAGTGGCAAGGGCCACCCACCCAAGGAACAGACATTTTTAAAACAGCATTTTGGCTGCAAGCCAGTAATCCTATTAAGCAATTATTTATAGCAGTGATGCTTCCCACACTCTCAGCACAGGGCCATGAAACTCGGTATGGTATTTTATTCCTCTGAATTAATTTACTATGCCACAGTACTGAACTATTTTACTGTACATGGGATGAAACATTTTAATTATAAGCTACATGTCGTGATACGAATCCTAAGAATGAAAAACTATTTGGAGATCTTCTGGCTAGTCCAATACAGCCATCATTACTCTGACAAAAAGACAGCAATTAGTGTGATCCAGTTACGAAGATTCATTAAAAACAGCCAAATTACCTATCTTAATCAATTCTCCTGGGCACAAACATAACATGGCTTTAAATTTCCTATCCATTTTATCCAGTGTGCTCAAGTTAACTACTACAGGCCCAACTGCATAGCTCTATCCTCACAAGTACTTGCCATACAAGGCTGCAGAACAACATTCCCACCTCAGTTCACATTTTTAACAACAAAAATGAAAAGGAAACCCCTTCGCTCAAATACTTGGAAGAAAAAAAAATGATAAAGACATTTTTACCTCTGTGTTCTCCTCCTCTTTTACTCTTCGTGACTGGAAAACAAATGCAGTGAGATGTGAGCTATGCAGCTTTATACATTGAAGATACAGAAATATTAACAATTAACGTGACAGAAAATCTTGCAGAGTGTAAATGGTACAAACAAAATCTACCTTTTCCTGAGAAACAGCAGCTTTGCCTTCCTCGCTCTTCTCATCCATTTCGTCATCACTCCATTCCCAGTCCCCATCTTCTGTTTTATGGAGGTGACCACTGGAACCCGGTACTCGTCTGACCTTCCAAAATATTACAGGTTTACCATTACACAGACATCTTTAGTCTTTAAAGGTGTTCTGGTTAATCAGCAATTCTTTGTTATTTCTTTCATATATGCTTTCATTTAGTTTGCTGCAGGAGTCACTGGCATACTGGAATAATATCTGACCACAGGGATCATCCTTGAGCTAGTGGGAATAGAAAGATATGCAAAATTCATATAGGAAAATGGGGTTTGGAGATATTTTACAACTGCCTAAGGTCAAGCTCAAGTAGATGACAGCTGCTTGCTATGAATTAACCCTTGACATGAAAGGAAGGTCTGCAAGGAAGAAGTTACACAGACAAGGTTGTTCTTGAGCCACAAGTCTTAAAAACTAATTGTTCTGCTAAAAAGCTTTAAAATATGTAAATGTGTTAAGGATACTTTAGAAGTAAAAGTTATCCTTATTTAAAGCAGCAGCTGTATGCAGACTGAGAAGGCAGGAATGCAACACCAAACTAGCTGGCAAACTGTAGATCAAACAGTCTAACACTTAATAGGAGGATCCAACAGCTAAATCTGAAAATCAAAAACTCTTCTGATGCCATCTTGCTCTTTTTCAGAGCTTGACAACACACTTTGTTTTCCCCCAGATGTTTAGCCTATTTGAGCAAAACAAAAGAACATCCAACAATTCTTCCCACACCTTTGTATGCATTTATGAGACACACAAGATGTAAGCACAGTAAGCAGCAGCCCCACTGGTGTTTAGGTTAGAATCAGTTTCTCCAATTATTTCACATTACTGATCCAATATAGAGTTCCCACTGCACAACTTCAAATGCTCCCCAGCACTATAAATTTGTAAAAGCTTAAAGCATATCCTTTTCAATTATGAAAAAGGTAAAAAAGTTATTCAGGAACACAGCCTATACATTGGTAAGAGAATGAAAGGAACAAAGCATTAAGTGTTCACAGCACACAAAAGGGAGAACTAACTCAGCAGAAAAACAGTTTCAGGCCAAGAACAACTGCTGCAGAAGACATCTAATAAAAACAACATTTTAAAAAAGTATTAACTAGATGGTCTTAGCTCAAAATTGTATATCCTGTTTGCCAGTATCCACAGTAACATACAAAAACCTGGTTCAATTTTGGCTTCACAGATTCCTTTCGGTGGTGTTTTGATGTCCTGCACTGAAGTAAACTGAGCATTGATTAACTTGGTTCTACCATCCTGATGGTTGGTGGCAGTGATGGAAACCCATTCTGCCAGCACAGCAACCTCACAAAACAGGAAGATGTTAAAAAAAAATAATCTAATTTCTAGAAAGTTACTGGTTTTTCAATATAATGAAACTCACAAAGACTAAACTGGTATTAACCTTGCTCTAAACCCCTCCAGTTGCTGCAAACCACAATGTGAGGAGAGATGCAGCATGTGACAGACTCCAGCTGCTTCTAAATCCCATCAGGTAGTACTCCAGCAAAATATGCATGGCATAAAACAGTATAGGACACTCAAAGTCTAACACTTGTGAGCTTCCAGAAAACTCTGTGATGCAGGTATCAATACAATTTTTCCAAAGTGGCTTTTCATAGAGAGCTGGGTACTTAAGCTATTTCTTTACTTTTGTTCCCAAGCACAATTTGGAGCTGGCTGGCCTGACACCACAAAAGCAAGAGTGAGTACGAATTTAGGAGCCTTCTTTCAAAGCCTTGTACATACTCAAGCAGGTAACGTGGTGTCTGTCTGCACTCGTTTACCTCTCTTCCTTTCTGCACTACCCGAACACCCATCTGCTCCTCTCCCTTCCCTTCTGCACATAGAAGATTGAACTAGAGGAAAGAGTGAAGTTTCCAGAACCCCAGTGCATTTCTGTACCTTCTTCGGTCCTTATGATGTTTCACCATTACACTTCTTCCCTGCACAAACATATAGGAGTGCCCTACTCAGTTTCTCTATATTTTGTACTCATTTGTAACTGAAAACAGGGGAAACCTACACAGGACACTGGGGAGAATATTCCTACTTCATCACTCAAGGGACAAATCCAGCACTATTTTCCCTGTTTCCCATACCAGGCTCCTAATGTACCAATTTTAGCTCTAGCTGCCTCAAAGCTTGGTACAAGAAGCTCATGTGTGTTTAGGGGGGAGGACCAAGGAAGAGTCAACAGAAATAGTAGCACAGGAATTTCTTACTCAGCTGCAATCAGCCCAGGCGCAATCAGTGGGCTCTTACTATCTACATCCTCAGGCTTTTGTTTAACAGCACAAGCATCTTCCCAACAGCTATACTCAAACCTATGAAAGGACATCAACCACAACCACAAGCATGCTCTTCAGACAGACTAGAATAGAATGGTTTACGGACACAATCACACACTACACAGTGCACTAATCAAAACCTCTTCTGCGTCGATTTTCAGTTGTTCTGAAGACTTATTCTAACTAGAATGATTTTAATGGAGCTTAATGATGCTGTCAGTTCTGGGAGAAAGCTTTACTGGTGAAGATGGAGTGCATTTCAAATTTTAAATAGATTGCCTTTTAATAAGCAAGAAACAAACGGCTCAAGAAAAAGAAAATAAGTTACTCCAAAATAAAATACTGTGTTAAATTATTTTCTTAAAAGGCGTCTGAAGGCAGAAAAACAAAACTTTAGACTTGTCCTCTGTTTCCATCAGACTGATTCCCATCAGCACACATATTCACAGGAAAAAAGTCATCATTTCAGCTAGCGCAAAGTACCCAACCTATTCAATCTTTGAAAATGTGAAGTTGTTGTCTATGACTTTTTTTTCTAATGGTAGGTGTGCTTAACACTTGCATTACTTAGCAAATTAATTTGCACAATTTTTGATTATGGTGGCTTTACTCAGGCTCAGTTCTGGCAGAAGCAACAAAAACTCGTGTCCCCTAGGTGCAGGACAGAGCAAGAGTGATGCACCACGTCCGCAAATAAATTCAGACTTTATACTAGTATAGCATTGCTTCTCTTCAGATTTTCTAGTGTCTTTTTTCAGAGCACATTCATTAAGAGGCATATAGGCAGTAACACATGTATTACTGTAACATGCAGTATTTTAGGAGCCAGCTAGCATTTTACCATATTCAACTCACATTAAAAAAGAGCAAAAATACACCAGAAGTAGTAAAGGAATAAAACCTACATTACACAGCTAAAGCTTCTTTGAATTTGGCACAGCCAGAGAATCACCGCAAAGGGCTAAGTTAAGACAACTGAGACAATCTAATGGTTTGCTACCATGGGAAGAGACAATCCCAAGACGTCCATCAGGGCTGCAATCTACTCACTGTACCACCAGGGACCTACCTGGTGGTACAGTGAGTAGATTCAACACACCAGCCTGGGAGAAAAACTAGACTTTCTTTTCTTTTCTGAACAAGTTTCTTTGCAAAATTTTTAAGTGATCAGTCCATCTTGAGGTCAAATAGCAGAGACTGTAAGCAAAGAGGCAGAAACAAAAGGGGCAGTGAAAGGCAGGTTGGATTACCTTGCTTTGGCAATGGCAATCACTCAGGATCCTCAAAATCATGTACTCAGAACCCTTACAATGCAGCACCATAACTAGAGTGCACAATCTGCCACACTAAGTCTCCTTAAGCTTTCATTTGTGCTCCTACAGCTGTGCAGACGACCCTATGAACACAGTTAGCTTGAAGCCAAATCAGCTTTTTAATTTAGCTGATCATGAGCTAACACAAGCACTAGAGTCTACACAAGAAGAGAAGCTGGAATATCACCTTCAGCAGTTGCCACAGTCATCTGTGGTATAAAGCACTGTAAATTCCCCAAACGTGGTAAGAGACATAAGTATGAATAGGAAGCAAATATATACAGACACTGCACACATTTGCCTCCATTTCCTCTTGTGAGCATGCTAGTTTAAGTTCTTTAAATTTGCCACACAATCTTCAGACATTCCTTCTTGTTTTATTCAGCCCAAACACTAGGCTTGCAGTATTAGGCTCAGTATTTTTTCTTTCCTTTCTACATGCAAACACAATAAACATATTGCTGGATTTTCAGTATTTAAAAAAAAAAAAAAAAAGCCCTTTTCCTAAGTATCTTTGCAGCTTTGAATAAGCTGTACAATCAACATTACACATCAGCACACATTTTGGGGGGGTGGGAAAGGGTAAAGTCAAACCACCTGCTACAAGTGGAGGTTTTTTATATGCTGCTTTCTCACATAAATATCTCTTTTCTTTATGGGGGGTGGGTGGAGAAGAATATGAACAGCATAATGCTGTTATTTTACATTCTGAAACAAAAACAGTAGCATAGGAAAACATTTTATAGTGTGGATACATGCTCCATTGGTATCAAATATTTAACTAAAAAGGACAATTTTACTTCAGGAAAACCTAACCTGGTATTTTTTTCATATCAACATATTATTTGTACTTTCAGAAAAGATGCCTCTAGGATAAGCATTTATGCATTGTAGTGACAACTGCAGAGTTTGGAGACCACAGCAGGACATTAGATATGAATCAGCTATAGGGCTCAGCACTCATTGCAATTTTCATACAGTTTATTAGATTACAATCATCTGTATGTATCTGAAGAGTTTCAGAACGGTCATAACCCATCCAACCAATAAGTTCCAGCATTGACCAGTTGTGTCTTTGCTTAGAAAAGAAAGAGTAAGTATGAAGGCAACTATTTTGGCACTTTAGATATTCTCTCAATTTTTAGCAATCCTCTTTTCATATTACGTTTGCTTTATCAAGACAAAGACACTTTAAATAACATTAAAAGTCCTAAGACCTTTTGATAACCACACATAAAATTAAAGCAATTTTGGCCCTTAAAGACACAGATTCTTCTCAAATACTTATCTTTGGCCACCAAACACTTGTCTTCTATGCTAGTTCAAGTCCTAGTTTGCTAGGATACAATGTATCTTCTGCTCTAACCTTTCTTTCCCTGTCTCACAAAACACTATAGAATTAAAGTGAGCACATTTTTATAAAGGTATGCGAAGTCACTATACTAAAATCTCCAGAAGATTTTCACTCCATACAATCAAGTCTTTTTGACCTTTTGGATTACTCTTGAAATGTTCGTCACAGAGTGTGGTAAAGCTCTATATCTCTTTTGTCCTTAAAGGTCTGAACAACCTTCAACACGGGAGAAAAAAAAATCCACAACTTTTCCAGCAAGTACATTAAAGGCCATTATAACAGGCCTGTGACAAGAAAAAAGAAAAAAGGAAAAAAGGAATAAAGATAAGCAATCACTGAATGGCATCACTACTAGGATTGTTGTGTTAGAAATGCATCTTCATCAAGGTGGAAACAAAAGAATGAGTTTCTCTAGACAACATTCTTGCATACTTTGCCGTTTTGATTGCTTCCTCTCAATTTAGAAAAGCAGGCATGCAACGTGCAGAAGTATTTTGATGAAGAACAGTTATATACATACATGTACTGAACTGTAGGCTGTTAAGCACTCGCATTGCACAATACAACAACAGGAATCCGTGCCTCAGGTGTCAAGCATTTGTAGCAAACACATTACTACGGTATGCCCATTGGGAGAGAGAGAGAGGGAAACGATTATCCCATTTTCTCCCATCAAACTGTAGTCCCCTATGGCAAAGCTTACAAATTCTTTCCTGTGGCAGTGAGCAGCAACTCTGTGAAATGCTACATCTTGTAAAAGTTAATGAAAAAACTGCAATGGGCCAACACAAAAATCACTACATAAAAACGATGAGGAGAGTTCATGGGGACTTGACAGCCTACATAAACACTCAACTGTTATCTAAAAATAAACCAGATGGCTACTGATGGAAGGTTACAGAAAGCTGTGCTCACCACTGCAAAAAGTATTCATCTGTGCTTTCTCAATAACCTGAGCCTTACTGGGTCACTGCAGGAACCCATCGAAAAATTGACAGAAACAGCAGCAGATCCGAAGAAATCACACAGACAGCGGTATCATCATGAAGATATTCAGGGAGACAACACAATATGATGAACGCCTCAGAGGGCATCTCGACTCCCACTTAAAGCATCTAGTCTATTTCTGACAGAGTTCAACTCCCAGCTCTACTCAACAAGTGTTTTTTGAAATGTCTTCAACAATACACTTCACAAATATGGGCATTAAGAGTTTTTCTACCCCCAAAATAAAGTGCTACAGGAAATTAATGTGCATGAACAATGTCAAGTGTATGCAAGACAGACTGTTCATCCCAGCCTCTAGTATTACCCTAGAAAGGAAAAGAATTCTCTCAAGACAAGAAGGAATGTAGTTCAAACCACGCCTAACTTGGAGACTTGAAGACATAACTTAGGAAGGAGTACCACATAGCTCTCAAAGGACACCATACAGTGATCAAGAAACAAAGAAAGTCCAGACTTTGTGCCTTCTTTATCATCTTCCGATGAGATTCAATGACACTTTACCCCTGAGGTAACAGATAAACTCTCCTTCTGATTTTATTTTACAACCAAGTACAGCATTTCTCTCATATGAACTGTCCTTCAAAGAATGCGCTATCTTCTTCCCAGTTCATGCTATGTCAAAATCCTGCTGTTTATGTATAGACAATTAAAGTGTCTTCTATGTTCCCCTTTTTCTGGGGGGATTTTTAAGACTGTAAACATTATTTGGCAACTGCATCCATGGTTTTGTCATAATGAAATATTGATTGCAAGGTCATGATTCAGCCTGCCAAAAAGAAAGACATCTCTGCATCTTTGCAGACCTCTATATGCAAGCCTTAAATTGGTGGTGGACTTCAGTCCAACTTCCCAGTCTCTCTTGTGTCAGTGCTGAAATTGGCAGAAAAGTCCAGCAACACAAGAATGGATGCTCATCCTCAATGGAGATTAGTAATTAGTGCTATAGATAATTGAATTCCGTATACTCAGTCAGATCCAGTTTGCTCCAGATTGATGTGGTCCAACCAAATGGTAAATGACCTTTCATGAGCCTTCTTAGAAGCTAGCGTAAGAAGGGTTGTCTTAAGAGGTACTAGCCTAGGACCAAAATCACTTTCTGAAGTGCTGGATGAATAGCGAAGAAAAAGCAAATGGAAGGTAAGAACAACAGTCTTAACACTGTTCCTAGCAAGAATATACAACAGGGATTGTACGTGGAATACTATAAATATTTGGAATTTCTTTACTGGTTGTGATTTGAGATACTATTAGAAGACTGATCATCAAAGGCAACATGCTTGCATTTCACTTCAGCAATTACAGCATTACAGCAGTTGAGAATATTGTATGTATTTCTGCTGACACCTTGGTTACAGGCTTCCTATTTTACAGAAGGAAATAAAGAAGCAGACAAATGAAGTGATTTATCCAAGGGCACAAAGCAAACCTGAGACAAACCATGCAAGAGAAACAAACTTCATGTATCTCTACAAAAATAAGGAAGTTCTTTTACATGCAGTAGCTATACAAAAGCAATTTCGCCATCAGCATTAGTCAAAATACACAGCATCAATCGTCTCTCTCAGTAAACATTTCAGAGGGAAAGGGAAACAAGTTAAAACATGCTCAATTCTAATTTGGGTTTTATTGTTGTAAAAACCTAAATGCTCCTTCCAAAATAGGAACTAAACTGAATCATAAAACTTTAGCTAATAAAGCAAACAATGAAAGCCTTCAGCCTTACAAAGACAAATTAACACATATTAGAAAACATATTTCACATAAATCAGACAAGCACCAGGGAATAAAAAAATGAATTTGAATGGCTAGCATTTAAACTGCACCCAACACAAAAGCAGTTTAGAACATTGTAATCTACAACCAAAAGCAGTTTGTAGGACAGAAAACTTAACAAGCCACTGCCAACACTACCACAGCTGTGGAAAAAAGACATTATGAACATCAGCTACAACAGAGAATGCAGACACAATTTAGTAAAAAATCATGACTACCACAAAAGTGTTAAGCATATTATTATTACTGTTGTACATGCTGTGGCTCATTCAAGTTTATTACAGTATACACCAGAGGCACAAAGATTTAAGAATAAATTAAGCTGCTGACAGAACTATTTGTCCTTGCCCTTTTAAAGTGGGATACAGATAATTTAACATTCCCAGCCAACAATAGCAAGCACCAGCTTTCCAGGAGAATGTCTGCTTAACCAGATGAACAGGGCAACTGTAAATCCAGTCAACTGAAGATTAGCCCAAATTAGCCTGACAGAGAGAGAACTCCAGCATCAGAATACAGAAGCTGCCCACATTTCCCAAAGCTTGATGAAAAACAGGCTACTGCGTAAGGAAACAAAACATAAATTATTGTCTTCTAGGCACTCATGTGCTTGTTATATGTAGATGTTAGAGACTGGGGAAAAGAAGAATCTATTATTGATCACTGATTCTTTTGCCTCTGCAATCTCTTCACAAGTTTATTTTTTGTAGGGTGACAAGGAAGGGAATGAACGTTTTCTGAATATTAAAATCCTTCTACTTCCTTATTTATAACTGTTCAAAACAGCAAAGAACTGGGCCCACTTAGTATTTTATTTTCGTGACTAATTTTAAAAAAACATGAAAAGAACATACTGTAGGATACCAGTGCATACACACATAAAACATTACTGCAATTCATACGTGGTACAGCACATGATATAGACCATATTAAAAATCCATTATTTCAGTAAGAATAACATTATGCATATATTGTTTTCTTCCTCATTCTACAGGAAGATGACTGAAACAGTAATCTTGATTTTTCCACTATCTCAATTATATAACCTATTCCTTTAGAAGTCTCCAGCAACTCAATATTTAGGATAGAAACCTGGGTAGATTTAAAACAACGTTTTAAACTCTGCTCCACAAAACACTACAATGACCTGAAAGTATGGTAAATAATATACATTTGTGTAAGCACAGTTGATGGCATTAATGAGCATTAAACATTTCAGTAACACAAAAAGTGCCTTGCCACCCTCCACGTATAGGTAACAGAGCCCAGCTGTAATTTTCTCCTGAATTCCTGGAGAGAAGTAAATGTGTAGGCCCCACCCCTTTAAAACGCATCTGCAAAAGTCTTTGTGGAATCTTGACATTGCTCCCTATTGATTTCTAACTAGAGAACAGTCAGCGCTGTTCTCTGCTTTTACACTTACATACCTAGAAGGAAATCCATATCCTTTTGGTTTTTTTAAACACATCCTTCTGGAAATACTCCAGTCCAAATAAATCAACTAGCTTAGGTTTTTCTGGAGATAAAATTGTCTTATTTTACCACTGATGCCCTTCAGCTACATCTGCTAGTAGAGTATTCAAGATATACACAATCCCATGTGCCCCAGAGAGCAGGAATGACAAGGTAGTTATTTAAGCACCTCATTTTTTTCATTTTCTCCAGTCTGTCCTAGTAAGCCCAGATTTGACTTTCAGGCAGAAACGAAAGACCAGCCAACTGATGCTGTGTATCTTCACCTTTCCCTAAGACTGTGGCAATGGTTCTTACAGGAGACAGGACTCTCCCGTTACACAGATCCCAGCAGTTCTTATGAAACAGATATGCTGAATTACTTTGCCAATATTACTTGGTAATTGATAAGGTGAGAGTTTCTGCACCACCACCACATGTTTTTCTTTTTTTTCTTTTTTTTTTTTTTTAAATCAAAAGTCCCAAGAGTTTCACTCCTCATACAACTTCATGAGAAGTATTTACAATGCCAGTTACCATGCCAGTTCTTTTACAGGAAGAACCATGATGAGAAATAGCATATTACTGAACACAGTTTTTGGGGTTAGCACAACATTTTGCTCCGTGTATTTTTCTGTTAAAAAAATATATTTTATTTATATATATATAATAAAAAACATGTATAGGAAAAAAATCATTTAAAAAAAAAAAAAACCCAAAACCAACAAAACGAACAAAAAACAAACCCCCCCCCTCAAAAAAAAA
Organism: Strigops habroptila; assembly: GCF_004027225.2. Classification (NCBI taxonomy): domain Eukaryota; kingdom Metazoa; phylum Chordata; class Aves; order Psittaciformes; family Psittacidae; genus Strigops; species Strigops habroptila. The sequence continues at coordinate 21,176,099 of NC_044281.2, read as the reverse complement.
ACCACAAAAACCAAACAACTCAGACCAGTTCCTTCCATACATATCTTAGGCCTGTAATCAGATTTTGATTTTTACCTTTAGCCATCTTGCAAACCTTTCCTGAATGTTTCCTAAGATACAAAAGCAAATTCCAACCCTCACTCCTATGCATTTATTTGCATTCCACTGCAATGAAGGAAATCAGCATATCACATTTATCCAATCACGGCACAAGCCTTTTGCTTAAAACAGTTACACATATAATTACAGCTTAGCACTTGAGATAAAAGTCAGACCATGGAGAAGTCACTTTCTACAATATATATTTCATGTGGAAGAGCATCAGTCTTTTTGCATAAGAACGCCTACACTGTAATCACATTCTAAAAAATTAAATAAATCTTAGATCCAAGACAGAGCATGAAATCCCACATATACACATCATCCTTTGTTTAAGAGCTGAGGCACTGCCTCGAGAGAAGGCTAGCTCCCATCCAACCCAGTCTAACAGCTCATGTGAGCATCCTAATCCCTTCACTGCTGGCTGTTCTTAAATCCCCCCGAGTTTATTATAATACGTAGTCTCATTTTCATTCTGATACAAGCTATAAAAATTCTACAAACCTGAATATGCTTTATGCAATTGGGAACCTTGCTTTTTCTCAACCACGACTTATGCAGACTATTGTTATTAAAAGGATGTACGACTACCTTTCTAAAACAACACCCTGGTATATCTGCCTTGTAGGACTCAAAAAGTGTTAAAATATCACAGTAATTGGGTGTTAGCGTGCCCTCCTCTTAAGCTGCTCTGCATACTGCAAATATGAGCCTGGGGAAAAAAAACTGCAAAACAAAAACCTTCCTCTTAGTCTTTCTTTGTTTTAATCCTACTTGGAAAAGAAGTTAGACGGAACTTTAAGTGTTTCATATTCATATGCAGAAACAGTAGTTTTTCTTGCTTTTTGGCCTTTTTTTTGTGTTTGGTTTTCAATTGTTGTTGTTGTTTGTTTTGGTTGGTTGGTTGTTTTTTGTTTGGTTGGGTTTTGTTGTTGTTTGGTGGATTTGGGGGTGGGGGGGATTGTGGCTTTTACAGTAAGAATTTAATCTGGCATAGAAACTATGTTCTGGGATAATTGCCTTTCAGGACCAGACACTAGTCTTAAACTCATTTCAGTATAAAAAGCCGTCATTCATAAGCCCCTTCCCTTTGCAAGAACTGCAGAGGTTTGTTGCATTACACCTTCTGTGGCATGAAGAGACTAAAGTCCCCTGTTTCACTGCCCACAACCATATGCCACAGAAACTTGCGGGGGGGGGGGGAGGGGGGCGGGAATCATGTATGCAGGAAAGGATAGGTAAGGCTGGTCATGAATCCTGAAAATTTCAAATGTTCACACTCCACAGTAAATCAATTGTTATTGCTTCTCTACATTGTACAACCATGCTTAGGTTTTGTCCAAACTGCTGAGTGAAGGGACACAGATGATTTAAGGCTTTGCAGTTCCTGAAAAATGTCCTTAGACATTGCTGGTATGTATATTCCCCTACGTGAAACAACAGAACTTTCTGACTGAAGAAGATAGGGAAGCTCCAAGGAAGCAAACACATTATTTGGTGTACACAACTCCCATGCCCTAAAGTCTCAGTCTGAAGGGTTTGAATTTCAGTATTTCAAGGTGACCTTACTATGGGAGAACCTGAGGTGTCATTAGCACTTCAGGTGGTATATCCTGAGTCAGTAAAAGCAAGAGAAGAGGATATTCTTGCATATGCAACTTATCTCACTAAAAGACACAGGAACATCAAATCTTTCAATTCCAAGTCAACTCCAACTAAATTCTTCAATTCCAAGTCAAATGCAACTGGTGTCTGAAAACAATGGCAACCCTGAGAGAAACTGTTCTTCCATCTAAAAAAATCGCATTAGAATAATAGCCAAAAATGTTTCATTTATTTCGGAGTCACGCTTTCATAAATCATGTTTTGATCTCACAATAATTTTCTTAAAAAAATTAAACTGCGACTCTGTTGAAATTAAAATACATATTCACAGCTATCCAGCAGACCCTTCTAAAGCAGCTTTTTATTGTTTGCTCTGAAGTGTGCAATGTCATGCTTATGGAACATTTATCACTACCTTCAACGAAATAAGTCAATATGGAAAAACTGAGTCACTGATGCAAACCTGCAAATATTTGCTTCTTCCTTAGTGCAGCACCAAGTACTGCAAAAACTGAAAAGGCACCCAAGTCATAAGAATTGGAAATACGAGAATCTTCACCATTCTACTCACTATTGGAATCAATTACACTGGCAACTTAAAGTCAAGAAATGCAACATCATTACATTTTCTTTCATGAACTAGTACTGCATAAAGGAGATGGATAATTCTGCATTGAATAGGACTTCTTCAGCTCTCTCTGCTTGTTCTTGAAGAGCACCCTTTTTTAAGGGATAACACAGTAGAAGTCAAAGAACAGAAATCTATTTTAAAAAAAGACCATTTGCTTTAACTATTTATAATGCTGGGTTGTATTTATAGCCAAACACAAACAGCGTCATGCTCACATGATGACAAGTGTGACACCCGAGGTTCAGGGCCATCAATTAAGAAGACTGCCATGAAATCTCACCCACACTCATAATTTAGAAAGGGAATACAGTGGAGCAATCAGTGAGAGAAAAACAAAGCCATTAAAGCCTCAACAGAGGGGTGGAGGGAGCCCATTCCTACATTTCCTCTACAGAAAATGCTGAAAAATGGGTATACACACTCAGTGTACCACCTCCCCCCCCACTCTGGGGGATTCCCTTTCCAAAGCCCTCCTCCTTTCACTTTTTCATGGAGTCTTCTCTTGTTGGGATAATGCTGCTTAGGGACAAAAAAATGTAGCAGCTCGAACTAGAGACACTATTTTGTCACCTCAACATCTTGTAAACAAGTGCAGGTAATTCCCTACACTCGTAATTCTGCCTTCCAAAACTATGAGTTTCTACATAAATACTGCAATATACTTATTACCTCTGCTCCAGTCTGAGTTCAATATTTGAACATGATTTTGTTTTGAGAAATCGCAGTGTTTTGCAGAAATCCCAGTGGCAAACATGCAGGTTGAGCAATTCAGTACGAATTTTGGTTTTCAAACATTGTTTCTCCATTTAGTAGTTCCACTACATAAATTTCATTACTGAATGTTATTAACTGAAAGTAATTCTTTCATTCACATTTTAATAACAGTTCTTTCAGGCATGAATGTGTACCTGTGCTAAGGAGGATGTTTTCAATTAACTGTGCAGAGGAGTTGCATTGTTTCTCAAAAGTAACACTTCAAACAACAAAAGGAATCCCAAATGGGCTATCATGCATGACCTGATGGCTAATTCATACATGCCGACAGAGACTCTTTTATATCCTCCTTCTTCTTCCTGCCTGGTCCCCTCCTCCCCACAAGTCAAATTAAGGTGCTAAGACCAAGAAGGTACCTGCAGAAATCAAAGGAAGCCAAACAAAACCACAGCAAATTGGCAAAGTAACTTGATACTCTGAAAGATGAACAAGAAAGATAAAGATCAGACCTTTAGAGCTCTGGTTATCTATCTTTCCTGGCTGCTCAGATGAATGGGCATCACAATGGTAAATCACTGCTAAAAGGCTTTCTGTTAGAGGGATCACAGGATCCTCCTTTTATAATCAACATTTTCCAGTTCTGTCATCCTTTTCTATCATCCGAATTGTTTACTTGCTTAAAATGACCAGAGGCAAAAAGAAAACAAATACAGCCTCATGTAGAGCTTTCATTACACAGTAGTACAAGACTCCTTATAATGAGGGTTTCACTGGCAGCAATGTGGTCACGCTGAACAGTATTTAAGAAAACAGTCTACTATTGTAAAATTCAAATAAGAATTTACTATGATTTTCACTAACTTTCATGCTCAAAAGCTTGAAAATACCATTTCAAGGTGAAATTGTGATTGTTTTCTACAAGGTTTCATGTAAAAGAAATTACTGTAATAAACATTCTCCATTCCTCACAATTTTAAGGAGACCTACACTTATTCAAGTCAGTTTTTAAAAACTTAAGGCAATTAAAAAGAAAAATTGGCTGTAGTTCTCCAAAAGAGTTACAAATGGAAATGAAAAGAGTGAACATTTTTTTTATAAAGTCCAATTTCATAAAACCCCAATGTTTACGTCTCAGTTAGATACCAAGCAGCAGCATCAATTCAACCGGGCTATAGCATGTGAAACCACAGACCTACAGCTGCTCCTCACAGCGGCGCTCTTCCTGCGTGACTGGCAGCTCTGCTCCCGCACAGCGGTGAGATGCGGCTGCCCTCTGCTGTCTGTGAGTGCTACGCAGCACAGCTGGGATGCACGCATCTGTCTCTTCCCCTTTTCACTTCATATACTGTGTAACTTAACGTTTACCTGCAGATGCACAGTTTCAATAATCTTCTCGTGGGGCTGCTTTTCAGCGCTAAACAGAAACTGGACCCTGCATACAGAGTATTACTGCCCACTCCATCTGTCTGCTTTGCTAGCCTTAAACTACCTGTTCCAATTAAAACCTTGAAGCTTTCAACTCCAGCCATAATTTTAACTTCCTGAGCCAAGAGCACTCTTCAGCTAAACTAAGTCCTCCGTAATACCACTGGGTAGCAAAATCTCAAGGATGTCCTGCTTCACCTGTATTTCTCTTGTAGTTCTCCACAGGAACTTCAAGAATATCACCTGTATGAAGCACAAGTACGGGGGAATGTGTGGCAAAACAAATGGCATGTATTTTCTTTTTTTGTGTGTGTGTTGTACTTCTAAAAGCTTTACAAAGTCTAATCAGGAAAACATATTTATTTTTCATTTTCTTCAGAGTGCTGGGCCTAAGCTTGCCTTTTTTTTTTTTTCTCCCTTCAATTTTACTCTTTCTTTAGAACTAGACAGATAAATCTTTAACTTCTCCATACGAAAGCAACAATTCTCACATAGCTGTAACAGATGGCAACACTGCTTCTACGCCACCCTGCATTCACATAATCCTCTTTGTAATTCATCTCCCCACATGACCTTCCTGACAAACTTCCCAAAAATGTACAAAATCACAAGTAAGACACATTTCCACATCCTTCCAGAACTCCTCGTTGCCTTTATGAACAAAGACAGGCAGAAAGGCTTCTTTTACCACCTTGCTCATGAGAGCACTGTAGGAAACCTCATGATGCTGAGGTGACCCTAGCAAGCCAGCTGTGGCTGTCTGCATTGACAAATACTGTCACAGCCTAGACTGGGCTGTGACAGTCACTAGCCATAGACTGGGAACAGATTTAATAACAACTAATTCAGCTGAGTCACTTTCCACTTAGGACAGACACTGTTTCAAATCTATGACAGGCAATCTGGCTTAGGATGTCATTCAAGTGAAGTATTTGAGGTTTCATTTCTCAGAAAGCAAACAGGTAAAACCAGCACCTTCCTGCACATTCTCAGCAGCAGACAGAAACCCAAATCACTAAAAAACAGGACAATAAAATAGGATTATCTTCTGGTTAGCTACAAGACTTACTTCCTGATCATAGAATCTACCACCAGCATCATGCATGCCTGGACTTCCTTTACCCTCTCTTGATTCTTTAACCAGGAGTCATTCAAAAGCACCTTTAAGAACACACTACACTTGCATTTCACAGTAATGAAACTCTCCTCCAGTACTGAACATTTCAACAGCTTAGATAAATGCCAAATATTTAAAACTACTCTTCTAATCAGAAAAGTTCTCATACACCAACCTCATGTTCATCCATGTTGTAGACATTTTTGAACAAGCCAACAGGTCACGAATACACCATTAGCTAATGAGCAGATCAGTGCTGTTGCATTGAGAGACAGTGACTCATTCACCACACAAATGAATTCTGAAGTTGAACCATGGTAGCCCATGAACTGAAGAACATTGCCCAATACAGAAGAGGGTTACTTTTTAATGATTAAGATGAACCATGCATGAGTTTTTAAACCCTGCCGTAACGAGCAACACAAGTTAGCATAGAAATGCTTATGTGCACCTGAAGTACAAAAGACACTCAATTGAGCCAACTACTCCATAGTTTGTTTTAAACCTCATCTATTCTGTACTAGATTTGCTGCATTTGAGAAGGCACAAAATCCAACCTCACAAACTGTATACAGATGGTAAAAGCCCCATATGAAAGAAAGGATGGACAAACCAATCTACTGTATACAGTTCCCTGTGTCTTCTGGCACAACTGCATGCTGGCAGAAATGCTGACAGCAATCTTTTTCATTTATCTGAAATGTTAAAACAAAACTTATGCAACTGCACGCGTCTGCCCCTTAAAATACTTTCCACTTCTATGACCCACTAACTTAGGCACTGTTTTCTGATTATATGAATTTTTATCAAATTTACATTTTTATGGAAAAGTGTCTGCATTAAGTTTTACTTCCAAAAACACCCTAAAAACAATAATAAATAAATATGAAAACAAAAGACACCATGGTCTGAATGCCAATTTCTCCTCTTTTTTTTGTAGTAATAGCCAACAACATAAAAACAGTTGCACTATTTTTGTTCCATTTGTAGCAGTGTTCTGGGTAAACCAAACAATTAATCCTCTGCAATGGAGGGGCCTTCCACATACAAAGCCTTGCCAAAATACATAGTTACAGTTCAGCTGCTGTTTTCCAGAAAAAGCATTTCAGTATAGCACATGTACCTTTTCTTTCTACATCAGCATTAACAAAATAAGTATTTCTTAAAGTATAAAGAATCACAGTAATGAATATACATTAATAATATGAAATCAAACAGCTCTGCTGTTTATAAAGTCTGGAGTCCAGCTGTAAGAACACCCATTATTGGCAAGGTGCATCTATCAGATTAAATCCATTACTGAAATAAGAAAATGTTGCATATTTCCTTGCTGAGGTGTAATCATACTGCTAGAGCTGTCCACAAAATATGGAACCTAATGATATTTTCCTCATTACATGGAGGACATTGTTTGTTTCTTCTACAAGGTAACATGATCACTTCCCTAATTAGCTGTATTGCAGAGCTAGAATTCCAACCCATCAGTAAGGGTATTCTACTTAAGTTTTAATAAAAGCTGGTATCACTCACACTAATCATCTCTTCAAGCTGTCACAGGTTTTTCACCAGTAACTTACAACTCTGAGCTCTAAACAGCTTATAACAGCACAGAGCAATACCACCTCCCAAAACCAGAATTCAAGTCAAACTACTACCCAATTGGGTTTTGTTGGTTTTTTTTCCTAGCAGCATTTCAGACAGCAATAAAATGAAATGCAGGTACAGGTCTTCCCTCTTCACTTTGCAAAAGTGGCAGTCATGCAGGAGATATTCAAAATTAAAGAAACAGGATTATGAAACCACAGAATTGACCCAGGGCCTTTGTCATACAGAATACTTACAGTTAGAATCATAGAATGGTTTGGGTTGGAAAAGACCTTAAGATCATCTAGTTCCAACCCCCCTGCCATTGGCAGCGATGCCTCACACTAAATCATATCGCCCAAGGCTCTGCCCAACCTGGCCTTGAACACTGCCAGGGATGGAACATTCACCACTTCTTTGGGCAACCTGTTCCAGTGCCTCACCACCCTCAGAGTAAAGAGCTTCTTCCTTATACCCAACCTGAACTTCCCCTATTTAAGTTTGAACCCATTGTAATGAATATTGTAGCACAACAAGATTTCAAAACTGACTGTAGAATTCTGGAAGCTGTTTCAAATTTCATCTATTCCAATATCGCAATTCTAATCACAAATGAAACAACTTAGCATTCGGTTAAAAATTAAAACTACTTCTACACATGTTAATACACAGTCTATTTAAACTCTTATTAAGCTGTTGTACAACAGTAGCATACAGAGCCCTGATCCAAGTGGAACAGGACAGGCTGCTTTACCATCACACCACCTATCAAGGCAGGGGTTGCAATCAGGGCTCCCCCACTGCTATCAATGACAAAAGTGCAGCCTTGGAACAGATGCCCGCTTACCACACCACACTGAGCTCAGACCGTTCACCAAAGCCTTTTCTACGGTTCTTCACCAGCAATGTTCTCACAAGTGAGGAGTCACATTAATGGAATCCAGAATAGCCAGTAAAAAGTTGCATGGTGTAACACTCATTTCTGTGGATCAGTCCTGGCATATACTTAAGCAGGTTCTGCACAGGAAGAGGCAAGACATGTTCCTCTCATGCAAATCAATTCCAGAAGTGATTCAGTGTTACCATTAATTACTAGGGTAGGGCCAGGAAGAAGAGCATAATTTCAAAATTAGCAGAATTAAAAGCAAATAAAGAAACACTGGGACAGGGAAAAGATGTACACAAAGATGTAGTTGAAAACTCTGATATTAAACAGTATTTTAAATATACAATGTAGGTATTATTTAATTATTAAATTGGGTTTTAAAACAGGACATATCTTTACCACACCAAATGTCTTCCTCACACATACAAGACCATGTGTACTTGCTTTCAGGATTTCACAAACTGACCTGAACTCATATTTAGTCAAAACAGTTGCTAAGTATAAGCAGTAAAGGCAGAAGCAAAACATGAGAACACTATGTCAAAAGAATTTAAAGTTAAAACTAAACTCACACTGGAGTTCTGGGCAACAAGGCGAAGTAATTATACATGTGGTAAGCGCAAGAAAAATTAAACTACTGCAGGGCAGATCTGACATCTGTGCAAGCAGTGGTGCTACACATCATTAATTATAGGCATTTCACACCAAGTGCTACACAAGATAATTTAAGCAGCAATGACACCAGCTCCTTCCCATCTCTTGCCTTCATGACATTCTTTTTTCCATTATGGGGGTTACTTCTTCCACGAGTGACCTCTTAGATATCTTACATGTTAATGTTTGAGCAAACAAACTCTACTTACACAAGCTTTTTTAAATAATCCCCTGCAGTTTTAATACCAACATACATTTATATTTAATAGCATCTTAAAACAGCAGCTACATGCAAAGCTGTAACAAGTGAATTAAATTCTAAATGTCTATGTTAATATTGTGTGCTTTTAAAAAAGAAATAATTCAGAATTTTCACTAGCTAAGACGTAAATGTTGTTTCCATTCATGCTGTAATTAAAAGATCCATTAATTTGCTTCTAGCACTGTACAGTTTTGATTTCTTAAGAATCACACTTCTTACAAATTAGAAAGACTTTTCCAAAAATTCAGTCAGAAAACTATTTCTGGTGGTGTATGGGAGGCTACTCTGCACTCATTTTGCAATTCCAAATGCTAAATTATCTAAAGAAGGAAGTATACATACAGGTATGTATGAGTTAACATGCAGTCCCTAAAGCTGATCTGAAGACACAGCTCGGAGACGAACCTCATGAGGTACATGCTCTATCAGAAACCTAGCTGGTACTAGAACATGGCTAAGTTACTCCTTTATGGCCCAAGATGTAAAATGAAAAGCAACCAACTATTATTTTTCCCCCAGGTTTTTTTTTCTGTGGGTACTGCTGCCATCACATGGCTAAAAAGCTGAACTACTCCTACCCTTCCTCTGCACCTTGCAGATGCTAACCTGCTCAGCATGCTACCCCTTCTATAAATCCTCTCATTCCGGCTTTCTACTCCAACCTCTCACAAAGCCCCATCATTGCCCCTGATTTCCCAAATTACTTCCATCTAAAAGAAGATAAGAACGAACTGAAAGCATTCAGATCTTGCTGACAGTCTCTCCCAAGTACAAGCCACCAGCTGTAGGGAGCATTTCAGTGCTGCAGAATTATGCCAAGCCGATATTCACAAAGAGAAAAGAAAATCTTACAAGTGCCAGTCCAGCTAACTGAATCCTAATTGATGTGCCAACAAAGGCTGAAATAGTTCCTTTCCCGAATTTATACAAGTGCCAAAAGCATCAAAGAAATACCAGCATATGCCACAGCTATGTGTTTCACTCCATCTCCTGTGGGATAAGGCTGCAGAAATCTGAATAACTCAGCAGCACTCTTGCAGAGTTTGGACCTGACTTCCATGCATTTGGGCATCACATTTGAAATAACCCAAAGAACCAGGCAGTTGTCAGTAAATACCATATATCATATCTTCATGCTTTCTCTAGGTGATCAGTGAAGACCTGAACCTATAGACTCACATAATTTTTATTTGCACAACCTTTTCCCCATAGCTTTCTAAATGAGAGTGGGGAAAAAAAACGTATCATGTATGACGACAAATACCATGTATCATTTGGCAAGGCCAGAAAGGAAGTCAAAATGCTCCAAGGCTTCCTGGAGAAAGCTAGGCTGCAGAAACCACCAATTTAACAGTCACCATCTCTGAAGGACTGCCTAAGAGAACATCTCAATCAGTCAAGTAAAATGTAAGGCAACTGATGAGTTGCTTTCTCTTGCATATCAATCAAGAAAAAAAAGATGTGAGTACACTTACCTTTTTTGCTCTCTGTGCTATATTAGGTGTTCTAGTGAGAAGCTTTTCAATCAGGTATTCTCTATTCTGCAAAACCAACATTTGGTAAGTTAAAAATCAATACAAGGCAAGAAGAAATTTCATGTAGATTTTAAGGCAGAGCAAAATTTACTCGTAGGGTTAAACATTTTACCTTGGCTTTCTGGAAAAATTTGCATTTTAAAAGTTCTGCTGCTGTGGGCCTGAAAGATCAATAATAAATTAGAACAGAAAACAAAGACCCCTCTCAGTGAATACAGTACAAGACGTTAGTTAAATGGTACGTCTCTAACACTTTTGAATTAGTACTGTATGAATGGGGAATGAATGACAAATAGCTACTGAATTAATTCACACGTACTCACTTACCACATACGAAAAAATAAGCCTCTCTATGGCAAAAATACAAAAAAATAAAAATCAGTCTCTAAGTTTTCAATTTCCCCCCTTTTTCTTTCAACAGAAATGCATTTTATCCTTAAAACAAATAAAAAAATAATCAGGTATTATGTTCTTCCCCAAGTAGGCTCTATGGATGCAACTGACCTTTGCTCCACAGCAATAAAAGAATAATTGCATTTTCCAAACAGTAGTATCAATATCTGATACCAGCATTCTTTTATACTTTGTTGAAGTCAGCAGGCATTCACAAAAAAACTATACTGACACTATTAACATGATGCATAAACCAAACAGAAAGTCACCAGGAGCATGTTCCTCCCAAATGGACAAATAAAAATCAAAGCAGCAGTTGTAAGGTCAAAACTCAGACATTTCATTTTTACTTGCAGTTCTGCTCAAGTCTTTTTCTTCCCATCATTGTCAAATTTAGATTTTTGATATTTTCAACAGATAACCACAATCTCACAGCTACCAAAGTGATTCAAACAGCAGGATTTGTCTCTCTTAGCTTCAGGGATCTAAAAAGCTACTTATCTAGCCTAAGCCAGACTCCAGTACTGAAGCTGGCTCTGAAGAGAAAGCAAAGTATCTCCTGGGATGAAATAAAATCCTCCAGGCTCTTTTCATCCTTTTCATTAGGAGCCCATACCACCATCCAAGACTAATTTTGATACAGCTAAATTTAGGGAAACCAAAATCTCCAGGAGTCATTATTTCTAAATGCACAGAAGCAACATCTGCTGTAGTTTTCAATTTGAATTAAAGCAAGAGACTGCATATAGAACAAACTAGGTAAGACAGTGGAAAGCTTAAATTTGGAAAATTTTGGTCTCAAGAGGAAAAAAAAAAATCTGAACTAGCTTATTTCTCCAAGGACATATCCAAAGAGCAAGTGAAGTATTAAGTAGTGTTAAGTAGTGTGTATGTACATATCAGCTTACTCCCACGAGAAATAATGAAACTCCTGACATTAACTAAAATCATCCAATTTAGAAACAGATAGTAGTTCCATACAGCATGTATTTCTTTTCTCCTCCAAAGCAGCAAACTCTACAGTAAAAGAGTTATTATTAGAGATACTGTGGAACCAGTACCATGAGGCTTAGCAGTAATTCACACATAAATCTTGGATGAGCAAAAAGGGGAGCATTTAAAAAAAAAAAAAAAAGAAAAATCACCTTCTGTGTCAAAATTTTAAAGTGCTATTTCAAATTAACTCTTAACTTCACAACAAGTTTCAGTGATCCAGTCACATCTCACAACAGGGATATGCACAGTTAAGAGCTTGATTCTTAGTAAAGTTTTATTCAAACTAGTGTTCTCCATTCCTCTACCATTAATTATGCCAGACACTTCTGAACTGGTCTGGACATGCTTTCTGGGCCTGTTTTCCACACAGGCCGTGGCAATGAATTGCAGCTGAGGACTGTAAGCAGCATCCTTGGCACTGGAGAGAAACACCTATACAGATCTCAAAAAGAAAAACATCATGGTCTGAAACAACAGTGCAAAGCCAGTCCCCAAATTTGCCGCAAAGAACAGGCACTTCTTCCACAATAGACACAACATCTATGGAGGTATCTCCATGAAAAATTAAATCCTGGATTGGGAGAAACAAAAAAAAAAAAAAAGCAATGACCCCACAATATAAGGACACTCACTCCGCAGAGTTACTGGCACACAGATCTAACCACCTATCTGGTCTAATTGCTCAATTCAAGGCAATCCCGAGTATGAAGATATTGCACATGTTTAAATATCAGTGTAATAAATTGGATTAATTAGTTTAAACACTAATGTTTCAACACTGATGTGATGACTACAGATCAAATAACTCAGCACTATGTATTCAAGGAGAGTAGGAAAACCCATTTTAATTCTCAACTAGAGAAGGAAAACCCATTTTAATTCTCAACTTCTCATGTCTGCATACCAATTTAATCTTACCAATTAATCTTACCAATTTAATCTATTTAATCTTAATCTTAAACTTGCTGGATACTGGAAACTAAAAGAAGCTTGATTATCTGGCACACATTTCATCCTTATCTGTAAGCAACCAAACTGCAGCGCTAAGCTTAAGACTTGCTACTAAGATCACCAATTGTAAGGGGTTTGGGAGTCTGAAACTATACACAAATGATCCTTCAGTGAAAAAAAAGAATGTGAAAGATTTCAAGAATAAAGAAGTTGCCACACAATCTTCTTCTTAATTATCCTTGTTCTCTAGTATTGCTGCTGTCACCTTTTTGACTTGACTCCCTACAACATCATCCTGGACTTAAGCTAGCGTAACATCAATAAACATAAGTACCCACCATAAAAGACCCACACTCAATCAGTATTGTTCTCTCAGAACAATCTCTTTTCACTGAAATACCAGCTCTGAAACTCTTCAAAAAAGTGATATATCAAATACCCTTAGGAAATAATGTTAATTAGAATATGCTTGCTCCAATTCTTCAGCAAAAGAAACCTACAACAACAGGTCTGAATAAAAATGAATAAAGGATAAATAAATTAATTGTTCTGGGAACTTGAGACCTCAGCAATGGTTTTGAAACAGCTGTTTAATAATTTCATCATCTTGGCTATTCCATTCACAAAACACAGCAAGAACAAATCATAAAGATTCTCTGACATGCAATTGACTACATAAATATGAGGAAAACTCTACATGAGCTTAGAGCCTCTAACTTTACAGTAAAAAAATATATACCTCTTAATAAGTAATTTCTCTGGAAATATCCAAGTTACTAAGCTTATGTCACAAAACAAGAAAAATCAACATAAAGTTATTTATTTATTTTTTATTTATTTTAAAGGCCAAGAAACTGATATGTTTGGTTACCAAGAGTTCTGTCTGATCAATCTAAACAGTCTTGTTAGACTTATGCACAATATCAAGATTTGTATTTTCCCTCAGATGAGAATTAACATGTAGAGCAAGGACTTTTTGTTTGATCAGAGTTTGATTCAACAGTATAATAAATAAAGTAGGTTAACCACCCAGAAGAAGAAAACCTGAACAACAATTAAGAGGCAATTTCTTCTCCCCAGATGAAGATGACTGAAGGCTGCTATTTACAAAATTCAAATCATACACTTAAACATGATGTTTAAACACTGGAAACTTAAGTAGCCTATATATTTAAAAAAAAAAAAATAAAAAATTCCACTGTACATGGCAATAATGACCTACCTTTTGGAAGGATCTTTTTGAAGGCATAATGAAATTAGCTTTCTAAAGGATTTGCCATACTTTTTCATCATCTCCTTGTCCTCTACACCTGTCTCTAAAGTGGGAGGGTCATTTTGGAGTGTCAGCATTAGCACCTACAGTAAACCCAAAGAAGAGGTACTGTAAACAAAATCAAATCCAAGCATTTGGAAATTAAAGAAGAATAAATATTCCATAGAATGCATATATTTAGATATCTTGAGTTGCTATTGAAAATGAAGTAGTAGTAACTATCTAGCAGAACTAATAATACAGCTAACAGCATTAAGAATCCAAAGTGATTGTTACTTTCATAGGAGGGTATTTGTGATAAGGTGCTGCTCCTGTTGCTAACTCAATGGCTGTTATCCCAAAACTCCACATATCAGCCTTGAAGTCATAACCTCGTACCTGGAATAGAACCAGAAAGAAAAAACAAGGTAGTGATATCTCAAGTTCCAGAAATTAAAGACCGAAAGTTTTGGGTTTTTTGGGTTTTGGGGTTTTTTAGCATTAGGAATACCTGCTCCATTACTTCAGGTGCCATCCAACATGGAGTACCAACAAATGTTTTCCTTACTTTGTTACGAGTAACGTCACCTCCTGTTGCTAAAAATGCACTAACACCAAAATCTGGGAAGGGGGGGGAAAAGTCAAAATCTGTTAAACTACAAACAAGAAAGCAAAAATTTTACACTTTAGAAATTAAGTCAGTTCATAAAGGTCTACTGATAGTAACTCTCCATTGCAGAGCTTACCTTTGTTTCATGACACACTATTGTTGAAATGATACGGAATAGATGGTATAGTTTTGTGTGGAAGATCTGCACTAGGACACCATCAAGTTTAACCTCCTAGTATGTGTCTTCCTGAATAAGGTTACAAAGGACTCCAGTATATCTGTCACCTAAGGTTTTCAAATGTGCACTTTGAGCCAAGATGTGAATGGTCTGCATCTGCTTTTCTTCAAAAATAAGGAGCTACTTCAGTATAGCTACTAAATTTGAAAGCATTTTGAACAAGAGGGAATACTAGATATAAATTTAATACTTATGGAGATTTTACATATCAAAAATAACCAGCAAAGTGATCAACAACATATATTTAATATTAGATGATGACATAGTTTTTTCCAAATTCCAAAATATAAAAAAAGGAAAAAAAGAAAAAATAAGTGTTCTATTAACCTGATACTATGTCAGTAACAGCTGTATGAGAGAGACAGGAGAAAATGGAAGAAAGAAGAGCATATTACCAATGTATGGAGAAATATTGTCACTTTGACTAGAGCTATATCAAGAGTATTTCAGTTACACTGAAATCAAGTAGTTTACTATAGATCTAATTCAATTTTTATTTTACTATTTTTGTTGGGAATTTAAAAAAAAAAAAAAAAACACCATAAAAAGGGGGGGAAAAAACCCCAAACCAAAACAAACGGTAACTACAGAAAATGTAGTTTTATTGCTTTCCACTGAGCAACTGTTAAGCATCACAGACTCAAATTCTGGACCTCTTCTACATCACTAAAACACAAAGAAATACAGTAGCCAAGTAAGAAGCAAGCTTCCAGCAACATTCTTTAATTTTCCCTGCAGCTTGCCTGATGAATAAAACCCGTATTTTTTCTCCCCAAAATCTGTAAGTTACAGAATAGACAGGTTTTGCACATATTTCTGAAAAGCATGAACAGCCTCAGAAACACCTGCTTCGAAGTTTTTAATGCCCTAAAAAACAACACTGGTATTAGTGACAGTTTTCTGAATAGGAACTATTCTACGTAAGGAAAAGCTGAATAGGCAGAAATCAAAAATAAATAAAGTAGATCTTTTACAGGTCCTTTCAGGAACTGAGACACACAGCTAAAATCCTGACTTAACCTTTGCTCCCCTACTGCTGTTTTTCCCTGTTGAGATAACACTGATTTTGAAAAGGACAACAAACCACAAATATAAATGCGTGAGGGAGGACATAAAAAAAAAAAAAAAAAAAAAAAGTCAAAAGCTAAGTAAATTCTCTTTTTGCATAAGCTTCAAAATGAAGTATTGTAACACCTGAGAAAGATGAGTATTTATTTAAGTCAAGTGAACATTTCACAGTAATACTAGTCAAACACTGTTGTAGGTTTATAGACAGAAAGAACACTTTGATAGCTACTCAATAAAAACAAGACTTTAATTTCCCTTCCCAGACATAGCTTTCACAAATACTGGTTATTTAAGAAAAGACATGACCTACAGTGGCAAGCTTCCTATCACAAAGGAGACAAAGTATTATTACTGAGAACAAGTTACATAAAGAAAGGAAAGGGAAATTTATTACAAGGAAAGAGCTGAACAATTCAACAGTGTTAGGCACTAAAAATCATAGCTAATACCAAAGGAAAAACAAATTTAATGAAGAGCCCTGATTTAACTGTATTAGTAAAGCATTCTGAAATTAAATAGAGCTGCCCAAATAAGCATAGCTTACAAATTATTTATTCCCTAACATCTTCTTCACCTCAGCCAGGGCTGGGCACTTGGCCAAGCCTCAGCCAAGCCAACAATCCAGAGTTAGTGTTAGGCATAGGGTTGAGAGAGAGACAAAGCCTATAGCCTCCAAGGGAGCTGGGCTGCAAAGAGACCACTAAGGGAAGATACAGGCTGCAAAAACATTTTGAACCCAACAGCTTTTTCACCTCAGCCAGGGCTGGGGCTCTTGGCCAAACCTCAGCCAAAACCAATCTCTAGGGATCAGACTTCGGAGAAAGACAAAGCCACTGCCTCCATGGCAGGGAAGCTGCAAAGCAGTAGCTGCAGGAAGGCACAGGCTGCAGAAATATTTCATCCTAACTTTCTCGCCTTGACAATAGCAGTAGACTTTAGCCTAAGGCTCAGCCAAGGCCATGTGTAGGGTTATGGTTAAGATTGAGAAATAAAGCACCAGGTTCCTGTGAGAATGCAGCCGGCCAAGGAAAGTTTGGGCTGCCAAACAGTTGCCCCTGATGAATCTTTCTCCTCCATCTGGCTTAAGTATCTGAGACATAGGCTCTGCTTATTTTTCAACAGATCTTTTCCAAACATTTCTGTGGGTATGGATTACCACAGGAATTAATACCCTGAGAACCACTGATGCAATGGGTAAGTTCACACAGCCACTTATGCACAAAACCAAAGAGAAGGATCTTCTGCCAAGATTCCTAAAAACACTCATTCTTTTTCTGACAACTTTTATTGAAACTGACATTTCTTGTATGGACTAAACGCATCATACAGTCCATACATTCTACACGTTCCACCAGTCGCTGTGTATGACTGCTCTTTGCTATATGCTCCTTACCTCATCTTACATATCTGTTCCTTTACTGGTTTGATATCTTGACCTTAGAAGGCAGAAACCCTGACGAAATACCAATCACTTTGTTTGCCCAACACCAGATGCTACAAACCCAATAGTTTAAAGTAGAATGTTGGAGCTGAGAAGCTGCAGTGACTATCTAACACTATATTTGTGAAAAAGTCAAAAGTTTCCTGCTCTGTACAGAGGAATTTTGTACTTCAGAAAAACAACCTCCCCAGTTTAAACAAAGATGTGTATTTTCCTCTTTCCCACCAAAGACTGAGCAGATCCTCTGCGCAGAGCCTCCAAGGTCCATAATGGGAGGTCTCTGCAGAGCTATCCCAATTCTTTGAAGAATCTATGCTCTTCTATATCTACACAAAGTCTTTTGCCAGAGAAACACTGGGTTAAGCTTCATTTGTGAGATACAGCCCCTTAGAAGCCAGAAATGCTAATGGGCAACTCTGTCCTCAAATATTACACTACATACATATTAGCAGTATACATCTTTTCATTATAGAAGCTTGGGGTACAGGAGAAAAAGCAGTCAAAAGAATGTAAGTTCTTCTAGTGCATAAAAAGCAGCAAAATTATGAGGTATCTGTTCCCCAAAGATGAAAGGAGATTTTACCGTGTCATAGCAAAAAATGCCAAGAGGATGAATTTTAGCCTCTTTGACATTCAAAATTGGCTGTCAGTTAATCTGCAATGTTCAGATTAACTGAACGAGAACAGCCCAGCCCAACAAAGAAACGAGTTTGACACTGCTGCACTTTTCACCTGAACATCAGAAACAACCTGGTATTGAAATCACACATCACAGAAAGACACATCCCACACATCTATCCAGCCACTGAACTTCCTCAGTGCCACATGCACTGGAATGCCCCAGCAGCACAATTAAAGCCTTACTCATTTAGATGCCTACAGAAAAAAGGAAAAGGTCAAGAATACAAGCCCTGGAGTTGAACTGGAAAGGTATAAGTGAAGCTGTTGTTTGAATGTTATCAGATTACTGGAAAAGTAGATTTGATTATGTGTGAAAGTAATAATCTAAAGTCAACAGCTTTATTTCAGACGACTCATGAGATTTTATCTTTCAACTTTTCAGTTATTTTTAATGAAGTTGGTTGTTTGGACATCTACTCCTTTACAATATGAGAAGATCTAATTAATACTTGAACAATAAAGACCTAGAATCTCAGCAGTTGCCCAGAGTGCTATGCAAAGTGAAGACAACTGTGGGGTAAAATCAAGTGAATAAATAAATATTAAGTATCTTACTAAAATTCAAGTCTGTAAAATTGATCACCTACTTAAAAAGTCTTGAACCCGAAACAGAAGACTTAGAACTGCTCTGTCCTGGGTTCAGCTATAGCAGTCATTTTTCTCCTTCTTAGTAGCTGGTGCAGTGCTGTTTTTTTAACTTTCAGCCTGGGAACAACGCTGATAACACTGAGTTACCGGCTGGGCTCAAACCACGACATGCTCCAATTAGTAAATGGTTCACCTGCCAGCCAATCTTTGCCCATCCAGTTCCATAGATTTGAGACACTGGCATATTAAAGCCTTTAAAATATATGTTTACACAGTACTTTGAAAGCCTTGTTCATACAAGGAAAGAACTTTTGGCTATAGCCATTTTTATTACTGAGGGCTACTAAACAAAGCTCTCATTGCTCAGTCATGAACTATGAACTGTGAAAGGCCTGAGAGTATGCTGGGAGACAGGCCAGGTATCACCATCTGCTCACTCTATTTTCCAGATATCCAATACTAACTGACTTGATGGGATGTGGGCTCTTGCTCAGTACTTAAGCTCTTATGAAGACCAAATAATTTGATTCTTACAGACTACCACTCAAGAAGCACATGGATACATTCGGAAGATATTTAAGATGCTAAATTGTATCAAACCAATACCATTACAAGACAAATGGTAGAAATGCCAAAAATAATTTCCAGTGAAATACGTCTAATGCATCTCAGTGACAGGTTATAGCCAAGGTCCTCATGAATGGTGGTACAAACAGATTTTTGAATTCCCAAGAACTATTAAAATTACTTGCAGAAATAAATAAAACGAACTTGAACAGAAATATGAGTTGCTACCATCTGCATGCTGTTTAAGGTACACAGGTGATTCAAAAGGAAACATTAAGAAGACATTAAAATTTTCCCAATAGATTTGATGGAACAGAGAAAAATATTGAATAATTTCTAAATCATGTATCATTGATCAAGAATCCTGAAACCTGAAACTGGATAACTGCAGCTACAGCACTTCAGAATGAACAGTTAAAAGCTAACAGAAAAACTTTTGCCCCTAATCCAGCTGCAATTACCTTTTCCTTTTATTTAGCTATTATTCTGCCACCACCATTACCTGCTATTTGTACAGAGCCATCTTCACCCAGAAGAATGTTGCCAGCCTTCAAATCTCTAGAATGTACAAACAGAGGTTGGTATGAAAGTACATATGTGCACATTTCCATAAATAAATAAATAAATATTGCATACTAGTTTCACAAGATAGCATTTTAAAATTTAAAAGACAGAAACAGAGACTGAAGTATAAAACTTTAACTGATTTACAGTAAAACAGAGTGCAGAACTCAAACTCTCACAAAGTCTCTCTCTGTATAAATGACCCAAATTCAGCTTTGGCATAAAACAAGAAGAATTCAGGGACAGATTTTGAGAACAGAAATATTTAGGTCCAAAGTCTATTTTACCACCTTCTACAAATATAATCTCAGAAACTGAGTGCTTTCAGAGCTTTAAAGAAAGAACTAATGCTTTCTCACACCCAACTGCACCACTAATGAAAAGTTGGAAAAGTTCTCCTCTTTGACCTCTTCACAGAAGGCACTCATTTTCAAGGAAGGTAAATATACTGTAGATTTCTGCCCAATAAAACTACGAAAAGCTCAGGAACAGCAATCACATTTTGTCATAGGTTACTGGACACTGAATCTGTCAGGAATTCAGTGTGTGCTTAACACTCAACTATATCCATTTAAGACATCATTGACACATAGTGTTAAGAAGAAAACTTTCTGGGTGGTTTTTTTGTTGGTTTTCCTTTTTGTTGTTGTTGGGTTTTGTTTTAGGGTTATTTTTACAGAAATGTGCATCCCATTCTTAACGCACAGGACAAACCTTTCATGCAGAACGCACCATAAACATCAAGAATTTGAGCAAATCAATCTTTCCAATGTTCACTGAAAATTATTAACACATTCCTACTGAAAGGTAACATAACCTGTCTCCTTACACATAAACAAGAATGCATTGAAATAACAGAACAAAATCCCTGAACAATTTTGGAAACATCTCCAACTGGCAAATACCATTGGATACAGTGTTCCCTGAACTACCACAGCTTTCACCGACAACATACATGGGAAAAGAAAAGCACACTGTATTGTCTTGAACAGGACTTCTATGGTACTGCAGAGTTTACAAATTACAAGTTATAAAAAAGGAGAAATCTCAGGTGTAACAAACAGATGTCTCTCTTTTTTAAGGTCCTTTAAGAACAGACAAGGGGAATTCTGAAATCCAACCTCAAAGGGTCCTGTTATCCTTAAAAGCTAATAAATGTTCCTTTTGCAACAATAACAGCGTAACAGAAGACTACGAATTAAGGTTTGAGGCAGATCTTTGGCATTCCAGACCAGAAGTCAAGATAATTGTTCTTTATTTTTCCATTTATCTCAATTTTCTTTCTGCAAAGGGAGGAAATAGTTCTTGATTTACATCAGAGGCAGTTCATTTATAAGATGAGACATAAGAAGTACACATAAAGAACAATTACCCTGCTACATCTGCACTACCTCCATTCTCTGAGTTCTGTCTGCAGCAAATCTGGTTTTTATTTAAAAGATTCCCTTACAAAAGGCTAGTGCTTGGAACAGACAAAAAGGCTGTTGTAGAAACCTTCCTTAAAAGGCAAATTCATCCCAGTAAAATTAATTCAGGAGGTCAGAGTACAGCCCTTCCAACATCTAAACACTGGAAGCAACCTGTGGTTTGCTACAGCAGATATGTATAAAACCACCCCAGGGGATCTGCACAATTTACACTGAGGAAGTCAGTGGAGATAGAATATATAGAAGAGAACAATCACTAGATGCATATACACCAAGATGCAGATCCATAGTATCAATACCAGCTTCACATGTGGTCATGGAGAGGTCTGTAGAGCTGTAACAGACATTACTGATTACCAGGAAAAAATAAATTTCACATTATACAGCAGTGCCCGAGTGCCCAAGGTTACAGGTTTACTGTGCAACACAATAACCAAGTCACAGACCGTATCACATAAACTAGATTCAGATTAGATTATCTGGAGTACCAGCAGGCACAAGAGCATAGACCACAGTCCTGGCATAGTTAGTATAGCATAGACCTATCCTAACTGTAAGAGAGACAAAGTAAACACCAGGCAAGTACTAAGTATTAGTGACAAACTGCAGTCAAGATTACAGCATCTGCCTGAGCTTTATCATTTGGTAATTACTGATGGCATTTACAGTACGTGAAAGGGACTATACAATTTGTTTAGCCAAGCAACTGCAGCTGACCAGTATCAACAAACAATACACACGACTTTGAAAATGCTTTTCATTGTGTATATGATCCTACCTGTGAATTTGCCCATTCCTGTGTAGATAGTCTAAGCCCTCCAAAACTTCCTTCAGAATTGTTGCTATTATAGGTTCTTCAAGGACACCATTCTTGTGCTCACCTCGGTTCACAATATACTTTATTATATCAAGCATTGAACCTACATTGAAGATCCAGAAAAAAGCATATATACAAAATTACCAATCAATTTCTTGAGAAAGTTATATTTCTTCATTCTTTTAATGCTACTGCAATTTAAATCTTTGCATGTAAGCTGTCAGAATAAAGCACACCACTATCTTCAAACAAGAAAGCACTGGTTTTGTCAAGAATACTGTAACACTCAATGATCCATTAGAAAGATCTAACAGCTTGCTAAGCTAGCATTTATTAAAAATTCTGGAGTATCCCACATTTAAACACACACAGCAAGGGTTTTGGTTTATTATCCTGCTTTGATTATGGTTCATGTGTCCACAATGAAGACATGCAAGACTGGAAGGAGGTATTCTCTCCAAACAAATGATGACAACATTCCTAGTGACACACAGTTTGACACTGAACTTCAGTTATCACAAATCTCAAGGTATCTAATAGCAACATTCTCTTTCTATCCAAGCATTTTTCAACAGCTCACAGTAAGTTCCTCCCATGAATCACCATTTTCTATCAAGGTCTATGCTTGCTTTTGATTGAACTGAACAATTCAATCAAATGTGATGTAAGAACTGCATCTTTTTATGAGCACATCCCATCCTTGCTTTCTAACATGATGGTGCAGTAGTCTGCTGCCATCAAGACTAATCTTGAAGAACATCATGTAAGAATCAAGACCACCACATCTTATGTCGGAATCTCACTTTTCTAAGCTGCAAGCACATTCAGTTCAGCCCCTTTTTCCTCTTCAAGAGACAAGTAAGATTTTTATATACCATTAATCATCAACATAAAAACTGTAATGAGTGTTTGGTTAGTTTGAGCAATAAATAGGATGCAACATGTATGCCTGTCCTAGAAAGAATCTTACTTGAATAAAGAATGAGAAACACTCATGAAATCAGAAATATATGCATTTTTACAAAAATGGAGTGGATTCTAGAGAAACACAAAAAAAGAGAAACACAAAAAAAGGCCACACTGACAGAAATTACTTAATTCTCATCCATTTTCCCTACAAAGCCTTAATAGAGAGGTTTATCATATTGATACAAAACACAGCAGTTAGATCAACAGAATTTATCTTAGTAATTCTTAGTCTTCACTATCAATACACATATACAAACTTTCAAAATTTTCATATTCCTGCTACATCTTGAGCTTCATTCCATGGAGTCTCTCTTCCCCCTCTTACATTAGGATCAATTAACTCAAAGAAGGTACATTAGAAAAAAACAACATCCAATTTCCTTGCAGCTAAACAAGTAAAACCAGTTACTTACCCCCACTTAACAGCTTCATAACCAGCCAAAGTTCATCCTTCACCACAAAAGATGTGTAATAGGTCACCACATTGGGGTGATTGCATTGACTCATTGCTTGAATTTCTTTCTGTAAGAAATACAAAGCCCAGCATAACACAGCCAGCTATCAGTTCTGCTTGTATAGAGAGAAAGTTTAATCTCCAAAGTGAAGTACTACAACAGAACTGAAGTATGCATAAAATATGCATCATGGCACCAAAACATTTCAATTTACCTATAGATCTGCATGCAAGACAAAACATTATTGCAAAGAATACACAGGAGGTTTGGCCAGGAGATACAGGCATAACTACACCAATTTTCTTCTGAGCATAGCAAAGAAACTACTGTTAAAAGTCCCAAATTCAGAGTAAGCAATGAAGAATGAGCAGTCTCCAAGAGCTGAAGGTGTAGATACAGGCTGGATAACAAAACGCAAGGGAAGAACAAAATGTACTGCCTTTCCTGTTCAAAAGGGTTATGAAAGAGTAGAATGGGAGCAGGTGGAAAAGGAGGAAGGAAGCTGTTGGACAAAGAACACAGCACCACTGGCTCAGCTACTGTGGGATGGACACAGGGACACCAGAGCCACGCAATCAAACAGAAGTGCAAGAGGAAAATCAATGTTACAGACCAAATATCAGAGGAAACAATTGACTAAAGAGCAGAGTCACCAACAGATGCACAACGTGGCACTACCAAGTAACACCATCTGTGACACGCCACAGCTGTACACATTAAGAATGACTGCCTTGTATCTGTTATTTCAAGCAGAGTCCTTTTTCTATGCACTCTTTCACATAATTGTTCTGTAACACCTTTCCAGCAGCTCTCATTATCCTGCCTATCCTTTACGTAGGAGTGTTCAGGCCTTGTCTGTACCAGAGGGTTTGAATTCACAGCAGCTCAAGCTCCCACAACCCTACTTCTCTCTCTCCACCTCTGGCCACAAAGCCCTGATCCATCCCATGGTGCTAAAGGACATGATCCTGGAAGGTGACCCAACCAGGGAGCCAACCCAGCTAAAAACTAACCTTTTCTACCTCCTCTCCCTCCCTGAAAAGCAACCATTTTCAGGTGGACCCAGGTTACATGCTGACTCAGCAGCACTGGCACAAGGCAGGCACTACAGTAGTCCCTCTTAGACTTACTAAAGCTGCCACAGATGCAATTTTCAACTTCCAACCTCAATTCAGCAAGCATTTCAAAGATGATTTTTTTGTTGTTATTTATAACACACTAGAGATCACAACCACTTTCTAATAAAAACAACTATGTGTGTTAAAGACTGTGATTTAATCTTGTGATGCCTGTTGGTTACTATTGAGTCAGATTGTAATTTGACACACATTTCAGCTAGTCCTGTTACCAAAAGTCCTCCTCCCTATACAACTTCTGAGCCCTGAACCAGAGAAGGATGAATGCCTGGATAGTCATACAGTGAACCTGAATAACTGAGCAACTTGCAAAATAGGAAGTTCCCCTCCCAGGAGACAGTAGGTGGAAAACAGAAGATAGATAACATGGGGCATATTTCCCTTTCCCAGAAGACATGTCAGTTTAAACACAAGTCAAATTACTGCCTCAGGTTCTTAATTCAGCTATCCATACTAAATCTTTACTGTAATTCTCCCACTCTTGTTACTATTTCATTTCTTAAATTGTTTTATTGTTTTCCTATGCTGGTAATACAGCAATGGCTCAAAAAGTGTACCTGCCCACTACTGGGCAAAAATACACCTCATTTATTATCTTCCCACATTAATAGTGCAGAAATGTAACTAATTTACTGTGGTAAGCTTCACTATCTTAAACTGAAAAGTGCTTTGAATATTTCGTGTGCCTGAAACAACTCATTGGCAAAAACTGATCTATCACAGTAACCACGGCGAAAGGCACCTTGCGTCTCAGCTTTGGTGACTGTTTCTGAAGAGAGTCTTTGTAAAACAAAAATAAACAAACACAAAGCACTCCATGAGAGATAAGGGATTAAACTTTAGTCAAGAAAGTATTAATTTCAGACTTGCGGTTCTGGAGAGCCCTTATCGCACACAGAATGGTAAGCCTCCAGAAACTTCAGTTATTTGGCTGAGGCCCACCATATGCACAGGTGAGAGAGAAAAGCATTCGTTTAAAATACGCTGCCAGAGAAAAAGCTTTCAGCAGGTCATCCAGGAGAATGCCTCAGAGCCTTCCTTAACATTCACATCACTTTAGACATTGGATGGCACCAAAGCCATAAGAGCACTGATAATTTTAAACATTTAGCCCTCATCCCTCTGCTTCTCCTTCCCTTGTGCTAGCAAAAGCATCTGTGCACCGCATCAGGAAATATGACCAGGTTAAAACCTAACTTGTTTTTCGCCAGGTTATTCCTGAACCAATTTCACTAAGCAGCTGCAAAAAAAAATGAGTGTTGGCCTAAGGGCAGGTGGGTGACAGAGTTAATAAACAACTGTGAGACGGCTCCTTTCGGTGCTCACGGGACTGGGTGCAGCTCACAGTGACCAGAGAGGTGCCGCTCCTCTATGGGTGCTTCCCCAGGGCCTCCTCCATGGACCCACAGGGTACAGCTGTTTGAGGGATTTGGTTTAACATCCAAGGGGCTTTTACAGAGAGCCTGCCTCAAACCAGGCAGATGAGAAATGCAAACAATTTAGAAAATGTATTCAATCAAATAAGCCATTCTATAAGAATATTCTTTGGTTTGTAGTGTTACAGTTTTTTGGTTGTTTTTAAAAAAACAGGAGGTAATGGGATGGGAGAAGATGTCCTGTCAGGACAATACTAAGGACAGGAACTCATTCCTTGGCTCATGAGGTTAAGTTACATTTAGCTTAGAATAGTGAGAACACAGGACATTGCAGGAAACAGAGTAGTGAATTTCAGGAGTTTGTCAGTTTATGTAACCTTAGTATTATTTAAACTCCCTCCTACACTGCCTTTCTATTTTAATTGACACTGGCCCAAATCCTAAGTCTGCTTATGTGGGCACCAGGCTCGCTGCATTTTCTGCTTCTCTGAAGGCCACACAGCTCAGAACTTGTGAAGGGTGCCTTTGCACACCATCCATAAGCACTCAGCAGCAGGGGTTTACAAAACAGCATGATCAGAGGGCAGACAGTTTTAGAACATCCCTGTGCCAATAGAAAGTGTTTGGTCAGAAAAATTAGTGATAGAAAACCAAGCAGAAAACAGTGTTAAAAAACCCAAAATGTAAGAGCATTCCAAGTATATCAACCAAAATAAAAATGTTAGCACAGTTGTAATGAGTTTTGAAGGTCAACGATGCTCTTTTCCAGAATAACATCTACTTTTAATTTTAAATTAATTTTAAAATCTATTAGAACTGAATCAGAGTAGGTACACTTCCCGTCACAGAAAAAAAAAAAAAAAAGAATTATGTATGTGTAGGCATACACACGTGTATATAAAAATAACTCATACATGGCCTTTTTTTTTATTTAAACCCTCCTAAGCAGGAACTCAGAAAGCCAGAATTTATACTCAGATAAAAACAAATCAACAAATAAAAGAAACACAAAATCTGAACACAGAAAAACAGAAACTGACTTACATTGAAAAAAAAAAAAATGGTATGGACAGTTGTCTTCGTACCAAAAGAAAGTAATATGGGACCAAAAATTCAAGACCTATTGACTCATTTGGCAGACAGTAGAGACATGTCAGCAGTAAAGATTCTCAAGCATTTGCTAAGGTAACTTTGTACAAGCTGGTAACTAACTGCAGTAATTTCTCTAGACCACCTGGGTATCTCTGCAGATATTCAGCAGTTTTGTCTGGTTTTATTTGTTGTAATTTTTTACTTGTTAATTCTCATTATTAGTTCAAATTCTAAAAAGATCAAATTTTGACCATTTTATATTACACTGATTAGTATTTCTGATTGTATAGAAATGTTCTTTATGGTCTGTAAATGTTAATACATCATGCACAGCATCTCACCATCTCTTTCTAAGCACAGTTCAGAATTTATCTTTTGAGCTTGTAGTTGACAAACTCAAAAGATAAATTTTGTGAGTTGAGCCTCGCTACCTCAGAGGTAGCTTCCACTACCACAATCCTCTTAAACAACACAACAGTATCTCATACAAGCTGTTACATAAACTGAAGGCAAATGCCACCAATCCAAGGGGAAAGGCATTTTGGGTCCTCCACTGTAAAAAAGCCATTTTATCTGAAGAAACTGGATGGACCATACCCTCTGTATCAAATTCAAGATATCTTTTGCACTGGCAATTCCCTGCTGAGGAGATCATTTCCTTCAGAGGCAGGAATTTCTGCATTAGAAAAAGCCCACAGTCTCTAGGCAGTAGTAAAACCTGTGGAACAGAAGAGAGTGTTCTCACTTTTAGAATGGTTTTGTCCTTCAACTCTTTTTATGCTGCCTATATATAAATAAGCATTAATCTTATAAGCACCTGAGTAGAAGTATTAGAAAGCAACAGGTTTTGTTTTTCAATAGTTCTTTGTGACTTTGGATTGCCATAACCAGTGCAGAGGAAAAACTCTTGCAGTCCCTTTTACAAAGAGCTCCTTATAGGTCCCTTCCTCCTCTGATCAGTGACCCAAACAAACAGCATTCCTCAAATGGCTTGTTATTGCTCATCAGAATAATACATGTTATTAGCTTTAACAAGAGTTTCCTTGTGTAGATGGCAGTGTAGCCATTCCTACTTCTCCCCTCAAAAGTTATCATTACAAAATGATCCAACAACTAGGTTTTGACATGTTTTGATGCTTTAGACATTTTAAAGAGACCTACTGAATTTTACCCTTGTATTTTTAATTAGTGTTTAATCAAAGGAAAATGTATCTTTCCTCGGTATTAAAAGACAGATAACCAGAGAGTAATCTCTTGAAATCTAGTCTCCAGAAGGCAACGTGAAAGGTTTTTCCCACAGTTCTCAACAATTAGTTAACCTAAGATTCAACTTTGCATTTCTTGTTTTTGTGGCATTAGAAAATATATGTTAGCAAAATATATTTTTAGGGGAAGGGCATAATTCTTTCAGATTATTTTCAAACCCTTTTCCCACTATTAGCCTGCATAAAATTCTACCCTCATTCTTGAACCAAGCAAAAAAACCCAAGATCAAAACAAAAGATAGTCTCCATGTAATATGTTCCCCTCTGATTTACTTACGAGTAATTCATCCATACTGGTCTGGCATTTTTCTAAGTTGATCCTCTTTATTGCTACACGTTCTTGCCTGGGTTTGCATAGTGCTGCCTGGACAACTGCGGTAGCACCACTACCTGAAAAAGGGCAGAAAAGGAACACAGTCTTAATACAACAGGAGTTTAAACCAGTGACCAACGTTAAGAACCCCACACTGACAAAGAACTTAAAATCTGCTGCTCATCCTTTTTCAGTGCTTTCCCCACATGCACACCTTTCCACTTGGCAAGGCAACATGCACACTTCTCAAATGGAGAAGAAAAACCAGCAAGTTTCTGTTCCATACTCCAAAAACACATTCCCAAGCTGACAACTTAAAATGATGTGCTTATTTATTATATCACACCCACCACCCCAATGCATTTCATAGTTTGGAAACATTACACTTTTGGTTTTGGACACATCTGTTTTAATCAGGAACATGACTTGTAAAGTTAAAATACATTATGCATTCAGGTCAGTCCCTGTTTTAACCAGGTTTTTGTTCCCTCTATGTAATGAACAGAAAAATATCAGTAAAACCATATATGCCAATTCTTCTACATTTTCACCTGTGTTCCTGCTTATTCATCGTGATTAGGGGTAACATCCTACAAAAAGCATGCTGATTCTTGTAAGGAGTGCAGAAGGCACAAGTATCACACCAACAGTAAGAAGATGCACTGTGCTGAGTGACCCCAGCAGAGAAAGTCAGTCATGCTTACTTGACATGCAAATCATATATGGTCAGACAACTACACTGATAACAAAACTTGGAATAGAACAAATTAGAATAATAGCATTAGAATAATATTCTTTAGTATGCTTTATTTGCAAACAGCAGCACTAACAGCTCAGGCTGCTTTTTTTATCAAGCACCCACCGGCTTTGCCCCAGTCAGTAATGGCTCAACAAATTAATGAAATTATTGCAAGCAATATTCAGAGAGATCTACCCGGGTTACACATCTTGTTGCCACATCAAATACTGCAGTGTGTGCTTCCTCAAAGTAATTACCTCATGTTCATTCATGCAGAAATCTAAAATCCTCCAAAAAGTAGCTTCTACCTGTATGTAGTTCTAAATATTTTAATACAAATTATGGATTTCTTGTAAGTCACGAATTGAGTAACGTGTTATATTGGCCTGCTCATGCACTATGTTCTATTTATGCTCAGTAATCGGCATGTCCTACACGAATACAAATCATGAACAAAAAGCCTTTTGTTGTCAAGCTCTACAAATGTGGATTCAGTTACCAACTGACTTAAGAACAATTGAGAGCTTTTCCCTCTGCACATCTGAAAACAGCACCGACAATACCTCATGACTGGAAGTTGTTGTCAATGTTTTAATTGCTATTTGCTTAGCTACTCTCATGTATTGTTTGTTCACTTAACATTTTCACTCAAATCACAATGCTTTTTAACTAAGTGTATGAATTTCATTACAAAAGTCTGAGCTCATCTTTAAAAACGTCTCAACAGGACTAACTAGTCGTGTTTTTGCAGGATGCGGTCACAGACAAATATTGACACGTCCTGTTCTGTCTGCTTGCAGAACAAAGCCTTTAAAAAATCCAATAATATAAGTAATAAAAGAATTAAGAGATATTTCAAAAATTAAATAAGACATCCCAAGGAAGGAACCACCAAGTCAGCACTATTCGGCTCAAGACAGACCCATCTACATCACTTTAATGAAGTTCTCATTCAGTAGACATTGAGACACAAAACCCAGATACAAAGGCCACATAAAGGACAAACAGAAAAAGCACACAGAAAAATTATTCAGCGAACACTAGGATGAAATCATGCCCACTTCCTCAAGTTAAATGACAGCAAGCAGCACTTGAAAACATTTTGGAAAAATCAGATTACAAAACAAAAAAGGCCTGTCACATACCTGACCCCATCCCACTACATCACTTGCTTAAGTTCTGTGAGACCCCAAACCAAAGACTATGTGCTCACTACCATTTAAAAACTCTTGACTGAAAAATTAATTCTGAGCTATCCTTATGCACAGGTTGAAGATCTGTTCCTCTTTCCCTGCTGAAACAGGACAAGATGTAAGATTTTAGGCCATAAACTAGAGTTTGAAGTTTATTTATATAAAAAGCCTTTCAAGTGCATTTCCCTGTTTTCTCCTCAGAGATGACTTGCAATGGGATATTCTTCACCACGAGAATATGATGCTCTGACAATGCAAAAAGCTTTCCATGTTTAGAAGAAAGCCAGTCTACTTGGTTTCTTCTTTCTCCTGCCTCTTGATTACTCTATCCAATACAGTATTTTGATAGTAAATGCAATCTGCACAGCCTGCACTCTCAGTGGGACCTACACATAAAACCTATCTGGAAAAGCAGTTTCAAGTACTGAAGTAGGAGCCAGGCACTTGGTGGCTATATGCCTCCTTCCTCTTAAAAGGTAATTCCCCTCTCCTCCTCTGGCTTTCAAGGTGAACAACAGATGATAAAGATGAGGAAAATCTGCAGCTTTTCCATCTGGTCAGAAGAGTCCTTTTGTGTCAATAAAGAGATGCCCTTCTCTAGTCTACTAAACAAGCAGAAGCGTGAAGTGTGCCAGGGGAGTAACTGTTATAAACAGGACAATCCAGATAAGCATTTCAGTCAAGAGATACAGACTACACAATTAATGCACTATCATACAGTGAAAAAAAACTGTCACAGACAAGTATTTAGCATAAAAAAATTAGGATCACAGAAAATTATTATAGAATAGATTACAGTCAACCATTCCTTGTGAGAAGCCATGACTTCTTCAGGTATGCTGAGCCTTACCAGTTTTTCAAAATCCTCACAGCAGAGAGCGTACAAACCACAACCAAAGCACAGACTTAGTTTTAGCATCCAGTTTCTATTTAGAAAACTGATCTAGTACAATGAAAGCTCAGGCTGGATAAACCATAAAGCCTTTACCACCCAGCTGACTACTGCAGAAGAACAAAACAAAGACAGGCTGAGAAAGTTGGAGCTGTTCAGCCTGGAGAAGA
Organism: Strigops habroptila; assembly: GCF_004027225.2. Classification (NCBI taxonomy): domain Eukaryota; kingdom Metazoa; phylum Chordata; class Aves; order Psittaciformes; family Psittacidae; genus Strigops; species Strigops habroptila. Next base: position 21,144,394 of record NC_044281.2, on the reverse strand, counting down.
GAAGGCTGCACAAAGACCTCATAGCAGCCTTCCAGTATCTGAAGGGGGCCTACAAAGATACCAAAAAGGGACTCTTATCAGGGACTGTAGTGATAGGACAAGGTGTAATGGGTGTAAACTTCAACAGTGGAGATTCAGGTTAGATATAAGGAAGAAGTTCTTTACTGTGAGGGTGGTTGCCTCACAGGTTGCCCAAAGAAGTGGTAAGTGCTCCATCCCTGGCAGTGTTCAAGGCCAGGCTGGACAGGGCCTTGGGTGACATGGTCTAGGGTGAGGCGTCCCTGCCCACTGCATGGGGTTGGAACTAGATAATCTTAAGGTCCTTTCCAACCCTAACTATTCTCTGATTTTATGATTACAGTGGCCAGACTCAAAAAAAAAAAAAAAAAAAAAAAAAAAAAAAAAAAAATTCTCTGTAAGGACAATGGGGTTTTTCCACTACTGGAAAAGTCATCCCCTGCTACAGACAAGTTCTCTTTGCCAGTTTCAAAAGTTAACAGTGAAATAATGCAATTTCAGTCCACATCAAGATGCTTACTACTCCCGTTTCACAATAGGCAACAAGTCAGAGTTTCATCTTGTACTGACATTTTTGCTGCCATACTTCTCTCTAGTGTAATCATGCCCTTCAGCCAACCTGTTCCTTCATTCTATAAACCAAGTACTCCCCACCATGCTGCCCTCAGTGCAGCAGAGCCATTAGAACTGCTTTTAATTATTTGGGTTTATGCAATAGAAGCCTTCTCAAGAGCTATTACATATGGCCATACTTCACTTCTTCTGAAAGATTTTAACCTAGAAATAGTTTTCCTATGAAAACCTCACAGACACAAATACTCATCCAGGAATTAAGCTTATCTGAATAAGTTCCTTCAAGATGCTCTAAATCTGACATAAAGGTATTTTTTACCTCTTTAAAAAAAAAAAAAAAAAAAAAAAAAAAAGAGGAAGAACCTGTCTCCAGCTGGCAAAAAGAAGGATCTTTGAATAAGCGTCATCAACAACTGACATTAACGTTTTAATTTTATCTACCCTCCACTAGTCAAGTCTCAAAAAGACAGACAGTGAGGTGAGATGGCTGGACTGGGCACATCGCACATGCACGCATCCTCCTTCATACAAGCATCTGACACTTCATTTATTCCTTATTACATATAAAGGTCTGACACTTTCCATTCATTCATCACTGCACAGTAACTCTATTCAAAATAGATCTAGATCTGGTCCTTTCAACTTTCTTCTTCTCTTCAAAAACAAGCCAGTAACTTCTTTACCCCATAATGATTTACCAAGTCTTTTTTTAGTAGCTTCATGTTACTCTACACTATTCCAACACAAACCTATTTTAAAGATTTCTGCATTCATTAGGTCCCTTAAGGACACTCTATTCAAAGACACCTTCCCCAATGCCATGGTCATTCTACCTAATCTCTGAAGATGAGGATGTAATTTGTTGGTAATGGTTTTTTTGTTTACTATGTATCTGAAGGGTTAAACATCAGTCGTAACTGGAGAACACTCAATAACTTACCTCAGAATCTACACAAACTCTTACATACCACCCTACACTGTGTTTTTATACACCTCTTCTGCTTCCCCAATATATAGAAACCTCCTATTCAATATAGCTGATTAGTGCACACAAATTTTAATTCAGCCTCAAATCCAAGACTAAATTGTAACTGTCTGCAAAAGAAAACAGTAATAAATGGAGTAAGATCTATGAAAATGGATGAAGCAGCTATGAAAGTATTTTTCTTTAAGACTGTCCAGTTCTGAAGAACAAAGTCCCCTAGTTAATTCTTAAATGCAGTTGATATGCAGTGTAACTGCAGGATTCCTTTGTATAGAGCAGAGTGAACTTGTGTACACAAACCATGCCTGCATAAATGCAATCTAGCTTAGGTTTCCACTCATAAAAACATGGGAAGGTGTAGCTTCTCATATGCGTATATGGGAAATATGCATATATAGGAAATATGCGTATATGGGAAATATGCGTAGCATATTTCCAGCATTACTACAAATGTGTTACAATATGATCAGTACTTCAACATGTTCTATGGCAGCATTATGCAGAACTAGTCTCTTCAGTCTCAAAAGAATCAATTCTATTGGTGGCAAAGCAATACTTCTGGTTAAGAAACAGAGAACAAAGAACCTCTAATTTCTTTCAGTTTCTAGCTGTTAACCCACAATACTCTAGATATCTTTCGGTATTACTCATTTTCTTTCATATTACTTTCATTGATAAATTAAGTTATAAATCAGCTCATTAAAGCTCGTTTAGACCACCATACTGCACTCTAAATCCTTCTGAAACTTCTCCACAGAAAATGAACTCATGATTTCTCTATCTTCACATGACATAAATGCTTGTGTTCTTAAGAATTTTACAATAATCACTTAAATATAATGCACTAACAATTTGTGCTCGTGTTCTTAATTCATGCTAGGATCAAATCTCTCCCATTATAATTAACTTCGATACCAGACTGCTTATCCTAGCCATTAGGCTTAGGACATAATAAAGTTAAAATACACTAAGTGTTCTATGAAATCTATGCCCATACATAGAACTGCTACTTCTGCATTTTCATCATTCAACAATTAATCTCATTAATTCTTTGTGGAGCTATACAAAATAATATTTTTCTGCAGTTGGACATTTAAAAACATCACCATTATGGCTGTGGAATCACTGCGTTATTCAACTGTTGTATATACCTTTTTGTGGGAGAGTTGCTTACACAGTTTCCGAGGTCTATCTTATCCCATACTACTTTTCAAAAGCACATTGTATAAATAGTCTAGAAAAAAATCACCAAAGATGATAAAGGTCTACAAATACTTCAGTGATCTCACTGAAGTCTTAGAGATGTAGCCTAAATATCCATGTCAAAATTATTATGCCTTTGAAGCTAGAGTAGTAAGACAGTCAGTATCGCAGCTCCCTTACCAGTTTTCCAATCCAATATACTATATTTAGTGCAGAAGATGGTTTTATCCCCCTGTGCTATCATAATTAGTGTTTAAAGTGATAACACAGCAGGAGACACAGTTAGCAACCTACCTGACAGCCCAGCATGTCAACACTCAAAAGCTTTTAGCCCTATCAATCACAAAAATAAGATAAGGCACGTAACAAAAACACATTCCTGACCTTTTTTTAAGAAGGTACCTACAAAATAATTCAAGTCTTTGGGATAAGGTAAGGTGCTAACAAAGTTGAGGATCAACTTCCAGGAGTGCATCAGAAACAGGCAGCAACCACAATATTTTTCTTTTTGCCTGTCTTTGATTAGGAAGCTGCAAATACTCCAAAACACACCTTGGTACTCGGCATTGAAAGAAAGGTGATGTGTTGCAAAGGAAAGTGGAGTGATACCAAACATCCAAGCAGCTTAATGCCTCTCTGTATGTGTCACCACCAATAACTATCTTTTAACTAAATAGTTCGTGGCATTGAGTCCTCTCACACGCTAGTCATGGAGCTCACAGGGAGTCTGGTACATTTCGACATCTGCTATGAGAGCATCTTCACATTCATTAGCAATCCACACCAAGGAAATGTCAGCACCACTGCAGGTAAGGAAAACCTAAACAAAAGCAGTCCACTTTCAGCAGGTGTTATCTACCCCCTGACTTGTCATTTAAAATAGATGAGTTGTCTAAATAAAGAAGTTGAAAGGGAACTATAGCAACTCAAATTAGACTGTCTAGGCAAACCCCGCATTATAAACACTACTCAAGATTAAATTCCTTTTGCTCTGCTCCGCATCTCAAATGTTTTCATAAGAAGCATTGTTTATAAGAAAAATGTTTCTATAAAGAAAAAAAATCCACCACTACTTGAGAATTTGCAGTCATCAGAACTGGAATTTGCGTTGTGGAGGCGTCAGGATAAGACTGGTGTGACTGGTACCCTCCGCTCCCAATCCCTTGTAAAGTGCTTAGCATAACTAGCACCATTTTATAAGGCAAGCAGCCATTCTCTTTGACTGAGCAGGTTACATACTCATTCCCTTTCCCCTTATTATAAGTCCCTGAAGGGCATGCAAACTAAACAGACAAATCAAACAGATTTCTTTTTCCCCTCCCTACCAGTGTGAAGATTCCTGGGCACCAGGCTGATTACTTCCTCCCTTACTAGCTGTGAAAGTACCAGGCACCCAGTCAACCCGGTGGTGGTGACGACCCCATCACAGAATAGAGAAGAATAACAGCACACAGAGCACTCTCAATAAAATCAAGCAGTTACAAGTCCTGAGTGGGGAACTTGGATCAGAGCTGCTGCTGGACAGCAAGACCTGTGACCCCCAGTGGCCAGGGATGCCTCCACCTTCATCTGCTCCCTCTGATGATTGAGTGACTTGTATGCTTTCATATGATTTTCAAGTCTAGATTATGATTGTTATATTGATGGACCAAACCATGTGCTAAGGTTTTACCCAATCTGCAGAGGGTCCAGCTGATTAGAAACAGTAATTTCAGCTGTATTATAAATTCTGTATTACTTGAGTGATTAGAAAACATGAGTCATCTAGGTGATTAGAAATCATAAGTTGTCATATTATAAATTCTGTATTACACTACTCATAAATTGTACTATACTGATTCTGCTTGTAGAAATCATTTGCCATTCTAATCATAAGTTCTGTGCTATTCTAATTATAATATCTTGCTAAGAAAATAAAGCCTTGTACCAATGTTTTAATGCCATCATCATCCTGCCAAGGATCACCGAAAGAACCTGCCTGCCGCCTTAGTGTTGGGTGGCAACTGGCAAGCTTGATTAACAGATTCTTCGGAGTAAATAGATGTTATTCTCTGGTACAGAATTTACTGCTCACACACTGCAAAATTATCCTGCTCACGTGTGCTAAAAAAGAAGGGTATAGGGAGGGGGGGTGTGAAACAACCAACACACAGAGATAATAAATACAGCTGAATCTAAACTAAACAAGTAAATAAGCTAAAAACATTCAGTTTTGACCCCAAAACACATGGAATTTCTCATAAAATATGCTACTTAAAAACTAAGATATGTGAATTCGAATGGGTATCAAATATGAAATGCAAACCAAGTATCTCTGTTCCAGTGTGCAGAACTGTTTTCCTCACAAGTCCCACAGTTTTCAGGCCTGCCTGGGGTATCTTATCAGTTTATATACCTAGTTCACTTATCCCTTCATTATCACTTTTCCAAGGTTGTGATTATGAAGTAATATAAAGTATTGCAGTTTAAGAGATTAATGAACTAATGAGTACAAAACCAAGCTTAGCAGTGAAAAGTCAAGTTTTATACCTGGAACAATCTCTCCTCTCAACCATGTTACCTTTCATATGAGCTGCCATTGTTAAAAAAAAGTGAAACAAGGCATTATGTGTAAGGGTAAAATAAACTATACTCTGTTTCACTATTAATTTTACTATAATTTACAAAAGTCGTGGAATAGGAATTGGGAATTCAATGCCACCAATAAATAGCATGTACCAGGTCAGATAGCAAAGCCTAGCTGTACTCACCTAATGAACACCTAAAATGCCTCCACTTTCATATCAGTATATAAAGGCAACTTGTGAATTCACCAAACCTACAGTCTAGAAGATATGTGTGCCACTGAACAATGAGCAAGTACCATTACACATAATAGTCCATTACTTAAAAGGATTTAAAGGAATACTTTTCTTTGGGCATGATGAGAAAGACTGAAATAAATCCATTTGAGCCTAGCATCTAGGATTAAAAAGGGAAGATCTCTGTTAGGTTGTCATTACGTTAGATTATATAAAAGAATATGCTGGCAGGAGTGTGGATCATCTATAAAGGTTCTCTGAGAAGACTCCTGAGAAGACCAAAACAATGAACTGAGACACATGTAATAATGGCACGTATGTAAAAGGTATTATTATCTGTTAAACTAGCTCAAAAGAACTTGCAGCAGACTTTTTCACCCACGCTGCTGCTGCTTTTATGGCATGGTCGGCAGCAGAGCTGTGCTGCACAGCCACCCAGCTGGCACACTGCAGGCAGGAGTCAGCTCCTCTTGTACAATCACACTAGGGCCCTCATGTGATAAGGAGAAATGTGGATGTACTGTACTTGATGTGAATGAATCCAACCGATCCCTATTCATTCTGCATTTCCCCAACAAAAGGCATGAAAAAGACTTGAAGAGAAGGATAAGACTTGGTTTAAGAATTTATTACAAACATTGAAATGGATTTTGTCTGTCGTGTTATCTTTCATCCTCACAATGTAGATCAGATTTTCAGGTAATAAAGTAAACCTCTTCATTTGGGCTTTTTTTTTTTTTTTTTTTTGAGTTACAGTTGTACCAAAACCTTGCAATCCAATTCACAGAACCAAAAGGGATATGAAAGAACATTCTGCATAAAACTGAGGCAGTTTCTTGCTGTCTTAATATGCTGTGGTTAGGTCAAAGCCTGATGACCTAACAGGTCTCACTTTTTTTAATTTAAACTTTTTCTCAGCATTCACACAGTGTTACACAGGGGAAAAAATAAAGAATTAAAAAAAAAATAAAACAAAACAAAACCAAACCAAAGTAAAACAAAGAAAAAAACCCTTGAAGTACATGTTAGAGGTCTTAACAATTTCTGGCTTTACAGGGTTTTTATCAAAATAGGTGAATTTTATATTTTATATAAAGTGTATTTTCCCACATTACTTCTTACAATATACTTCTTAAACATCTTTTCTTTCTATTTTAAATCATGGACTTCAAACTATCTATTTGCAAAAAAGGAAAAAAAAAAAAAAGAAAAAAAAAAAGAAAAATTACAAAAGTCCCCATGGCTTTTGTAGAAGATAGGGTTTCTACAAGAAAACCAGGAGATCCTCCTCTACCCCATTAGCCCTCCAGAAAGCATTCCAGCAGGGGCATTTCTTTTTTCCTTCACTGATCTGAAGCATGAACACTTCACTCAGACACATGCACCACAAAAAGTAGCTTTTATTTTTTTCCTACATTCATTTGAAAAGCTGCTGAAATAAACTTCCTTATCATTCAATCAGCTGCATAACAAAAGAACATTGGGTAACAACTCTCAATTTAAACCAAAGAAGCTTATCCAGAAGAGAAAGGGAAAGCTGACATCATTCTTTCCTTCAAAGTTTTGTATCCAAATTTGTTGTTTCAAAGGTCTAGAGTTTATCCTAGCATGAACAGTCCACACTAGAGTTTCACAGGAAAATTTTAACAGTAGTACTTTAAAAGGATCAACAATGCAATTTAGAAATACACGTATCAGGATTCAGTTCTTAAGGGCAAAGCCTCCCATCAAACACAAGAGAAATTAAAAATTTCCAGAGAGAGAAAAAAAAAAGAGAAATAACCCACAAAGGATGAAGTATTTGAAGTTAGAGGGAAATAAAAAAAGAACACCAACATGCACTTAGGTCTATTCCATTGCATTTTGGTTTAGAGCTAACAGAGCAGTTTTGAAGTGAATACCCTCTCCTTGATCTTCCTCACTAAGGTTTTGCTTGCTTTGCAGAGCGGCTCTTGTGTGTGTGAAACAAACTTCTTTTGGAGGAACCTGAACTGGAAGTTCTGCCCCAGCAGAAACACACTCTAATCTCTGAAAGATGTAATGGTTCAGACCAGTTCTGCGTACAGGACTGCATTGTAGAGGCCTCAGCATTGACCGATTCACTCCCCTTATCTGCTTCCATTTCCCCAGAAACTTGTAGACCTAAACACAACTAAAATACTAATGAAATCCAGTGTTTAACGAATTTGTAATCTGCAAATATTCTCCATATCTGCCGTTCTGTTAGCAGGGACACTTTTGTCAGAGTTGTTTCCTAAATTTAAGATGCTCTTTGAAAGAGCAAAGATTCAACCAAGTATTTTTCTGCTGTTTCACACAAAGATACCACCAAAAATTGTTTCAAGCCATGGAATCACAGAACCACTTAGATTGAAAGTGTTCACTAAAGATCATTTAGTCCAATCCCCCAGCTCCCAACAGGGTCAGCTAAAGCAGGCTGCCCAGCCAGGTTTTGATTATGTCCACAGATGGGGACTCCAGAACCAATCCAGGCAACCTGTTGGAGTGTTTGAGCACCCTCAGAGTTAAAGTTTTCTTGTGTTAAGACTGAGATTCATCAGATTTAATTTGTGTCTGCTGCCTCTTGTCCTGTCCCTGGGCACTAATCAGAAGAGTCTGGCTCCCTCCTCTTCATTCCCTGTCATCGTGTAGTGTTACACACACTGGTAAGATCCCCCTGAGCCTTCTTTTCTCCAGACTGCATAGTCCCAGCTCTCAGCCTCAAATGAAGTATATTCCAGTCCCGTAAGCACCTCTGTAGCCACAGACACGCTGAAGTTTTGCAGGCTCATGCCTGAAATACAAAGCTGAGGGAAAACTCTGTTAAGAGAGACTCCCTGAAAAGGCTTATTTTGTCCAAGCTGAGACACAACCAGCAGGGCTGTTTTCTATTGCTTCTCATCTCCTCCTTACCTGCCCATCCAAACTTCATCCAGTCGGGAGTTTTCAGACCACCACAAAGAAAAGCCCTATAATAATACACTCTGAATAACATACCTGGAAGAAACAGCTATTTTGAACTACAGCTGTCTACACAACAAAGATTTATCAAAGAAGGGGGGAGAGAATCAAAATAAATTATCTTTTTGTATTAAGGAAGAAAAAAGTTAATCCAGCACTTAATATGAATCATAGTCTAAAACAGCAATGGCATCTTATCATAACAAATACAGGTGTATGACACTGCCTTAGAAATAAAGTTTCTCCTTCAACGTTCACAGATGTAAGGAAACATCTTCTTTCTCCAGCACTCTTCTAATACAGAATGAGTTATTCCTAATAAAACGCAAAATAAAAACAAAACCCCTTTTCTATCATACGTTCTACTATCTTTAAATACTTGATTATCTTACCTGGCCAGGTATTTTCAGAAAAGAAATACGGATTGTGATTTCATTCAACCTGTTGTTTCATCATCAACACAGAAACCATTGTTCAATATGCATACAAATCTTGATATCTCTGAGGCAAAACTCACACTGGAAATGGCTCTGCATAGCTACACAAGAACTTGATACCTTGTATTGACTGTGGACCAAAAGTTACTTTACCAGGGTATCATCTGAACTGCACAGAACTCTGCTTAATTATAGAATGGTTTGGGTTGGAAAGGACCTTAAGATTATCTAGTTCCAACCCCCTGCCATGGGCAGGAACACCTCACCCTAGACTACGTCATCCAAGGCTCTGTCCAGCCTGGCCCTGAACACTTCCACAAGCATTTACTACTTGTTAGGAGCAACCCATTCCAGTGCCTCACCACCCTCACAGTAAAGAACTTCTTCATTATATCTAACCTGAATCTCCACTGTTTCAGTTTAAACCCGTTACCCCTTGTCTTATCACTTGTCCCTGATGAAGAGTCGCTCTCCAGCATCCTTGTAGGCCCCCTTCAGATATTGGAGGGCTGCTATGAGGTCTCCATGCAGCCATGTCCAGGCTGAACAGCCCCACCTTTCTCAGCCTGTCTTCATACGGAAGGTGCTCCAGCCCCCTGATGATCCTCGTGGCCCTCCTCTGGACTTGTTCCAACAGCTCCATGTCCTTCTTATGTTGAGGACACCAGAACTGTGCACAATACACCAAGTGAGGTCTCACAAGAGTAGAGCAGAGAGGCAGGATCACCTCCTCTGACCTGCTGGTCACGCTTCTTTTGATGCAGCCCAGGGTACGGTTGGCTTTCTGGGCTGTGAGCACACACTGAAGCCGGTTCATGTTAAGTTTCAAATCGACCAACACCCCCAAGTCCTTCTCTGCAGGGCTGTTCTGAAGCACTTCTCTGCTCAACCTGTAGCTGTGGCTGGGAGTTAAGCTATGCTTAACTCCACCTTATACAAGTAGGATATATTGAAGATTTGCTATGCTGAACCTGATTTCCTGCCCAGAAAAAAGCTGTTAAAAGAGAACTACTGTTCTTTTCTGAAGTAGCACTATAAACAAACGCTGGTGTTGATTTAGTTGGCATATTTTATTGTTTCTCGTTTAGTCTGAAAGTAAACACTTGGAACAATTCCAATACCATGTATGCAATATTTTCCAAGTCTTCCGGATGTCACCACATAGTGCATCATTCTCTTCTGCGAATGAAGGGCAGCAATCTATGAAAACAAAGGCAGTATTGCCACTGCACTGTCATGAAGATCTCTAATTAATACTGCAGTGTCGAGCTACAAAGCATCTTCAGCTAGTTCACCCCAACAGAACATGCCTGCTAGAATGTGAGTCTATTGTGGCCACACACTAGAAGCAAAAAACTTAGCTATTTCTGTCCTCCTTCTCATGAAGCAATAAAAGAGTTGGAGCAATATAAATGCTACGATAGCATAAAGTTTTCATCAGGTGATTTTAATCTAACTCTAATGAAGATCCTAATATTAGCCCAAAGTGGTTCAGAGGCTGGAAACACAAGACACTAACAGGAATAAATTGTAAGTTTAAGTCCAGTCTCCATAATAAAATGTCTTCAAAGCAGAAGTAAGAACAGAAAAGCAACTTTATAACTGAATTGTGATCCTTCTGAATATGTTTGTTCTCTTAAAACAATAGCTCAAGCTTATGATTTTTGTCCATATTACTCATACAAGACAGAAACAGTGATCCACAAGTAAATACACAATATTTTCTGGTATGTTAAATTGACAATTTTTGTACCACCTCGCTGAAGCAGGTATACTTGACATATAGTATATGCCAATCTGTAATAATTACTTGTTCCTATTAAGAAACGCCTCAGACATTCAAAATTGATCTTGACCTTCAAGATCTTTAAGTTCACCCTACTTGTGAAAGCATGACTAGGAACAATGAAAAGCTTCCAATCTTCAGTCTGCTTCTGATCCTCATTTCTCTTTAACTGTGTTAGCACTGCTCAGCTTAAAAAGCTATGTAACATCATCACTACATCAGCCTTACAGGACATCCTCAAATTTCACCTATATTTCACTACTAGTCAGAATACCTCAGAGGCCATTAGACATCCACAGGAATAATTAGGCTGATAAAATAATTCACAGACTGTTAATTGTAAAGACAAAGGATTAACGGAAACAGCTAACTTATCATACTGGGGTTTTGCCAAACTGCTGGGTAAGTCACATACCTAGTCAGATACTGGAAAAGGGTAAAGGATCAGAAACATTAGCTCCACCAATGTCACAAACTTAATACTTTAGCTAACAAATGAAGAACACTTCAAATTTTTCACTGAGCTTACCTTGGGAACAAGCTGCAGGATTGTCACAAACAGCAACCCTGGAAAATCACACCTGGGAATTGTTCAGAAGGACTCTAAAAACCCACCACCTTCATCAGCTTTATTAGCATCTCACCATTGCCCTGAAACCGTGTACAAAACAGTCACCAGTCGGCTGAAGTCTACCTAAATGCCAGGAAGCGTGCACTCTTCTCCATGAAGATTAAGCTTCTTCCCCTTTACTGACATCCCTCAACTATCTCTCTCTCCTGAAAGGCAGCCAACTCTCATAAAGCAACTCTGACTTGACAGCAGCTTCCGGAAAATTTAGGTTCCTCCTGCACTGTCGGGTACCACATGATTGCTTGTTTCTCCCTGTATATTCTCTTTTTTTTCCTCATTACTACGTTTTCTGCCCCAGCACAGGGTGGTGGGGATTTTTCTGCATCTTTTTAGTCTACTGCACCTAGTGCCCCAGGCCCATGTTAAACACCACGGCATGGTCTCCAGCAACTGGCACTTTACAGGAAAAGCAGGTGGTAGAGAGAAGTAAGAGCTGCATCACCACCACAGAACCCTAAAGCAGGCAAGGGAAGACAGCAGTCAAACCCCATTAAAGAAGGCAAGAGACAAGCACTAAACATGTACTGGTTGCTTCAGTTACAGAGTTGATCCCATAACTACACAGAACCTAGTATTGTGCATATAGAGACTGATAAGAAGGAAAAATAAGTTTTAAAGCAATTCTTCTCTCAAGGATTTCATATCAGCATTGCTTCATTCTGCCACTCCTGGATGGTAACATTCTTACACCCATAAGCTTCAACTATGTAATTTTTTTGCACACCCAAAGAGCTTCAAACATAGCAAGAAACAGGGAAATCTAGCAGAACTGTCAGTATTTCATCCTACCAGCAAGGCTGTGCTGCAAAGGAAGAAATAAGTAAAAACCCACTCATACAAAAAAGCTAATTATTAATTTACACAAGGTAAGCAATATCAGCTTCTGTCAAGTGTGATTTCCTGGGGTGAGGGGAGAGGAGGGCAAAACTTCGCTTTTAATTTCAGGCATCAGTAAATTTCCTAGTGACACACTTACATTCCATGTTCCTCAAGCAGATTGCTCCTCTGCTGCTCAGTACTATCCTAGCGACTTCAGCAAACCCAAGAAGTTAACAAGACTAACTAACTTTACTTGATTTTTCATGTCCATTCTTCAAATGCCAAGAATTGCTATTATTCCTGGAAATAAAACTAGCTTCTATCTACTACTGCCTTATACTTCTGAATTATTTTGGAAGGGGGGAAAGGGGAAGAGAGAAAGAACCAAAAGTGTCACACGAAAATGAAATATGGCCTACACATGTAGCCACTATATGAGCCACCCACATGTCCTTTGCAAGGAGAGCTCACTTTTTTTTCCCCTCAAGCCAACCAGAACAGATGTGGTTTTGTCTCCATTTGACAAACAGATTCTGGAAAAAAAAACCAAAAACAAACAACTGGTCTCTGACCTAAGGGAAAGTGATTCTTCACTGAAGGAAAATAAAAAAGTAAAACAGTTCTAATGTTCTTTCAGAGCAACGCATCACCCAACCTAAAACTGCTCTCCCAGGTCTGAACTTGTCCCCTGCTACCAAGCATTGGTTCCAATTTGAAGATGCAAAGCGTTGCTGTTGTAAGGGTTAGTGAGAATCAAGATCATGCAATCCCTCCAAATTTCCACACAGTCACCAGCAGAACCGCTCCTCTTCTAGCACTGAAGGAACTCCTGTGAAGCCACAACTTTCCAGGTATCAAAGGCTTTTGACCTTACCTGTAGAAAAAAATTGGATGGAGGGAGAGAGAAAGCATAGGGACAGATGGGCCAAGCATAAAGGAGGTAGGCAGGTTCCAGGAACAGGAAAGCATAGCATACTTGCTGTAAATTATCATTACAGAGCACCAGCCAACTGCCTGATGTGTTGGTTACATACTCCTTTATCCCTCCAGTTAACAAATTAACTTTAAAACAAGCTTTATTTGCTGGTGACTTGCAATTGTGGGAAACCCAAAGCAAATTGCACTTAATTTTTATTTTTTTCATTCAGGTCTTGTCAGGAAGAAGATTAATTTTATTTTGCAAGCCTCCAATTGCACGAATTGTAATTTTTCTATTATACAACAAAGTTTTATCACTGAATGGCTCACAAAGCCTAACCTCTTCGAAGGAATGAGAACTATAGCCTTGCCTCAAATTTGGGTATTTCTAGAAATTTCATTTTTCAGAAACTTCAATTCAGAAAGTTCATTTTTGTTCAAAAAAAGTCAAGACAGAGCTCCCTTCCCCAACACTATTACTGCCGTGTGGAGACAAGGCAAATAATTAACAACTACGAGCTCTGCACTGCCTCATTAGCAGCACAGCATTGGAAGTGTTCTACATGGTATTTTTATATTGCACCATGACCATCTTTACTCTGACAACTGAATTAAAAGCCACTCCTTATTAAAATAATAGATGAGGACTTCACATTTCCACAGTTCTTCAAATGGTCATTAGCTGACAGAAAATCTTGACCAATTATTTCCCAAAATGTAAGATTTTAATTTACAAAATAATAAACTCTTCCTGTCTAGCTACAGTTGTAATAAGTTCCAATTAATGTTATGAAAACTGTATTTAATATGTGCATGTACAAAATGCTTAGGCTGCTGTGGTAACTTTAAAGATTTATGGTAAGGAATAGAATTGGCTTTGGAGCAGGATTAAGGCAGGCACATCTTTCTTTTTTACACAAAGTTTTAGAATAAAGATCTTAGGTAGCATTAAGTATTACTTATCAAATTATGCAGCTTCTTATGCAAGAATTACAGGGCTTTGGGAAATAAACCTCTGCAAGAACAAATGTCAAAGTTTATCATAGCTTTAGTTGTTACAGTGTGGTATTTCACTGAGCACAGTCCGATCTAATTTGCAACATATACATAAAAACTACTGTAAAAGAAAGCCCTTCAACTGCTTTTTCTAATTTAAAAAAAAAAAAAAAAAGGAAAAAAGAAAACACACACAAAAAAAACCTGATTAAGCACAGGGGTAAGAAATCTTGGAAAGCATGAATAAGAAGCAAGCATCTGATTAACAGAACAACATAGAACTGTAATGCTACCTCCAACTATAGAGAGGCTTTTCAAAACAGCATACACCAACTTGAACACCAGTTCTGAGCATCATAATCAGAGACCCCTCTGCAGAGTCAAAGATCTCTGACAGCAACAAACACAGGAGAGTCTACTCTCTGCCAGACAAGGAGCCATTAGCAATACACATGCTGCAGGGAAGGGGAAAAAAACAGTAAATAACATTCCATAGAAACACCAACAGAGACCCCAGAGCCATTAAACTGAGAGTGGCTCACATTCTGCTTACAATAAGAACTACAAAAAACAGCAAAACTGTCTTGAATGGTAACTTGTTCTACTCAAAATCCCAACACATCTGACTTAGCAACACTGCGCCTTACGAGGCAACAAACCGCAAGGCATTTTTTAGCTCAAATTTAGAAAGGCAAAACTAGACAAAAACCTCAGTTCAACTAAGGTAGCTTTTTTAATGAGTTGCAGCCAATAGATATAGATAATCCACCATGTAGAAGTAACCCTTTATTTTCCAACCAGTTCTGGCTGTTTTCTAGCCAAATTAATTTTTCACATCAGTTGCAACAGGACAGAAAATTTTAAAATTAAAGCTAGCACCCAGCCTAATCACGAGATAACCCACTGCTTCTCCAGAACAGAATCTTCCTTCCACAATTACCAACACAGGCTGACAAACAGTAAATTACATCCAGCAGAAGAACATCAACTCCAACGTAGCTTTCCAAAAACAAGGCAAAGCCACTTGTTCATATCCATTTAAGAAACCTTTTTAAAAACAAAACAAAACCAACAAAAACAAACAAAATAATGCTGCTTTCTCTCACCCATGTGATTTAGGGTTCTTTACAATCTGAAAGGTACAAATATAGTTTTAACACTATCCAATTTTCAGGTTTTTATATTGATTATTGGTTAAACACTTTTCTGTGGAGATTTATATTGTGTCTGAGGAGGAAAAAATCTTGCATATGTAAGTGACATAAATTCAGAAAAATCTATTTCAGTTATTTTATTCAGAATACTTGGCTACAAACCCAGTCTGAATGAGAAAATATCTTACAGTATTGCTTTTATTAGGGTTTTTTAAGCTAAGTTATATCCAGTTTATTTTAAAAAAAAAAAAAAGCACATACATTAAAATTCACTACACATTTTAACTTAATGCATTAAAATCATAGAAAGAGATCTCCCAAGTCTTTGCTAAATTAAACCTGTCTCTCCCTTAAGTGCAATTACAGTTCTTATCTCTGTAACTCCTAGCAGAGGGTTTCTTTGGATCCTCCTGTTCTAACAGTTAGGAAACCCCTTCTAACTCCCAAATCAGTTGGTGTATGAACAGCCTGTATCGATCTGAATTAATTTAAGAATTTCTTCTTTTCTTGACTCTCTACCCTATACGTTTACAGATAGAAATCAGAATGGTTTCTTCCTGCTCCAGAAAATATTTGTATACAGGAATTAACAGGAAGAGCCTCTTCCTCACATCACATCTCTCAATCACGCAGCCATGCAGCAAGTCAAATAGGGAATCTGATCCAACAGGAAACTGACCCAGCACAAGAACTAGTTCTCTGTCAGATTATGCGATCCTTTCAACAGCTGCCTGTTAGGGCAGATTAAATGGATCATGAAACCGCACACCAAGAGTTTATAAAGAACTGGCTAGCCACCTCGAAAATAAAACAAAGGTGGAACAATATCTCAGTTGAAGCACTCCTTAAAGGCAGCTAACAGACACTTGAATCTCTCAAACATCACAGAGGAAGCGACAGAAAAGGCAAAAAAGCTGTATAATTTGAAATGTGTATCATGTGCCCTTGGTTTTCAAAACAGCATTTGGCTGACACGGATGAACAGCAAGAAAAGTTCACATTCTCACAGAGAAAAACAGCAGAACTTCTCCAACCTGCTAAATCCACAGGATGGAGACACCCCACATGACCCACAAACTTTCACTTTCTGATCACAATCAAAACTTTTAAATTACCCCTAGAATAGGCCATTAAGTAATTCTGTATGTATGTTTTAGTTACTATGCAATATAAAGCCTATGCCATTGGGAAGTGTGATAAACCATCCTGGTGTACCTAACCCTGCTTACCTTTCCTCCTGCAAAGCCCACAAAGATGCTTCACTATGTTGTTATTTTTCTCATTTAATTGGCAAAGGGCTGTTGTAACTGAACTCATCCCTGAAGACACTATCCAGGGAGAGGTACGTAGTGCTTTCCTGAGGTGAATGGCTCTATTTCAGCAAGTGGTAACTACTCATGTTCACAACGCAATTAACCCTGGGATGGCCAATGCAGAGGGATATAAATTGCTGGTGAACCAAGTTCAGGCTGTATTATTCTCCTCTCCCCAGGAATAAAAAAGATGCTGTAAAAGTCCCTCGCTAGTTTCATTAAAAACAACAAAATTCATCCAACATCTCCAAAATTATATCCACATTTGGTCAAATGCATAGAATTTACAAGGGAGGACGTGGGGTGGGGTGTGTTTGTTTGGATTTTACTATTTTTAATAGTACTGAGACTAAATTTAGTCTCATCATGGGTCTCCTATAAGTTAAGACAACAAATACAAGGTGTTAATGAGAAAAGATGTAATTGACTAAGCACAAGATTTTTTTAAGTGGTACTAAACAAATAGTCAGTTTGAAAGTCATGTAAACAACCTAAGCTTAGTGAAAGTTCAACTGAAGTCAGCCAAATTAGGTATGTCCAAGGATTTGGTTCAATATAACCAGACCTTACTTTCCTCACTAGGCATTCACTTTAGTTAAAGAAATAATACCAACATTTAACAGCACCAGCAGGTAACTAGCAATAAAGTTTCACTACAGATAGGTATTTGCAATGCCAATTTCACATCCATCTGTACAATGGATGTATGCTTATATATAAAAATTTAGAAATACATTTTACGTATCAAAAGATGCAAGCTTTTAACTGGAAAGAAAGTGGGATTTTCTAAACTAAACTCTCACCCAGGCATTCACCCAGGTACTGCAACAGAAAATAACTACTATTTAAGTAACTCCTATGACTCATGTCATGCCCTAGACAAGGATTAATCCAACACCTTTGAGGCCTTTTTTACCTTAGAAGACGGACTTAGTCGTTAGCAAAGATGTATCTTATGCTAGCAGAATCACTTCCACTTGGATAATTAAGATCCATTCCTTAAACTGAGCAAAATAAAGTCCTCTGGCCTATAAACCCATGCCCATGCAGTGCCTCCACTGGCAGCACTTGCTTGATGCTGAGTACCAATGTGGTCCAAGCTAGCCACCTCCAAGGACCTGAACACCTGAACCCTCATCCCTCCTTAGTCCCTTTTCAGAACCTAACAAGTGCAAACAGAAATACAAAGGCTCCACCTGGGACCACAGAAAACCATCCCATTTTAAGGAAGAAGTACTTTTTTTAACTATTCTGTTTCTGCCTGTGGAAAATAGAAAATAAAAAACTTAATTACACAGCTGCGTACACACACCTTCCAGCCCAGATCAGTAACATCTAGTTCTGGTTGTCATCTGTCTGACAACAATCAGCAATGGGTGCACAACACTGAGAATAACCAACAGCATCAGCAGGTAAGACTTCTGGATTTTTTTCATTTAAGTAGCCTCATCTATAAGGAATAGCAATCACAGTCTTAGAGATGGCCTTCGACGTTTGCAGCATTTGCTAAAGATTTAAAATGTTACACACAAATAAAAGGAAGTTTTCTCAAAGTAGTTTATTAGCAACAAGCAACATCGAGGTCAGGATACGAAAAACTTTCCATCACACATACTGTTAACAACAGTCATCTTTTCACATGGTAAAACTCAAAACTACCCAACCCAAATGCAGGGGATAGAGGCTGAACACACCTGATCTGCACTAGTTGGACACATGAGCAAAGCACTGAAGCGCACTACCAGAAAACACCCTGCCTGCAGGGACCTGGGGATGGGGGTAGAAGACAGGTTGAACCTCACCCGCTGAACCGGGACAAAAGCCAGTTGGCTGGGGTGGAAGGGAGCTGAAACCCGCTGCTGGCCTATGTGCCACTGCCAGGCACAGGGAGGTGGGCCAAGAGGTGTAAGATTAAACAGGGAGGAAGAAAAGGGTTTGAGTATATATATGCATGAAAAAGAAAAATAAAATTAAAAAGAAGTCAGCACGATAGCAGCAGATACAGGGGTGAGATCCACCTCCCCCATAAAGCCACCGGAAAAATGCAGAGTAATCTAAGCGGATACATGCACACGTGTGCATCCACAGACCGACACATGCACACACACAAAGCACACAGAGCGCATCTGCGGAGTTGCCGGAGTCCCACCACAAGCCAGCAGGTCAGGGCTCAGGCAGTCACCGGTGCAGCGGGTGACGATGCACCACAGCACAACGACAGGGCAGCACCGGCGCCCTCCACCGGGCCGCACCGGGCGGGGCGCGGCGGGTTCTAGAAGGAGCCGCCGCCCCCCGGGGCCGCGCCGCCCGCCCGCTACCGGGCGGATAAAGTTTGCAGCAGCCGGCGGCGGCGCCACTGCAGTGCCGGGCGCGTCCGCCGCAGTGAGGGAGCCCAGCCTGCGGGAGGATAAGCGCGGGTAGGCCCGGGGCCGGCTAAGCGGCCGCCACGGCATCCCCTGCCTCCGCCCCGCGGCACCCCGCGCCGCACTCCCCGTTCTCCCGCTCCACTGACCGATAACCTCCTGCAGCTCGTAGGCGTCCCTGCAGATGGGCCAGCCGACGGCCGGGGCGGTGGGCGCTGGCGCCGGCTGGGGCTGCTGGACGTGGACCGGTGACTCGCCCTGCTCCGCCATGATGCTGCCGGAGCGCACAGACACCCGGCGACCTGCTTCAAACTTCCCTTCCAGCAACACCTTTCGGCCGCGCTGCCTCCCCGCGCAGCCGGCCGCCCGGCGGAGGGAGGAGGCAGGGCACCGAGGGGGAGGAGGCAGAGGCGGGCGCCGCCGCCGGCCGCGGCCGCTCGCCCCGCGCCACCGAGGGGAGAGCGAGAGCGGCGCTTGGGCCCGGCAGCTCCCAGCCGGTGTCACCGCCGCGGTGGTCGCCCCCTTCATGCGCCCTTGCCTGAGGGAGAAGCGCGGGCGCTGCGGCGGGGGGCTCCGCTGACCCCGGCGGCTCGTAACCTGCCGACCGCATCCCCGGCCATCGTCCTTCCCCGCTCATCCCGCGGCTCTGCGGGAGGCAATCTGCGGCTGGAAGCGCTGCGAGGGGCGGCGGGCCGATCCCTGCCGGCAGGACCCCGGGCACCCTTCTGGGCCGGGCCGGGCCGACGCTGAGCGCGGGGGCCAGGGAAAGGCTTGAGGGAAGCCACATCGCATGGCCGGGATGCCGGGAAGCACCTCTTAGGCCGGTAACATAAGCACGCAGGCATCTCTGGAGCACTGCTCTCAGGTGTTACTGCCGAAAGCACTGCTGCTGCGAGGTTTCTTGTATTTAAATTTGAGGACTTGAAAAAAGCATTTGCTTTCATCAGTGATGAGGGCTGCGGTCCTGCAAAGCGGTTAAGTCGCCATTTGACCTGAGTGGCCCGTTCAAGGGAGGGTAGCAGAGGCGCACCATGTCGCCTCGGTGCTGACACTGCCTCAGCTCACACCTCTGAGAGGGGCTGCTCACTGAGAAGTGTCCCCCTTGGCTTACCGGAAAGAACCGAGTGATTTAAACAGATACTCAAGACGAAAATCAGAATTACTAAATTTATCTACTGCTTCCCATTGCACAAGAGGAAAAAAAAGTTAGATGAAACTGCTGTTATTTTTTTCTTTTCACCGTATTAGTAGTGTCAGTGTTTGTGTAATATCAGCAGGATTTTACTTACTAGGAAATATATCAGAAAATAGCTCTTTGTGCAGTCTGAAGTCTCACTTGTACTTTGAATGCTCTATATTTTAAGATTCATGGAAATCTGGAAGAGTGGGAAGAAAAGATTTCGATAGATTTTAAAATCTTCCTACTACAGCAGGAATTTAAGGTAATTAGAACTAATAATGAAAATACAGGAGCAGGAAAGCTTTCAAAGTCAGCACTGATTAAAAGCAGAACTGAATCTCATAAATTGTTAGGAAGGATGATGGAGTGTGATTTAAAGTCATGAAAAGAAACACATAACACAGTCTGTTAGATACTTGATTCAGTCCTGGTTTGGTTCAGGATACCCCTTTTTTACTAACTAAACTTTTTTTGCATAGCTTATTCAGTGAAGACTCAGTTAATAGAAGGTTATTCCAAAAAGGAAAGCAAGTTACTTCTGTTTTTCTGTGTTTTGAGAAAGCTGAATGAAGCATAAACTCACCACCACTGACTGCTTAACATTTCATCAAAAGGTGTAGCAGCAACTTGCAAATATGGAATCATTTGTGCACTGAACTTCCATTTTCTCACAAGCAACAGGTAAGCTCAGTATAGAGGCTCCTAGTAGTAGAAAAAAACCTTGCACATTTTTGTGCTAAACTAATGATTCAGCTCAATCTCATTTTTAAAAGGTAGGTGATTAAAATATTTTCATGTATACACATTAGGAGTTATCTGCCACAAAGCTAAAGATCAAGACTTCAAAGAGCAAGTATTAAACTGTCATTCAATATTAAGCTTAATGCCAAGACTAGACAAACTTGTTAGTAGAGAAGACCATTCTGCCAGTAGTAGCATGAAAAAATGTAAGACAGCAACAGCACAGGCCAAATCAATCAGCACAGAAAAATGGGTTACTCACTATTGATGGAAAACAGCCAACTTCTCCATCTGTACTCAGCTGTTACGGGTGGTGGCAGTGGGGTAGGGAGTGGTTTGCTCCTGAGTCGTGAATTTCTGTGATGCTCCTGCCATATCACTGTACGAACTGCTGAACTGCTGCCTCAGATCTGATACCATTATAGTACTTCTTGTCCTGATTATTGTCCCAGTTTGTCCCACTAATCCTACAAATTTGGGAATTTCTAGACTGCACCTGCACTCTAATTGAAAAGAACAGCTTTTACGTGAAGAACTTCATAGGATAGCAATTTTATAAACAGTGGGAGTTGTGGGAAATGTTCCATGCATTCAGGTTAAAACTCAAAAAGAATATCAGAGCCTCAAAGTCGGGTAAAATAGAGAAGCTTTGAAAGCAACAGCAAGACCTTGAAGCAGTTGGGCCGTGCCAGTAGGTCAAGCTGCCGTCTAAAAGTAGGTCCCCTGCTGGAGACAAAGGAGAAGAGCCCTGTGGTACTGAAGGCTCTGCTGCTGAAAGCATTACAGGCACTACAGTTCTTCCACAAGGGTTTTCAGACACCTGAAAGAATAGCAGTCTGCAGCTTTTGGAGATTCCAGAAATTTTTGGAGAATTCCAGAAAAAAGCTAGGACTCCCCCCCCCCATCTACGAGAAGGGCTGAAAGGAGGATCCAGGAAATTATCAGTGCCTGGGAAGATTATGGAGTGAATCTTCCTGGGGTCAAACCAAAGACGTGATTGGGAAAAGCCAGCACGGATTCACCAGGGGCAAATCCTGCTTGACAAACCTGATCGCCTACAACAAAGTAACCTGCTTGTTAATGCGGGGTGAGCGGTTGACGCTGTCTGCCTGGATTTCTGTGAGGCATTTGACATGATTTCCCACAGCAATGGTACATAGACTAGTAGCACGCACAATGCATAGCACCTACCCACTCTTTTATTCTTTTTTTTTTTAGCCTTAATATTACAGTTATGACCATCACATGGTATAGCACAGATCTCTGCAATTATATACATAAAGTTTGAAAGCCTCTAATTTGGTAGCAGTGAGGGATGGCTGTGCTTTAAATGACATCATGAAATATAAAGGCTGATGCAACAGCAGCTAGTGCTAATGGGAGTGGACTAAATGCTTTCAACCTCCCTTTTTCTTCCAGTGAATGCATAGTTAAATAGCTAACGTGCCCATTACTGTCACTAGGACGCTTGTTTTCATCAAAGGTTGCAGCATAGGTTAGTTTCAGCTCACACAGAAGACAGGAGAATCTTCTTGGCAATTCACATTACAAAAAGCATCTTAATACACTGGAGAATCTTTGGTTCAAAATTCACTGCCAGCTGTGTTCTTACTAACTCTTACTGAAGTTAATGTGTATCACAGCATAGTGACCTTACAAAATAAACTACTTTTATTTTTTTTCCTAGGTTGAAGGCCTTCATGTCTTTTTCTCTTTTCTCCCCCTCTCCGCCTCGTAAACCTTTGCAAGCTGTTCTACTCAGCATATTTTACTCCTTAAACTCTGGTAAGAAGATTTTGTGTTGTGGGTATTAATGATTGTTGAACCAGTAACCATTGAACTAGAGTTTGTTATACAGTCAAATGGGCCTTTTAATTATTTCTTCTATACCATACCCCAAGCTGTTACTAGTCCTTGCAATAGAATCTTCCATTGCCTTTCTGGTAAGTACAGTGAGTGTCACAAAACTTGCCACTGTGATTAGTGACTCTTTCTATTAGAAACAGAATTAAGTAGTTAGCTTTCATGTGAATACTAAAGCTTTTTAAGTATTTTCTTACTTGACCATCCTATTTGTTAGGCCACAGATACGGGAAATGCTCACATCTTTGTCTCATCCACTTTGAATGTGAGTAGCCTTGACAGGCATATTGAAGGCATCACTTAAAGTAATCATGGAGCCTATGTGAACTGCTCTGCAGAGCTGGAGAGCAGATGCAGCCCCTGTCTCGATAGAGCCTGTTCCTCAATGTCATGGCTAGCATTGCATGGTAGGAACCACTGTTAGGGCAGTTAAGTCCTCACATCCTTCCCATCCAGCTTTGCAGATGAGATTATGAGAATGCATTTGCAATTAACTTGCTATTGCTACCACACCAGCCAAAACTTGCAAATTACCAGCTTAAAAATGACTAGCTCATTCCAGTACCATAAGCACCAGTGGCTTATTTATTACCTAAATCATGATGGTCCACCAATGATTATACATTTCAAACATTCAAACTTCAGAACTGTGCATACATTCAGAATATTTACTCAGCAGCCATCCATATATTGGCAACAACAGCCTTTTTGCAACAAATGGCTTTTGGAACCTGCAGGAATCACAATTTCTGCTATGATAGTTTGAATGAACTTAGGATACAGTAACCATGAAGATGACAATGGACTAAAGATTATTGTTGCTTTTGAACTCCAGTTTAATATCATTAAGATGTTGTGAAGGTGTCTGCCTTTCTGAGGCTTTTAGCAGGAATGAACTCTCTGTAGCTGTGAATGGATAAAACTCAAGCATATAAAAGAGTTGATCTGTGAACCTCCATGGCTTTCATCACTGTAGGATATGAACAGCTCATGCATATTAATAAATTAATCTTCACATACCAAAAGGCTGGGGAATATAATTATCTCAATTTCACAACTGGAAACAGAGAAAGCTTTAGGGATTTGATAAAGGTATACAAGAAGTCTGTAGCAAAACTGGGAATCTAACATATTTTCTAAGGATGGGATTTCACACAGCCTCACAGCAAGATCAGGGACCTAATCTGTCTGACAGCTAATTCCTGGTTTGGTTCAGCTGAAAACATCAGCTAGTTCACCAGGCAGCCAAACAAGTGATGAAGGGGATAAACAGGAGAGACATGAGAAAAATGTGGCCAATAACAGGGAATAGGAAATGCCACCATTTAGGCAGGAGCACAGTTTTAGCTTTGTTAAATGATCATGAAATGACACTAAGTCTGACACAAATACCTTAATTATAAAAGGCTATTCATCATTTGAGTAAAAGACCCTAGCCTTTCCTCATTTTCTATTTATAGGATCAGGGAAAGAACGCTTCATGCTTTACTGGAAAGCTAGAAACTTCAATTCAGCAATGTTTATAAAGTGCTTTAGAATGTTTTCCTTTTAGTTTTGGGGATGTAAGCTGAAATGATTTTCTAACCTAAATGCCGTAAGTGTGCCTGTATAAGAAACCCAACCATTAAACAAAAACTTGTGGTCTTATTTAAAATTTCTTTTCTTTTTTTTTTATTTTCCTGGTGGAAAACCTGGGATCTGATAGGCAGTGTTTTCTGGGAAATCAAAATGGCAGTTAAAAAAAAAAAAAGGCAAAACCAAACCTTATTCATATTTTATATTTCTTTCCAGCATTATGATTTGCAAATGAGAAACTCAACCATCCAGAGCTGCTAACTAAATTTTCCCTCAAGTAATTCAACAAGATTCCCCATCCAGCTTGAGCATTTATAAAAAGCTCAGGCTCCTATCTCCCAGGGCAGCTTGGTCTGCTTTCACAGGACTAGCAGAGCTCTTCAACCTAGGTCATCCTCGAGGAAGAAAGCTGTTTAATGAGGAGCTCCTGCTTGAGCAAGGCATGTCAGGGAGCAGCGAGGGCTGCCTGCCCTGCTGGGGCTGAGGGCAGGTGAGCCAGGAGTTGTGGATGCCAGCGAGGCACCAGGGGCAGCGGCCTCACTGAGCATGGGGCATCCTGGCAGAACCCCAGCCAGGTGAGGGGCACATGCCCAGGGATGGCAGCCAGGGTTGGTGACAGTCTGCTGACCACCAGGTGAGACTGTAGGGACCAGGCAGGTCCAAGGTGCAGCTCAGAAGCTCAGTCAGCAAGGCAAGGTGAGGACCAGCAGGGTGCAAGACTGGGTACTACTACAGCATAGCAGGCTCAGACAAGGACCAAGCATAGCTATGGTGTAGCTCAGGCAAGGTCCACAGGCAAGGCCTGAGCTTGAACACAGCAGAAGACTCAGGTGAGGCAGCTCATAGCTCTTTCTTGCAACCTGGGTGTTTTCACAGCACCCTGGTTAGAGGTTGCAGTGCGGCACTATGTCCAAGCTGGCCTTAAGTACAGACAGCAAAACCCCTAGGAGTAGGGAGAGAGGTTGTAGATCCAGTTGGTGTGCTCAGAGCCCTGGCAACATTGCCTTAGCAACAAGAACTCTCTAGTGTTTCTCTCTTTCTGGGAGTGCTTGCCATACCCACCATTAATTTCCAGAGTCACAGGGCAGAGCAATCTACCAAAAGGGAAAAGTTCAGAGGTTGCCATCCTTTCCTGTTTATCAATTAAAGCTCACAAAGCTTCCTCACAAAGCTATAGAATAATGTCTGAAACAAAAATCTAGTAACAAATGAGTAGTCTCCATTCTAGGAAGATTAAAATGCTGGTTAAGGTAGTGAAAATAAAACTCAAATCTAAAGAAAAATCTCTCCTCCTCAGAACACTGAGGTGCTTTGAAGTTCCAAAATGCTCTAATTCCTTTCTCTGCTATCTGCAAGAAGAGCTAAACTGTACAGTAATAATCTCCTTGAATGTGAACAGTATTAAAAAAACCCCAAATGTTTGTTAACTCAAATATTTAAGATTTTAGTCTTCTTTAAAAGACCTTTAACAATTGTTTTGAATCTCACCATTTATGTAATTGAAGAAAAGGAGGCTTTAAATGTAGCGATATAAACAACATTATGTTCTAATGCATCCCTCATTGAGTTCAGGATTTCTTTAAAAATCTAATTTATCCATGAATGACAGAAACCTAAACTCACCAATGCTGTGCTTTTAATAGACAAGAAACAGAAATTAGGCAGTTTAGGTGCAACCTATTTTTAAATTTTACTGGCTTAGCATTAAAACAAACAAAACACCCCCCGCAGACATTATTCACAGATGCTGCACCATAAAAACCCTACATTTAGTATATACCACTAGGTATAACATGCCAAGAAAGCACTCCTAATTTTGTTTCAGCCATTACCAATAGTAGCTGTTATAGTGTTTAACGTGTCCTCTGCAAACACAGAGGATGCAAAGTCGTAGCTCTGACCTGGTACTCTGGCCAGTATGATTGCACCTAAAAAACTAGTTACAGCAGAAACTACACTTTGACTAGTTCTGTTTGCTATGCTTACATAGGGATGCTTATTGTACTAAAAGACAAATTTTGCCATGATACAGGAAGATATATTTGGAAAGGGTACCAGTAAAATGCAGTTTTATCCCTCTTGGTAAACAAGACCTAGCACAGGCACAACTTTGTCTTACCAGTGATTGCACCAACACGTGGCATAGTGCTGGTATGAAAATTCTCACTGATACAGGTCATACCACTGACACAAAGCGTCAGCTGAAGTAGTGTAGTTCTGGGATGTGGTCTTTGAGTGGCACCAGAGAGAGCTGTATGGGAAGAGGATGCTGCAAGCAAGGGGGGCAGGCACAGCTCGTTGTGGGATGTGTAGAACCCAGGGTGGATATTGCCGGGTGATAGCTAAAAGGCAAGAATAGTATCCGGTGGGTAGAATGGGGCAGCTGGAAGCTCTGGGAGAACTGAATATCCAGCAGTACAAAAGACAACAGCAAGATACTGAAACAGAGCTTTCATCTGAATCTGCATTGTCAGTGAAGAAAAAAAATCACCTTCTTAGAGTATCACCTCATTTCCTGTAGCAATTATAAACTCTTAACACATCATGCACATCACACCCTGTTTCCTTATAAATTTATTACAAAGTTGTATTACAAAGGCTTGAGCAATGTGCCACACATTTGAAATGTACGAGTGTGATGTCTTTTAACCACACGAAAGTGGAACTATAAGGGAATATTCAACCTAGGCTGTGCACTTTTAGGAACTTACTCTGTTTTCCTACAGTGGATTGGGTTGTGGCTGAAACTGTGAACAAAAACTTCATTCTTAGTCTTTCAGTAGTCCAAAATCTTGGCTCGCCTGCTGACGTGCTGAGACAACTGAAGCTGTTCACTTTAGGAAGAAATCTGCAGAGGGTGGAAAACACCCCGGTGTTCCATGTGGGACTGAGAACCAGCACAGCCCTGAGAGGAGAAAGGTGGCAGAGCTTAAAATCCAGAAAGACCTGCAGATGGTTCTAACAACAGTAGCACAAATGAATGCAATACCTAACATACTGAAAACAAATGCCATGAAAACCTTTGCTTCTGTGGGTGAACAAAAGTGAGAAGCAGGCAGATAAAAAATGATTAGACAAAAACTCCAGATGATTGACTTGAACAGTACATGGACTCTGACTGCCCAAAATATATCTGAAGAGCAGAACCTGCAAAGGTAAAGCCATTAGCATAGGTTGGTACAGGAGGTGCCCAACTCCGCTTACCAATTCTAGCGCAAGATCCCACCACTATGTCAACTTTTTTTAAAAGAGAGCAGAGTGCTGATCTTGAAGACGTTAGGGAAAACATGTATTAAATATTACAGGCTATGTGTGGATTTCAAAAGCAAATAAAAGAGTTAGTAAAATTTTGTATTGACCTCATTGTAGATTCTGTGATATCAGATTAACTGTGTAGGCTTGTGATATGCCATGGACACAACTTCAGTGGAGTCAAAAGAGTATGTCCTGGTGACAAAAAAAAAAGAAGGGCACGGGTAAAATTTTTATAGACTTGTTGACATTGATGGAAAAAATACATAATATTCTCAATTTCTTGGAACAGATGTGCTAAATGAGTATCTCAGCTGAGCAGCTGATTGACAAAGTCAGACTTGTTTAGCTAGATAAATACTCTAGGTTGCAGTTTACATGACACAAGTTTGAGCAGGTCACAATAAGTTTGGTCATCTTTTTCCCTTAATTCAGTAGATTGCTGAAAGTAATTTTAAAGTAATACCATCCGTGCTGAAAGGGATTGTAGTGAAATAGTGTCAGATTTCAGTTTCATTGATGCCGTATCCTGTTATTTAATAGTGCAAAGTATAATTTAACAATGAATGTGACAATGAATCATTGTTGGTAACCTGCAGATGATTTTGATCGAAAACTCCAAACTAGAATACTTACAATGGGAGAAGCTGGAGGCAGAAGAAAAGGTGGGATGTGCAAACCTATAGAAATAGAAAACCTCAAATAACAATGGTGGTGAGCACCTAGGAAATAAGTCGTCACAGATATCAGAGGTAACAGATAGGGTCATCTCCAGCCAGAGCACCCTACCCAGCTCCCAGAAAGGAGGAAGGCCAGACTCACACAGAACAAGATGTAAGAGTGATGGTTTGCTGCAGAACTGAGGCAAGGCCACCAAATCCCCTGACATAAAATGAGCAGAACAAATTAATTTTCTATATCACCAGTGACAGTGATATTTCAGCTGAGAATCACTGTCATGTTTTAGTTGCAAGCCATCAAAATAAGCTCCATTTATCACCTGGAAATTTCAAAAATACCCATCTATTTTTAAATATTGTCCAGGAAGAAAGTTGAAGCACTAAAATCAGCTAAAGACTTTCCTGTGGTCATTTGCACTACCTCAACTGAAGGGCAGGAACTCCCTTCTCTACTACAAGCTTTTTAAAACGTAGATATCTGAATGCATTCCAAGAGTCTATTAATACCGTGGTTAAGGAAGATGAAACAGGTTTTGTACTTGATTTTACATCTGAATAATTTTTCTCTAATAGGCAGAAACATGGTAGCCTTTAATAATGGGAAGGGAAATGAGTATTTCCTCTGCTACTTTGTCAGACAAGGAATGAAATGCGAGTTCTTTTTTGTTAATTCCCCCACGTCTCCCAGAAAGTGACAATACATAAAGGGCTTTTTGTTGTCTCTCCCTTAAAGGGAAAAATTTATGTTGTCTTTTTATTGTACTTCTGAAGTTACATAAGCATACTTTTCACTGCTTGAAATAGTGCAATATGTAAACTCAAAATATGTAGGAGTTATAACATTTTCAAGACATATTTCTTCTGGTGCAGTAAAACACTACTAATTTTAAGGAAGCAAACAACAGAAAAGGTTTCTTTCTACACTAATTGTGTGCATATTTATATTCTCTGAAAGAGTTCACCATATGAATGCTGTATTCAATAATTAAACAACAGCATATGTAGAGACAGAGAAATTAATACATTTATTTTTTAGATTCAGATCTTGTCTGCCAAATGTCTTAAAGAATAAGGACTTATACTTTCAATTAGTGCCTTAGATTCTGGATTGTAAAGTAAATTAACTACTCTAGGCTTACACAAGTCTTTCCTGCAGTATGAATAAAATAGGTTTGGTTTTGTTTGCTTAAATTAGCATTTGCACTGCAGACAGTACTAATCTTCTTCAAAGCTGCTTGGAGATTTTGGCAAAGTATTTATCCAACTGTGTAACTTCTATGATGCGCTAGTATATGAAATAGTCAAAAAACAGGAGTAAGAGTTTAAACCAGCTTAAATGGTTTTTACCCCCAACTGACCAATATTTCATATTATCAAAAAAAAACGGGGGGGGGGGGGGGGAGGGGAGGGGTGAGAAAAAACATTGCCAGGTACATTTGCAGAGAAGATAAAGGTGACTCACAAGAGATGCAGGACTCAGCCTGAGTGTCTAAGACCCACTGGCATCAGTACAAGTGAAGTATCAGCATATGGATGATGAGACACTTAGGAAACTGCCCCTGCTGACTGTGATGGACCCTGAGCTGGAAATCGTGCTGCTCACCCACTGTCACCATTAGGACTGTTTTCTTAGGGCATGTATGCTACCATATTTAAACACCTATGCACCCCAATGGCAACGTGAGGTCTCTGAACAAACCTTAAAACTCGTTATTACTTTTAAATGGAAATCTTACATTCTGCAGAGCTGGGCACTTATTCAAGTGCTAGATAAATATATCAGGCAAGCTTCCTTCAGCGAGGAGAATTGCAACCTGACACACACATTATGAATCAGGAAAGTAACCTGTATTGATTTGTATTAATGCTGATCTCACATTCCTTAGCAAGGTTCAGGTGACATTTCCATTCTCTTGATGAATTATAAGTTCATATCATTTGTAGAGGCAAGCCAGACAAACCCAAAGAACTATTACTTTCAAATGAGAGGTTTCATAACAGAAAGAGCCTGTGTTTTCTCAAGTTTTAAAGTATCTTTAACCTTGTGCCCCTGAAAGTTGCCAAGCTGGCTAGCCTTGATGCTAGAACCACTTGCTTAATGGAAGAGTAATGCTGCAGGCAGACAGACAGGCTTCCTCCAGCTGCAGAGTCAACACAGTCTCGGGCTCCACCACCCCATGTCTTCAGTCTCTCTGTAGAGAATGCCACCAAGCACCATTTAGCAGCAGCCCCAAACTTCAGTGAGACAATGAACTGACTTCAAAGCAGCTGCCACTCACTCAGCCAAGTGACAGGCCAGGTACACTCTGTAATCAGGGGCAATGGACCTATCTCATGGGCAGACTGTAAATTTCTAGATTCATAGATCAATTTTTAACTCCTGTTCTTGCCTACTCTTTGCTTTAAGTTCAGCTATCTAAGCAATTTGAAGAAGCTTGAATTATTTTTAGCAGATGGATGTGTACATCCTTCTGCTACTTGTAGTCTGTTCAGAGTCAGAGAGGTTTTGTTAGGCTATAGCTTATGTATATCTTTATATGTTCAGAAACAAGGTTGTGGGAGGGAGTGATCTCTTATCACTCTAACTGATACTGTTAGGGGATGAAGAGGAAAGACAAGGTTTCAGGTCACAAGTTCTTCAGTTCTGAAGCAGAAGCAGCAAGCTTGGAGATGGGTTAAGGTCAGAACTGGAGGCAGCTTGCAAAGACAGAAACCCCCCTTGCCTTCAGGAGAACGTTTTTAGGGCACAGCCACTGCAGTTCTGGCCTCTAAGTCTCATCCCAGGCTGCTTTCCAGAGATGAGTCTAGGAAGAGAAATGCATCATTTCACCACATACTAAAAATCATAAATTCAGTGCAGATAATTTTTGCCATACCGTGCCTGTTGTTGTTCCAGAGCTGCTGACTATCTACATCCTACAGCCCCAACAGCTTCTCGGCTGCCCTTCTTGCTGTCAGGCATCTGCGCTTTGCAGGTGCCAGTTACCCTTTTCCCTCAACTTGTTTAAAGTGTTTGAACTCCAAGTAGTTCTTCTCTACCTGTATTTTGTGTGAGGTTTAGTAACTCTGTTCCAGGAGAAGGAAGTCCAAACGAGTGTTGAAGCACTTGTTTATTCTCTCCAGCAGTATCAGTGCTCTATAAAAGATGTGATCTCTCATCTTTACCCCACCATAGTTTTACAATACCACTCCTTACTTTTCCACATACCTCAATTACTTTTCCCCATAGGCTATTTCTGGGATTTATCAGGGACCCGGTGAGTGCATGTGCAGTTAGGCATGTGCAAGGGAGAATACATCTTGTGTTTGGTTTTAGCACTGGCTGTATTTCTGGATGTGGAGCTTTTTGGAAGGTGACTATGTACAGTGTACAAGCTGTGTCTATCAGGGAGCAGCAAGGGCTGTCTGCCCTGTGAGGACAGGTGAGCCAGAAGCTGTGGGTGCCAGCAAGGCAGGAGGGGCAGTGGCCTCACTGAGCATGGGGCATCCTGGCAGAACCCCAGCCAGGTGAGGGGGACAGGCCCAGGGATGGCAGCCAGGGTTGGTGACAGTCTGCTGACCACCAGGTGAGACTGTAGGGACAGGGCAGGTTGAAGGTTGAGTCAGGAAGTCCAGACCACAAGACAGGGTCGGGATGGGGCAGGAACAAGTCTGGCACAGGCAAATCTGCAGTGTAGGCAAGGGCCTGGGGTTAGGCACAGTCTCCTCTCTAAGCTTAGGACCAGAGGCCCCAGGTGAGACATCTCACAGCTCTTCACATTAGGCTGGTCCAGGTCACCAAGCCATGCTGTATCAGAGTGGGCCTTGAGCACAGGCAGCGAAACCCCTGCAACAGGACATTGCCTGGTCATGCACTTAGGGCCCTGACAGTCCTATAGCTTCATTTTAACTCAGTTTTGTCCATTGAGAATTCAGCTTTGCAAAGGGTAGGGGCTGCTGGTGGGACCTATAGTCAAAAGAGAAGTGGTGCTCCTTGACATAGGTCTATCACATATAACAGAGCTCTGAAGTTTAGGAGCAGGACCTTGCAAGTGCTGTAATATTTGAACAGAAGACAATGCAGTTTAACATTTTCTACTACTTATGTTGTGCTTAATGGTGACCAAACTGAAAAAATCAGTGCTCATTTGTGTAATTATAGTGAAATTTTTCAACATTTTCATCACACACGAGTATCCAGACAGCTTACAGCTGTACCTGTCTCTTCCTAGCTCTGGAACATGACGAGATGAGATGGGAAGAGTGGCCAGAAATTGAGTGTCAACATAATGTTTCTCCCAGTGTCTATTCGCTCCTCTGCTGTTTTATTTATTTATACTCTTTATCCTATTCCCATCATGTTACCTGTTTTTAAGCTATCTTTCCTTGTCTTTTCCTTGTCTTAAAAAAACCCAAATAATTAGAGATTAACAGCAAAATCTGACTGCTGAGAACTATCATCTGAATCATTTTCCTTTAATCAGAAAGGACATCTCAATTCTTTTAAACAAGTCTTAGAAAAGATTGTATTCAAATGAACAGGAAGAAAGAACAGAGGGAGAGAGAATTGCTGAAGATACACTTGTTCAAGAAAGTTTTCAGTTTTCTTTGCACCAGCTTTATTCCCTGGTGTGTATGTGCATGCATAATGAACATGCAACATGATTTGGTTGGTATACAGTGCAGTGAAACAAATCTCTTTGTAAAAGAACTGCAAAACCAGAAGGATTGCTGATGTGAAGGCACTCAGGGAACTTGCAAGTTACTGGAATTAGCCTATCACCTTCTGTTCCTAACATTCACTTTGGAGGGTTAAATAGTTGTTTTGCACAACTTTTAGTGTTTTGCACTCTTTGGAAGTGCAAAAAATTTCCAATCTCACTACCATGCTGGCATACCAAAAAGATAAATCACTTCCACAGTTTATCTTTCTTCAAATACAGTATTTGACATGAAGAGTGGTTAGTTTAAACGATTTCTAATGCTTTGATTTTTCCTTCAAAAAGATACCCCTGTTAAGAGCCTACCCTCAGACTTCAAATGCTCCCCAGGCTGGAGAACAGACCCAGGTCTTCCCAGAAAAGCCCACTCGTCCTGCCTTTGTGGGCAAGTGAGACAAAAATAAAACAGATTGGCCAAAAAATTGCCCTTCTGTTACCACTCTGCTATAGTATGCTTGCTGAGACATGCCAGTGGCCATGGGAGCTACTGCTTGAGGCAGGGGCAGGCTGGGTTTTGCTCCCACTGAATGCCCTTGCATAGAGACAGCTTGTTCAGTCTGAGACAGGCATCAGCACTGCACCAGGTGCTGCCACGAGCAGGAAAGTCTTCCAGCCTGGCGCTATCGAACAGAGTAGGGCTGTGATTTTCTCTGATTGTACCAATAGTCCTTTGGCAAAGGAACTAATTAAATTAGGATGATGGCACTGAAATTTATATCCATTTCATTATTAAGTGACTTTATTAAGTCCTCAATCAGAAAGCAGGAATTGTTGACTACGTAACACTTGAAGTCATAAATTATCAAAATAGGAGCTGGGAATGACATAGCAACTTTTAATGAAATACCAACTCTGAAAATTATTTTGCCAGTTTTTCTTCATGGTGTATGTTTTAAATCTGTTTCTGGCTTTTACTGTAGAAGCACTTCAACATAGTTATCGTCTGCCACAAATTTTAAAATCAACTGCAATGTCATTATACCAACTAAAGTGACTGCCATAAAATTTAAATAGAAAAAATACTTCCTTTTCTGTTCCAGTCATCATTATTATGTTTCAAGTCTTGGAGAGAATGAGAGAAAGAAGTGAAAATGGAAATCACTTTATTTTCCAAAACCATGGAGTTGAAAGCATGTATTTATTTTAATCAGCATTATTGTAACTTCCACCAAGGTTATCTAAAACCTGTCTCTTGCCATTTGTCTGCATTTTGGTTTTGGAATACAATTTTGAGGGGTGGGGTGTCCCAGGAATTTGAGAGGGAATCACAGGTTCTGGCTCATGTCCCAAACCAATTGTTTTGTTCCTGACCAGCACTGGCTCCCATTTGGGAAGGCAATCAGAAAGTAACCCTGGGGATGAACACTGCTCTGCCTATCACAGTTATTTTAAAAAGGCAGATAGGGCCACAACAGATCAAAGCCTAATACCAGAGTGAGGTTCTTATACAAGATGCACGTATGCCTTCTTCAGCAGTAATGTAATTCACCTTCTCAACACCCAGGTAACAGAATAATGCTCTCTACCTCAATTGATAGTTCTAGTTGCACTTTTCTAACCTCTCTATGTTCCGTACAGTGACAGTCAAGTTTTCAGCTATTTTATTTCCCATTAAAATCCTGAGACCTGATTCCTGATGCCTAAATACAACTTCCCCCCCATTGTTGCTTAGGTATTTGTATCTCCCCTGCCTCTTACCCCTTCCAACCCTCAGTCTAGCCATCTTGGGTTCAGATGGCACCCAAATGCCTTCAGGTGCTCTTCTCACCTGAAATCTATCATCTCACAACAGTCTTTCAGCTATTCTTCTCCGAGACTAATCCAAGGTCCCAGATTACTTCTAAGATCAATGCTCATTTTACTTCTGCAATGAAAAGCAAACCATTGGGAACCAATCAACTGGTTCCTTAGAGGAAGGCTGAAGGTGGCAGCCAGGTGGCTGTGACCTGCCTGAGCTCCACAACAATGCAGAGGGACTGCCTGGGAACTCAAGCAGGTAGTTGCCGCTCTCCTTCACTCCTCCAGGCAATCAGACGTGTAAGAATTGATCTCTCATGTTTCCAGACCTTTTTCCTATGGTACTGGAGAGATAATTGCTTGTATGAATTTGATGTATTAAATTTTTAAGTATGTAATACTTATATCTTGTAGATAAAAGTATCAGGTAAAGCAATTTTACGTATGAACTTTACTTTTGATACTGAAATTGCAGAGGAATTTAGGGACACAATGCCTAAGGTACACAAAGAAACAGGCAGTAGGGTAGCCACTTGTCGTCTTGACTTTTCCACGAAACTGGATTTAAAAAAGGATGCTGTAGTCCCTTTGGTGATCAGATATACCACAGTACTTTCATAACCACTGCAATTTTAACATCTATAGCTGCATGTAAGGAAAAGAAGAAGAATCTACTCAGTCTCTTGACTGTTGAAGTACTTTCAGATTGCATTCAGAATCCCTTATTGAATCAACATCTTTTTAATTGGTCTTTGATCGTGGTCTTTTTCTGCAAAACCCCCTAACAATTCTTGAATTCTACTAACCCTATTCCAGTAGTTCAGAAGTCCTATCATACTTCTGTTACAACCTTAGTGGAATACATGTTTTCTTCAGTGAGTTTTGCAGGCTTCAACTAAAAATAAAGTGCTAAAATTTACAGAAATAATGCTGAGTCTGGAGCTGAAGAGTGATTCCTGGCTCTGTGTTCAGATCATGGCTCTATGCAGTTAAAAGCAGTGGTCTCAAGGGAATAGCAGTGCAAAACTGTTAGAGACAAATCTGCAATCAATAAGACCCCTTATTTGGACACTGGCAAAATATCAGTTTTTACAGCACAGTGGATAGCATACTTTTTCACAAGAGTTCCTACGTGCAAAACATACAGATTTTTTAATGCATGATTTTTTGGAATCGCAGAGGGAAAATTCAATAAATATTTTTCTTGCATCACATAATAGCAGGTAGTTTGCCAACTGATGCAGCCATCACATACTGCAAATCATTTATTTCCTGGCAGTTAACATCATTACCTGTGTGATTGCTTGGGCAAGCTTTTGGCTGTACACTCGTATTGTTTTAACTGATTTGGTCCTGTTTGATCCATGGTAACATGCCAATGAGACAGTGGTATGCTTTTCTGCTCTCAAATGTCCTCCTTTTCTATGCTTTGATCAACCTTTATGTCTCTGGTAATGAATTCACAGATTAGGTGAGCTTTTGCTTTTCCTAGAAAAAATTATTCAAATTTAAAAGGTGGAAATTTTTCTCTTCCCTCATAGTAAAAAGTGATCAATCAGCCTAGAAAAATTAAGTGCTGCTACTGGATTCTTAATTGTCTATGCCCTGATTAGCTGTCATTTCTATCTCTGACTTTCTGCTCTTGATTGGGTACTTATTATCACGGCTATACTGGGACACTGAACCCCTGCAGTTCCATGAATAATTAAAATATTTTAACTGTTTCAGAGAAGAATGAAAGCATCCACAACAAAAAAACAATTTTGAGAGGTGGGGTTTTTTTTGAGAGAGCTGTTACTCACCTCTCTACACTTGAAGCTCTCCCTTACATAAATAAGTAAATAATTTTTGAAGATGCCTGGCAAAATCAAATTGTAATGACAATTTAATCTGATACATCCATCACTGAGACTGCAGTCCATCCTTAAAGGAGAATGGCCTTGCTCACCAAATAGTGGTTTTCCGTCTCCATCTGCTATGATTATCCACTTTATATGGCTCAATCCCAATAGAAAAGGCCATCCTAGTTCAGAAAATATTGGCTACTAACCATGTAGAGACAGAGAGACTGCAGAAAATGTTGTCCTCCAAATTTAAGACAAGAACTTGAACCAATGTCTGGTCTGTATAGAGGAACAGATTTTTCTAAAAGAACTCAAAAAACAAGAAAGTGCACATCTGAATGCAGATTCCTTAAGGATTTGTTTAATTATTTTTGAAAGAATTGGAGGCTACATCTCATGCCCAAACTATAGCTGAAAACAAAATTCACAGTAAATTCAGGTAAAAGCAGCATTTGGTGTTTTGTGGTGGATTTCCAAATTCTACTTGATTATTATGTAAAGAATTATTTACAAGAACTCCTCCTTAAGACTATGTGATGTAAAACTCTACCTGACATGGCATAAAAAGTGTAGGACTGTTATTTACTTGTGTAGGTTTTTTTATTAATTTAATGAAGTACAGTTCTCCAGGAAACTTTCCAGTGAGATTTAAAAGTATCCTTCACTAATGGATGATTTAGCCACCTCTGTTGCTAGTTCTGCTTAGCAGCCCAGCCTCTGATCATCTGCCCTCTCATCTGTTTCCCACCTTGTTTTCAAAACTCTGCTCCAAGCAAGAGAAGTTAAATATGCTGATTTCTTGCCCTACATTTTTTGGGCATTCCCTAGTATGTCTTGGTATGTAACCATCTTAGTGGTGACTTTCCAAATTGTACAGTGGCACCAAGAAATGAAAAGACAACTAATTCTTGATAAGTGGTAACAGCAGCACAAAAGCAGCACATCAGCAGCTGAAGAAACAAAATTAGCCTCCTTTCTGTCCCTGCCCTGTTGATTCTATGTGTAAAGTTAATGTTACTTAGGAGTTTGTATCAATAAGATCAGAACAATATTTGTGAAAAAGTAAAATTCTCTGTCTTGACAAGAAAATATTTCTGTATTAGAAAATGTGTCTATTACAGAAAGTAATCAATGGTTGATTGTGTCTTGACTTCCATGAAAGGAAACAAAAGGATGCAAGATGCCTTAGTCCTCTTATGCTACAAACTAGAAGGAAACCAGTTGATACTACACCCTCTGTTCCTAAGGTGGCCAGAAAATACCAGTTCCCAGAAGTCTGTGCAAATGCAGCTTTAACTTCCCATGTACTTCAGCCTTCCAGATGAAAGTCATCAAGTCCTCCTACATGAAGACCATATTTGGTGGGAGGCAGAGTGAGGTTTGGTATCTGCTGTGCTCAGAATTGATTTGCTAGAAAGAGACTAAGATAAACACAAACATTCCAGAGGGACAGCCAAATGCATGTAGTGCCACTGACTGTAGGTCAGACCTGACGAGCAGTAATTTCAAAGGTTTGAATGTGAAAAGAATAGGAAATCTCTTCCCCACTTTTTATAAATGGGTGAAGTCAAACATGCCATTTTATAGGTTCCATCTCAAATACATTGGAAGATGCTGTTCCTTCAGGATAATGAGCTGCTCATAACAAGGTGAAAGTTCCCTTTCCATGTGCATGTGGGCTTGGCAGCACTGTGCCTAAGTTACTCATTGTGAAAGCTAATTCAACAGGATAGACACAAGAGGAACTCGCTCACAGCTATGTGGCAGCACCATTCACATTTCTGTGGTTTCAATAGCTCTTCCCAGCAGTATGCTCCATTTCATATCTGGATTAGGATCTACCCTGGTGAAATTAGATCTTAATTAAAAATATTAAACATTGAATATAGATCAAATATTGCAGTGCCACAGAAGAAAGAATACTGGGAATTTGCCAACGTTATGTAAAGTGATTTTCAAATCAAATACATTTTCAGACTATACATCTAAATTGAGATCAATGAGCTTATTTTATACTGGGAAAAAAAAGAGGGTTTTTCCTTAAATAGCAGTTTTCCATTGTAGGACGTAATAACCTTGAACGTTTAAGTTAGCGGGAGATGTTTTTCATTTGACCCAAACGGCGTTAAGTTCAAGCTGCTACTCAAGATACGTATTCAGCAAAATACATTAGGTTTTTAACACATAGATAATAAGGCTCAATATTACATCTATTGAAGATGACAAGATGTCTCAGGAAAAAACAGCTTTTAGTGCACACATGAATTAATTTAGGCATCCTTGGAACTGTATGACCAATATGGCAGTCCAGCATCTCTAATTGGTTGCAAATGAAAAAACCTGTGTCTGCTCCGAAAGAAAGTTTGTATTTGGCCATGAGAGCATAGACATCCTTCCCAGCTCTTGAAAAAGATAGATATATGTAATAAAGCACATGAGCTACCAAATTAGATTGTCAGTAATGCATATCTTAAAAGGACCCTGAATATGCATTGTAACATGGGCAATAAAATATATTTGTAAGAACCTGTCAGTAAATAGGAGAAATTCACACATCAGAAAATATGAAGGGTGTCTGCCTCAAGTATGCAAGGTTAACTATTCAGTTTTAATTTCAGAGTCTATTTTTGCCTTCATGTATGAGCACTAATATAAATGGATGAATGGGGAAGTGCTAACTGATGATAATAAGAAAATATTAAAACAATAGTGGCTGAAGATACTTCTTTATAAACATCTTTTATGGTACACTGGCATTGATTTCTTAGTACTGAGCTATCCTAAAGGGATACAGTGAGACCTGCTTAATATTTGCATCACATTATGTCTAGGTGAAAAAAGCTAACAGAATCCTAAATTATTAGTGCCCACATGTCTTCTGCACTGTGACTTATGAGGAACTGTCCAGGTTGCCATAAAGCATTACAGGGAAACACAGGGATATGGGCTGATGCACCATCTCATCAATTTGCACCCAAGTCTTGTTTCTAATAACAGTTTTCTTCCAAATTACTGACAGTCAAAAATATATATATGGTACCAGTATTGTATCTCTGAAGTTCTTGACTTTTCGACTCAATGATCAAACCTGAGACTGTTTTGTTACACATGAAAAGCAAGCACTCTTCATACAAATAAACAAACAAAATGAACAAACAAGAAGTTAAAGGGATATTAAAAGTCACTTGAAGTGTATTTATCCTGTAGTATATGAAGGAAGGAAAAACTAATTGGTTTCCTGTGTTAATGGGTTGCAAAAGGTCAGTGTTGCTTCTGGCTAAGATACTTAAAAAATAGCATATATAAAGTTGGTATCAACATGTTACTGATAAACAATCATCACTGAAGTCACTTTCATCTGTGTGCAGTATACCACTGGTATATGACCCAAAGACAATGTGGCAAGTGGAATTCAAAGTCAAACTTTAGAGTTCCCTGTTTTAATGCATTTTAAAAAGGAGAATAAAACAAGATAAGCAAGAAAGCTTCAAAGAAACTAAGTATCATCAACCAGATGGAAGTTTCGTGTGGTTTGGTTTTAGGGGTTTTCTTTTGGCAGTCCAGCTTTGAGAGAGCCATCCTGCACATTGAAGGGAAGTCTTCCCTGCTGTCATTAGTGTCCAGAAAGAAGGTGGTTCTGGAATGCTGCCTGTTTGAAAGACCTTCATTTGCAACAAGCTGTAGTTTCCTTGCAGTTGATTGCATACATCCAGCCCCTCCATATTACTATAGAAATCATTGCTTCCTCATAGAGGGAATTGTCTTCCTATTAGTTAAGTCAATATTGTAGTCAGGTTTTCCATATTCCAAAATGCCGGAACGAATGGTCAAACTTACAGAGAGCAACTCCTTCGTTGCCATCCCCTTACCTTCCTTTTTAATTCAATGATACCATTTTAACATGGCCAGCATGAATGGTGCTTCAAGTCACAGTGCTGATGGCTGCAGACAAGCTGCAGCTTGTTGATGAGTATTTGACATCTTGCAGTCAAGCAGCATCAGTTTTGCAAAATCAGTGATTAGGCTCCTCAGTGACTTTTGGCAGCTACACCAACAACTACATTGCCTGCAGCTGCTATAGGAAGACTGTGAGAACCAAAAAAGGGAAGGAAGTGAAACAGCTCCTTCTGAAGGGATTGGTTTTGATTCAAAATCATTTTGTTTAGTGTTAGTTCCAGGAAGCATCAACTGGTGGAATGTGCCACACACCTGGAAGGCTCAGCAATGGCAGCAGGACCAATGACACCTTTCTAGATCTCTCTCCAGAGCTCCCCACTTCTCCCCTAAAACTGTGCAAGAGAAGAACAGGAAAGTGAGGATCCACAGAGTACTTTCACAGTCCCTCTTGCTACTGCTGACTAAATGAGTTCACTTTGATACTCAGAATCACAGCTGCTTTTATTTCAGCCTTGGTCTGAGCACTTAGACGTGCACAAACATGTATTGAATAAGGCTGCAGGAAGCTGAAACTCCCTCTTTTAGTTAGTGTAGAGCAGGTGGTAACTGGCTTGCATAAGGGTACATTCTTAGAGATACATTTCTTCTCAGCAGCTGACTGCTGCTGGGCAGTATTGGGAGTTTGCTCATCTATGACAATTGGTAGACCCAGCTCACAAGCTGGGCTGCATGCAAAGAAACATGGCCAGCAGTCAAAAGAGGTGATTCTCACCTTCTACTCCGCTCTAATGGACCTGGAGTACTCCTTTCAGCTCTGGGGCCCCCAACATAAGAACGATATGGACCTGTTGGAGTGAGTCCAGAGGAGGGCCACAAAGATGCTCAGAGGGCTGGAGCACCTCTCCTATGAAGACAGGCTGGGAGAGTTGGGCTTGTTCAGCCTGGAGAAGGATCAGGAGAGACCTGATAGCAGCCTTCCAGTCCCTAAAGGGGGCCCACAAGAAATCTGGAAAAGGTCTTTTTACAAGGGCATGTAGGGATAGAAGAAAGGGTATGGCTTTAAACTGAAAGAGGGGAGATTTAGATTAGCTATAAGGAAGAAGTACTTTGCTGTGGGGGTGGTGAGACATTGGAACAGGTTCCCCTGAGAAGTTGTGGTTGCCCCATCCCTGGTAGTATTCAAGACCAGGCTGGATGGGGCTTTGAGCAACCTGGTCTAGTGCAAGGTGGGGGGGTTGGAACTAGATGATTTTTAAGGTCCCTTCCAACCCAAACCGTTCTATGATTCTATGAAGGTGAGTGCAGACTGACCAGAGTATATGCTTCTGGAGAAGCATGGGGACTTTATTTGAATCAATTTCACTTGGTTTAATGTTGCTTCTAACAAGCATCTTGGGGACCACTATTCTCCATGACCAATGAATCTGGTATGAGTGAGGGCTGCAGGTTTCTACATGGTGCTAATATTGCAGGTCAAATCAAGCAGTTTGCCAGTCAGAGAAAGACATCTAAGGGCTGTCCTGGCAGGTTCCAGGAGTGGTTTAAGAACTACTGAGCTGCCCAAAATAGCTGAGCTGCCAGGTCCTGTCTCCTCTGAAAATGTCAGAGACTGAGCTAGAGACAGTACTGAACTTTGCCCACACCAAGATGGGCTGGATGCGCATGGGATCCAAAGTTCAGGCCTTATTACCAAGACTCCTAGTGACAGTGAATTGAAGGATGCTGCCAGTTCTGTAATGCTATACACTATCATGCTATCTATTTATTGTGGAAATGACTGTATTTTCATTATTTTTTCCAGTTCTGCAGACTAACATTACTCCTGTTTTACAGCTGAAGAGGAAGCAGAACTACAATAATGAGAAATTATTTGCCTAGGACCATGTCATGTTTCTTTCGCAGACATGAGGATATGAATTCTTATTTCTTGGCTCTCAAGCAAGTTTTAGTCCCCATTTTTATTCTCACACCTTAATCAAGTGATCCTTCTTCTATGTTTTTAGAGTTTCCTCCTGACACAGCAATAAATGGGTGCAAGCATTTAAGTAGCTCACAAATCTTCAGGTTCGAGACGCCAGTGGAACGTACTTGAAATAAAAGCCAAAGTAATTTTTTGAAAGTCAAAATGAACATAAAGAAGGAACTCACTCTTCTGATACAAGTACTTATTCAGCCAGTTGTTAGGCAGCTCTGCTAACCCTGTTGCACAGAAGTATTTCGTAGTGTATTCACTATAAGTAGTGCTATTTATATAAGTACACAAATGGTTCATTTTGTATAGAGCAAAGCACTTAATTCTTGACTTCAAAGAAATCTCTGATCAGATTAGATAACTAATAAAGAGGTTTATTCCATACTTTTTTGTAGAAAGGCTGAAGTACCTTCACTTAATCGAATATATTTCACTTGCTGGAGTCCCTAAATTTAAAGGTTTTAAAAAAAGTAATGCAAACAGGCTTGTTCCACAGTTGCCAGAAAAGACTGTATTAAAATGGCTTTAAATATTTACCCAACAATCTCCCAAAACTCATAATTTTCTTGCACTATTTATACTGCGAAACTGTAGAAAAAAGGTGAATAGAGAGGTATTAAAGAAACTGTTGTTTGCTTTTTATCATCCCAGTTTACTTCCACAATAGAAAAGAAGCTAAAATTATCCAGGAGGCTGTCATTTAGGAAATTATCTAGAAGAATAAAGCAGTTTATGAAGCGAGAGGGGAATTTTTTTAAATGGTTTCTTTCGAGTTCCCCAGACTAGATAGAACAGATTTTTTTAGTGCTGATACGCAGTCTGCTGCAGATTTGATGGGAAAAAATAAACTAATCATATATCTCATAGGAGTCCAAACTAATTTAAAGCTTAAAATGAAGCATTGCTGCAGGTTTCTAAATGGACATTGGCGGCCAAAAGAGCAAAAAAGTCATTAAAGGGAAAAAAAAGAACAGCAGATACACTGTGATGGAAAAAAAAAAATCTGTCATTGTTTGTATTGACACGGCAGCATCGGCTGCATGGTCTTGGTAACTCCATGTCAAAAGGATAACACAGCTAATTAGAGTGGTTT
Organism: Strigops habroptila; assembly: GCF_004027225.2. Classification (NCBI taxonomy): domain Eukaryota; kingdom Metazoa; phylum Chordata; class Aves; order Psittaciformes; family Psittacidae; genus Strigops; species Strigops habroptila. The sequence continues at coordinate 21,100,902 of NC_044281.2, read as the reverse complement.
CAGGAAAAGGGGTGAAGCAGAAAAAGATGATCAACCAAGGGAACGGAAAAAACCTCTCCCGTGGAGGAAAATAAAAAGAATTGTTTGCTTTAATGCAGAGATAAATAAGAGCATGGTAAATAAAAATAATATTATGAAGTAGCTTGAAGCTTCCTGTCTGCACTACGTTTATAGACAAGAACAAGGCAACAGTCAATTAAATTAAAGGATAGACATACAAAAGTAATGAGTCTCTACACTGGATGCCTAATATAACCTTTGTATTCACCAGCATGAGAAGCATTATGAAGGCTGACAAGTGCTAGTCAGAGTTTCACTGGCTAACAAATAGCCAGAGTAGTAACTATGGACCAAGCTCTCCAAAAGGTACTTTTTGCAGATTCAGAAAATCTCCATTAGATCAGGAAGAAATCTAAAGCATGTGTAGGGGGAGTGTGCAAGACACGATGTTTCCTTTGTCTCCAGGCTGCAGAGGTCTCACATACTCTTCTGAAATACTTTGTACTAACTGCTGGCAGATAAATTGAGTCCTCGGTCTGATTCAGCTGCCAAGTTCTCGGTTCATTCTGGGACACATGAAAATCTTATATTCTTGACTTTACCTTTTGCAAATGTATTAATTGCCTCAAATGCACTGGCAATCAGTCGTCGTGATGCAAAAAAATAAGTAGCATGTGCCTGATGATGAATTTCAGACATGAATTCACACAGCTGGAACTCTCCTTTAAGTCCTGCCCGCACGATGTGTCATGAGAAGAGCTGCAAGAGCCTCCTCCCAGGCCACCTGCAAAGGCTGTACCTGCCCCAAAACCTCCTTGCTGGATTCTCAGCAAGCCTGGCTCAACCTGTGTTCCTTCAGCTGCCTGCACTGGTCCAGAGCCTCCAATCTGTCCTCCCACAGGCTCTGTAGTACAGTGGGTATAAGGATTACAGGAGGTTCTCCCAGCAAAGAATTTGTTGTGCAATAAATGTCTTGAAGCCTCAAACAGGAGAGGCCTCTGTAAAACCTTGTCAAAGGCAAGTGTCCTCTGGCTGTAGGTGCTGGAATTTTGGAGGTATCTTTGCTTTTTTTCCACAGGGAGATTGCTTCAGATGTGGTACAAAGGCAGAGTGCTGGGGCAGTCCATTGTAGCGAGGAGCAGACTAGCTGAGGTTGGAAGGAGGTAGTTTGAATCCATTTGTGTTTTGGATGTCTGGGATTAAAACATCAGAATACAAATTGCTCTTCTTACAGCAGTATTTCAAAACAAAGCAGTTATTTCAAAACAAATACACTTCATCCAGATGTAATTATTCCTAATGTGGCATTTAAATGGTGAACAATCATGCAGTATCTGTTTTTGTTCTGGTGCAATGACAGTCTGTGGTTTATCACCTGTTAGCTTCTCAAGCTAAAACCTTTATGCTAGGGTTAATTTTAACCAGCTCTTGACTGCAAACTTTTAACAGCTTGATTGACACTAGGATTTAAAAATCCTAGGATTTAAAAAGGTGTTAGTAAACAGTACATGTTAAAGCTTTCTCTAGAAGAGTCTCAGTGGAGTAAGCACAGCCACAGAGTACATAAGGATAACATCTGCCAAATGAGCTGAAAGATTTTTCACAGTGGGGTATCCCTTTCTCCCAGTTCCCAGCCTGGCAAGATTGATGTGATCTGGCTGCCAGCATGTGCCACTGCCTGAAATTCTCGCATGCCAGAAAGCTGACTATTTGCAGCACCCAGTTTCCACACAGCATGTGTGCAAGGAGGCCAGATTTCCAAAGAGCAGAGTTTGTCTCACAGGTGGGGCCACTTCACTCAGAGTTCCAGGGACTTATGCAATATCAAGGATTTATTTCCAGCCTAATATCTTCCTGCTAGAACATGGTCACCAGACTCCCTAGGGATGATGGTTTGGCTTTTTTTTTTTTTAATAGTGGCCTCAATTTTCCATAATGCACTCCTAGCCATCTGGCCCTTGGCTTATCTTTGACATACGGTAGATGTTGCACATTCCTTAGTAATTGTCTGCTAGTGTGAAGCCAGGAGGAATGCTCCAGGACAGAACTGCATCTTTGCACAATGAATGCAAAGCAGTTGGAGTAAAATAGCTTCTCCCCTGGGGAACCTGCCTCAGAAATGAGCTTACACCTGTAATGACACCTTCAAGAGTCCACCCAAGAGAATGACCGTGAGACACTCCCATTGTGCCTTCCAGAACCACGGGGCAGGGTGCCAGCACATGGACTGCAACCATTGCTCACTCCTGTGGCATGTTTCCCTCCTGGCATGTTTGCACAGGTGGCATTGCAGTCTGCAGTTTCCTTTGGAAGGGGGTGATTTCAATTATTTACATCTAATTGCTGTATTCCTCTTTCACCATCAGTTGCAAGAGTGAGGAGACCCCCCGCACCTCACCCCTGCTGGGTATCTGCCATTAGCATGGGAGGCAACAAGGCAGCACGCTCAGGAGCCCAGGGGTAGCCGGGAGGATGTGGCAGTAGCCTTGTGGGTAGCCTTGCACAGAAGCCATCTTACTGGGTGCTCCACCAGGGTCACCCCTGCTATGGGGCACTGGGCAGCTGGAACTCAATCAGGATATGGTTTCTGTCCATCTCAGCCACCTGGTGAGCTGCAGCCTGCTCTCCCCCAGGTTATGGTGTCAGAAGACAGAGAATACAAAAGCAGCGTTAAACAGATCTTTGAGTAAATCCCAGTCATAGGAGCCTGAAGCATAATGGGGCAGCAAGGCAATTATTTTTCCCTCGAACTGCTAATCTTCCTTAGCTTCTGGCCTGTCTTTTTGCTGATTCTCAGAAAGGGTGATTTGTAGGTGTTTACTGCTGAAATTTGAAGTGATTTAAAATGAATGCTTAAATGTAGCATGACTTTCAGAACTAAGTTATTCATACATTACTAATTTTATAAGCAGTTAATACTTTTTAAGGACTCTTATAATTTATTAGCACACATCATATCTTATAGTTTATGCAGAAATGCCAATTAACCTGCACAATGTGCAGTCAAAATAGATGAGGATTAAGTCCCTCCAGCCATGGGAATAGCAGAGATGCAGTGACCTGAAAATTGTATCCTTAGCTCCTTTGCCTGTAATTAACATAAATTCACCAGTGGTGTGCCTTTCCTCTTTATTAATCCTTTATCTCCAGTCCCGGATCTCTGTTGCTCAAGCAATTAGGACAGATAGCTTATGCTTTCTTGGTTCTTTCAGATCTGACATTAGACTTGCAAGGGCTGCCTGACCAGGCTTGATAAGACAGGGTGGCATGGGAGAACGGGATACAGCCATCTTGCATATGTGCAATAAATTCCCAGATATGCAGAAAATGCTAAGGCATGTAACCAACCAGTTCTTCAGCTCATATTTCTTGTGTCTTTGTTTTCATTGCACATTTCTGAGTATGTATTATGTCTTCTCCTCTTTACTCAGTGTCAGCTCTTCCACACTTTTGTTCTTTGCTGCCTGCTGGCCCACAAGTACAAGATGGAGTGTAGGACTATGGAGGATGCCCTTTTGTGCGTGGAGCAGAAGCTGAGAAGGAAGGATTCGTGGCCTTGTGTGCAGTAACACAAGCGTTGTACAGGATAGGATAACCAAAACATTTTAAAAGGGGATAGAAGTGATTGCTTTAATGCTGTCCCCTTTGTTTCCAGAGGCATAGAGTGAAAGTAAGAGTCTACTGTTCTGACTCCAGTTGCTGTTAATCGGTGTAAGTTTTCACACATCTTTTGCTTCTGGTTTGATTTCAGAGCTATACAGCTGTCACTGGAGCCAGGCAAACAAGCGGAGCTGCAGATGCATGTGGTTAGCTGACTAGAAGGATATTTGAAACTGCTCAAGTCCCGATGTAGCTACTAGCATCACCATGCAACTCAGGACTATCAGAGAGAAAAGGATGTCTAAGAGAGTCTTTGGGAGACTTCAGAACCAGCATTAGATGGCTGTGGCAAATGCTGTGAGGATTCAGGCTGGCAAAAAACTTCATAACAACGTTCTTTTTTTTCTCTGTGAAATTTTTCAGTCTCAAAATAAAGAGGAATGCAGACTTGTGTGTGACCTTGAAAACAGAAAATGCAGTATGCTATTTCTGATATTTTAATAGTGTAAAAATTAAGGTTAAGGGAGGCAGCAGGGCATCACTGAGACAACAGGAAAACTTCAAAAGCAGAACCTTTAACAACTCCTGCTGCTCAGAGTTGCAGGAAGACTAAGCTGTGTTTTGGCTTTGAAATCTTGTCCCACCAGCTGAGCTATTTATAATGTTATGCTCCTTCGTGCACCTCTTTGAACGTACCTCATTTTTTAAGCAGGAGGGGTTTTAAAATTGGTAAAACTTTGCTTTAACAAGTTCTGACATCAAGGAGAGCTAGAAACTTACAGCTAAATGAAATGATGGAGAAGGCAAGAGTTACTGTGCTGGGAAATAAGGCCATGAGTTGCAGTGACAAGAGGATCTCTAGAAGTCACCAGCTGACAATGCTATAACATGTCTATGGAAGGAAATATATCTTGTGATTTAATGGGCAAAAGTCATGGGATTAGAGAGGTGCTGAGAAGCAATTGATTGGAGTCATCTGTTTAAAATGGAATGACATTAAAAGTAAAAAGTCATAGGATTTAAGAATTGGGAATATTAAGCTTAGAAAAGTAGCAAATGCAGAAGTCCAAGATGCTAGACAGACATCTTTGGCACATTATCAGTTACTGCAGCAAGGGAAGAATAGTGGCATGTGATTGGAATACGTATGTAATTTGAGCCATACGTGAGGAAGTGTTTGTTCTACTTTTAAAACCACCCAAGTATCATCAAATTATACATGCGTGGGGGGGGTGTGTTTGGGCTTTTTTTTCTTTTTTTCTTTCTCCCCCCCTTTTTTTTTTTTTAAAAAGAAGAATTTTAATAGCTAACCTGGGAAGGCAAAGATTGTTGAAGAATCTTTTCCTCAACATCCATCCTGATATGTGTCATCAGCAACAGACAAGAACAGAAGAAACCAGAATTTGCTATTAAAAGATTGCTGGAAAATGCCATGGTACTCACTTGGAACATGTTATCCTTTATGCAGTGAGGTGTGGATCTTGTTTCTGATTACAGTACTTCCATACAGCTGACACAGACATACTGCCAGCTGTCAGCTGGGTCTATCCAGTCTCGGCATAAAGAGAGAGGTGGAGGTGGGGTGGGAGCAGATTATTTTTGGTCTCTCCAAAAACTGGGAACAGTTTCTACTAACATAGGAGTTCCTCTGTCATGATGTTGTGTCTCCAATCCAATGTTACAGCATGGCCAGCCCAAGAAGGGGCAAATGGTAGTCAATCTGCTAGCAAATATCATTCATGGGTGATGCTTCAGTAAGATATTTTCTTGTTGTTTTGTGCTACTAGACTGGGAAATAGCCTATGAAGTGGCCCTTACAGTAAGCGATGTGCTGTGGACAAGATGCTGGTTTCTACTCCTGCCAGACAAACCATAAATCATCCTTATATCATCCATTGCCAGGTGTAGTTCCCTTCATTGCTGCTTCAACTGATCCTGGAATCAGTTAGAGGTGCCACCAGAGCTCAGACTTCCACTAGTGCTGCTTCCTGCTCCTCTGAAGTCAGCAGCAACTGAGTTCTGCTGCTGGTAGCCTTTCTGATGGTCCTTTCAATCAATCTTTGTCAACCTGAGCCTTTTGCAGAATAAACAGCAAGTGATAAGGCAGATGAAGGATGAGGTTTTTTAAAACACAAATCCGTTTATCTCCTGGGCAATATGCACTCCTTCTGGCTGGTACCTTTTTCCACCCTAAAGTTGAAAATCTGGCAGTGTTCCAAACCCAGTTGGTATTGGTGAAATCCTTGCTCATTCTTGGATTTGCCTCGCTCCATGATATCCCTTACTAGAGGACTAAACATGCTGAGAATGTTGTGGTAAACATGCTAACTACCTTCAATATTTGTGGGTGAGTGATTTTTAAAGCATATTTTAGTATCCTCCTAATTCCTATTTGAAACAGCCTCTGCCTATGTACTCTGCTGGTTTCTTCCAGTTCCTAGGCTGATTTCATAATCAAGTCAGCATGAAATCAAACAACATCATAATTCTGTGAGTGCACTAATAAACACATTAACCATCTCAAATAATGATGCCATAAAAATATATGTATTTTCACAGCTTAAATTTTGTGAACATTGAGTTTGAATAATAAGTGAGTGGAAAAATGACCACATACACAGAAAAGGACCAAAGAGAGGCGGTCAAGTAAGAAACAAAAATGGCTTAGTAGTAAAAGCCTGCAGAAGGAAAACATTAAAAAATTGTTGATGCAGAAAGACAAAGAAATAAACATCAATTAGGGATTTAAATACCTAATTAATATTGTTACAAAAGAACACCTGCAAAGCATCGACTACAGGGTCTTTTTACAGTTATTGATTGGTAGAAGGAGAAAAAAAGGGGGGGAGAAAATTGCTACTGCCAACTGTGGTTGAAAGGAGTTGACAAATTGACACTAAGTGCTCCCTCACATAGTGACTATCCACACTGTTATTAACTCAGCCCATCCTTGCAGATGCATATACTTTGTTTAGTGCTCAGTGTAATGATCTTAATTCCTCCTTGATTTGTTCTGTATCGCAATAATAGACTTGGTAAAATGCAATTCAACACAATAGATTAAATTTACCAAAGGGAAAGGAGTAAAGTATTTTCCTAACTTTAATTTTAAAAGTCATTAAAACTTAAGTGTATAGATGCTGACTACTTCTAATGCTGACAAAATGTTAGCATTTATGAAGTGCAGTTTTCCCACTTTTTGTAATACTACAGAGCCTGGGTCAATATACTGTAGAGTGTAACGCCTTACAAGATGTGTGTTGAAGATTTAATCCCAAGACTTTGGACCCTTTGCTTTCAAGACTGACTTGTTAAATATTATTGTAGTGAAATAAATATATCATCAAACATGTTACTTTGGCACAAGGAAAATCTTGCATGCATATTGCTTTGTAGCTGTTTTCATGCATATTGATTGTAGCTGTTGGATTGCGACTTCACCTGCTGACTGACTTCAAATGGGATCTAAACACCCATGTAGCAGAAGGCACAACATATGATCCAAAATAACATGCTGGGGAGTATCTATTTTGCCTCACAGTGGAAATTCAAGCTAGAAACTATACAACATTTTCATAAAAATGGTAGAACTGCCCTATCCCTTCTCCTCCCCCCCCCCCCCAAGGTTGTGTTCTAGAACTTGAGAAATATAACACAGGGAACTTTATGCGCTTTAAAGAAGTGGCATTTATTTAAAGAAAGGCAAATTGGGGGGTGAGTGGATATTTTAGAATGCAATGCAGCTGTGTGTGTCTGGCTGTGCTTAACCATAGCTCATGTGAAGAGTTTCTGTGTGTTTGAAATTGTGCAGCTACAGCACACTGCCTGCTTTCCCCTATCACTTCCTGAAAAAGCCTGTTAGGGTGCTGCTTTGGTGTCGGAAAATTTCACTCCATAAGTGAGACAGTGGGGTATAACCCATTCTAGCTCTGTTCCCCATTTGTAAGGACTGCAGCTTTTCTTCTGCTCTGAACTACAGCTGTGAGATTTCATGAGCAGCAGACTGAGCTCCAAAGAAAAAGACTAAAGAACCTGAACAGGGAGCACTAGCCTCATCCAAGTGTTTTGGGTTCAGCCAGAATCATGTCTGAGCATTTTTCTCCATCCTCCATCTGCCCCTGAGGGCAGAACAAAAATGTGTTGTACTTGGTGATCAAATCCACTGGAAGGTGCAACAGGATAAAGAAAGATAACCTTTCCTTACTTTAAACTGTGTCCTTTTAACTCCCTTTCCTACTCCCCCTGCCAACACTTTGGGCCCCAGCCAGCTGGATCTTCCTCCTCTGTCGGTATCCTAAATGCATAGTTAGAAATGAGTGCATTGTGGTTTGCATTATTTCATTTGTTTGTTTCTGTGATGAGTTATTTCTAGAAGCAGTGTTTTCTGTCTGAGGTATAATTACTTGGGGTTTTAGTAAATGAAAACCTCTTTTATTGATAAACAATAGCAGAGAATGACAGCGATAAGCATATTAGTTAAAAGGTTGCTTTTAACGTTAAGTGATACAAATTTATTTATTTTTTTAACCCATGGAGTACCCTTACTAAGAAAAAGCCATTGTTTTGACAAACTTTTGAAAAATTTTTTTCTTTTTTCTTTTTAAAAAAGCCTGCCCATGTTAATTGCTATTATTCAGCTACCCTCATTTGCTTGGTTTAGAGTTCTCCTATTTAATTTAGCAGTCTTGATACAGACCTCACCCACCAGGGAAGCTCCTGAGCTTTTGCAGCTGTATTTATTCTGCTCTTTTATGGAGTGTGTTAGCTAACAAAAAGTAGTTTCCAACATCCAATTTGTTTGTCAAGTTCCCAAATTACAGTATGGCCCCCTTCATTGTTCACAAGGAAAGGCTTCCTCAGCACCGTAACAAAAGCAAGTGTAAGGAGGCAGCACTAGCACAAAAGTGTTTTGGAGCAGTGCTCATCAACATGTAGTGCAACACCTGAACTTGGTTACTCTGGAATGATGAAGACCACCAAGCTCAACAGTACCTCCTGTTAACTGGGAAATGAATGAAACAGCACAACTGCTCTTGCCTGATGAAAGGGTGCTTCTTACCAAAATTCCATCTCTAGGAAGTTACTCATTGATGTACTTGATTTGTTCAGGCCAGTTTTATAGAAACTCTTTTGATGGTACCTCTAATCAGCTCAAATAGCCTTCTCCTTTGTTTTATTTCCAATATGTATGAGGTTCAAATCTACACTAATTAAAGCAAAATAGCAATAACCTGATGACAGTCAGGCAGAATATAAGCTCAGCCACCTGTCTTTTCTATCAGTCTGACAGTTTTCCTTTAAAACCAGAGACAAAACTGCCACTGATATGAGAGATGGATTGTATGCAAATGGAAGAAACCCACAAAACTACTAATACCTAATGCTTTTTTCTTATCTCAACACTCTATGTTTTTAGGAACTCAATAGAGACAGAGGCCTTACAGGCTTGGACTCTTTTCTTAAAAAAAAAAATTTCAACGCTACATATATATGTAGAATACAATTAGTTACACTAAAAATATGTTTCTAATAACCACTTTTAATCCTGTTTGGTAGAATGCTTATATAGTTAGATTGTGGTATGCAGATTGCCAGATTAGAGCTGTATGTCTTTGCAAGTACTTCCTGTGGGGTTCCCTAAGCTGATTTACAAATTTTGCAGTCTTCCATGCCATTCCATGAGGATGTCTGTCTGTCTGCCTGTGATGCACCTGCTTTACAATTGGCCTCACTTCACAGAGCAGGAGGAGCATTGATCACACCAGGGGTCAACCCTACCCAAGACATAAATAAGCACTCAAGGCAAAATTGCCAGAGTACTTTTCTTTCTCTCATTGTGAAACGCAATGGGGAAAAATTGACAAAATAATCACCAAGAGATGGGGCTAATTCAACCTTTTCAAGACTATTACTTCAGAAAATACAGTCATTCCTACAGATAAGAAAACTTGTAGTAATCAAGATCCAGGAAAAATCATTCCTGTTGGCTGATGTTCTCTGGATCTTTTTTATAAATTGGTATTTCAAGCTTATAAAAAGTCAGCATTGCAAATACATTTTTGAGAAATGAATTCTTAGTGAAGTTGCCATAAACCAATTCTAGTGGTTCGTTTGGAGCTCTGTGAAATGTAAAATCCTTGAAAGAAACTTCTCTAAGTTTGCCTTGTCCTTCTAGTAAATATACCCCAAACAGCATTATGGTATTCTTCCTTGAGCCTTTGGACATATATGTTTAGTGTTGAGATGTTGTGCAGCATCAGTATGATTATACTGATTTATTTTCTGTGATTTTATTTATTTTTTTAATAGTCTAGTAACAAACTTACAATCTAGCTCTTCTGGGTGAGGACCTCCTGTATTCATTTTGTTCCCTAGTATTCAGTTTATATATCAAAAAAGTGAGGTAGTAGATACTGCATGGATTCTTCAGATGTACCCAACATTAATTATACTGATTACACTAAATTCTGTGCAAATTCTCTCAAGAGATGTCAAGAGGGAGACAAAGGCTCTGGAGAATACAAATGGGCTGCAGCTGCTAATCTGAATAAGAGTGTAGCCCACTAGGAAAGGTAAAATGATGACACTGGCCAAAGATTAAATATAACATTTTTAAATCAAAATATTTAACTGTTTCATATAATAGTATAACACCAATATACATGATGTGGCAGACAAAGTATATTGGTGCTTTTTGTTTTCATGGGAGGAATAAAAGCAATCCCTTTTTCATAACTGGGGTGAAGAAAACAATATTTTTCTGTTGATTAGTTATCCAGCATGAACTTGCAAAAGAGAAAACACACAGTGGGGCTGAAACAAAGCCAGGAAAGCTTGAAGTGTTGTTCTCTGGTTTTGCCTCTCCACAACTCCAGTGAAAATAGAGAAATAGAAAAATATTTCCAATACAGAAAATGCTTAAAGCCATACCTAACTAATCCACTGTGTCAGTGCCTGTAATCGCTATGCTCTATAAAAGAGGGAGGAGACAAGATGGTGTCTCAGCTTCCTTTTGTGGAGTTATGAGTGTATTTACAAGTTACAGTAAGTTATGTTCACTAGAGACCATAAGCACTGCTAGAGATACCCCAGCACGGAGTGTGGTCCATCATGTTATTAGTTCAGTTTTCTAGTACCTTTTCTGCTTAACTGATTTACGTGAAATAGTATGTGACCTATAATCTCGAGAACCTTGACACTGTCAGTATAGCTACGGGAATCTTTAATAATTATAAAGATATATCATACAATTATGATGCATCTCATTTAATCTCAAAATGTAAATCTAAATGTACCTCATTTCATCTAAAAATATGAATTTGACTTATATTTTGCTTCCAATTCACTTAAAAAGAGAAATAACTTTACTCCTGAAATGTCATTACAAAATAAAAAATGGATGCTTTGGTTTGAAAAACATCAGAATAATATATATTGGTGAAATAAAAATGCTAATTTGATAAATTCAGCAATAGTTTCAGTCAACCCACGTGTACATTTTTGGTGGGGAAAAAAAAATATTCTGCCCAGCTCTCCCTGCACTGCTGTGGAGTAAGTATGACAAAATTTATAAGGAGGATGTTTAAAACTGTGTAATAAGACAATAAAAATCTATTGCCAGCAAATTACCTGTCCTCTAGCTCCTAGGCAAATAATAATTTACATCTATGTGGTGTCTTGAAACCAAATAGCATTGGCTTCATTCACATCTGAACACAGTGTTACCAGATGACAGTGATGTTAAGAGCTTTGAAGAAAAAGCTGAGATGTCATGAGGTGAATGTTCTGCTGGGCACAATATAGTTACCTTGGCAGCTGTCTGAAGATGATTGGCGCATAAGTGAGTTTAGTTCTGCCAGCAGTTTCTGGAGTTCTCGGGACTATGGTTAGATAGACAGTAAATAACTCCCAGGCTGCCAGAGTTGGAGCACAGCTTGCAGCCATGACATGGGAGGTACTGACCTCGCAGAAGCTCACACTGGCAACAGAAATTCCCCGTAAACAGTGTGACGGGTCAGCACTGTAGTAGCTGACTTTTTATGCCAGATGATTAGCTCTCATTGCATAGAGGGTCAGGAATTGTCTGTCCCCCTCACAGCTGACATAAAGCTGGCAGAGACTCCAGATAGCATGTTCTTTATTGAGTCAGGCACAATAATGCAGTTGGTCAGTGCCCAGGTTCTACTGAGCGTGGAAACAAGGCCTGGCTACTGGAAGTCTGTAGTTCCCCAGAGCATCTCTGGATGCTGTGGAGAAAAGATTCATGTAGCTCCACACTGGTCAATGACCTGAACAGTAAATTTTGACCACCTAATGGTTTGAAAAGTTCCTTTGCCAAGTAAATTATAATGTGACTCTATAGACCAAATCTGGCCACATGAGTAGTCATGAATAGATGTTTCTGAAGTGTCAGTTGAAGTGTCATGCAGCATATCTAGTTTGAGATAAAACCAGCACTTCTTCCAGCCACCTGTCTATGCTAAGAGTTCTGCAAACCTCATTAAAAGTTTTCTTTCAGGATAATTTGGCTAAATTGGTGCAGAAGATTCTGACTACTCTTACTGTATTTTGAATAGGGCCTAGTTCAGTTTACTGTAAGTTTGGGCACTTAAGCAGCATCATAATCAAGTGAACTATGACTGTATCATAATGAGGATGTACAGTTTGGCACGCTTTCTTTACACCTAGAGCAGGAAGCCCAACCAAAGTGAACAATGGAGATGAAGCATGGAGACATACAGTGACTCAGGCAATCCCTGCTTCCTCCTCTCCTTCTGACCAGACCTCACAGAGCAGCTCTGCTTCAGACCTTGACCTTAATTGGAGCCCAGCACAAACCCTCCCAAGTCTTGTAAACCTCTCTTTCAGCTAGAGCTACTTGTCCACACATCTTTTCATGACAGCCAAACCAATTACCATTGCATGTCTTCCCAAGCGACACATCTTGCTTGTCTGCCAAGACAAAAAATTTGGAAGGCTGTGAAGTGATATAACCTTGGGACACCTACTGTATTGATGTATTTTAAGCACTGCTACACAGAGCTCTGCTAGTGATCTGAATTCAGAGTACATCATTTGGTAATTGGGTGAAGCCAGACTGGTCTCTTCAGATTAATACTACCCCATGCAAGAGTCAGGACTGATCTGACTGCCCCAGCACAGCTTTTGTAATTACGATTGCTGCTCGTTAGTGCAATTTTACTTCTTAGGTGAAATTATTAGAGAAGCTGGCAAAACTAGCAGCATAAGAAACTGGAAGTCCCCACAGCTTCTGGAACCAGCAGGTAGAAGACATGCTAGAATAATGACAGCTCAGGGTCGTGCTTGCACTGTTGCCTCCCCTATGCTTATTGTCGTCCACACTCCCCAGGAGGGCACAGAGCAGTCGTGCAACACCGGTGCAGTTCTCAGCCCTTCTGCTATGCACATCATTAGTGGCCTAATGAAATGGACCTACGGAAATAGGACTGGCACAGCTGCTTTTACATGGGTCAGCCATAGCCATCTCTTCTGCTCAGGAACAACCTGATTCAGATTTGGGTAACAAAAAGTCTCAGTGGATTGTGTTACTGGCATCTGTACTATACGGTCCATTAAATGGACTGGCCCAGAGTCTGATCACAGTTCTCTGTGCGTAATCCTGGTGCTACTCCAGAATTACAGCAGACTAAATGAGATAAAAAAATTGGCCGCCTGCTTTCAATTCTACAACAGTCTTTTTAAATCAAGAGGTTTTGCTGCAGCTTTTCCTATTTTGGTGGACTAACTCCTTTGGGTGGCCAACAGTGTGGCAAAGACACATTGGTACTAACAAATACACATTCCCAAACTCACTCAAAGTGGTTTAGAGACACAATATGTGCTCCTGTTGACTGCAGATGGATAAATAAACTGTGACAGGCAAATAAAAATATTGGGCTACTACCCACCATAAACTAGTAAAGCTGCATTCAAGATATGCTCCCAGCAGGAATGATTGCTGTCAATATCCTTCAAGGAAGCCTCCAAGATTTTGTTACGAGCTTGTAACTCGAGCAACATTTGCGGCATGAATGTAGTGCTTGAAAACTTCAAGTGGCATTTCTGTGCTACATAGCTGAGTTAAACAGCATGCTGCTTTTCCATGCAATTTTTGTAGTACCTGTTGGAACATGGTCCTGATCAATTGATATCTTCTGTGTACCACTACTTAAAGCAACTCTCTTACTTTAGAGTAATGTCTAAATACTGCTCATTTTTATTTTTGATTTTTGCTTTGTGTGTGTGTTTATATCTGTGTGGAAGCCTAAGACAGCATAAACTACTGCCTATTTTAAGCAGTTGAATATTGAATACAAATATAAATTTACCAGAAAAATTTATGAATTTTCTGTTTTGTATGAAAGCATATCTGCATTGAAAAGTGACAGTCACACAGTTTATTCTGATCTGTGAGGAAGTACTAGTGATCTCCTCATCTGGTGTGAAGAAGCTACTGGAATTTCGTGGCCATGGGGAGAAGTGAGGCTGATGTGCGTTCACTGGATATATGAACTTCATTAGGCTAAGAACAAGAATTTTATTCCTAAAGCGAAGGAAACTTTTGTGCCTGAGATCTAACCTGGTTTCTTGATGCTAATCAAGCAAACAAGACATAAACAGTAAGTCCTTCATTTTAGAGTGGGCACTCCACTCGGCTGGTTACTCAGGGTCTTGAGCTAGTGATATGCAGTCTGTCAGTTTTCTCTTTTTCTTTTTGGAGTAGAAACAGAAGTTCAGCAACTTTAGGGGAACTTGTGTATATGTTTTTTGTCATTACTAACTCTTGTGTATTACAAAAAGTGCCCAGGCTGGGATTTTGAGGACTCACTTTTATCCCTTTTTTTTTTTTTTTTGTTATGAAACCTCAGTTTTAAAAGTTCTGTTGTTCTCCCTTTTGTGATATAACAGTTTTAGAGGGCACACAAAAAATTCTGGTAGTATCTCCCTCCAAAGCACAAGATTCAGGCATCCTCATTCCATAGTCCTGTCTTGGCTACATCTACATAATTGCTGCTACCATCTGAATTCAATTAAAAGCTTTTAATTGGTCATCCTCCCAAACGTTTCAGAAATGTCATTCCTTTTCAGAGATGCCTAGAGATCTGTTGCCTAACATAATTTTAGTCTGACACACAAGTCAATTACACTAATTGTTCAGCAGGAATTAACCTCTTATGCATCATCAGGTTATTACTGTTGCTAGATTCATTTTGGAAAGATCTGCCCGTTTCCTGTATCTGTACTTAAGCAATGCCAAGCACCAGTGCCTGTGAGCCTCAATGCTGACTGGGAAAGAGCTACTTCATTGAATTGGAAATGGACATAAATATTGAATGTACTTCTGAACTGATTGGAATATTGAAATATGCTGTGAAAAGACAGGTCATCTTCAGGTACAGAATAATGATACCAATTTTCTGATTAACATTAACTTTGCCTTAAACACAATTATCATCAATGAAGCAAATAGCCATCTGTGTATTGTCAGCTATTAAAATGATATCTAAAAAGCTGTTCATCAATAGATTTCAAAGCTTATGCTCCTGAGTTCACTTTGAGAACACACACTCATATCTCCCATTTAAGACAGGCTTATGAAAGTCCATTCAGAAAATTGAGTGATCTGGATGATTTGGGTATTGTAACCGAAGAGAGGCATACATATATGTGCAGAAGCCAGTTCACGTGTTTGTGAGACAGTGCTGGAAGATGAGCTCGCAGCGGGGGTTTTAGGAGAGCTGTGAGAACAAGGCGGGGAGGTTGGAAGTAGGAAGGGGAATATTGGTGTGTTAAGTTTTTGTCACTGCCTAAAAAAGGTCTTGCTGATTTGAGCAAAGAAATGTTTTCTTCTGCTCAGAAAATCATTACTTGTAAGTGAAGAAGGCTGCATTAGAGGTGTGCAACCCCCATGGTCAGTTTTCCCTCTGAACTGAAATCACAGAAATGTCCTGAGGTTTTGCCAGATAGCTCATGTCAAAGACTCATAGTAGGATCCTGAGATGGTTATGCACAGGCTTGTAACCGGTAGGGAGCTGCGGGCTCAGATGGGTACAGGCAGTGAGCTCCATGCTAACTGTAGTAAAGGAAGAGGTGGGACAGGCAGATCTGATAAGCGGTGCTAGAGCCCATGCTTTTTTCCAGATGATTTTGAAGGACTAGGTGCTCCATGGAGCAGCCTCCAGCTACCAGCTCTCTTTCTCTCCCTAAGAAGCAACCACAAGAACTGAATCAGAATATCTACAGACTCTTAGGATGTTGGCTCAGCAATAAAACAGAAACAGGGCTTGCCTCAACCATCCTACCAATGCATTTCCTGAAACTTCGCTGAAATATCCTAGGTGGAAATTCTCTCCGCATACACAAATGGTTTGTTTTGTTAAAACCAGTATAGTGTTTTTGATCAGCACCAAGGTCATGTGTGTAACTTGCAATGTTCTTCAGCACAGAGATGTCAGCACAGACACGAGGAGCTGTGCAATTAATTTTTCACGAAGGGCAAGCAGAGTCAGTGGGGGGAAAAGAGCAAGCTAGCAGAACACCAAAAGGCAGGGTGATAAAATGCCGGAGTATGCTGCATGCAGAAGTCAGTGTCTCTCAGTATTCAGTAGCCAGCTGTAAAGTGTGATGACAGAGGGGAGAAAACTGAAGCCATCTAAAATAAAGTGAGGCAGGGCAGACAAACCAGTAATGTCACAGGAGCGGTACACCTACTACTTGTGGTCATTTTGTGTGTGCCCAGATCACAAGTGTACAATGCGGCAGCTACACTTACACTAAAGCCTGCTAGTCACCTTTGCTGTAAAGTCTAGTGGAGACAATTATGCTGTAAAGTCTAGTAGAGACAATTACAGTTTTCCTCTTGCAGCTTGTCTCTAACGGGATTGGGCAGTGGGGTAAGGAACCGAAAGTAAAAGCCTACGTAAAGACAAAAGGTTTTCTTTAGCTGGGAGTGCAAAGCCACAGTCCTAACCTCAGTTTTGTTGCTGGTGGGTGCCGTGTTCTCACACACTTTTCCATGCCTCAGTTACGCCTGTTTGCTGTACGCGCATACAAGGTTCAGCCAGTGGGTGTTTCAGAGGGTCCTTTCACGCAGGACGGTTCGGCTACCACCTAAACGCCTCAGCAGGAGCCGGCAGAGAGCCGCGCTCCTGGCAGGGGTTACTCGCGCGGGAACCGGGCTGACAGCCGACACCGGTCCGTGTGCCTGTGCGGAGGTCAGAAAAGGAGGGCTTTTTGTGGCTGCCATCTGCCTATCTAAATCAGTCGGCAGCCTCCCAGGCTCGCCGGGAGCCCGGCTGAGCGGCGGGAGGGAGGGCGGGCGGGTCGTCAGCGACCAGGCGGGTGTCAAGGAGCCGCCCCGCCGCCAGCCCGGTTGTACGCCAAGCCGGCGCTGAAGCGGAGCCTGTGTCCCGGCAGCAGCCTCGGCTGCGGTGGGTGCCCCCAAGACGAGGTCCCCACTCGCTCGGGCTGCGTGATTTCTGGTTCAAGGCTTGGCTGGGTTTTTGGGAAGGGGAAGAGGGGCAGGAGAAGGCTGTGCCTGGCCGCCGGAGGAGTACGGCGGGCCCCGGACCAGCCGCGGGGCGCGGGCGGGAGCCAATGGGGGCCGGCGCGGCCGTGTGATAGGCGGGGCGGGGAGCGGCACAGCACGGCGCGCCGCTCGGCAGCATCATCCGCGGCTGTGGGGCTGACACACGCCTTCCTCTATCCTCCTCTCCCCCGGCAGCCGCTCGCACACGCCTCGCCGCGGGCGGAGCGGAGTGAGGGGCGCCGAGGCAGACAAAGCAAAGATGGCAGGGATCCTTGCCTGGTTCTGGAACGAGCGGTTCTGGTTGCCGCACAACGTCACCTGGGCGGACCTGCAGAGCACAGAGGAAGCCGCCTTCCCGCAGGCGGAGGACCTCTACCTCGCCTTCCCCCTGGCCTTCTGCATCTTCATGATACGGCTGCTCTTCGAAAGGTAACGCGAAGCCGTCCGCGCTACCTCGGGTTCGGCGGGGCCGGGCGGGCCGCGCGGCTTGCGGCGGCCGCTCGCTGTGGGGCAGCCGGGGAGCTCTGGCTACTCGCCGTCCTCCTCCCGACGCCGCTTCTCTCCCGGCCTTGCCTGGCGCTCACGTTTTCCCTCTCGCCGCGGTCGGTCACGTAGCGGGCCCGATGCAGGAAGGTGGAGGGGTTCGGGAGGCAGCCAGCGCTCCCCTGCCTCTGCCCGCAGCGCGGCCCGGCGCGGGCGCTAGGAGGCGAGGTCTTCCCGGGAATGGGCGCAGCCCGCCCTCCACCTGAGGCGGCCGCGACGCCCCGGCCCGGCGCTGTGGTGGCGGAGGGAGCAGGACCCTTCGACACCTGTGCGGGTCGGGGCCTGTGCGCCCGCGGGATGCGGCGGCGTCCTGTCAGCACCCCTCAGGGAAGCCCCGCAAGAAGCGCTGTGGGGACGGGCCGGGCGGGAAACTGTCCCGGCAGGAGTTTGCCCGTGTCCCCGCCGCGGGGTCGCTCACCAGAGAGTACCCAGAGGCGAGGCCCGGCTGCCCTCCCTCCGCGGGGCAGGACTCGGCCTAGCGCCCGCCGGCGGCCGTTAGACCTGGGGGTCAGGTAGGGATGGGAAGTTCGATGGCCGGCAGCAGCGTGAGGGTAAGGCGCTGTTGAGCGGCCGAGCGGAGGGTTGCTTGTCCAGTTTGTGTGGCAGCGGTAAGGACGGCCCGTGTCATGTCTCGGAAATACTCCAAGTACTTGTCAGGATGTAGGAGCTCAGTGAAGAAACACTCTAGACGCTGTTCATCAGTGAATCAAACTCGACGTTCTTTGAGATGGCTGAATTCAAAATACACAGTTCACAAACATGGATACTGTATATTTAACTACAAGATGTCAAACTAGCTGTTGGTCAGCAGTGACTATTTTCTGAGAGTGTTTCCCTGTGGGTATTTAACAGAGGCCGCCTGTCACAGGGAGGCAGCTGAAGCGAAGTGGGTTGCTCACCTGCACATGCTTCTGTGCTGCCTGACAAAGGTCGTGTTCCCTTCGTCTGCAGAGAACAAAAGAACGATTCCCTATGCCAACACTTACATGTTTTCAGTGCTGTCTTCCTAGGCAATGCTATTAGAGTAGTCAAGGAAGATAAATGAAGTCCAGTAGTTACCGCATGCCAAAGAAAAGCTATAAAGATACTTTAGAAATGATACAATAGATGATCTGCCAGGTAGCACTCCACATCTCGTAAGCATTCTCTTGCCCAGGTTAGAATATAGCACCTGAGATGTTGTTTTTTGAAAAAGTTGGCTGATTTTGTAACCCAGTTGACAGGACCATATTTGTTTTGAAAAAATAAGCAGTCCTGGGCTGCTGTTAACTTCTGTGTTGTTTTACAGATTTCCTGGAAAAGACAGCAAAACTTGTGGTCTGCCTGAAAAGCTGCGGTTATCAAAAGTTAATGCTTATCCAGAGTAAAATACAATGTAGTTACAATTTGCGTGCCAAGTATTATTTAGATGTCAAATCATTAGTGGGGTTTATTTTAATTTGCAGTCTGTACAATGTGTACTTTTGGGCGCTCAGACTGGCTGCGTGATGTTGCATCTCTTGCCGTCTGAACTGCGATATGTATCACAGCAGGGCTGTGTTTAGATGGAGGAACAGTTAGTCAGGGAGACAATTTCAGCCTGAACTTAGGATCATGTTTTTTCTGTTAGTTCTAATGCAGCTATTAGTGTTATAGAAACTACTCTGATTATTTGTTCGTCTGTATCCACTCCCTCTGTTTTTTTTTTTTTTTAATTTAATTAAAGTAATTCTTAATTTTGCAGTATAGTTTTTAGTGTTAAGTGTACAGATGAGCAAATCTGTACATTTTCATAATTCTCTTCTATTTGTTTGGCTAATTTTGAAATTTAGATCTGGAAATGCATTCTACTAGCCTGATAGCAGGTGAGAGACCCCCAAAGAGGTTTTATTAACAATTACTGAGGTATGTATTTTTTCCTCTTTAATTTGCAGTCAATTGCAAAACTCCACTGTGAGAGTAGGATCAGGCTGTTTTGTGTGGGATTAATCCACACAGCATGGTACAATTGTGATCTTTCATGTAGAGCATTTTATTAAAGCAAGCTGAACAAAAGTGACTGGACCTGCTTCCACTGATCAAAGCAGGGGGATTGTCTTTGACTTGAATGGGGGAAAGATCAAGCCTTATTATTGCTCATTAGTAATTTATTTTGTCAGACCTCTGTGCTTTGTTTGTTGGGAGCCACAGAAATGCCTCATGCACATCATTAATTAAAGGCTGTTTGCAGTTATTTCAATTGATAAAGCTATCTGGAAGGGAAGGATCTGGAAGGGAAAAGAGAGGAATGTCTGTTAAATTGATAATTTTTCCTTCTTCTGTGTATTAGAACCGATATTTTTTCCTTTCAAAACTTAAGCTGTTGATGACTGATGTACATGCTACATCCTGGAACAAGCTTTTGCAGATGTGTAACAGTTCCCTGTTTTTGCAGTGGTAGCAACTAAAGAAAAAATAATACCTTTAAGAAAAAAAAGGTCTGTTTTTAATCCATGGTTGCACTGCAATATTTGTAACATCAGTGTATTCTCTGTTTTGCGTTATAAGATACCTAATACAGGTGCTCTTGTAATTCTTTATACCGGTAGCTTAGCAGCCACAAGGTGTTAAGAATCTGATTACATACTTTATATCCATGACTTTCAGACTCCTTCACAGCAGCTGAATGCTAGGCTGCTGGAGCAGTATGGTTTTGCTTCCCTTGCTGTGAAGGGTGACTAACTTTATGGATCTTTACAGTAGTAAGAAATATGCTTCAGGGGGAGCTGTGATTTGGACTTCGTCTGTCTTTGCTTACACAGTTCTTGTATGTCTGGGGAATAAAGCTTGTCATGCTAAGGGTTAAAAGTTGACTTCATTTATCTGTATTTATATTTTATATACATATTTCAATTGCAGGCACAATTGAAACGACAGATCTTGGAAATTTTGTTCTATGCATATTCACCTGTTATCAACAGTTCATCCTACTGGGATGTTCTTGGGTTTTGGGGTTTTTGGGGGTTTTTTTGTTTTGTTGTTGGTTTGGTGAATCAACTAACCAAGTCAAGAAGAGAATCTAGACACTTCTGAAATTTTCTCCCCCCCCCCCTTTATTTTTTTCCCCCCTTCATTCAAATAAACGACTTTTTGTTGATTTCCTTGTCCTGCCATCCTTGACCAGCACTCTTGAATGAAAGGAAAAAGTAGATTAGAACATTAAGTGTATGCTGAATTGTTTCAGCAATTGGATCTGATGATGATGAGTGCTCTTGAAATAAGCTTTGCTCTGAGGTATAATCTCATAACCATGGGATTTAGTGGATATATCTGCTGAGGGCATCATAGTTATGGATGAGGTGCCAAAATACCTTAACAGCCTTTTCTCTTTTCCCTTCCTTCTCATTCATCTCTTTCTTTAAACACAAAGTATATTTTAGAGAACTATGATAACTCAGGGCAAAGATAGCGTTGCCTAGTAATTTGGAAGATGGCAGGAGTTTAGCAATGCAGTTGTAGCGTGGGGACATATTTCTTCATAGTATCCATCCACTTCGTATGCCGTACTATTTTTTTTTAAAGGCGTGTAAGCAATTAAGTATCCCCTCCTGTACTATACAATGCCTTCAGCTATAAGGAGATGACATAAGTGCTCAATAATACCAGTCTCTGTCTTCCCAGATTCTTTCAATTTCTAGTGCGTGCAAGCCAGGTTAAAGCTGAATTAAAACTGGTCTTACTAATAGCAGGGTGTTGTAGTTTTGGTTGACCTAAAAAGATAAAGAAACATCTATTATTCTGGGCAAAGATCATTTTTCTTTTTTCTTTTACGGGATCACATAGCTCTTCTCCCTCTGCGCTAAACCTCACTGCTCAGAAGCAGCATCCTTTCCTGCCCTCTGTGTGGGGTGTGTGGTTAAATGAAAACAATGTCGACTTAGCAGCCAGTGTGCTTGCTGGGCACAAAACAAGAGGGTAGCACACCTCTGCTTTAGAGACTTCTCTCAAGGGAGAAGTTGGCTGAATCATCCAGAAGTGCAAACTAAACAGATTTCTGATGTGGTCAATCTTCTGAGTCAAGTAGTCCAATATTACTGCTTCTTTACACTTGCCTCATCTACTAAAATTTCTCTTATCTCATGTTTGCATTGCAGTTGCAGTATACTTTATTCCCCTCACCTTTTTTGGACTCAGATCTAGTGAGATCACTCCATAAGTCGTCAAACTAGGCTTATAATGCCTCTCTATTGTCCTCTGGCCTTATTGGGGCAGGGCCAGTTTTCAAAGGTAGAGCTGATATTCCTTAGTTGATGGAATGGCTCATATGGTTAGGAATAGCTTGATCATATATAGGAACAGCCCTCCATCTGCGCCGATTTAAACTGAGCCAGCCTCATCATTTATTATCACTTAGATCAAGATTCTCTAGACATTGAGTGTATGAAAATTCACAGCTTTTGTGTGACATTTTGCTTTTATAATGATAATTCAGCCTCAAAGGTAACCTCAGCTGACTCTCATTTAGCGTTACACAGTAGAATTCCTAGTGGATCAGGGTGACACAATTACAATGACTGTGTGTGCACATTATATATATATTTTGCTAACTGTAGAAACTCATTCAGGTGACAGTACATTAAAACCTTGCAAGTGTTTCTGGTGTGTGGTGAGTACATGCAAGTTGGGGTTTTGTAATCCCCAAGACATCTAGTATTGGTGTTTTCTTAGAACAGCAAGGAGCCTAGACAGGATACGGAATTTGGAAGAGGGTGTACAAACTTGTTGCATTTCCAGCAGCCCAGAACCTCTTCTGGGGAGGTTGGGTGGGTCAATGATGGTTATTTCTGTCAAAACCTGTTTGTAGGCTGTAATATTTGTAGGTTTCTTGCTTAGTTCTCTTTGTGTTAAGCGAAATCTGATCATTCAGGTATAATTCACTTCTAAGTGGATGCACATGTTCACTGACTTTCTCAGTTTTTTCTATTTTATATATATATATAATTTTTTTTCCTTTTTTTTGGTAAGATGACCTGTAAGGTCATTTTTAAACTTTAAACCAAGATCTTTTTAAAATAGAGCACTAGCAGTAAATAGCTTTAAAATAAATTTCTATCCTACTGATTGTACTATCAATTTCTCTCTGTTTCTTTTCATTGGTTATTAATTTTCTGTCATTTATGTTTTCCTTTATGTAACCAGTTTTTGTTGCAGTGTTTGAGCTTCAGCCACTAACACAAGTAGATACCTTGCAGAGAAATTATTGTTCTTAGCTGGTGAGCCGTTGTCTGCCTTGGCATGGATGGAGCTCTGTTTTACTAGCTCTGACCAGTGCGGTGTATGCTCACCCATCCTGAATATGTCTCTGTTGGTTGGTGCACATCTTTGTTGTGCAATGTAGTTGTATGTTCGGATGCAAGCTGAGAGTGTTGCTTTAAAAGAAGGTGGAGTGGGTAAAATGCATACTATTTAAATATCCTTTATAAAGGACCATTTATAGATGCACATAAGTGCCAATCTTAAAATTGGGCGTTCAATTAGAAATGTATTGAGCTCCAGTAGAGAATGCAATTTAAACTGAATTCTGAAATATCCAGGTGGTAGAAGTATGACAGCCAAACCACAGCTCAGCTGAGGGAAAAGTTTCAGTGACAGGTCACTAGTGGGTACTGGAAGCCTGCTACTGGTGCAGAGCTGCTGTTAGTGGGTTTTTGTCTGAGTGCAGGTTCCAGTTACTGTTAGAAGCTCCCATTTGGTTCCTGCGTGGATTCCTGTAACTGAGCAGTTGCATCCCAATTGCCTGTGGCTCTTCTGGTTGTTCCTGCTTCTGCCTCTGTCGCTGATTAACAGGCATTTGCTAAGAATTTATTTTTAGAAAAAGAAGAGCTTCTCATATGCTGCCTCCTTCTATAGACCAGTGTCTTATTAGTTCATACGAAGTATTTACTACATTAATATTTGGGGAAATCTGTTCCCTTGATTCTTTCTCTGTTATCTGTCAACAAGGTAGAAAGGAAGGGGATGTCTGAGCTGAACAGTGCTTATGTGACCATATTTGTGTTTTGTTGTTTGTTTGTGTTTTTGCTTTTTTCCCCCAACAGTAGTTAAATATCCTATGCCTACAGTAGTTTTGATGGTTAATTAGCATGAGGGGTTTGTGTGCTTGTCTCAAGGTGGTCTCGGAGTTTTGACAAGAAGGCTAAAATTACCACATAAAAATACGTAGCTTTCATTAAGTTATGTAACCTTATATAATATTCAATAGTATGCTTAAGACTGTAGTTGTCACCTTTTAGACAGTCAGATGCATATGATGTGTATCAACAGTTCCTTGGAGGTGTTCATCTAATACCTTGATTGCTCTGTGGTCTCCCACACCAGTGACTCCCTTCACTCATTGGACAGTTACCAATTCTGGGGATACAGCAGGGATGGGCATCCAGGTCAAGGGAAAGGGAGGGAAATGTGTGGGTCTCTGATCACTTGAAAGGTGAGGAATCACCAATGTCTTGCTTTGAGGTGAGCAAGTTTCTGAGAATTGGATGGGCTGGTCGAAGGAGGTGATCCTGCCCCTCTACTCTGCTCTTGTGAGACCCCACTTGGAGTACTGCGTACAGTTCTGGTGTCCTCAACATAAAAAGGACATGGAGCTGTTGGAGCGAGTCCAGAGGAGGGCCACGAGGATGATAAGAGGGCTGGAGCACCTCCCATATGAAGACAGGCTGAGAAAGTTGGGGCTGTTCAGCCTGGAGAAGAGAAGGCTGCGTGGTGACCTCATAGCAGCCTTCCAGTATCTGAAGGGGGTCTACAAGGATGCTGGGGAGGGACTCTTCCTTAGGGACTGTAGTGGTAGGACAAGGGGTAATGGGTTCAAACTTAAACAGAGGAAGTTTAGATTAGATATAAGGAAGAAGTTCTTTACAGTGAGGGTGGTGAAGCACTGGAATGGGTTGCCCAGGGAGGTTGTGGATGCTCCATCCCTGGCGGTGTTCAAGGCCAGGTTGGACAGAGCCTTGAGCCACATGGTTTAGGGCAAGGTGTCCCTGCCCATGGCAGGGGGGTTGGAACTAGATGATCTTAAGGTCCTTTCCAACCCTTACGATTCTATGATTCTATGAGATATTCCGTCCTCTCTAGGGAAGCTGTTGTAGCACATGGTCCTTACAGAAGTCTAACTCTACACCATCTGGCATCCATCAGTTTCTCAGGAGGATGATACCTTTCTGGTTATTTTGAAATAGTCAAACTGTGGTGGAGGTTGGAGAGACGGAGTATTTACCATAGCCAGTTATAGTCTTAGAGATGGTTTTCATGCCTGTGAACCTGTAACAACACAAAGCTGTGAGTTCCGTACCAAAAGCAGAAAGTAAACTTTAATGTTTGTTTCTTTTTTCCAAGTAGTTAATACCTCTCATAATCGCAAATGTTGCCATTGGTAAGCTTTCATACTGCTGAGCAATTGTGAAGTCTCATGTAACTGTTACTGATGTAGCATAATCAAATTTTAACTCTCAAGGTAATTGTCTGTACAATTACTAAGAATGTCTGAGAGCAGTAAAGAAGCATAGCATCCAGTTAGCTATGTTGTGTATTTTATGATATGTAAGGTACATATATATTTGTATATCAGCTATTAATCCAAGTTACCTTTTGCACAGGGAGGAGCATAATGCTAAGGTTCTCCAGGCTACCTGGTATTAATGAAGTACCTTTCAGGTTCACTAACCTGAACCTCATTTTAGTATTATAAATGATGCATTTTAAAGTTTGGTCTGAAATGATGAAAAGCCTTCTTTGCACTCATAGGTCACACTAGCATGGTTAAAGCAATGTATCTAAATAATTTGCACTTTTTCTTAGTGGGAGTCCACTAAAGGCTTCCTTTTAATAGTATCTTCCCTATCCTGCTTTCTCCTGTAGGGATGGGGAGAATAACCTGTAATAGTATATTTAAAAAAACCCCAATCAAATCTAGCTGACATAGTTACATTGATGCAAAAAACAGAGGTTAGAGCCCAGAGGGTATTCATTGACATAAAATCTTAGATTCCTGAGGATGTTTGAGTATTTGTGCATGCAGTAGTATTTATGTATTCTTTTTAACAAGCTAGTTGCTCTATTTTTAACAGTGATGGGAGTGACTATGTGCCTGTTGACAAGCTTTTCTACAGTTTTCCATTAGATTTTCTTGGAACTTCCTGCTCTTTACTACCTGTGGTTGTCCAAAGCATGCCACTGATGACATGATCGGGTTCGGTTGGATGTATTTATTCCTCTTGTGGGCATTATGTTGGAAAGAAGCCTTTGAGAAAAAGAAAAGCAAGTGGTTAGACCACAAGCAGGAGCGTGTTTTGTATATATTGAAGCAATAATTGGGTTGTAATTGGGTGGTTGATACTTATCTGTCAACTTTTCCCACACACCTAGTATGAGAGAATGAAGAGAACTGATATGATAAGAGAGTAGCCTGAAAATATGAACAGTTCCAGTGCCAAATGCTCCCCAGGATTGCACCACTTGTTGTACTAAATAACTTTGCAGTGATTGCGTTGACATGGTGATAAGAAATTGAACTGCAAATGGAATCCTGGGAGCACTGGTCAACAAGTTGAACATGAGCCAGCAAAATACCAGCAGCATCAGGGAAAGTGTTGCCAGCAGGTGGATAGAAGGGATTATTCCGCTGTACTCTGTACTGATGAGGCCGTGTTTGGAGTGATGAGTCCAGCTTTGATCTGTCCTCTACAAGACATGAATATATTTGAGTGAGGGTAGTGAAGGGCTGCTAAGATGATTAAGGATTTGGAGCATCTGAGATGTGAGGAGAGGCTGAGAGCTGGAATGGTTCAGTCTGGAGAAGAGAAAGCTCGGGGGGATCTTATAATTGTGTACAAATACCTGATAGGTAAAGAAGGCAGAGCCAGATTCTTCTTGGTAGTGTCCAGTGAAAGGACAAGAGGCAACAATCAATATGCAGGAAATTCTGTTTAAACATGAGAACAAACTTTTTTCTGGGATGGTGGTGAGACACTGCATGGGTTACCGAGAGGTGTGGAGTCTGCAGCTATGGAGTTACTCAAAAACCAACTGAGCATCTTCCTGCTCTAGTTGTCTGTGCTATGAGTAGGGGGCTGGACTTGGTGATCTCTACTAACCTCAGTGATTCTTTGAAATTATAAACCTCAGTAAATGGCATGCTTTCACAATGCAGGGCTCCAAGGCGCTCCTGGGATCCTATGTCTGTATGAAGTTTGTAAACTGAATAGGTGAGGATTAGGTTGAAGTTCACTGTAAGCCTGCAGAAGAAACTTAATTAGGGCAGAGCACTTAACAATTGAATGGACATCTGGATTCTCCATTTGCTGCAGAATGGGTCTTTTGATTTTATTGTAGTCCAGCATGTGAACAGATGGGATGTAAATCAAGAAATAGATGTGGGCTTCCTCTACCTAAGACAGGAATTACTTTATGGGTGCCCAAAATGAAGTCGGAGTTGCTATGGTATAAACACATTCTGTTCCCTTCTAGGATCAATATTTTGAGTCTCCTACAGCATTAAATTTGGTTATAAAAGGCAATCTTGAGGGTAATTTTAGTTTTGTTCCCCGTAAGTTGATTCTTTTCCACACTGTAATACCTCGATACCTTCAAGATAATTTTTTGGGTTTATTTTTTGGGAGGGAGGGGGAATCACAGAAAAAAGTTCTTAGAAGACAGGGAATAGTGATCACATATGTTACTGGAAAAGCTTTTATTCCCTTTGTGTTCAAGATAATAACAGTAAATTAGTCTTAGGAAAAAAAAGGAGAAGCTGGTCTTCAGCTCCACATACACTAATTTTTATATAGGTAATATATGTATTGTTGTAAACATATATGTACGTGTGTGTGGCACAGTAATTTATACACCATAGTAGCATTATATCACTGCCATAATACTTTTTTTCCTATTTTATTAAAAATTATTAAATTAAAAATCTATAAGAGCAGCTATAAAATATTGACAGGTCTAGAAAATGAGATATTTTAAAACTGTCAGTTCTTGGGTGATAATGAAACAGTTTGATATCTGACAGAAGATACCCTACATTCTAATTAGAGGACCTCTTGTGTGTGCTAACCTGGAATTGCTATTTTCTAGAGCATTTATAGGAAATGTGAAAAATATCTGGTTTTCTTCCAGCTTAGAATGAAATGGAAATTTAGAAATGTCAAAATTTTGTCAGGAACAGATGTCCTGACTTTCAGCCAGCACTGATAAATGGGTCTGGTTACAAGACAACAACGTAGAGATAAAAATGAGTTCTCTGTAGCATTGCCAGCCTCCAGAAGCATACATTCTTGACCATCTCTTAATTGAAGAGTTAGTATCCGTACGCATGTTGCACAGAAGGTTATGTTGTGGTTTAGTTTTAATTTTATTAAAGAAAATTAATAAAGAATTGAGTCTCCTACAGCATTAAATTTGATTATAAAAGGCAATCTTGAGTGTAATTTTAGTTTTGTTCCCGGTAAGTTGATGCTTTTCCACACTGCAATACCAATACCTTCAAGATAATTTAAAAATACAATTTAAAAATAAAGAAAAAAAAAAAACCCACCCCTGAACAGGTTGATTTTCTTCAAAAGAGGCTGATGGTTTGCTGGAATCACTGCCAGAGCTCAAACCTTTAGCCTGGCATTTAGCTTCAGTTGTCAAGATGAAAAGTATGCCAGCAGAAATGGAAGAACACTACTTCACCTTGCTTACTTTTCCACTGAAAGCTGATTTCAAGGTTTGAAGAGAAAGTAGCATTTTGTATCCATCACCATAGCATTACTTGTGTTTTGCCTTGTTTCCTGATTGGAATAACTTAGGCGTCACGCCAAAGTGTCTTAGAGCTTTAAATACTAATAACAAATCTCTTACTCAAGTAAGGTGCCTTAAAGAATAGAAAACTCTAAAGTTACCTTGAAGCATCTGCATTTACACTTCTTAAGTGCATTGTAGTTAAATTGTTTTCCCTGCTCTGGAGGGTGGATTTAGTGGTGGTACAGAGCTTTATTTGGGGGGTGGGCTGGGTGTTGGTATTTGTTGTATTTTATTACAATGCTTTCATTTGTTACTCAAAATATGACAGCCATCACATCTTTGAAGCACCAGGGCTGTATGAATATACAGCTAGAATTAAGGATTCTGATTGTTTCATGTCTGCTATGGAAGCTGCCTATTAATGATTCAGAAAGAATGCATTGTTTTCAGGCAAAGCATGATTCATGACACTTTAACTCTCTTTCATTACAGCTGTGCCCCCATCTCTCCTACCTTAGTTTTTAAAATGGCATTTAATTGTAAAAGCAAGCATAGAGGAAGGCCTGCTAAGTGCAGTGGTGTGTAGGAAGACGGGTTTGGGTTGGCGAGGGGTTTCAAGCTGATACTAATTTTATCAAGGATCTTTCTCAGTTTGGTGGAAAAAAATATGTTGGTCATCTTAATCACAAGACCCTCAAAGTGTTTATTAGGAAAAATCATAGCTTCTTACACATTTTCTTTGTACAAAGTCCTGTATCTGTACCAGGAAATATTGCCTGAAAAATTGTTTGGAAATAACCCAAGGGCATTGACTAAGAAAATGACATTATCTGTTAAATAATCTGCCATTCTCTCCCAGCTCTCAAGACAAGTACAGCACGATGAGAAACCATATACAGAGAAGGAGATAGCTATCAAAACAAGGATGTTGCCAGCTATGTGGTCCATAAAATGATTCACAGAGCAAGGAGAAGGTAACCTTGATTTCGGTCTTCCATATTCCAAATTTGCATGCAATTTCCAAAGGATCTCTGCTTCCCTTGATAACTGTGTCTGATTTTAGACCTTGACCAGAATAGGAAGCTGTTGTATACTGGTCTGGTTTTGCTGTTGACATTGGAAGAGCAAGGCTTCTGGCCTCAGGAGGTCTAACTCTGGGTGGTACAGTAAAGCATTGGACTGAAAACCAGTGTGCTCATGTTCCCTGCTGATGACTTTGAGTGATCTATTATGCAGTCTTAGGGCTTGGGATCCTTTTTTATGGTATCAGGGTAAGAACAGTGACTGCTTCTTGCTTCGAAAATATTTTTGCCTTGTTTAATGAGAACCATCACAAATAGCAAAAGGTTGTCAGAACTTACTGCAAGGTGAGCCATTCTTCTGCACCCCTAAACTCCCTTCCCCTTGGACAGTTCAGTCTTACAGATGTAGTTGCTTCTATTCTGGAATAACTTAAAAATGTAACTGGGATATATGAGGATAGAGGGGAAGAAGGAAGATGGAA
Organism: Strigops habroptila; assembly: GCF_004027225.2. Lineage (NCBI taxonomy): Eukaryota > Metazoa > Chordata > Aves > Psittaciformes > Psittacidae > Strigops > Strigops habroptila. Next base: position 21,070,960 of record NC_044281.2, on the reverse strand, counting down.
AATTTAATTTTCACACTTTAATTTTCTGGTATATATTCCTCCCTGCCTTTTAAATAAGACTAAATATAAGGTCTCAGTGACTGACAGTTGCCATCAACTTTAAGAATAATGATGGTGGTAAATAATACTTGCCTGTTCCAAATCCTCATTCCTTACCTCTAAATTGTATTGAAGTAGTAGTAATAATAATAATCATCATCATTATAATGGTGATAATATAATACTTGCCTGTTCCAAAAGGGTGTTTTGAGATCAGGTCTGTAAAGGGGCTTAATGCATATGAACAGTTGAGAAAGGTCTGGGTAACAATATGATGGCTGTGTAGCTGGCTGTGTGTAATAAGGTTGTGTGAACCTGAAAAGTAGCAGAAGGAAATGTTGATGTTTTTCTCTGGAAGCACAGAGTAATGCTTGGCATGAAGACCTGTAAGTAAAAGAGGGAGGGCTGCTGTGTGTGGCAGCACAAAGGAACATGTCCTCTTTATTTGGCTAAAAAGAAATAAATTTTAGAAAGTATTAAAATGTATATTTTAATAATGCTTTTGGACACCTGAATGCTATTTAGGACAAGGTATAAAAAGTTACTGTTTATCAAGTTATTGTCCTATCATTGCTATAATTTTAATGAAGGACTTTTTTTACTTTTGAGCTTTATCACAGTAGTACGCCAGTGCAGTGTAGTTCAGCTCTCTGCCCATAGTTACAGGTTTTGATCTTGATCCTGCAGCTGGATTATTTTGAGTATAAATAAAATAGTAATAAGATCTAAGTTCTTTTGGTCCTACTGCAGAACAGGCTGAGTGATTTGGTGTTCCAAAGCCTCTTAAGTAACAGTGTTAAAATAGTGAGTAATAAAACCAAAAGTTGGAATACTTCTGTGCCATCAATAAATATTTGTGTCTCAGATGACAGATCACGACAAGTCAACCCCCTCATCTGTGTGAGTAATGCAAATAATTTTTGTAGAGATACAGTGCAGCAGCCACATGGCTTGTGATGTGACAATCTGCTGCTCTTCAATATCTTGACACTTCTGTTGCTTACTTGAAATTTAAAGTTTAGGGAATTAATTACTCCTCAAATTCTTCCTGTACTTGCTAGGTAAAAAATTTTTAATAGAGAGGGTGAGGACCAGAGGTGGGAATGGGGCAGAGGAGTTGGAAGAAGCACACAGGTGTTTTCTGGAGCACGGGAGAGGGGTGTGAGACTAAAGATAGAGTGTGAGGGGAAAACCAGACCATGTTGTATGTGCATGCCCCTGGGAGGAATGTGGTGTAACCAGGCATGCCTATTTGATTGTCCTTGCGAAAACCAGTGTGTGTTTGCAGCTGTTCCCTTCAGATACACTTCTAAATTCAAAGGTATATGAGAACACTTCCTAGGAAAGGAGGAGACTTGACGTATGTGTGATTAGTCTGCCTCAAGTTGTGCATGGTACAGATCTGAAAATTCTTAGGAAGAGTTAACATTTCACTACTCTTTTTAAAGTAGGCAGTCAACAGCCATAGTGTTTGTGTTGTTGCAATCCCATCCCACCCCACATGGAAGGGTGTAACATGCCCAGGCACCACTCCCACCTTCTTGCAGCATCTTTAATGAACACAAATTGCAAATAAGAAAGAAAAGAAATGCCAGCTGGCTAATGTGTCCCCAAATGATTACAGACTGCTGTTTATCTCTGCTGATGGCATCCAGAAATCTGCTGTTTGGGAGAGACAGCACCCTTGCTACTCTTTGCAGATTAAGTCAATAACAATCATCTTCCATATTTGGTTGGAAAATGTAGGTACTGTTACTTCTGGCAGGTTTTGGTGAGAGATTGGATCCTTATTGTTCACCAGAGCCCTCTATGGTCAGGGAGAGCAGCAACACTGAAAGGAAATATTGGTTAAAACTTTGATTGGGGTAGGTGATTTCCATATGTGGAAGTTACGAACAGTATTAAAACGATACAAATGAATTGGTAATAAAACGAATTTCTGGTTCCTGAACTGAGAGCTCCTAGAACAGAATCACAGGTGGGCGTGAAATGTCAATATATCCAGGAAGAATGGGAGATCTTGAAGATGGAGCAAGAAGGTGAAATTTGAGTCTGATGGGCCTTTTGTGTGGAAGTATTATTGCATGCAAAGAGTTTTCTAAAGTGGACTCTAGCCTTTGAATGGAAAGAGCCTGTTTTCAACTGCCTGCCAAACTGCTGTTGACAAACCAAGACCAATAGAAGGATTCTTGATTTCAAGATAGCATTTTTAATCAGCTTCATATGCTTAAACTATCATGGTACAAAAAGTACGGCTTAAATCATCTAGGTAAACTTAGTGTGCTGCTCTGATGACTTCATTAGTGCTAAAGGTTTATTTTATGACAAAAAATAATGCCAAATAATTGGTTTTGCTTTATGCTATACTGTAAGGGTGGGGTGTGCATATGGATGTGTGCCTATGTGAGAGGAAAAATGGTAATATTCTCTAGTAACCCAGAACAGCTATGATCGCCTGTATCGTCTAGAAGCACAAGATGTTTTTAGCAATTAATTTATAGACTTAGCAGATGTTCGTTATGGCAAGAACCCAATAAGGGGCAAGAGCTGTTCTCTCAAAGACTGGTATGTTTTCCCAATAACTAAGGCTTAGGAAAGAAATCCAGAAACTTCCTTATTGAGAAACACCTAATTCATACGGGAGTTTTTCTGTTAAGTTTCTAATTAGAATATCATAAGATATTCTAAGAAGTCATAAGATACTTCAATGATCTAACAGAAGGAATTTAAACAATTGAAAAATTCTGCTTTCTTTACTCAATACCGAGTGCTCTTGAGAGCTGCTGTTGAATTGTATAAAACATTGGCTTGAGTAGCTTTTTAAATAAATGAAGGAAAAAGTAATTTCCAGGTTGATTTTTGAGTACACTGTAATTTCAGCCGGTAGTTTAAAAGTATAAATAAACATTGTTTCATATCAAAAGCAAACCTAATTGACAATGCTGTTCTGCTAGACATCTTTAAAGAACAATGCTAGTTCTTATGGTAGAGCAAGAAATAATACTTCTGCAAATGAAGCTGATCAAATTATTGTAGAATTTATCTATTGAACAAGATGGGGGGGAAAAAAACCCTCTTTTGAATCTCAGACTGTGTTTCTCATCCTGGGGTAGTATTTAAAAAATGAAAGAAAAATAAAAGAAGAATCATTTAGGTAAATACAGCCATTCTATCTGACCTGTGTTAAAAGGATTAATATAAAATGCTTTGAATCTTTATAGAAACAAAAGATCTTTATCAGAGCATCATGAATGAGCACTGCTCAAGAAGAAATATTGAGAATTAAGGTACAGCCTTCAAAACTGATTTACTTGTTTTGCTTGGAGTCAAAGTGTGCTGGATGCTGCTACCCGATAGTGTAGCAGTTCCAGAATGTTTTTAGTAGTTTGGCAATTTTCTCAAAGATGCTTGTTTTCACTACCTTGTCTAGCTCTTCAGGTCCACCTCAATAATCCCAGCACTGCCATTTTTTTACTTACCTTCTGATCCAGCAGAAATTAAGCTGAGCTTGTTAGATTGCATTTTGCATCCTATTTGGTCCAGATTCCAGCTGTTCTCCTGGGTTCAGGTCCAAGATGCCTCCCCCCTTTAAATGTGTCACTGTAAAAAAAATCCCAAATGAAACAAACAAAGCCCAAACAAACAAAAAAAAAAAAAGCCTGAAACTTTTCCTCAGGATTTCCATAGCTGTTTATCTAAGGTATTGAGGCAATAATTGTTTATGGCTTGCAGAGTTAAGGGTGGAAAATTACCCATAAGTCCGAAAGAACAACAGCGACTGCTATAGATAAGATCCAGCTCAGAAACAAAAGCCAGATGGGGCTGATTTAGATGAGTTATGGTTAGCATTGTCTTGGCTTCAAAGGAATTTAGCCAAAGGCGGGAAGGGTATAAGTAAAGAAACATCAAAGACAAAGGCTCCTGGTGAATGTTCTTGAATTTAGGATGCATTCTGTGTAGTCTGCTGCACAGCTATATACTGTTCTCCAGATAGCTTTTCTGGGTGGTCTGTGATAGTCCTGGGTGAGAGAAAAGGGCCTTAGTGCCATTAACAGTGCTGAACACTTGTGCGGAAAGAGAAATTATGGCAATTTCCATTAATTTGGACTAAAATGGCTTGAGACTGTTTGTATGTTTTGCCAGCCAGATCTACAAATGTCACATTCCACAGTGGTTTTAATTTTTCATCAGAGCAAATGAATGAGGGCGCTCCAGCCTAACAGCAGTGTGCTCCCCCCTGCCTCCAGCACTCCATTCGCACCACTGAAGTCCCTCAGCTGCTTGGAAATAGGGTATCCCAATCCTCCCTCCAGGGGAGGCTGCAGCCGGAGTAGTCTGAGGCCACTGTCACCACATGGTTAGAGGTGGCACTTTCCATTAAAAATCTGGACTGGTTCCCCCACGCAGTCTGGGGCATGCCAGCATTCCTCCAGCCTTCAGCTGTCAGCATAACATCCTGTGGCATTCAACCATATGAAGGTTGTGGTATGTATGTGGCTTGTCAAACCAGTTAGGTTGGCCATCACTGCAGTAAGTCAGGAAGTTGCTTTCTTTGCCTTCTTGCAGTAACATGTCAGGCAGCATATTGCCTGTGGTAGAAATGGAGTTCAAAAGTGATTTGTTTTAGTATTCAGCTGATACAGAATTGCCTTTTTTTTATTTTATCCTTTTTTTTTTTTTTTTTGGATGATGGAACCAAGTACTTTCTGTCTGTGCAATAGAGAGAAATGAATAAAAATGAGTAAGCTGAATTGGACTGGCTTGGTTCCTACATTTTATGAAAGATTTAAAAAAAACACGTAATGCCTTTGTGACAGTGAACATATGAATTGCAGTATGTGAGTCCTTTTTCCTGAAAGGTAATTGTTGAGAACATATACAGGGCGATAAGTAGATATAAAAACTGGTATTGCAGTTACTTGTTGGAAATCTAGTGTCAAAATGGAGATATTTATGAGGTTTCTAGAACCGTTCACCATGAAGAAGTAGAAAATACACTAGCAAGATGTCATTAAAAGCAGCAGATGCTATCATAGTTTTGCTGCAAATGCAGCAAAAATGAAAGCACAGCAATTCCTTTATTTTTGCCTCTTTCTAGCCTATCTTTGTCTGCCTCTTGCCCTGCTTCTTCCCCTTTTATTTTTTTAAAACATGCATCGTTGTTTGGCTGATAATGGACCCCAGTAGCATTGAGTACATATGCTCTAGGATTAGGATTTGTGAACTGGAAAGACTAGTGATTGAATTTCCCCCCCCCGCATCTATAGTTGCATAGATGACCACCCCCTCCCCGATATGCACAAGGCAGAAGTAATTTGAGACCTGCATGACAGGTCTGTTGCATTATCATTAATTGATTTCTTCAATAACTACTAAAAGCTAAAGGGGAGGAGGGCCAGGGAGGAATAGCAGTGAGAATAGCAAAAATTTGACCTAGTTTTTTCAATCTGCATGGCTCTGCAGAGAGATACAGTTATAAATCTGCCTTTTTAGAAGAGCTTTTATTTATTTATTTATTCATTTTGTTCCCTGCATGAACAGCTGCGTTTGTTTTGAATGTTCAGATTTTGTGGGTTAAAACATAAAATTTTGTCATCGTATATAGTGTCATGAAAATGTGCGTGTGTGGTGAGGAAGTAAGGGAAGAAATCTACTTCTGCTGTGTTGCTGTGGGGTTTTCTGCTTTCTGCCCTGCCCCTCCATCGTTCTCCTTTCTGTGTATTTGATAGTTGTGTGACATTACATGCTTGGGTTTTCGTTCTGCCTGCAGTATTACCAAGTATGTGAAATAATACCACTCTTCATGTTGTGCATAGCTTTGTGATGCTGCTTTACACACAGAGCTAAACAAGGCTGGAAGACTTTGTATTTTTTTTGAGTTTCTGATAACATCTCTAAGCTAGTAGTTCTGCCTTCTTATTTCTATTTTATATCAAGTGGTCCTGGCCTTTGCTTGGTTTGCTCGTTTGTTTATTTTTATTCCCTTATTTAGCAGAGAAGGACCAGGGATTAGTACTAAATACTGTAACAGCATGGAGATTCATGAACGGTGCTTTGACCCTCCAGATGCTCTGGATAAGCATTACAACAGACATCTGAAGGGGGATATTAAGTCGGCATGTGTGTAATGCAAAGGACTCTGTTGTTGACGGAGTGTTTTACCTGTTCTGTGTTCCATAATAACTGGTTTTGTTCTTGAACCACTTGAATCTGTTACAAGAAAATCATACCCCACTGAAAGCCAGGGAACTGACTTTTGTTTCTGAAACTGCCCTGAGATTTATCTGAAACTGCATCAGGAGACTGCATAAACCCATCCTTACCGGTTATACCCTGGCTCCATACTCTCCCTGTCCTGAGGATCTCTTCATTGTACTGTAGGCAGTGGCACTGGAGCACAGCTTCATGCAACTTTGCAGTTTCTTACAGTTTGCTTGGGATCTCTGCTCTCTTACGACACTGGCTGTGGCTCCAGTTTTGATTCTTGTCAGCTGGAGAGGCTCTTGAAGAGGACTAGCATTTCTAGCTCTCAGTCGGCAAGAAGGGGGCCACAGTGGTAGGGAAAGAGAACAGCTAAGGTGGTGATTGGACCAGGGGAGGTTCTGTAGGCTTTGTGGGAACTCCTCGGAGGTTGTCTCTCTCTTCAGCTGGCCTGTATGTGTTAGTCAACAATATTCACCTGCTTTAGGCCTGGAAAAGGATGGTTTCTGCATGCTGCTGTATGCTGTAATTTTGGTGTAACAGCAGTCCCCAGCCCTCTTCCTTCCATCCCTCTGGTTTTTCTCTGAAGCTGAAAAGATATTCCTGTAGGTAGAAGCTGATTTTGGCAGTGGAATAAATTCATCACTCTTTCCTCTTCTAAAGTAAAATTTGTGATATACCATAGTTCTGGGCATTCTGAAGTCTTGCTTTTTTTATGTTCCTGGCTGTAAGTGTGGAGGCAGCGGTCATGCTCATCGGGAGCCAGGTTGTGTCGGTAACATTTCTCTGGAGGAAAACGACTGACATGCATGTCAAGAAAGTGACTGTCAGCCCAGGAGCTGAAAAGAAGTGCCTGCTCACAGGAGCTGCTTTGGGTATCTTTCTGAGGCATTTTATCTGCTGGCCTGACATTTCCAGTCCCACTCTAAGTGAGCTGCAGTCTTGGGCTGTGATACTTCGTCATGTATCTGGATATAGATGTCATGTCTAATTTGTTCTCAAGAGAAGGCAGAGTTTGATCTATAATTCTGTGTAAAATTGGTAATTACCAAGTGCTCTCAATGCTTGCAAAGCCTTGCTGCAGCTCAAGCACTGTGCAGATACTTAACTGACATGCATGTTGAGTGTTTTGGAGTGTATGCAACAGGGAAGTGCAAGAGTCTTACCACGCTGGCCAAGTGCATGTGGTGCTGTAAATGCTTGTGTTTGCCTGGGCAAACAGGCTGTATGGGTAAGTCTTCAAAAGAAGTCCTGTAGTGATTCCTGCCTAGGTGTTTTTGCATCCTGTTTCATCTCCTTTCTTCCACCTTTTGCCAAGTATACAGGACTCCACAGTTCCAAGTGCAGCAATATTACACATGGCTAATCTCTAACCCAGCTGGGTGAGAGACTGGCTGTCGCTTCCATTTGAGTTGTCAGACCAACATACTAGTTACCATACTAAATAGCTTTTGTGCTTTTTCCACTGAGCTGTCTTGTAATTCTCTGCACAACAGAACACTCAGTTTACTGCAGTACATGGAGCAACGGGACGTGCCCTGAAGACCTATTGAAGAGGTGATCCCCAATAACGTAGCGTGTTTGTGTCTCAGTTCTGGTGGGTGGGTTTTGATGCTTGGGCTAGGTTAACCATTGCGTCTTAGCTCAAGCCGCACCCTCACATTGCTTGGTCACAGGTTATTTTAAAGGCAGAATGTTTTTTCCTTTTGACTTTTTAGTTATGCTCCTAAATAGGAATTACTTGATGACCAATCTTAGGAACCATGTTTCTTTCCATTTAAAAAGTAAAACTCACAGTCTACAGTTGTGTAAAAATCTCCCAGAATGCATTATTGTAGCTCATATTGGTTCCCAGTTTTGGTTATCAGTTTCTGGTTTTATATTCTAATAGAAGATATTAAACCAATTCAAAGCAGGGTCCAGTCCCTCTGTAATGTGGTGGTGGTTGTGGTGTGCAGAAGCAGCTGCTTTTATCCCAAGCAGCACGTGCTGCAGTGTGTTTAAAAACAAATAAATAAGCAAGACAATTCTGATGATCTCAAGGAGATCAGAAGGCATATAGCACCCCTAAACAGAAATATGAAGAGTAACGAATAGTTGCTGCTTTAAAAGCTTGAAGTAACTATTATCTTCCAAATATTTTGTGACCTGCTGGGGTGGATAAGTGTTCTGGCCGGTTTTTAAGTACTGGGAATTTGTCTCCTCGTTTTTTCTAATTCCTATAGAGAAAGAGCCATGTCTTGCGTTACCTTCTCAACGTTTACCTACTTAGGGCATCTAATATCACCCACTGGGGAAAAACGTTACAGTGTCAGGCTCCGCCAAATACGCACCTGCCCAAATTTATTTGTTTGTTTATTTTAAACCCTCTGCTGCTGGAGGTAGGCAGTTGTATACCAATCTAAGAAGGGAATCAATTCAGTCAGATGTCCTATATGGGATTATTTGAAGTCGGAGTGTGCAAGTTACTGAGAAAGTCTTGTAATGAGCTAAAAGAAAATAGAATTGTAACAGTTTATTATGTGTTTTGATGTGCAAAATACACTTGCTCATAGATCCAAGGTGTAAATGATTCACAGATACCCAAGATATGAGATTTCTTTTGCTTGATACATACTGCAGCATTTTCAATTGCTGTCAAAACTGGTGCGCCAGCATTGTTTTCATGTGATGAGCTCCCGCAGCTGGCCAGTAGCCCTGTGTGCAGCCCATCAACACATTGTGCCGCACAGCTCCTTTCCCTGGCTGCCGTTTCTGGCTGCAGCAGCCCATGGAGTTGTTTCCAAAGTGGTGTTTGGTTGATCCATTAGCAAATCCCATTATTTGTTAATAGGATTTGTTCTTGCACTGCTTTGTCTGATCACTAATTGTTTATCGCGTATTAGGAGTACAATGAGATGCCCGTCAGCTGTGTTATGAGTATTTTGTGTGCAAGACTCATTGTTTGCCTGCGATGGTAGGGTTTGCTTTGGGAAAGCCTCAGTATGGAAGGCAGAAGACAAAGGTTCTGCATTTCAAACACTGCAGTATATGCTGTACTCCAATAGGCACTAGTTTCCCCAGCTCCCCAGTAGACAGTGGGGTGCATAGAGGGTTGGTAAGCTCATCTGGAGGGCAGTGTGCTCTGTGCTTGTGGATGCAGAGCCACAGCTGCTTTCCAGATTGCCTCTCTGCCTTTCCGAAAAAGTGCCCTGCTGAGGTGGCAATCAAACAGAAAAGCATTAAGACAATTCAGAAATAATTTGAATTAGAAAGATGAAGGTATAATATGTACAGGAGAGCTTAGGAGCTAGTGAGAACTAGTTGCTTTTTTTCTTTGTTGAATGTTTTAATCAGTCTGGGTGGTATTAAATGATCATAAAATGCATGTAGAAACTACCTCTCAAAAAGGGTCTGTCTGAGCTGGTTTTTGATAAGCCCTGTCCCAGCTTAGTTGGATCCAGCTGTAAACTCCAGCTGCAAATTTTGAACAGTCCTTATATTCGTAAGTGATCTTAATCTAAGGATGAAATAGGCTAAACAATGCTGCATGCTTCTTCAGAAATAGGCTTCCTGAATATCTACATGTATCTCTTATCTTTTTGTATTGGAAGCTAATTAGAAACAAACTGAGGCACCAAATTCTTGTACCAGTTAGGAACAGGGTTTTTTCCGAGTTTGTGCAAAGCGTTTGGAAAGAAATAAGGCTCTGTTCTTTTATTTGAGTAGTCAGACAACATGCTGAAGTTTGACTGTGTATACACACACATATACAACAAACATACGTTACATATACACAAATATATAAATATGTGCCATTACATATGCTTTCTATATGTGTGTGCATTTCTGTATACGCATATATATACATGTGCTCACGCATATATTAAAAATAGAGTGAATGACTACCATTGTGGTCATCTTTTGTGGCTTACAACTGCCAGCCAGGATGAAAATTGCTTCATCTTGAAGTTCCTTTAAAAGGTTTGCTGATTTTGTGACCTAGCTCTTTGAATAAAAGCTTAACCTCCAAGTCAAATCAACCATCCCTTTCAAGTACTTACAGAAATACAACCATCATCCTGTGAGGTATCCATGTCCTATTCCCAATTCAAAGGGAACAGTTTTCAGCAGAATGAAGATTTAGTGTGAGCAGAAAGTTCCCGAAACACGTCCTACCTCTTGAAGTAGGGAGAAATAGGATTTGCAGGAGAGGTACTGGTTTGTAAGTGAGGCATGTGCTTAAATCTTCTCTGATATTAAGGTTCTTTCCAACCCTGACCATTCTGTGATTCTGTATGCATGACAGCCCACCCACGGTTCAGGAACCAAACTCTCAAGAGGACGAAGAGGAAGCTTACAAATATTTAAACATTTTGTGGTGTGTGCTCTACTTTCAAGACATGAAGTTTTTGCCTCTCCCAGGTAGTGTGATGACAATGTTGAGGAATAGAGCATGCTTATAAATTGTGCTGGGTCATTTGCTCAAATGCAAATGCACACTTGTAGCAGACAGGCAGAGGTTGAGACATTGCTGGTCACGCAGCTCCTGCCCTTGCTCATGGACTGGCTGCAGAACCTGTGGAGGAAGGCAGCAGGGTGGGATCCTTCAGCCAGACAAGCACTGAAACATTTTGAGAACTCTTTTTTTTTTTTTTTCTCTTTTTCCACTGAATGTAAAGCACCTTCTATCTTACCAGCTGTCAAAAAACTCATGCTAACGTGATGCAACTTAGTGAGTTCCTGTTCTAGGTAAACAGTATAATTTCTCATCATTTCAGACACCTTTTAATATTTTCCAGGAAGGCATTCCTGAACTGCCCAGTTCTGTTCTGTGACTTGCTACAGTCTTTTGTAATAACATCAGATGGACTGATTGTTGGTAGAGTGAATACTAGGGATTTTTAACTACATCCTTCATTATTTTGCCTCCTGGTAGCAAATAGATCAGAGTAAGGAAAATAAATTAGAACACAAGAGGACGTTGATGAGATGAGCTGTCAATGGCCAGGCTAAGAACTACCACAGAGGAAAGTGGAGGAGTGGCACTGGCTTTCTAGTGAGCAGAGCAATGTTACTTATCAGAATAATTGCTGAGGCTTTTACTTCTTTAGATAGTTGCTCTGAGTCACTTAGCAACTTTTGGGTCATGTCCAAGTAGCAGGTAACTGCAGCTTCTTTTTGCATCTTGGAAGCTGCATTAAGTGTCTGTCTCTGCCAAGAAGCCAGTGGATGGTATGTCTTGGCTACGGCTTTACTCTAGACATAGGCTCACTGCTCTTTTTAATTCTTACGTTCATTTTTCACGTGTTCACATATTGAAAATGTGACCAAACTAAAAGATAAAGCAATGCTGCAGGGCCTGGCGGGTTAGAAAAAAGTCATTGTATTAGGGTGACCTACTGTAATTTAAAAATTAAATTGTCAATCTTACCTGTCTGTCTATGCTTTCTTCCTACCCTTTTCTCTGTCCAGCATTTAATCCCATTTGGGCCATGAGTCTTTTCATACGCAGATGTTTTACGGCTGGCTGTTTGCTTTGGTTGTCCCAGACTTGCTGAAATACAGGGATGTATCAGCTCTGTATTTTAGGAGGCAGCAGAGGGGAGTAGGACGCGAACCTATAGGGTAAGGAGTGGAATGGAAAGGATGCGTTGGGAATAACTGTTTATCTTTACCCAGTGCACGAAGTAAGGGACGAGAAATTAAATTTGTGAGTGACAAGTTCAAAATGGAGATGACTGTCTTCACACACTGTGAATTTGCACTGGGGAGCTCTGACACAGAGCATTGAAAGTTTGTATGGGCTCAACAAGCTACTTAGGGGCAGCTCTTTGGGGAGTGCTGCATGCAGAGATGCCTTTTTTGGGCTAGAAAGTCCCTAAGCTTCAGCTTTTTCAAAGTTGGGAGAATATTTTTATCTCTGCTGGCCTTTAGTAGTGGGCTAGAATTTGAGAGACCTGAATTTTACCACTGGCCCTGACTTGTGTATCCTGATTTTACTGTGTGCAGAAAATGTGAGTGTGGTATCTTCAGCATTGTATCATCCATCTGGCCGTCTACAGCTTTGGTGATGCTGGTGGAGGGCAGCTAGGAGGAGACACTGTGTGAGAGGTGGGGGTGACTAGAGTGCATATCCCCTTCCATTCCCTTCTCCCTCAGCCTCATCTGCACTTGGAAAGTTACAGAGTGACTAAACTCTTTATTTTTAGGCATTACAAAGGAAAAAAGCATTAGGCAGCTGGCTGCAAAAATATTTATTTGTGACCTTTCTCTACATTTGTGCAGTTCTTGTTACTATTCTGGAGAAAGCATGCAATTCCTCCCGCTTCAGCATTTTGGTCTCACAGTTTCAGGAGAAACTGAAATACTTCTAACTTTATGCATGCATCCATTTAATGAATAAATAAATAATTAGCTTCCATGTTTGGAAAACATGGCTACTTGTGTTTGCAAGCTGCTGGCTTTGTTTGTGCCCCATTTTTGTAGTAACTTACTAAGTTACTACAAAAGAGACAGCTGGAATGCTGCTGGTAGAGGCTGCACTGGATTCCCGTATTGGTAGCTGAACACCCTGTGCTCCAGTCAGTCCTGTTATGAACTAACCTGCAGCTTGAGAGAAACTCCTTCCTAACTTTTCCTAATCCTTGTGAGAGAAAGGATTAAATAGGTTTACAGTGAGATGAAAGGGTTTAGCAGAATATGTGAACAGGGTCTGGTACTGGGGCTGTGACCAGTGGAGTCTGGCTGGCAGCTTGTGATAGGGGCTGCTAGGTGTGCAAAGGTAACTCAAAGCCAAACAGATGTTACTGGTTGTGGGTTTTGTGATTGAAACAAAATCTCAGGAAAAAGGGAGAATTTTTGACCTTGCACAATGGGGAGGTGTAACTTCTAGATATGTATGTTCAGTCAAAATAAAAAAAAAAATTAAAAAGCAGGACAATGTGAATTTTGGAGAAAGCCAACTGCAAAAAAAGAAATAGTTTTACAGTAATTGAATGGTGTGGGTCAGTCATATCAGTCAAGTTCCTTAAGAGTAACTGTAGGACAAAGCATTTAATAATACTGCTGTTGAGTGATGAGGATAATTTGGTTTTTTTGTTTGTTTTTTTTTTTTTTAATCACACCTACCTTTCACAAACTGCCGAGTTAAGTGAAACTTTCTATTACATGAAAGTACTGTTGGATGGAAGCCCTTGAGTCCCTTATTGCCCCCAAGCAGATTCCTGTGACCAAATCTTCTCCAAACTGATCTGTATAAAATCATTTTTCACTTACATGGCATTGAAAGTATGAAAAAATACTTGATGCTGAATGCTGTTTTGCTACTACAATATGCTGAATTTATAGGGTGCTTTGTTTCCCAGCTGAAAAATTGCTAAAACCTTTTTGAAGGTGAAGCATTGCTCTTGCAAGCAGAGATGGAACAGTTTTATACAGCTTTTATGTGTACATGTCAGTACTCCCATTGCATGAAGTGTTACAGCTGTAGTGCTATTCTTTAGCCTGCTTTTTATATCCATCTTTGATATATTAAAGGAAAAAATATTTTATGTTGAATGGTAAAAAAATGCATGGGAGTGGCACTGTAGCGTTACAGGGGCTGTGGCAGTACTTGTGTACTGGGAACTGGTATTCCAGAGGTGTGCCTGACCGATGGAGCAAGCCCAACAATGCCCATGTGTAGTGATGCATCAGCTTCTGCCACCACTGACCTCTAGGACTCTGCCCATGCTAGATCCTAGCAAATACCTGCACTCAGTAAAGTATTGGATTGCGTTTCCTTGCCTTACGTGAGCAGTTTCTCATTCTACACTGTTAGTGCCACCAGTCCTCAGCAGCACTGCAGGCTGCTGCCAGACCCGTTCCCTGAGGTCCAAGTATTGTAATAGATGCATTTTCTACTGCCACTTTGACATGTACTTTGATTTTTGTTATGAGGGATGAGCAACACCATTTGTTAGGGAGGATTTCAAATAGTTTCCCAGTTCCGAGTTTAGGAAGTAGCAGGACATTGGTGATCAATGTGTGGGCTGGGTTTTGAGTTGTTTTTTGGTTGGTAGGTTTTGTGTTTTTTAAAAGTCTTTTAATGAAACTTTGTCGAATGATGAGGTCAAAACCATGTTTGCTTGTTGGGAAGGTTTCTCAGGTCAAAACATTAACAAGAAGCTTTCAAAACCTTGGGGGGGCGGGGAACAACACAAAAACCAACAACAACGAAAAAAACCCTAAACCACACACTCAAGAAAATAGCCAACAACAAAAAATAATACAACTTCCACCAAACCCCAAAGCATTGATATTCCAGCAATCTTTTTTCCACCTCCAGTGAGTGTAAATGCTGTCTAATAATTTGAGCCGAAGAAAGAGAAAAGGTCACTCATTCAGAAACCTGAATATTCTTGCAAGCTGCTTAGCTTTTAGTTTTAGAAACATGTGAGTTCCACAGTATAGTCCTTAGTTTGTATAATTTGATGGGAGGTATGGGATAATGATGCTGGGGTGGAAGTAATGGGTAATTTGTTACTGCAAAAGTCTGACGGAGAAACTCTCTAAGACTTGATTTGGAGTTTTAGGAAGTAGGCATTCTTTATTGCAGCACTGGGCGCACATGTGAATAATTTCACAAATGTGAGCGCACCCGTTACTTGCCGGCAGCAGCTATATATTTAGCATACTCATGCATATTTAGTGTTTTTCTAGCAAATGATTTACATATTCATGAGATTTCCAGGAACTAATTATAATACCTGCATTCTAATTACGCATGTGCTTTCTTGCTGAGTGGGGGTCTCTGGTGGTTGTTGGTAGTTTTCCTCACTGTGTTTGCTGATTGACTTTGGTGCCTGCGCATGCTCGCAAGGTCCTAGTGCAGAGTTAGCAGTGGTATGTCCTTGCTTTTGTTCTGTTCCAGTCTCCGTTATCTTGAAGGTTAGCATCCTTGGTCTTACTTACTGCCTCCTTAGTTGTTATCAATCGGTCCCGTGATGTTCCTTTCCCCATCAGCCGGACATTCCTTACTCCCTATGTGTCAGTAAGTTAGAACAGCTTGCTGTATTTTACTATGTTAGCTTAAGGTCACACCCACTATTGTTAGTTTAAACCTTTAAATTAAGCCTACAAATTCATCTCTCTGACAACAGGAGAAGGAAGAGTATTGGACATCTTGGGTGCAGATGCGTGCTTTTCTGAAGTCATTTTGGGAGAGTTGGTAATAGGTCCCCTTGAAAGGGTCGGATCTGAGCTCTCCTGTACACTGCCCTCTGAGGCAGTGCTTGTGATGCTCATCAGCAGAAGGTTCTTGCTGACTTGCTGAATTGTGTGCTGGGCCTCTTGCTTGGACAGGCATGTTCTTACCTTTGAAAAGGTTTCACTGTGGGAGTTGTGACCCATTTGAGCCGTGAAATTTTGGTGAAGTTAATTTTCCTGTATAGCTACTGGATCAGGTAACATGGTAAAGGCCCCTGCCTGTGCTGCAGACATTGTATCCTGGGGGGCCTTCTGTAGCAGAAGGTGTTGGAAAACATAAAGCCAAAATCAGTGCTGGGCTAGGTATACTGGAGTGAATACCATACTTATCTACTGAATTTTTCCTGGTACTAGTAAGATTTTTCTGCCTTTTTTTTTTTTTTTTGTAATTAGTAATACAAGTAACTTCTGAATTAAGTAGGTCAGCTATACAAAAATAACAAAACAAATTCAGCAATTGTTTTTGTGTGCCGTGGCAGTAAATCTGTTGAGCATCTGCTTAGAAACGAGCCTCTTCTGCTTTCACTCATCCTTGTTGCTAGAGCAAATTTAGATTGTTTGTGTTTAAAACCAGCAAGCAATGTCCAACAAGTTAGACAATTGTAATTATAAATCCCTGGAACAACCTGTGTTTAGAGAGCATAAAGTAGATGAGCTGGGAAAACTTGTTCTGCATCAGTCTTTCAAAAAGGGCGCCAGACTCTTCAAAACAGATTTGGGCCCCTCTTTAGCACAGAGAGGGATTTGTGCTGGTTGTAGCTGCATTCCCTGATATTTGTAAATATACTGGTAGGAAATGGTGAGATTTGACAGACATATTTAATTTGCAGGAATAGCTTGCTTGGTTTTGGTGGGTTTTGTGGGGATTTTTGGAGGGTTTGTTCTTGGTTTGTTTTGTTCCAGAGCTTGCAGTCGGCTTAAGTTAACAACATGAGTAATCTTTAATGCAAGCGTCACTTCAACTTTGCCTGTGTCCAAGTGAGATTTTTTTTACCAGTTTCATAAAGATGCTGTATGTATGTAATCAGAGTATACCACGTAGCTCAAACTAGAGTTCGTTTATACTTGGAGATGACTCAGATGCTCTGTACACTTCACATTCACCATAATTTTCTCAAATTTCTCCATGTAGATGCATCCTCAGCGCAGGAAGGGAAGATTCAAACTCTCATTGTGCACTGGCAAGCAGTTAACTCAAATATCTTTGTGGACATGAAAAGCTAAAGCAAAATACATATTCTCTGTGCTTATGGGGACTTTGTAGCTAGAGTTCTGCCTGATGGTTTCATGAAATTTTTAATGTTAGCGCAAATCATGTAGGAGCAGTCTCCAGGGTGATTTTATGCAGATGCTTTTTACAAGACTGATTTTACCTTCCTGGAAAATAGATTGTTAGTTAGGGGATGCATGGGCTTCTTAAGTTTTGGGCTGTAATAAGAGGCCATTAGTCCTGTCTGTTGGTCCAGACCTACTTTTGATAAAAATGAAAGGCGAAAGGATTCAAGCTGTGATCAACAAACATGTTTTAAAAAGTGTGAAATATGCACTAGCTTAGCTTTTCTCTCTTGAAAACTTGTGAGTGAGCTTCCATATTGAATTCGACCACAAAATACAGTTGTTTAAGTAGGGGAAGAAGCTTTCTGTGCTTGAAACATATCAAGGGAAAAAGTTTTCTAGTTTGTGGGGAGAAGATTTTACACAGCCTGTTAGCCATTAAAATGTGTTACACCTAGACAGAAAAAGTCATTGCTTTAACAAGACTCAAGAGGAACAAGAAGGTTGATGAAAAACTAAGAAATGACAGTAACAAGGCAGAAACTGAAATGAATTCAGTGTTTGCTTGCAACCCTCAGGAGGTGTTTTGAGGTCAAGGTGCAGGCAGGGCACTTGTCTCAGTGAACGTAGTTTGAAAGTTTTACTTTATAAAATTAACAGATTTCAGAAACCTTCTTGATATACAACAACATTTAAAATATATCGCACGTGAATGGCAGGGCAGTGTATTAAATCTGGCAGAGGAAATCCATAAATTAAAAAAAAAAATAATCTAAGCTTATTTTGTTGGCCATTATTCCTGGGTGTGGGGCTGAGTAAGACTTCTTGCAGCTCCATCTCTCATGGTGGTGATTTATTTTGGGTATGCCGGTTTTAAACATGGAAGTGTAAAATACCCTTTTTCATCTACGTTAAAGAACCTTGTCTTGATTTAGATTACCATGAATGGATAATCTTGTCCTTATCCTTTTGTAAAAATAATTGGACCTGAGTTCAATAGCTTTTATTGCAGGTTATATTAGGACAGTATAGGAAAGTCAAGGATCAGATAGTAATTTGTTATCCTCTTGCAGGGGTGGCGGGGAATTTCTAACAGATTTTTGTTCATTCAGTCTGTTGTTTCCCATTACTGGAGCCCTTTCTTATCAGCTTGTGGGGTTTGAGTTTGAGAAAGGGAGAGAGAGTTGTGGGGTTTGGTGTGCTGTTTTGGGGGGTTGATTTCTTTTTTTCCCTTATTTACCTCAGTAAAAATGGAGAAAGGTTTATGATTTTCAATTTCTGGATTCTTGCTCTCTAGTTCTAGAAGGAATGTTGGTGAAATGAAGTGAGTTTCTAAATAAAGCAGAAACATTTGACAAATAAGCATTGCAAAGTAGTATAATTTTATCACTTCAAAGGGCATGGGAAGGAATCCAAACCTGCTTTGAACTGGTTAACGTGTAGCACTTGCCAGCTAAATTGTCAGTTATTTTAAGACTTATATTTTTTAAATTGAAAGTTTAGAACAAGCCATTGAGTATTTTGTTTATATCTCCCCTTACATGGAAGAAAAAAAAAAAGGACATATTTAATTACATGAATCAAATATTCATTAGCCCTGTTAGCTTAATGGTTTTGTGGTTTGGGGTTTTTTGGCCCTGTTTGGAAAGCCTTAATTCTTGCAGACCTTTTAAGCTCTTAAAAAACTTGTCATTCCTATTTACCTGTTGTGGACTCTGTGGTGTTTGAGCATCTGCAGAGCTGCTGGGAAACTGTCAGGCATGGATTTGCTAAAGGGCAGCCACTGTGGTCAGCTCAGAAATGGAAGATGACTTGCTGGTATGGAAACGCCACATTCATGTGCCATGGGAGTGCCCATATTTCCAGTGCCCCAGATGACTAAAGAGTTGATATGTATTAGTTTCTGACCAAAATTCAAAAAGATGCAAAGATTATATGTTGCAAGTAGGGTTATTTAATTTGTAGTAAAATCCAGAGGATCACCAAAAAAGTCTTTTCACTCTTCTCTTCCTCCTTAATGTGATACTTTAAAAAATATTTATTTAACGCAGAATTTGCTAGTGCTAATAAACATCAGCCTCCAAGGATTATTGAGGGTCAACACTACCATTTCTAGTTAATTCCAGGATTAAAGTGATGTAATTTGTCAAGATGGAAAGCAGTAAAGTAAAAGGTTACATGGTAATTAATTAGTAAGGTTCAAATAGCCGTTAAAGGAGAATAGAAAGTGCTCTGTGAGTTAGAGGGGGCATTTTCCTTACTCTTTTATTAGAGGTTATTTTATCAGTGATACTGCAGTTATGTGTCCAGGATGGTTTGTGCTTATTGCAGATCTGACCTATTTGTATTTCTAAAGAGAAACTTTCACAGGGTGTGGAGTTCCCAGGAAGCGGAGCCAGCGTATTTTTAAGCTGTAATTTTATGAATGTGAGGAATTAGACGTCTGGTGTGGGGTGGTAGGAATGGCTTCTGAAGAGTCTGCAGGTTTAGGGTTTCGTTTTTGCTGGGGCTGATGGCTGTGGGGGATCCTCCTCTTCCTCTATGCAGCACAGCATCTGCTGTGATCACTGATTACCTTCCTCCACCAAGGCAATTTTTAATTGGCTTTTTTTGTTGTTGTTGTGATGATGGTGGTGGTGGTGGGTTTTGGTGATTGGGGGTTTTTTTTGGTTGTTGGTTTTGTTTTGTGGGTTTGTTTTTTGGTTTTTTTTTTCTTTTTTTGCCTACCATCTGTTGTAATAGCCACTGCCTTTGTCTAGTTGGCGTTTGTTAAAGGACAAGTGAGAAACCCAAAATGGTACTTGTTCGTGAACAAGTTTATATACTTCTGATGAAATAGTACTTCTTTTAGTGCTTTAGGGGAGTTGGGGATCATTTTGTAAGGAGTTTCTTGACCCCTTTGTAGAGGAAAAGCTGACCTCTGATTTTGAGGTGGAGTATGAGGTCAGGCTGTTGCTGTTGTAAATAATAGATTTGAGGAAAACCAGACAAGATCCAAAATGCAAACCAGCACCTGCCTTCAGGGGGCACAGGACATTCAGAGATATTTGTGTGCAGGCAGAGGGTGCAGTATTTATGGGCCTGCAGAGACTGAGTGCTTCCCACTCCAATACTCTACAGTAACCCTTCTTGCCTGAACTGGCTGGCCGTGGGCTTTTTGGATTGGTTTTGTTTTTAAATGTGGCTTTAGACTGTGAATTAAGAAGCTGCATTTAAAAAGGTTTTTGAAATCTGAGTTTAGTTCCCTTGTTTATGTTAGTCTGTCATTTATAGATCCAGAATAGATGGGGCTGCGTTCAGCAGAAAATGCTTGTCCTTAATTTCTGTGTAATTGAATACCAGCTTTCAATTCAGCTGTATTGGAATCCACTGAAAGAAGAGATGCTAGTGTGGCTTTGTTCAGATTTACATGTTTTAAAGAGAAAAGCTGGCAATATACTCAATTCTGTTCTCCTTACTCTTTCACAATCGTTATTCCCTCTTAATTGCAGTACCTTATGCAATAAATAGTCCCGTGGGTTTCAGTAAGACTGCTTAGGGAACTGAATTGCACAGCATTAGCAGAAATGGAAAAAATTAATAGTGCTTTTAAGAAGTACAACATTTGGCAAAACGCTCGTAGTTTATGCATGTATCTAACATTAATTCTGTTTTGTTTACTTATGAATCTGTTTAAATTATTATGGAAAACTATTGGTGAGAATTATGTTAATGATGCTTTTTATGACACCTGCTGTGACATTTGGGATCCTATTGATTGAATTCTACTTTAAAATTCCATTTTAACCTTGAAAAACAATTTTTATACTGCAAAATATAGCTTGAATTCCTTAAGGTTTTGTATGAAAAGTAAAAAGTATCTATCTCTTGAATTTTACTAGTTGCACCAAAGGCAATCATATGGACATGGCTCTTGTGCACTTGAGTTGGTGGACAGACCTGCTCAGTATTGCAGGCATATAAAATGTTCCTGTTAAAATTGCTTTATTTCCCTTGAGTGTCCTAGTAGGAATTAACAATCCCTTGAGGAGATTTTTTTTAAAAGCTTTTTTTCAGATGTGGAGAAGGACCGCAAGAGCATATCAGGAGAGAGACCTTTGTGGGCTTTTTCATGCTTTCCCTGTCCCTTCCTCCCTGATGTAGCTGGCCAAGATCATCCTGTGTCTTGCAGCTGCATTCCCTGTACATGTACTTACTGTGCTTTCCTGTCC
Organism: Strigops habroptila; assembly: GCF_004027225.2. NCBI lineage: Eukaryota > Metazoa > Chordata > Aves > Psittaciformes > Psittacidae > Strigops > Strigops habroptila. The sequence goes on along the minus strand of NC_044281.2, from coordinate 21,050,006 downwards.
TTGTGGACGTGTGCCCATTCCTCCATTGCATGTGAAAAACATAAGTAGCAAAGGAAGAAAAAAATAAATATATTCCTGTTAAGTAAATACCAGAAGCAGAAAATGTGTTTTGTTTGAGGTAACGAGTATAATATCAATATAACAATTCTCTTCTGTTTTAAAATCTAGACAAACAAACACTGTGCTTTGTCCTATCTAGGCTGTTCAATAGCGAGACGTATCATTTTAGGAATGGCATTTAAGCAAACTCAGCTGATTTGCTTAGATTTAAATGAAGATCAGCTCAGCATGAGCTTGTTGGAATTGTTCCTTGTGGAATTTTTCTAACTTGGACTTTTTAATCTGATTTTGACTTTACCAAATTAATTTTTTTTTTTTTCTTTTAAATTAGCATGTTTAGGGAACTGCCTTTCTATTGGAGCTGTAGCATGGCTCTCTCATTCCTTCACTCCGCATGAGAAAACCAAAACAGAAATTGAAGATGCAGGTGTGTGAAAACAAAGCAAAACCACAAAACGTCCAAAAACCCCAAAACCCACAACCAACCAAACCAAAAAACCATACCCTATAAAGAAACAAAAACCCCCAAATCAAGTCTTGCTTCAAAGGAGACTGACTTTGCAAGTGCTCAGAAAATCCACAGTGAAACTGATATCGTCAAAGCATTTAACCCTAATGCAAGGAATTTACACCTTGTGCAGTGCCACTGATTTGGTTGATGCTATGGAGCTAGCAGTACACTTGCAGTCTGCTGCTAATCCAAATTGAGAACAAATAAGTAATAAGTTGTTTTGTTTTTTTTCTCTTATAACATACAAGGATCACATAACGAATTCACTGATAAACTGCATGCGTCTGGATATATGACTTCCCACCCACCTCACAAGTAGTCACCAAAATGATTTCAGGCTTTAGAATTGGTTTTCATATGGGAATGGTATCAATGTTTCAAGAATTTTTCCTTGGAAAAACAAGGAAAACAAGGTGGTCTGGCATCACCCATTTTTCTTCACCAAATGCTATTGCTGTAACCACTGTAACATTGCTTAGGACTTTAATCAAGTGTACTCTCTTAAACATAGCAGAAATAGCAGTTGTAGCTTAAAACAGTGCTTAAAATGGGGCTTGCATGTGGATGAGAATTAAGAACCTGTGGTCATTCAGCTGGATAAACATGGAACTGGAATGGTGGTCTTTGAGGGTCTGTAGTGTAAGCTATGTAATTCATCTCTAAAATGTGCCAGAGACACACAGTTTATAAACTGGATGAATTTATGGATTAGTGTTTGCATCTGTGACAGCTTCGTATTTTAGCAGAAGAGTTTGGAGGAAAAGCGAAGTCTTTGAGGCATGGCTCGACACCGTTTAAACTTTATCGTTTAGAAAATTGTATTGACTGGGCAGCTTAAGTGCTTACTGCCTTTAAGGACTTTGTTCGAATTTCCACTGTGCAAAAGGAGTCCTGAGGCAGTAGCTACTCAGGAAACCAATTTATGAAAAACACTCTGTATGGAGGAGAATATTGTGTGCTCTTCATCTCTGCAAGCTCCCCTGCTCTCTTGATTAGTTGGTGCTTCTTTAGGAGGCATTCCTCTCATGCTTTTGTTCTATCTTTTCTCTTTTTTACAACGTGAAAGAAAATCCGGTGTTTCATGTGCTCCCCAGAGTTTCTTTCATCGTTCAAAGTGATGTTACTTACTTTGTGATGAAATCATGTGTATGAGCTTGCTTTTGAGCTGTAAGGCTAAGTATTGTTTTTGTTTGTGGGGTTATAATGTTTGCGTGTTTACCACGCATCGTTGATTGATAACAGGAATTAAGTAAATAACTGAAGGATTTCACTTATTTCCTTTTTTCATTCTTCTGTTTTCCACAGGTTCATTGCTAAACCATGTGCCTTAGGCCTTAAAGTCCAAGCCAACGGACCACAGAAAGCTCAACCTAATGCTATCCTGGAAAAAGTTTTCACAGCTATTACAAAGGTAGAGTATTTAACTGAAGTATTTACCTTGTAAAGTGGTATACAGCACTATAAACCATGGCTGAACAAAATAAAGCTAACTGCTAAATTCAGTGCTGCGTTTTTACAGCTAAAATCAGAACATGGAAATGTCAAGGTTGTTATTGTATGCCAGTTGGAGCAGTTGTGCATCCCTTCATGATGTCTCCTGTAAGCTTTTAAACAAAACAAAGTTGTTCTACTGTGTAGGTGCCATATGGCCACCTACTTTTTTTTGCCGCTTATCTTTTAGAAATTTCAGAAAAATCATTGTGGGTTTTTTGGTGGTGGTTTGGGGTTTTTTTGTCTCCTTTAAATAAAAGAGAATTGTGAGTCAGTAAGATTGGCCTTACTGTTTTCCATGAATTTTCAAAACTACTCCTTTTAGGGAAGTTGCCTGAGCACAGACTGCTGGTGGCTTGCTGGTGTCCTAGCTGTTTGTGTTGTGATGAATGTCCTCTGAAATTTGGAGAGTTGGGGTGGTAGAAAAGCGGGGGGAACCTGAACAAATAATGTTTTGAAGATTGCACACTTTTTTATACAGTACAAGTGTTTTCCCACTGCTGATGTCTCTGTTCCTCCAACTCTCACTGCAGGACATCTCAACTAAAACTCTGTCCATGCTTCTGAAGCATCCTGAGCTTTTCCATAGCAGTGAGCAGTGATGAGATGTCCTTTAGCATCTCCTGAGGACCCCAGTGGTCAGCCACTTTGTAGTGGAGGCCTGAAGGGTGAAGTTCTGCAGGAACTTCCCAGTGCCACCTCAGCTGCAGGCTACAGCTGAGCACACCACAGCAAAGGCATCAGCCTGAACTTCAGAGAGTATTGAAGTCATAGGCAAAGTTGGGTTCAGTGTCAGGAACAGTGAAATATGCTGTGGATCTGTCTTGCTTATGTGTCCTACCCTATCCTGAGATCACTGTGGCACTTGTTGTGGTTTATGTCCCGTTTTCAGAGAGGGAATCACGCATACCTTGTTTCTGAAAGCTGCAGCACATGTGCTCTGGCCTGGACCCAGCTAGAGGAAGAATGGGATTTTTTTATTTGTATTTTTATTTTTCCTCTCAGAATCTGCTAGTCCAGCACAGGGCCTGGGTGTGTGAAGTGGTCTAACAGGTGTCTGTGAGTCATGCTAGGAGCTGGCACACAGCCCCCAGCACCCAGTGCACGGAGACAAGTGCCAAGCACTCCAAAAGAAAGTATCTATCTACTTTTCTGTGAGGTTTTGGTAGGGCTGTTTGGTAGCTGCTCTCAAGGAAACTGTCTGATTTACCTAGCTGTCTTTTTTTGAGTCATGTGCAGCAGCTCTCTCTAGTCAAACTCTGAAGAGCTGCCTCAATCATTTGATTTTTCTAAAGTTACAGAGAATGGATTTTCTTGATAAAGTTGTGGCTACTTTGGATTGACTAGAAAACCTTCTTTTTTTCTGAGATAGATGGCAAATATTTTACCTTTCTCTCATCCCTTCCCTTTCCTTTCCTTCCTGTCTTTTCCTGGAAGCCAATAGATGAATCTTCAGCTTGACAAAAGCTTTGCTGTTTTACCTCTTGGAACATTCACAAAAGTTTTTATCATGGCAGTTCTTGTATCTCATTCAATGCATGCAACTGGCTTGCAGAAATAAAGCTGAAACTCCAGAAAACAGATTGTCCAAAAGCTTTTTCTATTTCTTTAAAAAAATAATGTGATCAGGAGAAAATAGATAAATAGTCCTCATGCAATACTTTGTGTGGAATTGCATGATTGGAAGCGTGGCCTATACTGCTGTTCTCCATATACTAGTCAAGCTATAGTCTTTTGCCTTATGTCTGCACTGGTTTACAGCCACTCTAACAGAATGAGAGTTCCACATTTGCTGCTTTGGAGAATAATTGTGTGGAGCTAATTTTACAGGAAAAAAAAATCCTCTCTCCCTGTTGTCAAGATGATTTTCCTTTTGAAGTTGCTGCTTTGTTTAATGACCTCATTTTTTTTAACATGAACATGTACAAACAGGGGATATGTTTTCTTTCCATGTCTGTCAAACAATCTTCATTACTGCAACAGTCTATAGGACAAAGATCCTGATGCAGAGGGATGGAATAGGCAGAGCGTGTGGCCTGTGGGGGTGTTTCTTTCAAAGCCCCATTTTTTGAGAAATGCATGGCATTTTATCCCTACTTCTCATCATTTGCCAAGTTTCAAGCAAGATTTCATGCCATTGTCCTCCTTAATTTTCTTATTAGTAATAACCTGCGTGCAATATTACAGAATATGTCCGAGATTAATAATAGTCACTGTAAACTTATTTTGATGTAGATCTGACAGCAGAAATTTCTGGGAAAGTAATTTTATTTCTATGTATCCATGTGTCTGACAGGCAGCCTGTAAGACATCAAGAGGCAGTTTACAGTGGTTCACTGCAGTTGGGTAGAAACATAATGTTTATCCTTCTCTGTTCTGTAGCATCCAGATGAGAAGAGGCTGGAGGGCCTCTCCAAGCAGCTGGACTGGGATGTACGCAGCATTCAACGTTGGTTTCGTCAAAGACGCAACCAGGAAAAGCCCAGCACTCTTACGAAGTTCTGTGAGAGCATGTAAGGATGCACTTTCTCTTCTTGAGTCTTGTTGAGCCTGTGTCCTCATCAGTTTCCTCCTTTGTTCTTCATGGGTATTTTTGTAGATGGGTAGAAAATGATACAAATTGATAGAATATAACTTCTTGAATGAGAAAACCAGTTTCCTTTCTTCTGAAGGAGTCACATTGTACTTTCTGTGTACTTTCAATGGTGAAAAGCTGACAGAAATCAGGTGGTTGTGATTCTATACTGTCAGGGTGCCAGCCTGATCCTTCAAGACAAATCACCTGGTGTTAAGGTTGGAATCTATCTTCACAGCACCGCCTTTAGCTGTACAGCCTGACAGAGATCCAAGATGGAGGAGTAAAGATTAAAGTCAGTTGGGTTATTAAATCCTATGTTTGTTTGTTCTCATCCTAGGCTTGTCCCCTTTACTAGGCCATTTTCTCAGGTGCACTGAACTCAGAAGCTAAAGGCTCCTATGCTTTTTAGGAAGTTATTTTTCACCTGCCAGGGTTTTCTTCTCAGGAATCTTTCCCAGCACCCAGCTGCTCTTCAAACTGGTTATCTATGTAAAGGTCGCTTTTCTAATTAGACTCCATTGGTTTTAGTATCTAAGTTACGTTTCCGTGCCAGCTGGATATAGAATCATAGATTGGTTAGGGTTGGAAAGGACCTTAAGATCATCTAGTTCCACCCCCCCGCCATTGGCAGGGATGTCTCACACTAGACCGTGTGACCCAAGGCTCTGTCCAACCTGGCCTTTGAATACTGCCAGGGAGAGAGCATTCAAAACTTCTTTTCACAACCTTTTCCAGCGCCTCACCACCCTCACAGTAAAGAACTTCTTCCTTATATCCAACCTGAACTTTCCCTGTTTAAGTTTAAACTCATTCCCCCTTGTCCAATCACTACGATCCCTAATGAAGAGTCCCTCTCTCGCGTCTATATATAGTAACATAACATACCAATACTTAATCTGCATTGAAAGAGCATGGAAAATTAATTCTACATAAATATTTACATGTTTTTCTTAAAGGAGGACTCATTGAATTCATAACTAAACACAAAGAACAACATTAGTTTATTTAAAAAGACTTATTAATGTCAAGACTCAGTCCTCTAGCACTGCTAGATGTTGTTCCTTTGATGTGGAAGGTCATGCGTTTAAGGCAAATTTTACATCCCTCAAATCGAGAGACCTGGCAAATCTTGCTGAGGCCATAACAAGTATTGGCCAAGTAGTTGTGTTATTGCTGGATTAAAACTCTAGTTATACTTTCTGTTAGCTGGGAAAGAAGTGTTAGGTAGAAATGTCAGCAGAAATAGAGGATACCTATTTAAGTTAGAAGGCAAATCTTAGTTCATCTTGTTTTCCAAGTTTTGTGTTGTGGGTGGTGTTGGTTGTGGTGGTGCTGGTTTTTTTTATTCTTACCAATTCTTAAATGATTTCTTTAAGAAACTGCAAGTAAAGAAATCATAAAATCACTGCAGGCCAGCCAGAGAGAGAGGGGAGTGTGTGTGCATATACATACATACATATATATAAAAAGAATTTGTGGAATACACTGTTGTATTATTCATATAGATCTCCTAAATATATTTAATCTTTTTCTTTTTGTAGGTTTCCTAGGTATTTTCATTAAACTTAATTTTCATGTGGAGACATACAGGAAGGTTCATAATATGATCCTGAATAAAGACTGTATTAAGGCATTTTTTTTCCTAAAGCCAAACCACAGGTGAAATATTATTCAAGCAGTAACTGATACTTATTTTCAGTGTAGGACTGAATAGGAGAGAAATCAGAAGTTACTGTTAAGCAAATTGGCTCTCTAGCTCAGAGAATTAGTCCTTTTTTATTATTATTTTAAAAGAAGAAAAATAAATTGTCTGAAGGTGGTTGTCTTTTAATAAGGAGAGTATCTTAACTGTCAGAATGCTTAAGTCCTTTCCTTAGTATTTACAGCTGAAGTTCACCTTACTTAATATTTAATAAAGCCTGGCAGGGTGATGTTGTGGCTAAATGTAGTCATCCTGTTGCCAGCAGCTGATGGTCTTAGAGTTACTAATTTTTTAGATCAGTGAAGAACAACCTGTCTCCTTCAAGAGTTGTAGCTGTTAATGTATGCACTTGTCTGCTTAACTTGTAGGAAATATTGGGAAAAAATTAAAACTGTAATACTGTTAGAGCTAGCATATTTGGGTGGTGCATTTGGCTGTTTCTGTAACTCAGGTCAAAGATTTTTGCATTAGTGCCAGCAGATTTGGGCTGACCTAGAGGTAGAATGAGCTTAAACATACCATGAAATACAGGCTCAGACAGGAAAGTTATGGGTGCTGAACTTGCTCCTTTGTGGCATACGTTATGGAAGGACCATGCAGATGAGAGCTATGAATGCAAACTGGAAGGTAAGGTCAAGCTGTAATGAAAGTCATTAACTTACGCTGATAGAACTAAGTGCCAGCTTCATTTAAAGAGAGCCATTGGGCATTACTGCAATATGTATATTTAATAGTAATGATAATACTTATCCAGAAAGAAGCAAGGTGGCAAAAATAATAAGTGGATAGTTCAGGTTCTATCTGCTTGCGGTTTGCAGAACGTGTAGTAGGAGTTGCCTCTCCGTCTCTGTACATGTATGCTGCTGTGAGAATGTGGTGTTATTCAACCAACCACATGTGCATTCCCCCAAGAGTATTTCCAGTGGAGCAGTGTGTGCCATTAGCTATCCTGTCATGCACGTTGGGTGGAGTTGTTGGCAGGTAGTCAGAATAGTACTGGGAAGCCAGGGAATGCCCTTTTTCCCCCCTGTTAAATGGTTGTGTAGTTAAATCTATCTGTCAGGGCTCTAAGGGAGATGCTTTGCTTCAGTATGTTTGAGCAAAGAAATCCTTCTGTATGACGTCTGTAGCCTTTTCACAGCTATTAAGTTAATGTGGTAGCTTTTTGGACGAAGAGTCTATGTGTGGCAGCTTCTTTGGAGCTTGGGGCGACATAAAGCACATGTTCCCATGACAGTCGTGGGAAGAGTAGCACTCCAAGTCTTCAGTAACTGGGGTGCCAGTGGAGAGTTTGTAGCCCTGACAGAACAAAATGTGCCCTTACATAATAAGCAGGCACAGAGCAAGAAAAATGGCAGTGATCCCCACTTACACCTTCAACTGCTGAGCTGCTGCTGTCCTTCCAGAGAAGACTTCATTTTTTCTGGCAACTGCATTGATTGGCTGTGACTTGGGAGGAAAAGTGACAGAACCCACAGCAAATGTGGAGCTGCTTAAAAAGAACTTCAACTCTTTTTTATATGGGGATGATTCAATACTGCTAGAAAAAGTAAGCCTTGGGCCCCGAATGGCTTTTCCATGATGCAGAGAAGGCAGCTGTGCCAGAAGGGCTGTAGGCCATTTCTGACTGCCTTATCTGACTTGCCAAATGAGTAGTGTGGGTACTATCTGAGGTAGAGGAGCTTCAATAGGACAAAAGAGAGTTTCCAATAGGACAAAAGCTGAGAGTGAAACTCAATGATAAATACACTTGCCTGAGATGAATGACACTTGAGATCCAGGCCCAAGCACACTAAACCAGTAACTTAATGATCAGATTGTTCTTGTCCCTGATTTCTCGCTTTCTCAACCCCTTTCCTTCTTTTTCTTTTCAAGCAATGCCAATTCTGGACCTAAAGAGAGTTAAACATGGAATAATTCCTTTGCTGCCAGACTTTGTCAGATGTCCTGGGCATTAGCAGATGGTGGTATATGAAAGAAAAGGCAGTAATAAAATCTCGTCTGTAGATTCTGGTTTTGCCACAGCATTGTAGTGAAAATAAATTACTTGTCAGGAATCTTAACCAGTAACTGCCCCATAGAGTTTTGTGTGGCAATCTGAAAGACAGTACCATTTGATTGTCAGAGCTCTGGAGACCAGTAATGGTGAGACTTCAGTGGCATCGCATACCTGCTTAAGATTTCAGATGTTATAATGATTAGTACTTATATGCAATAGATAATCTCATCAGATGATGACTCATGATCTGGTATTAGTCAGAAAGACAATGATAAATGGGATGCTGAGGGTTATTTTACTAACAAGTCAATGGGTTGTTTCTCAAGGATTTGGTGATTCTGACATGAAGCTTGGAGTTAGCAGCAGAGTGTTTGCAGTTGCTAGGAAAGGCATCCACCTAGCATAACCTCAGACTGTAATGCCCAGGCACATAGCTTCATGTTAGCTGCAGGGGAGGGCTTTATTTTCTCTTGTGGGAATATAGGCAGTTTGCTCCTTCCTTCAACTTGAAAGATCCAAGGTGGATAATGGAGAAAAAAGTGGTGAACTGAGTGTGCAAATTGGCCTTTTTGTAGTGCCATGCATTTCTGTCATTTTTTATTCCTTTCTCGCTGTCCCCATGGCACAGCCTAATATCAAGGAAAGACAAGCTTTCTCCTGAGCAAGAGTAGTAGTACTCTGCTCTTTATGTAGTGCATGAGAATTCACAGAAAGTGCATTATCTTGAGTCTTTTCTGAAGCTTATGTGGTTTCTGCGTTATTCATGGAGAGTATCTGCAGTACTTTACAATGCTGAAAATTGTTTCTAGAGAGGACTATCAGTGTATTTATAGGCAGGTGATATAAATTGGATCCAATGCTCTAACAACTATGCTGGAGCGCAGTTCTAGCACAGGGAAAAAAAGTGTCTGACCACAAATAAATTCCCAAAAATGCCTTGAGGAAGAATGTTGCATCTTAATTTGGTGGAATGGGATTTCCAGGCATGGAATAATCTAGTGGGGAAAGGGCTTCAAGGTATGCTGGAGGCAACTGCAAGGATGTAACTCTTGGAAGACCATGAGTGGTGACTTTGCTGATGGCCAGATAGAATACAGGATTCAAGAATGTCTTCATTAATGTCTGATGAGTCAGAAAGCCAATGTGGTAGTGCCTTCCAAACCACTTCCAGTTTCTTCCTAGTTTTGGTGTATTGCATTGCTGCTCGTGCTACCAGTGTGTACCTGTTCTTCTCCCTTGTTGTCCGGAGCAAAGTCAAAGAACCTGTGACGCCCTAAGTTGTTGGCCTGGGACTTTAGAATGTCATCAGGCTCATGACTTGTCCGTCCTACAGCTATATACGTTTAAGCAAATAGATTATCAGAGATGTTTAAATGGTTTCGAAGGAGTGGCTGGCAGAAACATATGCCTAAGAGAGTTTTTTGAGTTTATGCAGCAGTCTGCATGTGAAAACATGGAAGTGTGCCAAATGAAGAGCCAAAGATTTATTCCCACCTCCCCCATTCTTCTCTAGAAGAAGCTTGGATACTAAAGTATGTCTTAGTGAGATGTCTTTTAGTTTTGATGTATGGGAGAGAAGAGTCTCTGTCTCATCTCCTAGCCAGAACATACTCTTTTTGCTAAGGAATTGAAACCGTGTTTCATTGTGTTTATGCATGATGCTTGTAGGGAGATTTTATCTACCTATAGCTGTATATATATGTGTGTGTGTGCACATGTATGTGTATAGATAGAGACAAACGTATACAGATTCTAGTTTGGTTTTTAGTTTTTTTTTTTTTGCTTGCCATGCACATTTGTGTGAAAATTTTAGGGCGAGTTTGCAACTTCTTGGCCATATTGCTTCTCTCAACTAGCAGAGTAATTCTCCTACGAAATTGTACTGGAAAAATAACTATGCAATGGAAAGAAATCAACACAGCTGCTTGGTTGTTGAATTTCTGAACTGTGGTAATACAAATCTTAACAAAGTGCATAAAGGAATTCATCAGTCTGTGTTTTGTGTGGAACAGTAAAGCACTAGAAAATAAATAGGCGTGAAAAAGCTTCTAGGTCTGAATTTTTAATAGCCTCAGGCCCTCTTAAGTCAGCTTCTAAAATACTGCTGAATACAATAATCTTTGAGATGCAAGCAAAAATATGTGGTAACTGGTATTATGGGTCCATTTAATTCTGATTCGTGAATACAGGTTTTCAGCTGCCTTGGAGCTACATGCAGTGGAGGGCTAATCAGTGTTTCACAACCAGAAAAGAGAACAAGGGGGTAGGTCTGTGCTACGTGCTCTGAGGCGAGTGTGATAGTTATTGTTCATTGGCCATAGAATTACCAATTCTCCCCCATTTTCCTCTGCTGTTTTCCATGGGGCAGGAATGGCTGTTCCTTCTTGCTGTCTCACAGGTATGAGGCATAACCTCTCCTCTGCTGCTCTGATCTGTTCAGAAGATCTAAAGCCCTGGTACCTCAACTACCTGCTTAGTGAAAGGGAAACTGCACACCTAACTAGTATGCTGATAAAAAGTTAGAGGTTTTCCTTGCTATTATAATTCTGGAATTTTTTTTAACTGGGCAGATAGTTCTGCTGCTTCTTCTTGTAATGTCTTGCAGTGGGCTGTGTCCTGCCACGGGCTGTGTGCTGCATCTGGGTGTTCCTGGGACAGATGCTTTTGTTGACAGATAATCATAGAACAGCAGGCTCGCCTGAAAGAGAAAGCATCAAGGAAAATCCAAAATTTCTGGAAGTCACTATGAAATAGCATTAAATTCTGCAATGAGGCATAGAGTACTGGAATCCTCTAAGTAATTGCCGTGATTTATTTCTTCTGAAACACTTTGTACTGAAACTTAATACGACTGATAAATGTTTAGGCAGGTGAAAAAGGTGAGTCATTTGCATATTTTTATTGCTGATCCTTAACAACTTTTCAGTATTTCAGTTAGCTTTCTGTGACCTTGAGTGAAATATTCATTGATGCTTCACAGAACCAATACTGGAGCTGCCGCTTTATATTTCTGATAGTGGGATCTGAAGAACGCAATATTGTGTGATATCATTGAGGAGTGGGAAGTGTATATTTGTGTACGCCTCTCTGAGTCTGGATGCAGATTTTTGTTTTAATTTTTTTTCTTTTCCTTTCTCCTCACTATGGCCTTAAAGCAAAGGGCATTGTGCAGGAGAATAGGAGGAAGAGTATTCCTTCAAGAACAATAGCTGGCTTTACAGCCAAGAGACTGCTTTGGCTCTGGTTAGGCAATAAGGTGGTTTCCCCAAAGCTGCTAACTCAAAACACCACTGTGCTAAACACACAGTGTTTCCAGCTGTGACTGGCTGTGACTGACGCAGTTTCTCTTAGTGCCAGTGTCAAGCTGAGAAGTTGCCCAAGCTAACTTCTTTTAACCTAGGGAAGCATCAAGTCAAGGCTAGACAGTGTGAACACAGATTTTTCTTTAATTCCACTCAGTGAAGTGTTGCACTTTGCAAAATAAATTTTGAGGCATCCTACTTTACTTTGAAGAAGTTTCAGTGTCACTGTTTGCTGCTGCTGTCTGTGCACTTCAGGTGTGTCAAGCTTATTTTATCAAAAGAAAAGAGGAGCAACTCTTTATGCTGTAGCTCATGCTACATGACCTATCTTTGTAAAATAGTGTGCTCTGTTAAAATTTATTATCTGAGAAATTACTTAGAATAAATCTTCATGGCTGGCAAGATTTTTTGTTGTTGGAACCAACAATTTTTTATTATCACACACACAGAGAGTCCCGTCCAGTTTTGATTTTTCCTCCTCTCCATGTAAAGTCCTCATTGGTTTGTACTAGTTGCACTTGAAAAACCAGTAAAGGTTGAGTCTGACAGCCTTCATCAGAAGTAAAGACCACTTCAGTGGTGTTTTCTAAAAGTCTTTATTGGTTACTTTTATTAATTTTTTTTCTTTAGTGAATGTCATGTAACTAAATAATGTGTATCTTTCCACTAAAAGATATGGGAACTTCATGTCAATGAGTCCTAATAGCAGTATGTCATAAAACTGCTGGTGGAAGTAAACTGGTGGTTCTTAAATAGCCGTAAATTCCTTGTAAAGCAAGTGTGTTCTTGTTTGGTTTTGTTTTTAACCACTAGAAGAAGGGAGTCATAAACCTGCTGTGTGATTTCTAAACTAGAAAGGCTAGAGAAAAAACAGCTAATAACAAAATCGGTTTCTTGGTATTATCAAACTTGAGAGGTTCTGTTATTATTTTCATTGTGCTAAGTGTCTCTAGAAACAGCAGCTTGAAGATCTTGGCTCTCATTTACTTGAAACAAAAAAATAATGTCTAAAAAGAAAGGCCAAGTTTTGCCTTCGCAGTGCAACCAAAACTGGAAAATAAGGGTCACTGTCACGCTTCGTTTTGCCCCAGGCAGTCTCATCTCCCATGGGCTGCACTTCGTGAATACTGATTTGCTACTGGACTCCCTTCTGTGGTGGTGTTACTACTTCTTGCCAGAAGGGAATGCAGGCCCTATTGAAAGGATAATTCATTGAAAAGATAAATCACTCCAGGGTTTCCTCCAGACAGATGATATGGATATAAAATTTACCAAATCTGACTCTTCCAGCTGGGGTATCTTGTTATCCAAGCAGAGCTAGTGCCTCTGCATTGTGCCGTAGGGCAAGCAGCACATGTTTCGTGTCAGGCTATAAAAACACCATTCCAGCAAGGTGCAGTGCATCAGTATTAGTGTTTCAGAAATGTGGATCCTTCTTGCAGAGATGGAAGAAAAGAAAGAAGGGGAGGGGGCAGCAACAAAAAACCTCCCACAAATCCTTATAAAGTTTCAGAGCTGTATTTCATATGAATGTGAAATAGATCCTGGGCATGTTCTATCCAGTGTTGCAGCCTGGAACACTGTGGATATGAGCCCATCCAAACTAGTTGGTCTCTTGCAACCTTGAACTCTGTGAAATGTCAGGGTAAGGATTCATACATCAGGTGATACAGGTTTAATGATGTTTTAATGTAAGGCAAAGGGGAGTAACAAAAGCTAGCTCTTACACTACTTGGGGAATGCCATCTTTGAAGGGAATAGATCTGTTACTGGTGAAACCTATAGAACTGGGCTGCCTGGCACTATTTCCCATTGTGCTGCTTGACTGGTGTAAGCAGAACAAACTGTTCCATTGCCATTTTTAATTAAAATTTTCATTAAATGTAGTGTGACAGTATGGTACTTTGCAGATGCAAATAGCAGCATAGTGACTGTAGATGCTACAAGGATTGTGCCGATCAGAGAGACGGTGGAAGAGAGAGGGTAGTCTTAGTACAAGATAAAAGCATATGGAAATGATTACTTGTGTAAAGAAAATAAATGGAGAACAGCATCTGCCTATCTCATTGTACAAGAACTAGGAGGCATTAAATGAAAAAGAAAAGGAAAGCAGCATATTCAAAATTGAATAGTGAAAACAATTTTTCACACTCATGAGTAATTAAGCAAGATTTCATGTTTCTGTCATGGAATTCATTGCTCTCCTGAGGCAATAATTCAGATAATTAAAAAGATTGTTTTATTTACTTGGGCAACCAGATTATTTGGTATTGTGCTGATAAATAGATATAGTATATATACACTATGGATACTATATATATAGTATATGCATGTAGTATATATCCTATATGCAACGGTTTGCTTTGAAAACTGTTGCAAAGACTGATCTTTTGTAGTCTTTAGCTACAAAGTATCACGCATGCTGAAACTGAAGTACAGAGGTAAGAAAGAGAAGAGCCATGTGAGTAGATGGCATTTGTGGCATGAAGGGCATAGCAGGGAGTAGGACCTCAGGTGCTGGCAGATTTGCAGTGCAGCCTGGCGAGGGAGGACATAGGTTTTCAATGAGATGTGGAGGGAGCTGGAGTTTGCAAAATTGTTCCAGAACAGGGAAGATGTGACCTTCACTGAATGCAAGAAGATTTTATTATAGCTGCAGGTGGTAGGGAAATTGAGATGAGTCACGGATGCCAAAAAGGAGACTCTAATTGAAGTCATCTAACAAGTGGCAACTAAAGTGTAGAGAGTAGCAAAGATGATCTGGCAACTGTTATCTATAGTAAGCATGTAAACTACTGTGATTTTATCACAGTACTGGAAGAGGTGCATCTAGTTTCTGGGGTTGATACATTCAAGGACCTATTATTCTTTTAAGAGTATTGTATCTAATACCACAGAAAAGGAAGAGGGATGTGTTTGAATGCAAGGCCTCAATAGAAGGTAAAAGAGAGTGAGGAATTTAAACTGACACTCATGTCAGGGAAACCAGTGCTGTGCAAAAAGACCTGGAGTCAGTTTTGGGTATATAAAGCTAAGACAGAAATCTTGGCCCGTTTTACATCAGGATAAGACGTAAATAGCTTAATAATAGCGCTGTACATTACAGATTCCTTTGTCTGATACCAGGGTAGACTGAGTTGAATTTGTTTTTTCCAAAGCCACATGTGAAGTCAGTGCAGAAGAGTATTGATGAAGCTTTTTATTTAGTGTAAGTACGCTTTTTCTAATGAGGTTGTTCAGAGCTGGTTCACTCATGGCTTCCCTGTGCCAAGAGAAAGAAGGTAAGACAGTACTAATTGTCTTGAGTTACATAAAATACAGTAATTGGTGACCTGAGTCCCTGAACACAGGAATGAGTTAGTGGCTGGCAAACTGTCCTAATTTCCAAGTTGTGTGAACAAAGTGCAGCCACTGACAGCAATTTTAATTCTACCCTAACACTTGCTCTCTGATGAATCAAGATTAAACATCTTGCACTTACCTCCTCTCCAAAACACAGCTTGCTCAGCGCTTGTGCTTCCGCAGGCAGAGTGTGGGCAATCACACCCAGCTGCTACTGTGTGGTTTGCTGAGGGTTTATGCCTTCAGCTTTGCCTTTCTGAGCTTCTGTATTAGGTTCTGACTATTCACATTTCTTTGGTGTCCAGCCTGGATAAGTAGCTTATTTATATATCCTTTTATGATTTTATCATGCACTTCGGTGCTGTGGCATACTTGTACAGGCTGGCTCGGGCTGTATTCAGCAGCACGGGCTACCGTTGCAGCTCTAGTGAGCAGTAAAGGCCACCTCCCTGACCTTTGTGTCCTTGCCCTCCCATTTGCCCTGTCCTATGCCAGACAGCTGGCTGTACAGCTGTTTTGTAGGGCAGCACACTATACTTTCTGGGGTTAAAGGTCACCCTGCATAAAATCATAGGGTGCTTGTCAATCAGATTTTCCTGTTGTGGGTCTCAAGGTGTTTACATAAGTACGCTGGAGAACTGTTGCTTGTGGTGGTGGGAAATACACACGCATCCAAGTAACATGGGAGGCATGAGAAGTACTTGCATCCAGTGTGAAAGCTCAGGTTTTGGTGTGGTGGAGGGGAGAAGGGGGGAAATTGCTGCAGCCACCTGTCTCCTTCTGATGTGGCAGGGTGGGAGGACATGGTGTAGTGGAGCAGGGCATGGTGTGCCATGCAATGCTGTATGTAACTGCATCTCTTCCTGCTGCCAGCTCTATGAGTGCTTAGATTAACACTGGCTGAGCAAATGAATGCTTTTCTGCTGAACAGCTGCTCCCATGGCTGTGTTTACAACCTTTATCAACTCTATCATTATTTCTCAATTTTGAATGGTAAAATGCAGGCTCTGGGTCTGTTCTTGTTGCCCAGCTATCGCACTGCATTAGAAAGCTGAACAGTCTGGTGGAGGGGAAGGTAGACTTCGTGCAACTCCTTAGTATGCTGCTCAAGAGACTCCAGTTAGTTTGGGACCGGTATGAAACAGACCCCAGAATTGCTCAAGGTTGGCAGTTTGCCTCACGATTCCTTTCCTACCATACCTGCCATGCTCATGTGTGAATCTGGTGTATGATCTCTGTTTTCTCTTTTTTGGTTTGGTCTCAGGATGTCTCGGTGCCCAAGCATGGGATTAGGGGGAAATGAAAACATTAGTTAAGTGTCAGGAATCAACAGTCCTGTTGACATGCTGTTCTGCAGGAGCGGACAGGCAAAGATTTCCATGCCATGTCCTCAGACCATGCTCACTGTATTTTTAGACCATGCTGTAAGCACTTTTCGTTTTGCATCTTATGAAATTCCCCTCTTCCCTCAAATTGGATTACTTAAAACTTTGAATTCCCTGCCCTTGCTGCCCTCTGTGACACAGTTTTTAACACAATTAATAAATTTAAATTAACTCATGTGCTGGTCCTGAAAGACACCAGCACTTAACATTATCCGCTGCACATTAAGCAAGGTTATAATAAATTAACTAGGTTTCCATTCTCTTGCGGCTTGTGTATGCTCATCATTATTTTATGTTATGGAAATTAAATAATTCTTCCCTAAGTTCTAGTTAATGTGAACACTAGTTCAAAATCACAGTGGCAATATAACAATTAAAAGCAACTAAAGGAAAACTGCAAAAACTGCAATACCTGCTGCTTTCTTGCATTTCACACTCCTTGAACTGTCTTCATTATGGAAGAGGCTGATTGTCTTCTTCAGTCAGCCTCAGCTTTAAAGGAAGTTGCCAAACACTGCAGAGAAGTTGCTTGGAGATGAAGGAACATGGAGGCAGAGCTGGGGTTTTTCATAAGAGCCATAGGGGATATACAGCTAAGAAAGCAAGGGCTCTGTCTGGGATGCTACAGACATCAAGACTACTTTTGATGGGATTCACAGTGCATAAAATGATTCTTGTTTGTTTGAGGAGCATCTTCTGTAAATTCAGTACAGGGTTTTCTGCAAATTTCTCTCGTTTTACTTTTGAAGCATTGGGCTGCTGCTTCTTCACCATTTGTTGGTGTGTTTTTCTGTGATGCTGATCTCTCCTAAGTGGTAGATTTCAGGTACTGATACCTCTTGTTCTCTTGTTAAAAATATTTTATTGCTGCCAAAATTTGAGGGCTTTTTTAATTTCTCTTAAATGAAACTTTCCAATAATAAAACTATTCTTGCCCAAGTAGAATAGCAAATAGTGTAAAATAGTTATTATCTATTAACAGTGAAAGTTGCATTTACTTCTCCAATCAGTAATGGTGCTTGTCAGTTCTTTATTTCATGTGCGATATTGGATTTAAAAGCTGAGTGGAAGAGGGGAGAGACAGCAGAAACATTTCTCTTCTTCCCTTTTACAACATGTTCTGCTTTGCTCATTGCTTTTATCATGTAGATTTGCCATTTGCTTCCTTGATATGCCTTAGTGGTTACTTGTGCAATTTTTGCCTTGTGCTTTTCATCTCCTTATTGCTTTGTCTTTTACTAGAAAGCTCTCTTTTCTAAGATGTTCATCTTGTTACCAATCCAACCTATGCTTTTGTTTGGCCTGTTACTTATTTGCAGTATGAAAGTGGCATGAGCAATGTTTACTTAGGGTATAATAACTTTATGAAATGCATTACAAGCAGGTATTTATTCATAAAGAGTCAAATTCAGAATAAATTCTCCGTTCTTATGTGGATGCAAATTTTTGGATCTTCAGTAAATGCAGATATCAAGTTCTACTATGATTTTAATTTAGAAGGGAAAGAGAGATGTGAACAAAACGCTAAGCCCATTTCTGTTGTCTTCAGAGTTATTAGCTTTTTTGCATATGTAGCACTAGCAAATGGTGTTTGCCAAATTCACACTGAATCTATACAGATTTGGCCCAACAGGAGCTCCCCAGGGATGCCTTTTGTAGCAGGTTGTTCTTTTCCACAGGTAACTGCAAACTGCACAGATGCAGTAGCCCAAAACTATTTGGTTTCTTTCCCTATTTCAGTTTTTACCGAAAGAAACAAACTTGAGTATGACTTGTTCTCTACAGGTAGCTAGTTTCAATCAACCTGTATCAAACTACCACTCAATGAAGAGTGGCAGCAGAAAAGTTTTATTTTATACATGGCAATGAATGATTTGGTATGCAAGTCCTTACTCCTCTCTTCTTTCTCCTATTTATGTTGTTACACAGTTTTATCTTACACTTTATTACCTTTCATTTTATAGGTACATGAACTGTGTCTTGTTCAGCAGCACAGAGTTACAGTGGAGAATTAGCTTCCACATTGTTTAATATTTTTCCCTTACAGGCATTTAACTACATTGTTTTCTGCATTAAGTTGTCCAATGCCATACTTTCATGCTTTTTAGCAAAAGCTAAACTGAGTGTTTTCTTCAGATATAGATGATCTTAAGGTCCTTTCCAACTAAATGCCACACAGCTGCTCCCTCGCTTCCCCCTCCATACCTCCTGGTGGGATCAGGAGGAGAATTGGATAAAGTTAAAACCCACAGGTTGAGATAATAACAGTTTAATAGCTGAAATAAAGTGAAATATAATAACAATAATAATAATAATAGGAAAAAGAGAGAGAGGAGTAAAACCCAGGAAACACAAGTGATGCACAATGCCATTGCTCAGCACCCACTGACCAATGCCCAGCTCATTCCTGAACAGCAATCGTCCCCTCGTGGAAAACACCCCCCAGTTTACATACTGAGCATTATATTCTATGCTATGGAATAGCCTTTTGGCTAGTTCGGGACATCTGTCCTGGCTGTGCTTCCTCCCAGCTTCTTGTGCCCCTCCTCACTCGCAGAACATGGGAAATGAGGATGTGGTTGCTGTGCATAAACCCAACGTATGCTACACAGCTGGGCAGTTTCTTCGGGGAAATGAAGAAACAACCCTCACACCTGGCCCAGTTCTGGAAAGATCAATACCCACAAGGGATCAGCATCTGCTTTAGCAGGCTAAAAATCAGTCTGAGGCAGATGACTTAATGCTACAGGAAAGTAAAAGTCAGCATGAGAAAAAAATGGAAACAACTAATACAAGTTGGTCACAAAACCTGTCGCAGAAGTTGCATTATGCATATATATTTGCTATCATGGCTAAGACAGCATTGCTTGGTGAAAAGCAGTCTGGAAGTTTTTGTTCCTCTAGAACTAGAGAAGAGTGGGACAGTTAGTGGCTGTTGTGGTATCCAGAGGGGTGCTGAAAGGCCGTGTTTTTAATCAGGCGACTTGTGAGATCACTAGTAAGAATGGAGACTAGAGGTCCAGGTTGAAAAGACTTTGGGTCAGTTTTCTCTCCAGGACTTGTCAGCTGTGTGCACTGAACATCACTGATGGGAAACAAGTTCTGTTGATCAGATGATAGGGAACAAAATGGCAGCAACACCTGGTTTTTCTGTGTGCTCTTACCATAAGCTTTCCAGATAGTAATACCTCTTTTTAGGGCAAGATTTGGCAATGCTAATAAATCTCTGAGGCCTTATCAGAGCTTTATTTCATATAGTCTGTGAAGTACTCAGAAGAGAACAGTTGCATAACAGTTAAAGCTATGTAACCTAGAAGGAATTACCAAAACACCTATTGTATTATGCATCTTTTCTGGTCTAATTATGTAAACATGCTGTATTATTTATAAAACTGCATCACTTTAAAATTTAGTACCTTGCTTCCTTTCCTTTTTCTGCACAACTAAATTTTGCTCTTAAGACTTTGAGAGCTGCCGTTTTGAGCGTACAGATTTAGGACAGGACTGGTCTCAAGTGGCACTGTAACATTAAATATTAAATAGCTGATGCAAACTGCAGCCAAGAGGAAAATCAGATGACAGTCAAATCTTAAGCCAGAAAATTGAAGGGGAAAGCAATAAAGATTTCTCAGTTTATCATACCTGCTGTTTTGCAGATCTTAGTGAGCTGTGCATAACTGTCTCCTTCATCAAATAACTTTTGCTTAACCACAGTGCAGGAATTATTTACCATTTGCATGGTTGCTCCAGTCTAACTGAACAGCAGTGCCATGCCAAAAAAAGCAAGAAGATTTTAATTTTTTTTTTTATTAATTAACATTCTTTATATCTACTTGCATCTGCCAGGCTTTGCAGAAAACCAGCGAATTATCATTACATAGATCTTGGGAAGCAGCAAATTGGAGCAGTGGGACTATTACCATCAACCATATTGTCACACTTCTAGCTTCGTATAAGACTAGTTGTCAGTAACACAGATAAGTAAAGATTTAGTGGAGGGTACAGACTGTTCGAAGGTGAGTTGCACTTCTATCCAGTTTCTGAACCAATCAAAGGTATGCCATGGGGCTGTCCTGTGCACTGATTGTGTTTCTGATCTGGTTTATGTTTGGGTTTTCAGTGTAGAGGTCTCATGATCTAAGCACATACAGATGTAGGATTTAATAAAGCATTTAGATTATTTTAAAGAGAACTTCACTAAGTGAAGGAGATTGTGAGATTGGAACTTAGAGTAGAAATTGGGCAGGAGAGATCTCTGAAGATTTTAAAGTGAAAACACATGTCCATGCATACCAGGCTGAATGCTGAAATTATGCCACTTGGACTATCAAATTACCTTACCATGTTCTATGTTGAGTTCTGTCTGGAAAAGTGTTGGAACTCAATTATGTAAAAAGCTGGTGTCTCAAAAAAAGGTAGCGCTTTGTTGCTTTACTCTTCTAGATAGTGATGCAGGCTATGAAGTATTGTCATCCACCAATTTCCTGACAGTCTTGTGGGATGGTACTGCTCACTGCTGGTGTGTGTTAGGGCTTTGATAGGGGAAGGCAAAACATCCAAAAAGATGGCTCAGAGTAAAACACGATAACACTTGAATTGTCGTGTGCCTGGTATAAAAGCACAGTTTTGTACAACTTAACTCGTGTAAGATCAACACTTGTGATACAATACAAAAGGTCTTCAGTCTAAATTAGTGAGACCATTATATGTTCAAGGTGCTAGTAGTCCTCCTACATTTTGGATGGTTTAAGCATTATTTTTCTGTGGTCTGTCTTGTATTTTTACATTGTTTATTGCCTAAAACCAATTGTTCTTGTGGGGATTTGTTGTTGTTTTAGGGGAGAAGGGTTGTTGTTTGTTGGTGGTTTTGTTTTTAACTTAAAATGGGAGCTACAATAAGTCTGTAAACAATGTCACAAATATGAAGTTGATCCAAAAGTTCAGAGTCCATTGGTTTTGGGATCATCCTCTAAATATCTCTCCTTAGACATATCCAGTCAGACAGAATGTGTCCCTTTGGTTATGTCACGAGCAGCAGTAATTGGATTGAGTTCCCTTGAGTGAATTAGAAAGTTGAGGGCTCTGTTTGTGTTTGGGGGAGCAGAAAAATGCAGTGTGAGGGTAAAACATGGACTGCTTCAAGTTGCAGTGGGCATGTGGGGAACTTAGCAATGCCTCCCATTTAAAAGAAATTTAAACAATTCAGTATCGTTTAAACTCAGCCTCAGAAATGCTCCTTTGAGCACTCTCACAGTGAACATACTCTCCGCAGCCTGACTGATCTCCACAGGAAATCAGTCTCACCTAGTGGTTGCAATAGTCCAGCTACATGCTTGCCCAGTTTAGTCAGGTGTGGGGATTAAAATGGAGAACAAGCTGCTTGATGGCAGTTAAAGACTTGTCATCTTGTCCAGAACCATGGCCTGCGCCTGTGAAGTTCATGTTAGGCTCAGTTTGGCTTTCAGGCCAAAGCCTGAGCCCTAGAGGTCTGTCAGCAACTGCCAGGAGTTGAGCAGAGGGTGGCTGAGAACTGCGAATCTGAACTTTTACCAAAGTGAATTTCCATGGGGAAAAACTTAAGGAGTCTGCAGTTTCTCTGAAAATAGTTTTCAGAGCCAGTTCCTTTGACTGCAGGCAATGTGGTGAGGCCATAGCCAATTGCTAAATGAGGGGCTTTTTAACATTAGCAGTTTTGAAGTGTAGCATTCTTACATTGTTGTTTGTGGCCCTGACTGTAGCAAATCAGTGGCAAAAGTATTTCTGTAAATAACAGCTAGAATTCTGGAAGCAAAATGGCTGTTAAGTTTTTAACAAAACTTGTCAAAAGTCAGATGGATAACTTTGGATCCTTGCACACCATTGCTGGGCAGCAGGCACTGGTTTAGCATCTGAGCTGTAAGAGGTGTGCACTGCCAAGGAATGCTGCAAAGCTGGGGGCTTTGCAAGGGTGCTTTTGTTCACAGCCCTGCTGGCAGGTAAGAAATGGAAGAACAAGAAAACTGCAGGAGCAGAAAACTGCAGAGGGAGCTTGTGCCTTTTCAGCCTTACTCTTGAGAGAAGCAGCCTCTTTCCTTGGAGAGAAGGAAATTTTAAGGACAGAATTTGTCAGTGTGATGAAGGGAAGGGAGCCTGGTTAGACATATGCATGAAATTAGTAAAGTGCTTGCTCAAGTGTGCTCTTAAATAGTTTTTGTGGAATTGAGCATGATAGGGTATACGAGATGACTTGGCAGAGGCTCTGTAACTTTTCCCTCATTTTACTGCTCTGTATCATGCTGAAGCATCTTTAAAATTTCATTAGCAGCCTGAAGTTAAAAGGGTTGAGAGATTAAGAAGCTCTGCTCTGGATCAGGAATGCACTCATCACATGTTGAACAAGAGGAGTCGGATCTGTTGCTGCAGTCTTGAGGGGCTCTAGAGCATTTGTTTTAAGACTACATTAGAAAAGGATTTCTATTTTTGTTACTAAAGAGTCAGTTTTCAGCTTGACTCTTCACTGCAGTGTGTTGCGCCCATATTTGAAACATTGGCTTTGTGAGCACCAGCACAACCTGAAGGATTTGCCAGAAGGGCCTTATGTAAACAGGACTGATTTTCCTCATTCTGAGCTTGAGCAGACCACATACAAGTCTGTTTCAGTCTTTAAGTCTTATAGGCATGTTAGTGCAGGACTAAAGCGAACCTCATAAACCCTATTGTGAGCAGACAAATGAAGTCTTCCAAAACACTTGTTCCTTGAGTGCTTTCGTGTGGGTTTGCTGGATTTAAATTAACCTAAAAAGTCTTTCAAGCAGCATGCTTTGTGTGTATGTGGGTCATTCCAATTTTCTCTTTATACAACTGACTGGAAGAGCGTTTCAAGTATGAGGGCCAGAGCAAATTCTCACAAAACAGAGCAGCTTCAGCTGTCATCATCTTTCAGATAAATGTGAATTGATGTGGTGGTTGCCCACAATGGGGTGCTTCACCTAGTGGCCTCCATTGTATTGCTTTAATAGGGCAGCAAGTATTGCTGGGGGGAATAGATCTTAGTATAGATCTTGCCTTGCTTTTCCTCATCTCTTGGGCTCTGCTACTGCTACTTTAGAGGAATTTGTTACTCTCCCTGTTGCAGACATTCAGCTGTGACCCAAACCCAGTGGCCTGGGGATGTTGAGCATGAGCTGGTTATGCTTAAGAAAGACCTTGAAACCAGGACACCAGGATACCAGAAAGGGTACTAGAGAGGGTTTATGCCACTGGCCACATTTTCCTTTCCCTGGGGTCTGTGACTGTTCAGACTGCTCAGGCTAAGGGCTTTTTCCAACCGTGAGAGCTGGAACTATTAGCTAGGACAAATTAAACACCCATCTTAATCAACGACTACTCTGTGAATTCAGCTGGGAATGAGACTTGATAATCTCACACTTAAAAAAGACGGCCTTCGCTTCAATGATGTCCTGTGCAGAGCGAAAGAACATTTTGTGTAAGTTCCCAAAATACTAAGGTGGTTTGGACACTGGAATATACTGTAAGTAGACTTGATTCCTACTCATAGCTTTTTCTCTCCACTTGCATTGCTTCGTCAGTGGGTTGCAGTGAGACCCAAATAGAGAGGTAAAGAATTATATGCTGTAGATTGTGAATGATGGATTTCTTTAGAGTACTTGTTGTAAGAGGATTGAATTGAGAATTCATCTTGGAGTAATCTTGTTGGACAACTCTGCATTGCATGAAACATTTATCTCATACCTTCTGGCCTTGTCTGTGTGATTTTGAGTGAATAATGCAGCTTCATAACCTAGTTCCTTTCCCTTTCCTCCCTGTCCTTCATCCCAAGTCTTGGAGTATTTTCTGCTACACAAAACAGCTTCTCAAGAAGAGATGGTCCTACACAGGACAACTTTGTGGCTAAAAAACCCTTCAGGAGTGTGTGAGAGATGTGACGGAGAACAGAATTGAACCTATGTTTTACAAAGCCTGACAGATGTTCTTACTGCAAGGCTACCGAGTAAAAGGGACAGCTGAGGAGTGAGGACTGCTCATATGCCAATAAAGCATCAACAGGGTCTTAGGTTACTGGCTTCCTGCAGCAAAGTAGGAAACTGAGCAGAGAACTGAGTGCTAATTCAGTTCCCGGTATGTTCAGAGGCGTAGTGATCATATGTGACCTTGTGTGAAGAATTATTGGTGTATCTACCATTGAATTTCTGACAGCATGTAGCTGACAACTACAGATAGACTCCTTGCCTTTTTATTTTATTTTTTCTTTATTCTATAGCTGAAGCTGAAGGCAGCAACATCCCTTAATTTTGACCATTTGTTGTAGATATATTTCTTCTGGTTGTAATGCCTCATAAATGTCACTCATTCTGTACATGGTCTTAACCTGATTTAGTTTAATGTGGATTTTATGGATCTTAATGTGTGTTAATTTGTTGATACAAGCATCTAGTTAATCTTTGTCTTTTTTATTAGTTTTATTTTTAAAGAGAGTTGCAAGTTAAGTATATCCAGTTGTTAAGGTTGTTGGTGTTAGCAGTTAATGTGCAACATTTACTAAAATGTTGAACATAGTAACTTAGCTAGTTAGACCAGATATATTCACTTACTGTATAATAATAAATAATAACTTAAAATTAATTTTCTTTCAAACCTTCATGTGATCATCTATTTGACCTTGCCGAGTGGATGTTTTGCTCTTAATTGCAGCAATAAACCACCTACAATTAGTGGTAAAACAATGTGGGAAACTCCTTGGACTTCCTTGTGTGGGATTGAGATTCCAGGTGTGGTACTGAGCCAGCAGAATTTCCCTTTGAAGCCCACAGGAAGGCAGCTAGCTGCCTGGTGCAGAGCCATGGAAAGTCCTTTGTAGCTCAGCTACCACCAGAGTTAGCTGATTAATGATGACAAACACGCTGGGGGCCAATTCCAACTTTGCTTTGTTTTGAATTTTTCTTTATTGCAGTTTGACCAAGCAGGAAGTTTGTTGAATAGGTTTTGTGGATGTTGTTTAGCAGGAATGAGGTTTTTATTTTCCCTACCAATATTACTTATTTTTTTAAGAAGTTAGCACTTTGAGCAGCTTTGTCTATCAGCCAGTTCTGAGCCTTTACCTTCTGATGCTCAATCCAAGAAAACTGGCAGGTTAGAGAAAAAGAGGAAAGTCGACCAATAGTGTATATTATCGTATACTTGTATGCATGTATCACCTTTGTAGCATTCAGACAGCTGGAGCAGGCTGGCTGTGTTTGGGAGCCCCAGGTAATACCTCATGGCCCTTGGCTCTGAGTTTTTTCCAAAGCTTCAGGAATTCTCCTACATGGCAGTCCATGGCTGTAGTACAGACCTGTGGCACTGGCAGCACTTTGGAAAGTGGGTGGAAAGTTAGATGGGGAAATCGATGTTTCTGAATTTGCTTATTTCAGGAAAAGGCTTTTTTATTTCCTCTGAGGAGACAGCTGCAGTAAATGCTTCAATCAGAGTCTTCCAGATGACTGGAAAAGCCCTGAAACCCACTATCTAAAATTTAACATATTTTGAATACTTTAGAGTGCTTTTGAACTCCTCTATGGAATATTGCATCTCCCAACAGCAAGCCACAAATGTCCTCAAATATGGTATGTATTTTGCTTGGAGAAATGTGAAGTAAAGGTGATAGCGAAAGGATTTTTAAAACAAGAAAACTCTTTGTGAGGAATCATAACTGCTCACACTTAAGAGTGACAGAAGGGCACTGGGAGTGCGCATCAGTGAGATTAGGTTAGACAGTTTTTCCCTCCTAATAGTTCTATTTTCAGCAACAGCCTTCAAACTTTCACTAGATGAGGTATGTAACCCTGAAGTTAAATGGCAGGTTTCCTAGCAGTAGGACCGGCCTAATGAGAAAACTGTTGCCAAAGTAAAACCTTCCTTCATATTGCTGTCCTTGCTGTTTCTTCCATGTGCACGATCTGAAGATTTCTGCCAGCATAATTATAACGTTTTGCCTCCAAAATGTTTTCAGCATGAAAGCTGAAAGCCATGTAGCTAGTGTGAATGAATTCTTCAAGGGATTGGTATTTGTATCGTATCAATTGAATAAATTAATCTCTGCGGTGCTGTGAAGGTTACAGGATAAGAGAGTTTCTGTTCAGCTGAAGTATCACACTTTAAATCTCAGTGGTGTTCTTATACTCTCCTGTACTCAACTTGTCAGAGGGCTATTTATGTATGACACAACTTTCTTTCTAAATACTTGCAAAAGTAGCTTTGAAGAGGAAGGTTTGGATTAACCTTCTTATACATAGGAGCATTTTCAGTTTTGAAACCATTCCATTAATGTCTGAACATGCTTCAGTGCCCGTTAACCGTAAGTTAATAGTTTTGCCAGTGGAGAGAAAGTTGTAAGTATTGTAAAATACGTAATTGAAGATGATTCATGCTGTAGTATTGCCTCACACTAAGGAAGCTAAATCTCATCTCGCTCTAAGCTTTATGAATAGCACCTCACTGGTGTTTCCCAAGCATGTTTGTGTATTCTCTCCAACCCTTGGGGGGAAAACAGAAACAAAGCAGAAATTCCTCTAAGAATTTACAGTGCATGAGGTTTTGATTTTATTTCCTCATATTTCCATTGATTCTTCTTTCCTAAGCCAGTAATGGGTCCAAAAGATAGGAAGATGCTCTGTATGTCTTTTTTTACTGGGGAAGGGAGAAAGACGTAGAGGAAGAGGGAGAGGATGATTGTGTATTAAATCTGCTCGTTTCTTTCTTATTTCCCATGGCATCTTGATCCTAGGTTCTGGTTTGCCTCTATCTGAAAAGCTAGAAGCCTAACAATTATGTCATGTGTACTTGAGGAAATGTAGATTCATCTTTATTAAGGAAATTCTTTGGAAGTGGACATAAATTGTGGATATGTGCCTGTATCCATCATATCTGTCTGACACAAATGCTCTCCCTAAAACCACGAGTGAAGTGCTGGAATCCGCTAAGTGAATTTCCAGGTCATTGTGGGTGATGCTTTTCGTTACTAAAGACTGTATTTGATGTGCAGCATGCTAAAGTCACCTGTTGAAGGCTTAATAAATTTTTTTATTATCACTGTCCTCGTGTCTAGTAAAAAGTGAACTTCTTTGCAATAGGCATGACAATTGTCCTCTGTCCTCCACTGCCATGCTAGTTTTCATGAAACTTAAAAAATTAATTATCCTTGAAAATTTGTTTTTTGTCATGTTTAGGTGAAATTAGACACTATTTTCAGAGGGCTGGTGGGAAGGTGGGAAAAGCAGGCAGACGAGCACAGTGCTTCATAACAAAAGCTATAGAAGACCAGACCAAAATTTTGCTTCAACTTCTGTTGATGTGAACAGGGTGTGATGGTTTGGCAGTGCTATAAGAAATCATATGTTGAACTGTAAAGTATGTAAACCTGTATCTTACAGTTAATCTCTTGTACCTTTTGCAGGTGGAGATTTACATTTTACCTCTATATATTTACCTATGGAGTACGGTTCCTGAAAAAGGTAGGCATTTATATTACTATGCTTTCATAACACATCACAGATTTGTTTCAAGTCTTGATGTGTTATATTTTTAAGTTTATATTATACTTATATAAGTATATTTTAAGTTTATATTATGTTTACATAAGTATAATATAAAGTGCAGGCATAAAACGTGTTCACAAAGAATAAAAAAATTTAATTTGCATTTGTAAAATGAGTTGCTACTGGCATTGGTAAAGAATGTAAGTTCTTATCAATACTTAATGGGGTAAAAACTCCCACAATTGGTGTAGCTACATGCCTAGGTTATTTTATTACTTTTAATTATAAGCATTAATCTGGCAGTAAGGCTTACCAAAATATTAATCTCAATTTCTGCATCATCCTTTTTTAAATGCCTGTGGCAGAGGTTCCTTTTTATTGACAAACAAAATCCATTAATGTTTTAGAAAATGCTTTTTATTTGCCCGTTCTTTGTCTGACATACTGTGGAAAGAAGTTTCCATGGAGTTTCCCATCAATACTGTGTTTCTGGTGGCCTTAGCAGAGAAGGGTGTTGATAGCTTCTAAACACCTTGGCATAGGTCTGTTAACCCTGCCACAGATGGTAATATGGATTTATGGTGCAAATTATTTTTTACAGTGTGACTAGTTCTCAGAGCTTTTGTGCAAGTCAGGCCATATTTGTGCAATTCTGAGAGGTGAAATTAGGGGGAATGTGTGGTCTCAGTGTGTTCATGTAATCTTACGACCTTTGCTTTGGACAGAAAATAGACACAGAAAATGGATCCTAAACGTTTCTGGTACTTTATAAGTAAAAATAGTATTAAAAAAATCTTCATCATTTTTATGATTGTAATTCTGGAGGCTGTCCCAGGTGCCAGGCAACTTGGTACCAGTAGGAATGGTGATATGCCAGTCCAGAAAGGGCACATCAGAGCCTTCTCAGCTATTTAGCGGTAGTCAGCCCCAGAGGAAGTGTGTGTACCGGTCCTCCAAACAGACCAGGCAATATGTAATGTGCAACCCCTCACTGCCTCCTTGAACATTTACATTTTGTGTATGCTTCATCCATTAATGTGCTGTATGGTCATGATGTAATACTCTGTTTTCTGCCTTTGATTCTGTCCATGTCTGTGGTATGAAATACGAGAATAGTTTTAATAAGCAATTGTCACAACCTAAAAAGTTACTTGGCCTGCGGGTGTGTAGAGAGCACGACTGTGGGTTCATAGGATTCTGTAATACACAAGGACACTGAGGCTTTATCCTCTGAGTTTCTCTACTTTATTACAGATTACCACAAATAATCACCATTAGCAAGTATCACAAAATCGCTACTAGAAAGCATACCTCCAATTAAAAAAGCAAATCTCTCTCAGTACAAAGAAAGTGTCTGTTCTAGGAAAAACTCTGAATACCCGCATTTCTAAAGACTAAGAAGAATACAGTAAATGCATGCTTCATTACAAGCCATTGTGAGCTGTTTCTAAAGGCTGAGCTGACATGCAAAGTGCAGGGCATCTTTCTCCCAATTCAGCGTATCACTGAAGTTTGAGGAGGGCTGGCTGACATCGCATGGTTGTTTGAACAAGGTATACCTATACTGTTACTTGCTTAACAAGGATCAGCTGTGTAATTTTGATGTAATTTAACTTTCAGTATGTTTAATTTTTACAAAAAGAGCATGTTCATTATGTAATTGTGTATGCATTGTTAATTACTCATTTTTACACAGTGTTGCAAATGAGTCAGGCAGCATTTTATGCTATCGTCATTATTCCAGTGTTCTGCTTTGTATACTCAGGTCTTTCACATGGGAATGTATGCAAATCAACAAAATTATGATTGTGATTGATTGTATTTACACCATCTCCCTAGCAACTTTATGTAACTAAAAGAAAGTACAGGCTTTTTGGGGTTCATCAAACACTAAAGATTTTGCTGCATCCACCTGGGGGGGAAATCTGGGTTTGCAAGGAATAAAATTCAGACCCCAAAATCTGGAGGGGTCACTTCTTTCAGAACTTCACTGCAGTACCAAAGTGGATAATGCTTTTTAATTTGTCTTGGTGGTCTAATGGAATAGTTTCAAAGAAACAATTGCTTCCTCAGGAAGCTTATGGGAAAAAAGTTAATAAATTTTCTTACAAATCTGATAGAAAGATCCTGCCTTCAAAAAGCCATTTTGCCTGGAGAGAAAGTTCATCTCATAGTCAGTGGTGTCATGCTATGCTAATGCTACAGTAGAAATCTGCATCCTTTCAAATAAAAGTTCTGCTTAAGACCATCCCTAATATACCTAGTCCAGAAGACTGATAAGCATGGCGAGTGAGCCTAGGTGCAATGGCATTCCCAGCACTGTGACATCAACACGTGCTGCCTTACTGGGAGAGAGTGAGAAAGAGTAAATACTACAGATGCTCTTGTTTTGAAGAATGGTATGTGCCACCAGCATAGCACCATATTGGAAACATTCACTTTGACTTTTAAAACCTAAACTAATGCTTAGTTAATATATAACTTTGGATTGTTGGAGAGCATATTTTGATGCAGTATGTCTTTCAAACATCCAAATGCAGCAAGAATATATTTTTTCAAAAGAAACTGCGTTTTGGTGCTTTTCAGACAAACAGAATCACTGGAGGTTGGTTGGTTTGTCCATTTCTGGATAGTAAAGATGCCTGATTTGAGAAAACTGGTTTTGCCATCTTGAGTGGGAAGTGCTCCTTATTAGTTGGTCTCATCACTTTTACTCTTACAAGGTACTCTCTTTAGAAAAGTGAACCAACTCAATTCTACAAAAGGCTCTTCCTAAAACACTATGCCCAATGCATTGTCTCTTTTGTAGTTTCTTTGTTGGCTCTTGAATTGCCAGGCAACAAAATACTCCAACTTCTATATTATTGTCCTTCCCCTCCAGCTTGACCTAGTCTCCTTGCAACCGGCGGTTCCTTTGCTTTGTTGCATATATTCCTAACCTGATGGGTACTTTGTTTATATTTGGCTCTCTTAAATGTTCCTTCCTTAATGTAAGGTTGAAATTCAGCTTTACCTACAAGACTGGCATGGGGCCCATCAATTACTTAAGCATCCGTTTGAGTCAGTTTTGAGGTCCTTTGCTTTGTGCTGGCCCTTTGCCTAGAGGTGAATTTCACCTTTTGGATTCTTTGTCAAAACACCTTTCTTGTAATGCCCACAGCACATAAATAATTGCTACTTTATCTTCTACTGTCACCTTCTCTATTTGCTGCATAAAGCAATATTACTGCATCAGTGCAGTATCAGCAGAAGTATAGGTGTCTGTTTCCTTGTTCCCATATAATTGCCCAAGGAAGATCTAGCCAGGATACTCTGGCAAACCACCATTCTTGCAAAGAATGTCATTAGGTCTTAATGGCTTTGTAGAGCTTGACAAGCTTATCTAGCTTTTTGGGAAGATGTGCCCAAGCTTAAGCAGTAATTAGTTAGCAGACTTCTCAACTCTGATTTAGTTCTTAAAGTGTGATACTGTCAGCATGGCATACATACCAACGTTAATTTATTTTTAGAATGGTAGTAACTAACTGCAGTTAAGTTTTACATTTGCCTGGCTAGAACATCTTGCAAGGAGATGTTTCAGCTTTGATTTTCACTTTTCTACAGAAGCATATGAAAGCTAATAAAGCTGTCATTCACAGCAGTCATAGCTGTCTCTAAAATGCTGTGGCAAACTTGTCTTTGTTACCGTCCATGGCAGCACTTAATGGCTGATCTAGATAAAAGATATTTCTGCACTCACTAAAGCAACCTGTAAGTCTTTGTAGTAGCAATTGCACGTGGTGTGATCTATCAATTCTTTTGCCATGCTATAGTTGCTGAGTACATTAATGGAGATTTAAAAACTTTCTTCTCACTGAAAGCCGTACCTCTTTATCAAACCGTTCTCTTGGGTTTTGTCTTTTTTTCCAGTGACAGATATATGCTGTTGACTCATAAATAAAGTAACAAAAAAAAAAACTTACTTTTGTTGAACAGTATTTAAAAAAAAAATAATCTCAATTCACAGGCAGAAGTGCCTGACATAAAGCTTTGTCTTCAAAGTTTGCTCTGTTGAAACAGAACCTGTCAATCTATATGTTTTAAATACATTTTTATCCTAGTGGTGTCTGCAGGACACTTAGATTGGGCCGTTTGCTCAATAAAGTTCACCATGAACTCAGGAAAATCCTTTTAAGTTGGGAAGGCAAAGGATTGGCAGTAGGGTGTCCTGCATGGGGCTGTAGTTGTAGGCCATAGTATCGTGATCACTAATACTGTATATGGTGTTTTTTAGCAATGTAAAATGCTCAAAAACTTATGCTTCCACCCTCTCTCCCTCCCTCTATCCATATGGACATCTGCTTTCCACAGCCTCTGGATCATAACAGCTGCTTCACAGCACTCTCCCCCGCATCCTGCCAACTCCACCACTGAACTCTCAAGGCAGCAGACCTTTATGGAGTTTGCACTGGTCTTGTCCTTGGTGCCTTCTAACTCAAATGGGTGTATGTTGTCAACTTGGTCTTTGTTGTGACATCATGTCACTCAGGAAGTGACATTGTAAGAATTAATTTCTTTCTTATAAAATGTACTGTTGATGGCATACACCGTATCCAGCTGCTTTGACTGTTGCCCTTTTCTTGGGCCTAAAGAAACAGTAAAAGTGAAACTTCTACCATTAGTGTCTGCACCTTCAGTCAAGAGGTGATTTTTAACTGCAGGGTGCAGCTGTGTCATTGGTATGTCTTACAAACATTTGTAGTATCAAGGAAATATATACTTCTTCCAAGGATTACTCTCTTCCAAGAGAGAACTAAGTCTGGTAAGAGAGTAGGAAAGGCGAGGCAGTTGCTCTCTTACTCAGAAATGGACCACACATAGAGGAATAGCTCACAGCCTTCCTCAGCCAAACCATTGCATCACTTACAAATTGTATCTAAATATGTATATATAAGCAATCAACAGACTTCAGTAAATTTTTTTCCATAGTCATTAGTATTTAATTATTGTATTAGACATTTCTCCTTTCCCCAGTTCCTGTGTGCTCTCAGCCTTGTTTTTTTTTTTCTACTCTCCTTTGCATCAAAATAAGTGAATTAATATTACAGAGCTGGTTTAATTTTATAGGGGGGTTTGCTGTCATTGTCTATAACTAGGGAAGTAATTAATGACATTTCAATGTCAAAGCATCTCAAAGATTAAATTGTTTCCTTGGTTGCTTTTTAAATGTTCCTTATAAATTCTTAATTCTTGCTTTTTCAAATCTTCTCTAATGTAACAATTTCAACTGTAGCTATCTCGTGTATATTACCAAGTGGTGTAATAGTGGGATGAGACTTTCTGCTTCCCAAATAGTCTCTCAGTGTTGAAGTGAAATGTATGTTTGTCTCTTCTTCCAAACCAGAACTTTCAATTAGATGAAAATAAACTGTAAACTTTCTAGGTAATGAAATCAGATGTTGGGAGATTGATGGGTTTGTCAGTCTACCGCAGCACCCCATAGCACTGTGTGTTTCAGGACATGCCCTGCAGTATGGTGGCTAATGCACTGAGGGCGTGAAATAAGTGATCATAGTTAGGATTTGAAGTTGCCTCTGTTGTTTCTGATACCTTATGAGAAGAGGCAATTGATGTAAATGTAGGTTAGAGTTCAAACCAGTTCACTTTTCACCTCAAATATTACCATTTTCAAGGGTAGTGATTCGTAGAACTCGTTAAGAACTTGCCAACAAAGTTTAAGTTGACAAGCTGGTATTCTTTATTGCGGCGCCGGGAGACACAGGCAATAACTCCTCCTAATGTGTGTCTCGTTTAAGCATCAAACAGACCATGATTATATTGTTACTTAACATACATATTCATTACATTTCCGATAAACGTTATACATATTCATTAGTTGTCCGAGAATCGTTTTATGTAATTCCACACGTATTTTCGCATGCGCATAACAATGTGGTTAGTGGCCTTTGGTGGTCGTTTTACTTCTTCCAGCAATCTTCATCACTTGGCTGTTCCTTGCACTCTTGCTCTGGAAGTCTTTGAAGCATGCGCAGTAGATAAATGTTTACACCAGCTTAATTAGTTCGGTAACACTGCTGACATAAATGAGTGATTTCTCCTTGTCCTTCTACTTATCAGTTAACTTCGCTACATCACCTCCTGAACATCTGCTTAGTTTCAGATACTCCTTAGCTGCAGTCCTGTTTTGGTTACAATAAATTTTGTACGAAGGTCATAAGGTCCTAAAACCATGTCAGCTACAACGATTTGTCTTATACAAGGACCCTTATTATGTTCTTTTGGTTGGGCTTTTTTTAGGTTTGGAAAGTTTTGTTGTTATATACAAAGCCACCAAGCTTAAAGTTACTTGAAACTAAATTTTCTTGTTTACAAAGGATTATATTTCATTTTGTACTTCCTTGTCTTAGTAGATTTGATCATGAATATTCTTCTATGTGAAGAAACAGACTGAAACACAACTTTCAAAGAGAAGGTGACGCTTTCTTTCATTACTCACTGCCAACTCCATTACTCACTGCCAACTCCATTACTCACTGCTTTCCACAGCAGCTTTAAATGATTTTAAAATGAATTGGGGGTAAAGAGTAAGTGATCCACAAAATTCTTCAATGCAAAGCATTCACCTTCCCATCTGCTCCTATTGCTCCCATTCTTGGCAAAATAGCAAATATGACCATCCCATCTTGGTTTTCAAGCCTCTGAAAGAGATGTTAGGTCAAGCCTCACAACTTTTTAGTAGTATGGACCGAAGCCAGTCCTTTCACCTAAGTGCTTCAATGCTTCATCTGAAATGAAGCCCGAATAGAAATAGGTTTATATTTCTTTTAGGACACCCAGAGACTCTTCCCAGAGTAAATGTTTACTTTGATTTTTTTTTTTTTTTTTTTTTAATTTCTGTTTCACACTTTACCTATCATTTATATGTATGAAAATAGACTGTGGGGTTTGCTTTTAATTTTACTTATTTCCATGAATCTTGTTGTTACATTAAGTGGTGAAAAAGGTGATTTTAATTTGTTCCATGTGGTGTATAGATATATACCCATACAAGATAAAAACCGTAAAAGCCTAGTTAGGTGATCTTAAATGTAGATCTTACAAATTCTATATTTACTGTTTTGTTAGCATAACAGTAAAGACAATGATAAGAAATCATTGTCTATCAAACTAGAATTTTGGGGGACAGAGGGTGTGTGTACCAGAACCCTAGTAGTGTTGGAAAAATTTTCATCTTCATAGGTAATGCATGACAAGATAGTGCTAGTTAGTGGCTTAGAAGGCCTGTTGATCTGTGGTGTAACATGGAATAACATGGACTCTTACACAGAGGTATTTGGCCTCAAATGCTAGCATCACTGTGAAATATTATTATGAAAATATGATATGGCCCTGTCTTTATCATGGTAATAAATATACTACAACATTCTTTGTGTCTTTATAAATAACTAATATTTGAAGTGTAAAAGATAACTAACCAATTATATTTCCACTCTGATCATGTATGTGCAAATTCTTCACCTTTCTGACTGCAGCTAAGATTTTTCAGCACAATCATTTATTTCATTTGCATATCTGCAAAACACTTCCTTGCAGAGCATCACACCAGTATTGATGCCAACAAGACATTAAGTCCAGTGACATTACACTGACTGTTTTGCTCATCGGTAACATAGGAACAAGATAAGGTTTTTGTTTTCTTCAGTAATATTTGCAATTAAATCAGTGATGGCTTGGATCATTAAGAGTTAATGGTCTGATTGTGCTCCCATTAAATGAAAAAAAAAAAAAATTAGCATTTGCTTTGGTGATAAAGAAACAGAGTGAGGAATTCAGGATTGGATTGTTATTTGCTTGTTGATCCTTGGTGCTGAGCAGTATCTGTATAATGCTGTAGAATGAAAAATCTCTACAAACATCTGGAAGAAAAACTTCCAGGTGACATATGGTGACTTTTCACATTCAGTTTCCTTCGTTTAATTGCCCATGAGAATTACAAATTCACAAAAGAAAGAAAGAGCATGAATTCCCTGCGGTGAGAGTTTTCTGAGGACTATATTGAGACTTAGGAACCTAAAACTGCATGTAGGTATTCTACTGGGAAAAGGACCATCTGCCTGGATAAACAAATAACTTTTGACTTGCTCTTCTTCAAATTTAGAGTTGAAGTAAGACTGATGATATGAGGATGCTGTAGCTATGGTTAAAAAAATGCCAGGTGCAACAAGCTTCTGTATGTATGTGGCTGGTGGAGTGTCAGTTCTGCATCTCCCTTTCTAAGAATTCATCCACTACAACAGAACTGTCTGCCATGCAATTGCAACTGCTGGTGATGCAGATAGATTGCAGAACAATAGGAAAGCCATACTGAAGTGTAAATTTGACTCCAAAAACCTACTCGAGTGGCATAAATGTATGGAAGGCAGCTAGAAAAACAGTGTAGTAAGGAGGAAAAAAAACCCCCGAGAGATAGTCTTCCACTTATGTTGTCATGAAAGTTTCTCTTTCTTGAAACTGTAGAATGTTTCAGAAGAAGAAAATTAAGTGCTTATCCTTGTGTGTGCACTAACCGCTGAGCTAGCCAATTACTGTGTGACAGCAGGAGGTGTTCTGTTAGTGGCCTACAGTTTCTATGCACACTTAGAGAGAACCTGGTTTCCTAACACTGTTTTTGTGAATGAGGGTGCTTCATTCTGCTGCTCAGCTGAGTTGGCATAGTTTTTTCCTCTCTTTGGAATAAAATAGCACAACGATACATGTAGATGCTCTGGGAGAGTAGTACAGCATTTGCAAATGCCATTTTGGATTACTTATAGTCAAGAATTTTAGAGCCTAAAGTCAGGCCACTTTCATTTGAAATGCAAAAAGAGAAGTTGTTACTTCATTGTGACTGGGTTTTGACATAATTTCTGTATTACACTTCACCTCTATCTCTTGATTATTGAGGTTATTAATCTTGGAGGAAGTTAATAGTTGTAGATATGCATAGCAACTTCAAAGAATTGTTATATTTGGGGAAATAGGCATCTCTGAAGATTGTGAGTTCATATCCTTTTGTGAAATAAGACTGGGACACAGGAACAATGGGATGTTTACCTGAAGTGGAGTCTCATTTGCTATTCTTGTTTTGGAATTTCCATGCTATTTCTCTTTCTGTCAATTTTGCAGCCACTTTGGTGTTAAACTGTTTAATAGCTTCACTATATGCTGTGTCTTGCATCTCTTCTTTCGCTGATACATCATCTTCAGTTTTCTTCACTGAAGGTCTATTCTGGTTGTGATCATATGTTCAGATGTCATCAAATACATCTCCATTTATTTTAGCTGTTAAAAAATTTCAGAAACACTAGTATAGACATCTTCATCAAATGAAATGTGTGTCTCAGTTTCTGGTCACTAAGATGATAAGTTGGTGATGGTTTATTTTAGTCAGGTTCAGGACCTAATTAAAACACAACTGCTGTCACTCTGTTTGCTCTGGTTAGTCATAGTAAGATGTTCTGAAGGACCTGCAAGAGGTGGTGGACTCTTACTTTTGGCCAAAGTAGTAGTATAGCTCAGATGCTCCTGGAAAGTTACTGGGAGTTGAGGAGTTGCTATTAGTGTAAAATTGCTACAGCACTTCTGTGTGCATTTATATTACTTAATCTTTTTTCCTTTAAATGGAAACTTTACTTAAAAAAGACAAATAGATGAAAACTACACACTGCTGGTGTTATTCCAAAGTTATTTACATTGTTGGAAGATTAAGGTTGAATTAAAGTCTTTAAGACTTTAACAGTTTTAAAGAGCAAGTGTATGTTGTCTCTATTATGAAAGACATACTTCATTGTACTCTCTTCACCTCTTTCTTTCTCAGCCGTATAGGGTCTCAGTGGGCTTGTGGGATGCTCAGCATACAGTATAAACACTTTCCTACACTGACTCAGTAAGGTAGCTTAATTCAGTCACAAATTACTTTGTCTAATAAACAAGAAAGGTTCTAGTTTCACAGCTTTATGTGAGTCTATTTTGGCACTGGTGCTGATTTTTCTTCATTGTTCTCCTAAGAGCTAAGTTGTATCTCCATGGAGCAGTGGGAAAGTACAGGTTTGGTTGGTTACTTGTTTGTCTCTTTTCCTGACCTGGTTTGTGTAGCCTTGCAAAGACTGATCTGACCTTGCAAAGCCCAGCGTGAGAGAGATCACTGATAGTTTTCTACCTGCTATACAGCATTTGTTTTCTGGCCTCTCTGTGCCAAGAATGACCATGGAAA
The DNA here is from genome assembly GCF_004027225.2 of Strigops habroptila. Taxonomy (NCBI): domain Eukaryota; kingdom Metazoa; phylum Chordata; class Aves; order Psittaciformes; family Psittacidae; genus Strigops; species Strigops habroptila. The sequence goes on along the minus strand of NC_044281.2, from coordinate 21,011,871 downwards.
CATCATGGATTATCTGAAGATGAGTAGTTGGGAGGAGATACAGGTTTATCCTTGCAGTTCTCTTGGGACGGCTGGTTTGTCACAGTGGCCTGTTTCTCTCTGATCAGTTCTTTTCTTTTTGTACAGTTCAGGGCTTGCTGGGCACTGGGAGTGGACTGTTCTGGGAAGAAACTAAATTATACATAATGTTATGTAGTCTTTCCTATATACTCCTCAGCTACCTCATATGTCAGTATTTCCTGCTTTCGTCTTTCCTTGTCAGATCTCTATACTGCTTTTCTCCACTTCTTAAACTGACTTTATTAATTTGGAGAGTGGGTTTGGAAATTCTGTAAGTCTGCAAGTTAGATATGTTCCTGTGGACTACAGAAAGGCTGCCTTCTTTCATTCCTTGCTTGTTGCCATCTTCTTACTGTGATCATTTTGTCCAGTATGAACACATTTTCCCAAGGAAAAAGATAACTATGACCTTGATTTAGTTCTCGGGTCAATTGTGGTTCATCAGATTTGCATCAGGGTTTTCCATCCTTCTGGAAGTTATTTGTTCCTGTCAGTTCTCTAAAATATGAAGAGAATAAATAAGGAGCTTTATCTTTGTACCTTGCAATTTCCAAAGTGCTAGTGAGAACAGGGGGAGGTTCTGCCTTCCTTACTGATATCTGCCCCGTCGCCTTGTGGTTCAGTAAGACAGAGGGCAGCTGGAATTGTGATTGAGCAGCTCTGGAGGTGCGGGGAAAGCAAGCCAGGTACAGCAAAGGGTGCAGCTGCTTTGAAGCCAGCTGGTCTTTCTCAGTTGTCCAGTGACTCTTCACTGTAGTCGCATGACAGGAGATAAACATGGTAGTCTTTTCAAAAAAAGCCTCATGCTGGTTGCAATGTTTTATTGAACCATGATATTTAAGAATGCTTTTGAAGTCATCCTGCCAGTTTCATGGAAGATCAGTTGTGTTGTAGCAAAGGTGACTGCATCTGCAAAGAGCTGTTCAGATATTAAAGTAGAGCATGACTGTAAATAGTTTTCTTTTCCTAAAGTCACTGATTCTGTATGATATTGCTGAAATGGATTCTTTCAAGCTTAACGATAAGTTTTGAAGGTGACATTTGAACTGTTATACTTGCTTGGGAAGCTGTGCTGCATTTCTGGTTCCTGTGCACATCAAGTCATACTGTGAGGTCTACAGTGGAATGAAGCTGCTAATAGAGAAGATCCCTGACTGGGCTTTCAGACAAACTTATGTTGCTTCCTTAGTTAGCCTTTGATTGAGAAATGAAGAAATAAAAAGGAATCCATTTTGAAAATTATCCTGTTTGAAATGAAACCTGCAGTCATTGGGCTGTAAATGTTCTGCTTTGGGATTTTTGCACTGTTGCAAATTAGGTTGCAGGTAAACAAATATAAGTATATATTCTTATAGCACATAAAAGTATAATCAACCAGTATATAGGGCTGATACTGTGCTTCCCAAGAGCTTCATGTTTTGCAAATATGATAGCTGAGAAACATCCTGTTAAATAAAAGCCCTTGGACTTTGAGATCACTCTCCAGGATTCCTGTATATGGTCTTTCTCTGCGCTCCAGCTGGACTGATCTTTTGCTTCTGATTCATGAGCAATGCATGATTTCTGAAACCAACAGATACAGAAGTGTTAAATGTGTTTACCTGGATTTCTGGATTTGCATTTGGCTCAGGATTGTGAAATTAACTTTCACAATTTCAAAACAAAGGTTGTGCTGCAATTTAAATGGGATTTTAGTTAGAATATTAATGATACTGTTCTGGAGGAAATAAAGTTTAAATGCAGAAATTAATAGTTTCAAATTCTTCACGCAAGTCTTCTGCAGGACATAGAGAACATCCCTCTTGGGGGCTTTCAGCAACTTCTGTCATTAGAAATAAAGAATAAATTTATTTTTCCTCAATGTTGTATGGAAATCATAAGAGGACATAATTCGTGCTTAAATTATTGACAACAACTCTTCCTGCTGGAAGTTATCCTACACCAAAGATCACCTGTAATAGCTGAGTTCCCCAAGGCACCAGTTCGTAGCTGTGGCTTTTTTAACTTTTTGGATTAACGTTACTACAAAAATTCATCACAGGTAAGAATCAATTTTGGTACATCTAAACTGTATTAAAAAAAACCCCATACTGTGAAACACCAGCAGCTGCCAAACTGAATAATAAATTGCTGTATTGAAAATTTCCAGTGCCCTACACAAGTTTTTGGTCTTTCTAGCAGTAGAACAGATTTGATTCTGTTGCCAAAGTTTCTCAGCTATTGGAAAGCTATTCGCAGAACATGTTGCATGTTACTTATATCATTTGGAGTGGAAAAAAAAAAAGAGCTGCATCAGAGTAGTCAGTATTTCATTTATCATTTCCTCTTGCTGTACCTGCTGCATACAGCTAATGCTTCTGGATGTTTTGCAAATAGAATAATGCATGAAACACAGCATCTTGGAAACATTTACACTGCTGTTTGAAATATGTCTGACTGTCTGATTCTTGACTACTTAAATGAGGCTAAATTTTTCTGGTTTTAATGGTGAGGTACCAAAGCATGAGTTTGTGAAATGTCTACCACCTTGGTTTAGACCAGAACTGACTCTAGAAAACAACATGGCAAGAGCTTGAAGTGGGAAGTTTGCATCCAGAGCCTGTGCTGCTGCCCTCTATCTATCTCCTTCATTCTTGAGTAATTTGAAGCAGGCATTCAGTTGGGCACTTTTTCTAGTCCAGACTGCATCTGTTATGATGTTTCCTTCCTGTGCTACACCTGAAAGGTTGTTGTATTATCTATTACTGAAACCTTGTAATTACATTTGTTCAGTGAGCTTATCTGCCCAATACTGGATATATACTCTCATTTAAATGAAGAATGTCAGAGGCCACTCTGGAGCCCTTTCAACACAATGCTGATATTTGATACCTTACTGTGCTATTAACAGAGGGATAATGTGATATGTATGCCACTTAGGGAGGAAATGAAGCCTGTCTTTGGCAGATTGCACTTGCTTTAAAATTGATTTGGACTCTCTGGGTTTTTTATAACTTTTTTTTTTTTTTAAATCAGACAGCAAGTTGCTGAGTGAGCGTTGAAAATTGTCAAGCTAAAATAATTTTGGATGTTAAAATCGAATCATATTCATTCCTTTGTGTGAAAGTCGGGCTGAGCATTAGGTGCTAAATAAAACAATATCTAATTCATTGTTGCAAGCAGGAAAGAACTCTCGTGTCAGAGTCTCCTGAAGGATGCTGTTGTGAAAAAGGGGAAATGTCGTATTACATTTTTAAATAAGCATCATGAGTGGAAAAGGTTTCCAGTAAGACCACAGTTAGATTCCATCTAAGGGAAAAGGAATTTATTTCAGATATCTCTTCAAAATAGCATAAAAATTGTTGACGGCATTTAGGAGAGATTAATAGAGTGCTTTGGATGTCCGAGGTATAAATCATGAGTCATGCTGTGAGAAAGATCAAAGTCAGTGGAGAAACTAAATTTTAAATTACTCCAACCCTTCAGTGCACATTGACAAGGAAAATGAATGCATTTTGGACAACGAGGATTTGTAAGAGAAGGCCTGTCAGCATAGGAAGTAATTTATTGTGTAAGCTGTTGGAAGTTAAGATAATAACTGGATCAGGCAAAAGAGGACAAAGCTAAACTGGCTGGCAGAATTTATTTGTGGCTGAAAGGAAATAAAGTTTTTGAAAGAAACAAGGAAAAGGAGAATATTGAAATGCCCCAATTCATCTGTAGGACACTGATGGCAACGGGACTTTCAAATGTAGACAATGGGGACAAATTTGACATAAGTATGGGGAGGAAAAGCAATGCATTAATTTAAAAAATATATCTGGAGTTGAATTTTAGTTTATCTGCTTGGAATCCAGCTGAGGGCATTTAATAACATCAGAGTAATAACTAAATGTTCTGTAATCAGCAATTTGGAGAGTTACACTGGTACTGAGCCATACCAGCATCTTTAACTACTTGAACATTACACTGTTGTTCAGGACAGTAAAAGAGGGGCCACCAGACCTTGTGTCCCACGATGAACTGGTTGCCAATTTTGACTTAAGCACAGTATTCATCATCTTGGCAACCCAGCTTTCTGAAAGTTAGAAATTTTTCAATGACCTATATATAAAAATGGCAGATCTAGAGGAAATACTTTCCAAAGCGTTATATTTGGACAATTTTATGATAAAAATAGTTCTAATTCATCAGGAAACTAAGGTAGCTCATTCATACCTGTAGCAAAGTATTTAGCACAGCACTACTCTATTGCCAGGAGCTTTTCATGTTTTACTATTCAGATGAATGAAGCAGTCCTATTTTCCACAGCCAATTAAACCTGAGCAGAATATGTGTTTGGATATAAGAGCAGGTTATTGATAATCTGACCGGTGCTTTGAGTTGCCATTATTTAGTTGAACTCACTATTGAGGTGGTGACTTGGAGCAGAGTAGCTGTATTTAAGCTAGTATAATCTATAGAACAATATGTATTTTTACACTGTAAGGGCTTTGAGCCATAAAGCTGCTTCACTTACCCTTAAAGTAGTAGGGAAAATAAACTTGCCAGTTAAATATATTACTGGTGAGAATTTTTTTTTTCCATATTGTATTCCCTTCCAGTGTTACCTCATTACACCTCTCTGGGCTTTCTCATTTCTCCTATTCATGGTCTCTTAAAGTTAGGATTTTATAGGGGTCACCCTCCTACCAAGGTATGGTTTGCCAAATGTAAACCTCAGCACTTTATCTACAAACTAATTCCAGACCTACATTGTGTGTTTTCTTTTTAAATAAAATAAATTCGTAAATATCCTCTTAGATGCAAATTCTAGGCTAATTGGTGTAGTCTGGCTCCGCGATCAAAAAATATAAGGCAGCTGTAAAGCTAACATGTTTACAACTGCTTTGCTTCACCAAAGTGTTAGCAGGTTCGGCTGAATGTATCTGCTACTTTTTATGCACTCTTATAGTGCAGATAGATAGAGCAACTCCAAGATACATTGAGTAGTGTCAGTGGGAAACAGGTTACCCACAAATAAATAGGAACTTTAGACTGGCTTCTAGAATATTTATATATAGAACTTCAGCTGCTCTAAACCATCATAGCACCACTAACTGCACAACTTGCTCATGCCAGAACAGTCCTTGAAAATGTTACCATTATGTATGCAGGCAGAAGTTAAAAGTTTTGCTTACTACAAAGCAACTAACAGAGGACATGTCAGAGGAAAAGCGTGCATGCATGAGAGCAAATATTTTAATAGCTGGGCCTGGTAAAGGGACTGGTGGCTGGCTGGTCAGAGCAGAGGGAGGAGATGCTAAAGCTGCCAGCTTCTCCATCTGACGTGTTCTTCCCTTCTATTCACTGCATGTGATGCCTCAATATTAGGATCCTTCCATATTCTCTAGGATTATCTGTTCCTTTTGCCATCTTCATTTTCGACATAATTTGAAAGTTGAAGTGACACATTTATCAGCACAAGACATAAACACCAGATCTCTGTACATCATACATCCCCTTTTCGCTTTAAATATATGTGGTGCATGGAGCTTACTCTGCCTTTCTGGAGATCATTTTATGTAAATAAACCCAAACTCGAATCCACATTTTTTCTAAAAATATTTTTGTGCTCACACATGTATTTGCATTTGAAATGTCAAGTGCATCTTCCAGTGATTGTTGTTAATCTTGGCCTTTTATACATCCTTCCGTATATTTTATAGTTTCCGATTAGTAGAAGTATCATTTTTAATTATGTTTGGAAATCAGCAGTGCAGATTGCTGAGAGGAAGGGCTGAGCGTTCTTTGTTGCAAAAGCATTTTCCCCCAACACCTCGTTTGTGCAGACAAAAAGCACTAAGCTCTAGAGAAAAAAGCAGTTCTGCAGAAACTCGTAACAGCTTGCTTAGTCACAATATATGAGATGAGAACCTCAGGAGGTTCATCAGCAATGTGTCACATTGTCTTTGCTTCTGTTGCCAGCTTTGCCAAGAAAAAGGAATGACTGCTTGGGTTTGTGAAGAATTTATGAAAATGCTGTTCTTGGTGTGAGAAGCAACCACAAAGCAAATTGCCAGTTACTGAAAGGTAGAACAAGCAGAAGTTGATGCAAAATAGTAGCTGTGGATTTTGTCATTTTGCTGAGTTCTCTTCATCAGCAAATCAGCATGATGTTTTGTCAGACCTTAGTGACTTTTGTGGGTAGAGGGAAATGTGCTTAATTTTGATGTGTAGGTAACTGAATGCTGTGTTGTTGGCATCGTTTGCTGCTAAGGCTGTGACCAAAATGCCTGTCACAGGTGGACAGTAGAGACTGGAAACTGATGTATTTTTTAAATCAGTGAGACTTTCTTTAGTATGAGAAATGCTTAAGTAGTACCAAACAAATACAACAGTAGCAAGTGGTGGTGTTAACGTGGTTCAGATCCTTTCTTATCCAGGGTAATTTTTCAGAAGATAACAAGAAAAAACCTTACGTTTCTAGGTAATCTGGAAAAGTTTCCAAGACATCATAAATCTCAAGTCCTTGGAGGCCTGTCAAACTTAGTGGAAGACAACAGAAACTTTGAAAAGCCAACTAAGAATGTTCTTGTTGTTCCTTTATAAATCTTCTAAAAATCAAGGAAAATGAGGAAGAGTTTCATTTTGTTTATGCTGGAGAGAAAAATGCTGCAAAATATTGCTACTTGTGAAAAAGGAAAGATCACTTTCTGTGACTTGTAAAACAATATCAAGGAGTTTTTCTGTGGTCAGGAAGAAAAAAAAAATTAGGTTGTACATTATATGCAGAAACAAATGTTTTTATGGATATATACTCACCTTAACAGAGAAAGGCTGCAGTAGGCTACACTTCTACTGATCCCCATTGAGCCAAGTAAGAAGATGGGGAAGGAAACTCAGGGCCACTGTGGAATTTGCATTTAAGAGATTAATTGATTGAAAAAATCTCTTGATTTTACCATTAATGGGTGGAGTTATTTTTACACTAGAACAAAAGCTTCTGGGATGGGAAACTACAGAAGGATGCTTTTTGTGGTGCCTGGTAATCTGACTCTCTGCAGTATCAGCAGCCATTCAGTGTACCATGCCAAGAGGGTGCAGGTGTTGCAGAAAGAAAAGGCAAGCAAGCAATTTAAGTAATTCCCCTCTAAATGAGTGCTTGTTCAACCAAGTGATGTGCAAGAGGAATGCTTATTAATATACTGAAAGAGAAAAAATTGGTATAATCCCTTGCCATAACTGCGGGGGGGGGGGGGGGGGGGGAGGGAGTGAACATTGAGATACTATTTAATGTAAGCATGTAGAAAATAAATTAAAAAACCCCAAGCCACAACCAAAAAAAAAACCCCAATACCCCAAAACAAATGTTAGTTATGAATACTTGTTCTTCTGCTAATGTTATGAAAGGTGGTGTTCACTAAAAGCTTGTAATTTTCAGTTGAGGTGGAAAGAGGTGGAAAGCATTAAGTATGTCTGTATTTTGTAGTCAACAAAAAGATTGTAGGCTCTTCCTCATCTGCTGTTACAATTGCACTCTTAGATAAGCTGTAAAGCTCAGAATATGATAAGGTGTTGGTCCACACAAGCAGGAGGTGGTGTTCTGCCTGCAGTGGAAGAAGGCAGCTGCTGTTGAGGAAAAGACTGTGTATATGTCTTACGTTATACATATGTATCAGACAGTGAGCGTTAGGTCTAGGGGTAAGATCAAATTAAGGGGCCAATTAAATGCTACTCGAGGAAATCTGGCCTCAGTTGTACCACTTGTTTCTGTGAAGAGCAAGGACCTCCTCTAGATGATGAATGCAGAGATATGAATGCCAGGAGACATCTTTGCCTGTATCAGCCCAAAATAAATGCGATGGGTAGAACTTTGCTATAAGTATGTATTATCTTGACTTTAATTAATAGTGCTAATTTCAGTTCCACTTATTATTGCTTGTAGCTATGAGAGACAAATTATGTAAAGCTGTATCCAAATGTATTAACCAAGCCAGATAAAATCTGCCTTTCGAGATTGCAGAGTAGTGAGCACATACACCGTGAATGCTCAGGATTTCCATATTGTGCTGGTTTTCTTTCGCAGGGTCAAAAATCTATTTTCAAAAGCAACTTAAAATCTATTTTTGGACTGATGATGTGTCATTTTGATTTGAAATGTGGATTTAAGCATAAATATGCTTTTGTGCGATGTGGGGGTTCTGTCATGATGTTCCTGGATTTTTACATGCTCTATTCTGATAAAAACGGCAGGCAGATTGTATTTCTTTACCTGTTGGGTAAGTCAGAAGATTTTTGTTACTTATCTGAGAATTTAGGAAGAACCCCTTTGGGAGTTACAACATACCTGTGTGGTCAGGAGTAAATCAGATGCGTAACAGCTCTTTCTAATACTCCAAACTGCTACAGCAAAAGCTGCTCTGTGGAGACCTGGGTGTTGCTGTCATGAGGCTTAGTGGTGTATTTCTGGAAGTGGTTCTTCAATATACTGCTTGTTTCAAGTTTATGGACTATGAAAGAAAAAATTAGTGCCAGCAGCACTGTATTTATTAATTTTTCCCACACCTCTTATTTATCTGTAGGCTCACACTTCCAAGGGCAAAGCAACACCAGTGCTTGTGGTTGCAACTTGCATATTGGGATTTCTGGTTGTGCTGGGTGCAAGGAAAAACGATTCAGTAGCTGATATAGCAACTTGCAGTGAGACAAACTGTGGAACTAACTCCAGCTGCCCAAAAGCAGTTACTTTGCAAATTTATGTGACCTATATGTAATATATTTATATTTACAGACACAATTTACATTCTATGAAATGGGTGTGGAAGTCACTTTAAACCCATGACATGCCTGATACACACATCTGATGGTTGGCTTGCTGACAGTATGGGCAAGTACTTGCTCATGACATGTACAGCTCTTGTCCATCTCTTTGAGAACCTAGCCTGTGACCTTTGCATGTTTCCTATACTTAGTGGGTTCTGCTGGGTAGATAAGGATGAGGAGGAGTATTCTTTGTTATTTTTATTACTGTATGGTGAACCAAAATTTCTTATATTAAAATAATAATACTTCATTAGGTGCATCTATTGCCTCACTGATAAAAGGCACATAAAAATACCTTTCAGCCAAATGGGCTGTAAGGGAACTGATCACAAATGGGAGGTTTTTATTGTACTACTTTTTTTAGCCCCCTCCATTTAGTGTCAAAACTGACCTTTTACATACTAGGTACTAGCAGCACTTTGAGCAGGACAGGCAGATTTTCATTACTTTGGGGCTTCTGAAAGCCAGAGCCTAATTAGAAGCTTTCTCTAAAGATAAGCGAATGGGACAGCAGATGCAAAACAACCCGAGGCTTCTGGCTAAGCATGCAGGCATCTCAGATAATTTGCTTTTTTGTTTTTCCAAATCCTCCGTCATTCCCTTGTCTCAAGAGAAGTTTTATTTCTGAAGGAGTTCTTTAAAATTACTTCCTTTAGTCACAGAGTTGGAGAGAGGTTTAGTGGAGCTTTTGACAGATGTTCCTGTAAGGAACCAAAAATAATAGACATTTGTTCCTTAATACTTTAAATGACAGCAAATTCAACAGCTGTTTATCATCCTCCTCTGTCATTGATTCTGCACTGATGCGGCACTGCACCAAAATGTGGTAAAGCTTATGTTTCCATCTGAACTCCTTTATGTTCTGTAAGGGAGGGTGTCAGCATTGTTGGGCTGGTGCTTTGTGCCTGACATAATTGGAACTGAAGTTTTTAGTATTCTGTTTCCAGCTTAAGGATGCCTTTTGTTATCATGATCTTTGCATTTCCTCTATTCTCCGGTCCCCTCAGAGATTATATACTGAGAACAAGAAGTGGAAATTTGGGTATTCAACAGGCAGTGGAAACAGCACACTTTTTATGTTCATCAAAAATGGATCTGTTGCAAAGCCAAGTCGCTGACCTTTTCTTTCTGTCCATCATGGGCCTTGTCAGGAAGAGTTGGGCTCTGCTCCACGGTGAGCTTGCCTGGTGTGAGGAAGTTCATCAGTGTATCCTGTGAGCACATGCAGGCTCAGCTGAGCCCTGAGAATGCCAGTATTGGGTGCTTTCTGATTAATCCACCCTTCTTCAGTGTGTTTCAGTGTCATTCTGCAGACTGGGGGCTTTTTTAGGATTCTCTCCTTCCTGCTGAAGCCTGCACAGAATATCCCTTGATTGGGAGCTTCACAGAGGACTAAGCAATGCTTCTTGCTCTAGCTACAACCATGGTCTACCTGGATAAGTTAATTTCATTTAGGACCCTGTTCTTTGTAGAGGTCAGAGGGGAAAGCTGTGTTTAAACCAAGCTCTTTCTCTACCTCTTCTTTAAAACCCTGCAGGGCAAGCATAACCAAAGTCCCATTCTGCTACAGCTGTTAGAGTCAACTCAAGAGATGCCAAGGCAAGTCAAGGAGAGGGAAACTGGGGAGGAAAGAAGTGTAAGAAGGTGGTGTAGATGCCCCGCTGTCTTAACCACTGCTGCCAACATAGGATCCATTAAGTTTCCAAACAGCTACCCAGAAGCATTTTGTCTAAGAAGGCAGCATGGCTTTCCAAGCCTTATGCGGCTCAGAGAGGCAGATGTTCTGTCGGTCTTTGAGGCCTAATTGCATGTATTGTATTGTTTGTCAGTTTGTGGTATCCTTTCAGGCTTTGTGGTTATGGGTTCCTCTAGTGAGGCCTATTTTATTTAGCATTCAGCATTTTAATTACACATAAACTTCTGTATCTGCAGCTCCTACAGCAGGCATCTCTCTGAAGAAGCCTTAAGATGTCATAATATTTGAAAGAGAAAAATGTGCATTTTTTGCTAGCACCTGTAATTTAGGTAGCAAAATAATTGGGTAGGAAGCATCTCTTACCTCTTTTTGAATCTGATATGAAAGACAGTTACAGCTTTTCAAACCTGGCTAAAACTATGAATTATCCTATAATATTTGGATAGATCTAATTTAGGCAGCCGTCAGACAGAAATATTTTAGATTCTGTATATTAGTAACACTTGCAGAGGAGCTGTTGCTCTTTCCAAAGACCCTTTTTGTTGCATGAAATGAGGGGAGCTCACTTAGCACGGTAACTACTGTGGAGATGCTTGAAAAAAAAAATAATTGCTTGCCTGAAATAATTGTTTGTAATAGAGAGGAGGAGAAGTTTGAATGGACTTTAACCATTGTTACAACATCCTTGTGAGAGGCGTAGGAGGTCTGTTACTTTAATGCTGGTATACTACTCAGGTTACTGTAAAGATTATTTCTTGCCATTTCAGGAGCATTGGGTGTGCAGGTTCTATTTTATCTTATTTTCCATGTGAAGGACACATTGAAAAAAATAGGAAGAGCCTTTAGTAATCATATTACATCACTGTTAACCAACAAAGGCTGTAACAAGCTTCTGTAAGACACATCACAATTAGTACTTAAGTATCAGTTGGGAATTGGGCTATAGTTTTGACTAACATTTATCCTGGCTTTTGATATGGTACGAATTCTCCCTACCTAGCCTGATTCTCAGCCTGGGGCTTAACGTTCTGCCTAGTGTTTATTTTATTTGGTTTGTTCCCCCATTGTATTTTGCATGAGTTTGTCATTATGCTTTGCCTGAGCTGAACTGCTCCACCTGATGGTGAAAGCAAGAAAAGGCCATATCTCGTGCAATGAGGATTTATCTGAAAAAATGTAATCTAGCGGAAGCATATAATGCTGTAAGGGTATATATGCCTTTATCCAGGAGACTTACTGATGATTTTCTGCCCCCTTTATATTGGATGTAGAGCAGTTAATGTTATGTAAAGGAGTTGCACAAAGATCTTGAATCCACAATTTTCTTTATGTTTCTAACAAGATACCCAGTGGGTGGGTACTTCTACTGTAGACAGATGCTTCTCAAAGAGTACAGATGCTGCCAGAACCCCTGATGCAGGTTTGCTTTGCAAGACATGCATATCTGAAAGGAGTTGTTCCTGCTCATGCACAAAAAGGGAAGTGTAGCTCCTTGGTTTGGTCATGTTCTTATTACCCTATATGGAAACACTTAATGGTTGAGTATGTTGGGTAGAAGAGCTTGCCCATATGGTAATTTCTATCTCGAGTTCATTTAGTTGCATAGAGGAGGAGGTGAAAAATAAAGAACCCTGAAAGAAACAACCTGCTTACAAGGAAAGATTTAAAAAGCTCTCTTGCAGCATTGAAAGATAAATAATCACATAAATCTTCTGCAAGCAGCTAAGAAACAGGAAGCATAGCAGAGCTGCATGTTCCCAGGTCTTTTAGTTTGCCCAGCTTTTTGCAGTGCAGGAGTCTGTAGATGCACTAAAGTAAATTTCTCTCTGGCACCTTTCATGTTGCCATAAGATATCAGGTTTTTCTGTGCCACAGCAAGATCTATCATCTCTGGATGGTCATGTCTTCAGCCAGGAAAGCAAAAAGTATGATTTGCCATTTTAAACTGATGTGGCTGGGATGAAGGATGGCTCCTGTATGGAAGAATGCTTATGTGTAACAGCGCATGCAAGGAACATTCTTTAGAATGTTTGAGCAGCCTAAGGTGAAAATTTCTTTTGCTATTGGGAAGGAAATGTGAGATCTGACCGCCTGAGCACAAACTGATTATGTTCAGCCTGCACTCCCGCAAAAGTAAGGTCATGGGCCACCAACTAAAAACCTCTGTGTTGTTCTAATTCATGCTGTGAAACTTTGAGGAATCACCTTGTATTCAGTTTTAATAGCCTCTATCAAAAATCGCAGATTTTAAGCTGTTCCTGTAGTTTTGTCCTTCACTTGTATTAACTATATACACTTACATTGCCCAAAATGGTGTGCACAGACCCTTTTTTTTTTTTTTCTTTTCTTTCTCTCTCAGACACCCTGGCTCTGGAATACCAGACAGTGCTGGAACGGGTATCCATATCAGGTAAAAGTTACAAAAACCAAAATAAAAACCTTTGCCTAAAACCAAATATGACATCTCTGCAGAGCTCTGCTTTTACCATGGTGGGCTTTGTGTCAATATGGGTTACTTGTAATTTCAGAACATTGCTAGATACTCCTCATCTTGCTTGAGTTCAAGATGGGAAAGGTGAATATAGCTGTCACCCCTGTTTTGCAATAAAGGACCGGATCTGAAAACAGATCTGGGAAATCTAACCATGAAAGCAGACATCTGCAACAGTGGTAGAGTGGTCATTTTTAGAAAGTTCGGAGAATACTAGAAGTTTTAGTAAAGCCTCAGATTCAGTGGGTTGGGAAAAGCCAGTATAGTTCTCATAGTTGTTATTCTGCATACAGGGTGAAACTTAATCCTTTCACCCTTGATCCTTTCATGGAGGGAAACCATGATATCTTTAGAATCCCCATACATTATCATTATGTATGGGTTTAGAAATACTAATGATACTGTTAATAAAGCAGCTGACAATCTTCATCGTTTTACTAGAAATGTTCCCCAGTGAGCAAGGCCAGGGCTTGCAGTGAGTATAATAGTCGTTCATTGCTAGCTCATGCTCTCCTCCCTTTTTTAATTACACCTAGTTAAAAGCTTATCGTCAGTCTCACTGGATCAGAAAAATTATTATATTGGCCCAAGAAATGGTTTTAAAAGATTGGTTCTGAGTGTACACATTTTTCATAAAGCATAAGCATATGTCTCTATTTAAATAACCCACATAAAGCATTCAGTGGGAACCTAAGGGCTGTTTTTCAGCTGAAAAGGACTGGTCTGCAAAAGAGAATGGGAACAAGAGGAGCAACTGAACTGTTTCTTGACAGTGGAAATAGCTCATGCGCTGATTGGGTCCATGGTTGTGCCAATGCAAACTGTTCTGGAGATGGTTCATTTAATCCCTTAGGAGATGCCCTCAGGAGTTTCTCTTGTGCCAGTGCCCCTCCCTCACGCTGTGATGGAAGGCATGACTAGTAGGGAGGCACAATCGCACAGAAATTAGAGAAGGTCCTAGGACTGTCTCTCTTAGGCTGGGGGACTAAACAGCTTATGTGTGTTACAGCTACCTTCTTCGAAGTTGCTTCAGGTTGGTTTTGGTTGTGCACAAGTTCCTGTGTCTTGTTATTTTTATTATACTTTTAAACATCCATGTAACCATGTTGTGTATCAAGCAAGATGCCCGGATAAATTTATTTTATTTTCTTCTTTCCAAATCTTAACATGTTCACAGAAAAAGGTTAAATTATTTAAAAGTAGGATTTTGTATTAGAAAGAGCCCTGTTTAATGCTCAACATTTTCATCTAAGCAGATGCAATTATATGCTCATAGCATTATTTTAATCTGCTCTAGCATTGTTTCTTTTGCTGAGCTTTAAACCCACATTACTGATATACAGCAAGATGTTTCAAGTGATCTTTCAGAACAGACTTAGGAGTACTCAGAATTTAGTTCTAACTAGTTAGTTCTAATGGACAACATCGTAATTTTTGGATATTGAAGTATTAATACTGTAAAGGTTAAAATATAAAAGGAGGGTAGGTTGGGGAGCTTTATTTTTCCAGAGCACGAAAGTTTGAAAGAGGCAACCATCATAATTTTTCTTACAGAGGATGCTTATATATAATTCACTAATCACCCTGTGATGAAACATGTTCCACATAGACCTCAGCTGCCTGTAATGTCAGTTAGACTCTATTAACCTTTTCTCATCTCTATCTTTCAGCCACTGATGCCTGACCTTCATTATTACTACATAGTTGAATTGTCATTCTACTGGTCCTTAATGTTTTCTCAATTCATTGACATCAAAAGAAAGGTAAGAACAATGAGACTAAAATAATTGAAAGTTTTAAATTCATATCGTTCTTTACTTGAGGAATACTTGTATTACCTGTGCAGTGAACTGGAAATACAATTCTTTCTAGTCACCACCTCTTTCACATGCTTGTTGCTGAGAAATTGGTGTTGAAGTGCTTGTCTACTCTATTTCTTGTTACTATGATGTGGAGTTTTTCTGCACATGCGAAGAAGAACCTGGAGTAATCAAATATTCAAGGGGAAATAGGATCTGAAAAAACCTTTTGCTCTTATACAGTGATGTGAATGGAATTGAACACATGGTAGTTAGTAGATATACTGTTTCTTTTAAGAGTTAAATGATGAAATATCAAGGACAGAGCAAGACTGCCTCATAAATTCACAGTACCACTTTGGTAAGATCTCTGAGGGTTTTTAATTTATTCTACAAAGGGATGGTATAAACAAGAATAAATTTAATATTAAAAATTATGTTACATTTAATCTTACCTTTACTGTTATGAAATTTCAAATAGCTGATCATTGCTATTAAGGAGCTATTAATGAAGAAAACAAAATTCTGGCCTGTTAAAAATGGGTTTTCCAGTATCAGTTTCAACCTGTTCTATATTCCTTCATCCAAGTTCTCTCCTTCAAGGAACGTGCTGGTTCATAGCAGAACAAGCAGCACAACAACCATTCTGTAACAACAGCCCACTGACTATTCTTGCAGGCTTTTTTAATTTTGGAAAATTATTTGTCTAAAATATTTGGAAGGATTTTATAATATTTTATGTGCCTCCTTCAGCTGTCAATTAAATGATTGTACTAATGGAAAAATCCTG
Organism: Strigops habroptila; assembly: GCF_004027225.2. Lineage (NCBI taxonomy): Eukaryota > Metazoa > Chordata > Aves > Psittaciformes > Psittacidae > Strigops > Strigops habroptila. The sequence goes on along the minus strand of NC_044281.2, from coordinate 20,996,251 downwards.
TTTACTAGAATTTAAGCAGGAGCATAAGTCTGAAAACAGTAGATGAAGTATCCAGTATGTCCTGAATAAGCTTATCTGCTATTTGGAACCACAGTGTGCTCCTAGGAATCTTGAGTCAGAGCTACGTGTACAGAAAAACACCCCTCTATTTGAATTTCCAAATATTCTTGAGATTTCTACTTCTGAAAAAAAATCCACAAAATTTAAATCCATATTGGAAGGTAAACTGTAAGCAAAACAACCAATTTAGGGTAAATACATGTATATCCCTTGCTTGCATTGTGTGTGGATGCTAAATGTTTTGTTCAACACGAGCTTGACATGAGTACAACTTCAATGTTTAAAAAAACAGACCTGCAGAAAAACACTGCTCAACAGAGATGTATAATCACAGTATCATAGAATAGTTAGGGTTGGAAAGGACCTTAAGATCATCTAGTTCCAACCCCCCTGCCATGAGCAGGAGATGAATTTAAATCAAGAGTAACGTTGACTAATACCTGTAAGTTGCAGGTGCCAGCAGTACTGAATAGCCATTTGTGAATTTATCAACCAAACCCAAACCTCTGCAGCAGTGTTACAGAATTGTTCAGGTTATTGCTGCAGAAATGTATTGTGTCTAATCAGTCCCCCTACATTCACGTTCAGCCCTCTGCACTGTGCCATTGATTATAATTGATTTTCTTTGTGTACCTCTTGAGGGAGAGGAAAATGTAACATCATTGCGATTGCAACAGTACTGCAATTTTATAGCACAATACATCTTTAAAGAATATTTAATTGATTCCTGTCCTGACTAGTTGCTTTGCTCATGTTGAAAAGTAATTGGAGGCTACCTGAACAGCGTCTAGGTTCAGCGCTGAAGTACACTTCTGAAAAGGGCCTTTGGGAGGGTCAGTAATACCTTTCTCATGTAATACATCTCATGAGCAAATGCCGTAGCTTTTTCCCTTGTGACTTGGGGAGTTTGTTCCCGCTGTTGAGCTGTGCACAGAACTAAAGCCTGATCCTGTCCATGGTATAGGTACAAGTAAACTACCTTTTGCAAGTCTGTTTCTCAGTAATATATAAATGACTTGTACTTGTTATCAGTAAAACTTTGCAGCAGCCTATTGTGGAAATAGAATGGGAAATTGAGGTGGGGAAGTGGATCACTAATAGCTAAGTAACACCCCTGCTGCAGATTTGCAGTGCTTGAACCCAGGGCACCAGGTGAAAGAGTGACAAATGGGACACCATGACACCCATGCATCTGCTGTGTCTGAGAACATCCAGCTCCAGCAGAGAGCAGGAGCACAATATCTGCAGCGCAATGATAGCAAGTCAAAAGCTTTTCATTGTAAGCACCCTGCAGGAGGCAGTGAAGATGCCATATTTATAAATAACCTATTAGATCACTGACCAGTTTGGACTGTGGAGGCAGTTCTTTTTATAGTGTAAGCAAAATTGTTAACTAGGAGGATCAGACTGGAGAAATGCAGCCATGTGCTGATGTCATGTAGTAAAACTCTTCTGTGGCCAGCGGCAAGTGCAAGCTGTCAAGGAAACCCATGAGTTGAAAAATGTTAGCACTGGGAGCTTACAGTAGTTGACAAAAAGTAGTACAAGCTTGACAGAGACACCAGCTCTTACAGCACCCTAAGTTCTCTTTTAAAGAACAGGTTTTCATTTAAAAGATGTGGAAACCTCTTAATGTGCCCAATATGCAATGTGTGAAACAGTGCCCCTGTCAAAAAAGGCTGTGTTTAACTCAAGAAGCAGGAAATTTGCCAGCTAATATCAGGTGCTATTGTAATACTTCATGACAACTTATACAAAGCAGATTAACAGTTCTCAGCCTGAGAAACTTGTTGATGTTTTCGTGTTACAGCGAGAGGAATACTTTTATGTAAATCTTGGTTATCATTTTAGATGCTTTAAGTTCAGCAGTAGCTGTGTTGTAGTCTAGGATGATCAAAAGTGCCCTAGCAGCCTCATGCACTGCAGGAATTCAGCCAACCACTTTTATGTAGCCAGGTTTCTCTCAGGGTGAGGTGTGGTAGGTCCTCTGTGAAAGCACCAGCATTCAGCACTGGTCTTTTACTTGCTGTAGCTCAAAAGAAATGCACTTGCTGTTTTCCGTCTCCATTTTATTCCTCTTTAATAGCAAAGTCATGACTTTAAAATTACTTCCAATTGTTTTGCTGACTTTCAAATACCTGTTTATTAGGTGTTATAAATTCTACCAGATTATCTCTGCCTGGCTGAAGAGGTGTGAGCAAACTGTTAAGGCTGTTGCACATACCTACTATTGGCATTAAGGCAGTGAATTGAGTAGCTTAACTTTTATGGTTTTATAATGGCATGTGGTTTGCTTCATAAATACTATGTTGCTGTAACGATGCTCTACGTGTAAGGGTTTTCATTTTCAAAGATAGTAACCTAGTATGATTTGGGGTTTTATCATCTCTGTCCAGCTTCCCATACTCCTCTAAAACACAGAATAAAAAAATTAGATCAGGGAACTTTGTTACTCTCACAAGACCCTGATGAGTTTTAAAAGCAGGGAAGCTTATTTACGTGCTTTCTGGATACTTGAAGTATTGTTTGATAGAAAAATATTTAATGAGTATATTTAAGGGTATATATAAAATTTCTATACAGTGTTTTAAGAGGTTTGTAGATCTGGGAGACCTTTCTTTGTATTCACACCTTTTAGTTCCAAGCATTTGGCAATTCCTATAGCTTCTGTGGTTTACTTTTTTTTTTTTTTTTTTTAAAATGACAGTTCACTCATTTCTAAAATAAAATAATCTGTAGATGATAATTTTCTTGAATATTCCATTTTGATTCTAGAAAATGTATGCTATATTCTACTGAATTTGGATCCTAGACCTCTTTCTTCAAACTTGGTAAAAAAAGTCTCATAAAGCTGATTTCTTTTTGTTTCAAAGGAAAGGAATTTAGATTGTGTACATTTTGCAGACCTTCACTAGAATTGTAATGGTTGAAATCTTTAGCTGGTAATATTCCGTTTCCTTGCTGATCTCTAACGTAGCCCATTTCCAGAAGCTGGAGTGACTAATGAAGATGATGTTTTACTCTTCAGTGGCACTAATGCTCCATAGCCACTTGGCAGTTGGTCAGTGAATGTGACATGTTAAACAAACGTGGGCAGCAGAAGCCTTGATCCCAGAAGGCTTGTCTACAAGTTGAGACCCACGGGGCTTCTCTGTTGTCTAATCCTTGTTCTTCCCACTGATGGTGTCAGGAGTAGGTTCTTTCTCCTATTCTTAGCCACATATTTTCATGACACAGGCACATGACATCTTTCAGCAGTTACAACTGGAGGCTACGAATCTGCTGTAAATAAATGCATCTTCCACAAACATACAGTTTGAAATAAATTTTTAAAAAGAAAAAAAAAGAAAAAAAAAGCCCATTCCTGTACAGCTGCTCTTCTGCCACGTATGGGTGAAAGTGCTTGAGTAATCTGGGAACACAAGTACCATTTGACATTATGGGGACTTGTGCCATTAGTTTCCATGTATTCATTACCCTTACATATAATTAAAATCTAACAGGTCACATCTTCAAAGCATAGTATTAGTTACTGATTTAAAGAGGAAACAGGAAATAAAGGACCAGAATTACAGAAGTAGTCTTATTTATGTCACTGCTACTTTTATCTGACAGTTTTCAGTTGGTCAGTGCAGCATCTCTCTTTCAGAGCTGGCAGAGTCAGATAACTGTGTCTTTCAAAAACATTATTTGAGGAGTTCCCTGGACATCATTTCTGCAAGTAGACTTCATGCAGAAGTGCAGAAGACTGCTGCCCAAGAGCATTAGGGCTGCTTAGGAATAATCCATATTGTCAGGAGTGCCTTGAAGAGTTCCCGAGAGGGACTAGAAATTGCGTATTTGTAGAACATGAATGTGTCAGCTATAAAAACAGAGAAGATTTTCTACTTGACTTCTTCCCCCGTTTGGACTGCCTATGGGCTAACATAATTAGAGTTAGAAGGAAAATGAAGAACAGTGCCATAGCATCTGCAGCTGAAGCAGGTAAAGAGCTGGGCTGCAGTATTGCCATATGGCAATGCTAGCAGCTTATTTCTGATCCCAGGGATTAAGGTAGGTGCTTTGCTGTTTTGATTTATGGTATGGTGAAATGGTCCTCAGGTGTGGGTTTGTAGTTACTGAAATTACTAAGATGCCAGACTTCTGCCTTCCCTTAAGACCCTTAGAAAGAGAAACAGCCTTTAACTCTCTTTTTGTTCAGTCTGCTCTAAGAAAATGGATTTAAAGCAATGGCTTGATATGACTGATGAATGTATTTGATTGTGCTCCACGCTGCTGGGGATCAAATAACCTGGCTGCAAAATGTTGAGCATATACCAAATGAGGATACAGTTCACTGCTTTTAGTCTTTTTTTTTTTTTTTTTTTTTATTCCATTCCACTTTCTTTTCTCCTCCCCCTCAGCTCTGTGTTATAGCACCTCATAGCATTAAACATAAAGTGAAAGGCTGAAAGCAGGTCCTGTCCCTGTTCATTTAGTGGGACTGCTCAAGATGCAGGTTTTTCCACAGACTCCAAGTGTATGTTGCAGGGAAGCCAAGTGCTGGTACTGAGAGGCAGTGGCATTGCACATCCTTGAAAATAGTGGTGCCTGCTATGTGCCTGCTGCATTCCCAAAGAGAAGTATGGTGACACTGGGCAGTTACTCTTCCCAGTATTGGAGAGACAGAACAGCTGGCAGCTGTAGCTGCTGCTTTTCTGGAGCTGACCCTGTGTTAGTGGGAGCTCATCGGCACTTTCTGTAAGGCCCTTCTGCCTGACACACATACCTTCAGTCCCTCTGCAAACCAGGTGCTGCCTCACTGAAGACTGCAGAGCCTCAGTTTCGGTTTGTCTCCTGAGTGCCACTTTGCTCAGCAAGACTGACCCACAAAAGCTGCCCAGAAGCCAAATTCCACCTTCCAGGATGCTTGCCGAGCAGGCTGCCTGGATCTCACTCCTTTCAGACAGCTCTACGTAACAGCTACTAGGTCTGCTGAGAGCTGTGGTAGAACTTTGCACCCGATGCATGGAGAAACTCCCCATGTTTGCAATCATCCCCAGTCAAATGATGACTGTGATCTTATCTTCAGGGTTTTGATAGCACTTCCTCAAAGCTGTGCAGGTAGTTCAGCAAACTCCAGCAAGGCTTCTTTTTGACTGAGTTGGTGCCTTGCAGAGGAGAGTCTCATCTCTGCAGGTTGTGTTCTGTGGGAAACCAGTCTGGGAGTCTAGGCCAGAGAGCACTCTGTTCCCTCTGTTTTGCCTGCCCCTTGGCATGTATCTGGGAATAAGATGTTAAAAAAGCTTTGTTGCTCACTATATTTTTTGATAGTAACAGTTACCTTTTGGCCAAATAGCTCAGAGTTACTGATCTAGAGACCAGCTAAGCTGCATCATTTGGGAGACAGCAGAGGATTAGATCTGAGTAGGAGAAAGTACACCAGCTCATTTGAAGACTTTTCTGACCCTGTTACAGTGTGAAGACAAAGCAGCCTCATTAAAAACAAACAAAAAACTGGTACTGGGATTCTCAGCGCTGTGAAAGCTCTGAGTTGTGCTTGGCAGGTGACTGCTGATAACTCCTAGTGCTGTGGAAATGTTTCCCATTTCTTTGTTGCTATTTGAACCCTTCTGAATGCCACATTATTTTGTGTATTGTATGTTGCTTGGTGTACAAAAAATATGGTGTAATTTGATCTGTATGTATATTTGCATTTGCAAAGTAACTTCAGCCACAAATGTTTACTTCATTAGGTTAAATTACTGTGAACTGAGAAGTGTAGATATTGCCTACCTTTCAATAATATTTTTGCATTTTGATAACGTACAATGATTATTTTATTCACTTTGAATGAAATGTATAGCAGGGTATTTAATGCACTTATGTAGCAAGATCTTTATGTAATATAAGCATGATGCTGGGTTTAAAAAACATCCATACATTTTCCTGGAAGAGTACTGAATCTCACTGTTTGCTTTATTGGTTGTTTTTTTTTTTCTTCTCCCTCCCCCCCCACCCCCCCCACTTCTTACTGCTGTAGGATTTTGGCATCATGTTTACACATCACATTGTAACAGTCACCCTGATAACCTTCTCATACGTAACCAATTTGACACGAGTGGGAACTTTGACCTTATGTCTCCACGATGCGGCTGATGTTGTCCTAGAGGTGAGAAAATATGTATGTTATCAATGTCTGTACGTGGCATTCACTATTCAGAGAGCTAACATATTAGTAGGTAGACTCTATTGGCTATGCAGAATGAGTATTTCCTAAGAAGAGTCCAGACCAAGATGGTAATGGTGATTTATATAGTGTATTTCCTTGCTGAAGTATATTACACTTGTAGCAGTGCATATTTGTGACTTCAGGCTGGTTTATCCTTTGATAACTTGCTTGTACAGAGCAGAGACTGGTAATGCATTGCATGCTGGGGAGAGTTACACAGATATGAAATACAACATGGTAAAGTCGAAAGTTGCAAAATCTGCAAGGTGGCAACTGTGGGATAGAAGCTTCTGATTCTTCACCCTCTGACATGGTGTTTGGGGCAAGAACACCATCTCCAAGAGAATCAGGGTGTTATAGTTCGTTTCTTCTGTGCGTTGCTGGGCAGAGGGTGCTGGACAAGTTAGTGGCTGTTTGTGTACGGGCAGTGAGCTGACCTCTGATCCCCAGGATTTTCCAGATTCCCATGCCTCTGCATCCAGATAGCAGTATTAAGCAGCTGGCTTTGGAGAAGAAGGGATGACTGGAATTCTTTTAAGTCAAGATGGTCTATAACTTCCATAGCATCAATTTAGAGGTGGTGTCATCCTGTATCTGCATCAGTTTTTAGACAGCTCTGGATGATGCTGAGTTGGGGCTGTCTGTGATCAAACCAAAGGTAATAACTTTGTCTAAAATGATTTTTTATTAAAGTAGTTGCAAGGATCCTGTTATGCAAGAATATAGCCTCAGTGTGTGAGTCACCTATTGCAGGATTGAAATCCTGACATTCTGATTTGATACTGCTGTAAATCTGGTTTTATTTTTTAATCTTCTTTTAATCTAGAAGGCACATGACTGCCTGAGAAAGCAACAGACAATCTGTATTTCTCCTGTAAGAAATAATTACATCTTTACAGGTTTATTTTTCTGTTTTAGCAATGTGTGTAGATCCATTGTGCTAGCTGTGGGTTTACCCAAACTTTATCGATTCCTCTTCTTACCAGCAGAAGGACACACTCAAAGGAGTTCATTCCAGATCAGACCAGTATCTGTGGAACTATAAAACCACTGGAGAGCAGCTGTAATAGGCTAGCTAAAACCTGACCTTGAACACATATTTTTGCTCAATTCCTCTATTCAGTCACTGGCTAAGACAAGGAGAAATTGCTGGTATTATCACATGATTTGCAAACATTCAGCAAATACACTTCTCCATGAGGCACATACTTTAGTAGTCTTTATAGTCAATTTGTTCAGTCTGTTCTGACTGGAAATACTAAAGCTACTCTAAAATGTAAAATAGAGAATCACAAGCCCTGACCAGCGTTTACTAGGAGGGCCATTATGACTCAATGGGCTTTCTTCTGCTAGGGCAGGGGGTCATAGCCCCCGTGCCATATGGGCGAAGATGGACTCCTGTACACTGCTGACATTACTGTGACTGCTGCCATGGAAATGCATCCAAAATTCCTATGTGAACTTTCAGTCACCTGAAAATCAAGGTGCTAGTTACTCTTCTGCTTTGCTTGTTAGCACCAAAGTGTTATTTTTCCCTTAAACTCATTTGTGTCCACAGGAATATAGGGCTGATTTGGAAGGGTTATGTTTTCTTTGCACCACTGGTGGCTTTCCTCGTGTTTTGTGAGCTTCCCACCTCCTAACCTTTATATTCAGGTTTTCAGTGGAAATATTGCAGAAATTAGGTAATATCCAGAAGTGTAGGCTAGTTTTGCCATCCAGATTGTCTAACATGAGCATTGAGCCCTTTCAGGTTCAGTGTGTTCATACAAAAAAAAAAATCAGACAGAATGCAATAGTGCCTGTCACCATTTTAGGCAGTCTTCTGGTTTGAATTCTGCATTCAAATTAGTGTTCTGTATGCATAGTTGGGGTAATTTTGCTGTTTCCTACCTCTCTGGAAAGTCTGCGGAAGTAAGCATCTTCTCAGTATGGATACAGGTTCCTTCAGAGGGTGGCTTTGAAAGAGTTCCCAGTTACTTAAGCGGACACTAAATCGGGTTCTTCATGTACTTCATTGTGCAGTGATTCTCTAGATACGTTTGACAGCAGGAAGAAAGACTGTCCCTGCCTTGAAGCAGATGTTTTAAAATAGGCAACTGCTTATGTACATGAACGCTGTGGAAGCAGCATAGATGTCTTACAACAACCTTGCTTGTACATACTGTTTTCTTCAGGGAGAAGAGAGCAAAGAAACTTCACAGAAGACTGGGGTTTTAATGAGCAGTTTGAGTGAAGAGTAATTAGTGACTCCTTTGCTGAGGAGGAGTCAGAAGACTGCATGAAGACAAATGAGAGAGGCGTGTAAAAATAGGCATAGGGAACAAGTTGTAAAGGCAAAAGTTGGAAAGAGAGGGGAAGAGAGCCTTGGAAAAACTGTTTGAAGGGGAGGGGTATAATCTTTGAGGTGGACAGTGTTCAGTGTGGGCCAGAAAGGAAGAATAGATGCTAAAGAAGAATGTAGGAGATTTGAGACAAAGTTTATATATGGCAAAGACAAGAATGACAGAGAGCATGGGACAGGTGGAAGATGAATGGATGCTGAAAATGCAAGTGGAGCATACTGGAAAGGTGAGAGGCGGGTAGGTAAACAGGTTGGGGACAGTGACAGCATAAACACAATTGGGATCAAGAAAAGGTTTAGAAGAGTGTTGTGAGTCTGAAATTGTAGGATTTCAAAAAGGAAATGGAATGGGGAGGGAAGAAATGAGAGATGTATTCTGGTTTTATGCAGTCTGGGTTTTTTTCCAAGAAGACATTTTCCAGCAGCTTGGTGGAGAAGAGTTACAAGGTCGCCTGTGAGGTGGCTCAATGAAAATGTTAGTGACTTCATAAAAAATTTATTTCTTCTTCTTACAGCTTATGCACAATACAAGAGAACACGATTGTCCTCACGGAAGTAAACAGTCATTTCTTTCTTTTGCAGGCTGCCAAAATGGCAAACTATTGCAAGTGTCAAAAACTGAGTGACCTTCTGTTCCTTACATTTGCCATTGTCTTCATTGTCAGTAGGCTTGGTATATATCCCTTATGGTGAGTAAGCATATCATTTTCCTCAAATGCTAAGCATCAAACAAGCTCGGAAATAACTATGTTGTAATTGAACATGATTCATTGAAATTACTCTGTGTCCCAAAGCACTAAGGAGAGTTTCAGGCATAACCAGGTGCTGAAATAGCCTATTTGCTAGAGTGTTTACTGTGTGCTAGGCAAGAAACATAGAATCATAGAATCATAGAATAGTTTGGGTTGGAAGGGACCTTCAAAGGTCATCTAACATACGGGGCTTCTGCTGCTTTTAAAGTAGAAGTGGGTTGGAGACCACATAGCTTCAGGTTAGCAGTTGGTCGCCTGTGTTGGCAAGAAGTTAGAAGAGAAATAAAATACTAGTCACTGACAACACTGATCAGAGGCTAAGCTTGAAGCTAGGATCTTCTCATTAGCTTTCAGTGCACACTTTATAAATGTGTTCAGCTTAAAGAAAAACACAGTGAGTAGAGAGTCTGGCCTGCTGAAATCAGTATAAGGATGTTACTGCCATGCAGATTGTAATACTGCAAGCTACTCCTTTTCAATCCACCTTTAAATTAGGGGTCCTGGGGAAGCTCTGTAATACATACATCTATAAGATAGTTAGATGTTACTGTCCTCTCATCTCTTCCCAGACAAAGGCAGCTGCTTGCATGTGCACATACTCTCTCTTCTAGGTACACACACGTGCATGCACACAAACAGTACATAGATGTTTGATTATTTAGCTAGACTTTTCAACATCCAGAAGGCAGTTGGCGAGTTAGGAAATACACTGATGTACTTCACTGTAGAAACCCATTCAAGTTTCTCTGTAACCTGTGCGCTGTATATGAGGAGAAGGCATTGGCCTCGCTTTTTTGTGTTCTGGATGCATCCTTTGTGTTGTATGAACAGAATTAACCCATATCTCTGTATCCCTATGACAGCATCAGAAGGCAGTGACAGTTTTGGTTTAGGGAAGCACCAAGAATGCCAGTGCTACCCTTTGCAGAGTTTTATTTAGAGAGATTACCACCAAGCTCCTTATTTAAGCATGTAGAGGATTTACAGATGTCAATATCAACCTCTCTGCCACAGTTTCCTTTCAAATCCTCTATAGTGGTATCTCTGGGGTTTTGTTAGTGCAAACAGGATGAGACCAAGGTGCCCTTAGGAAGCTGTGTCATCAGCTCTGCTTAACAGTACAATGTAGAAGTCTCATTTAGCATTTAATGACTCCAAAGATAACGTGGCAATGCCTGGTCCCTTCTGCACTGTGAGTTGGTGAAGGACCATGATAAAAGGAGAAAATGGATACACAAACAAACTGCATGTTTAAAAAGGCTTGTTATTTTTTCCTATGAGCAATTATTTGTTTTTTAAACATCTTTGCATCCCTTTCCTCAGTCTTTCCTTGAAGCTAACTTGGCCATTCACTGAATTTTTGTAAAGGAAGTAATGTGTTTTTTCTACTTGCATCATTTCAGATAGGAAAAATGGTGGCACTCCTGCTCATAGGATTTCATCTGCCTGTTGTATTCTGTTTTTTATTGAGAAATGGAGGGACAATCCAATTCTACCAGTGCAGTTCTGCCACTGGAGTACTACATGGCTCTGCTTCAGGGAAGGGCAGTCAGATGATGACTGGATGGGTTCACAAAGGGGAAGGCAAAGGGGAAGTCATACTTGACCAACCTGATAACCTTCTATGATGAAACTGCTGGGCTGGTGAATGAGGAGAGAGCAGTGGATATAATCTACATTGACTTCAGTAAGGCTTTTGACACTGCCTCCCAGAGAATCCTGAGAGAGAAACTAGTAACATATGGGCTAGATGAACAAACAGTGAGGCGGATTGAAAACTGGCTGAGCAGCCAGACCCAGAGGGTGGTGATCAGTGGTATGAAGTCTAGGTGGGGGCCAGTAGCTAGCAGTGTACCCCAGGGGTCAATAATGAGTCCAGTCTCATTCAACATCTTCATTAATTAACTGGATGATGTAGCAGAGTGCACTCCCAGCAAGTTTGCTCATGTTACAGCCTGTGAGGGGCAGCTGATACACCAGGAGATTGTGCTGCCATCCAGAGGAGGAACCTCAACAGGCTGGAGGAATGGGCCAACAGGAACTTCATGAAGTTCAGTAAAGAGAAGTGCGAAGTCCTGCACTAGTATATGCTGGGGTCTGCAGCTTTGTGCAAAAGGAACTGGGGATACCAGTGGGCACCAAGTTGAACATGAGCAACCAATGTGCCCTTGTGGCAAACAAGGGTGATGGTATCCTGGGCTGCAGTAGGAGAGGTGTTGCCAACAGGTTGAGGAAGGTGATCCTTCCTCTCTACTCAGCCCTGGTGAGGCCACACCTGGAGTATTACGTCCAGTTCTGGGCTCCCCAGAGCCGGAGGGATACAAAGCTACTGTAGAGAGTCCAGCAAAGGGGTCACTACGATGGATTAAGGGACTGGAGCACCTCTCACTTGAGGAAAGACTGAGACAGGTAGGGCTGTTCAGTGTAGAGAGGAGAAAGCTTAGGATAGATACTATCGGTGTATATAATAGATACATGAAGGGAGAGTGTGAAGAAGGCTGAGACAGGCTCTTTTCAGTGGTGCTAAGGTCCGGGACCAAAGGCAGTGAGCATGAACTGAAACACAGGAGGTTCCATGTGAATATCGGGAAACACTTTTTCAGTGTGTGGGTGACTGAGCATGGGCACAGGCTGCCCAGAAAGGTTGTTGAGTGTCCATCCTTGGATACTCAAAGCCATCTGGACATGGTCCTGGGCATCCTATTACAGATGACCTAAGTTGAGCAGGGGGAGTGGACAGGGTGATGGTGAGAGGTCCTTCCAACCTCAGCCATTCTGTGATTCTGTGAGCTGCCTTGTGCATTTAGCTGTGACTGCAGCATTTAAACCTCACTCTGTATTATTTCAAATAGCAGAAGAGGAACTGCTGACTTGAAATTTTTTTTTTCAAATACAAAATTTACCAGATCACTGCTATGGGCTTGCTTTGCTGAATAGTCAACAAAGAGCAGATTAATCTTGCTCAGAGTGCACAATTTTGAAGATCATTAGTCTTCACACATTTAACTAGAAGCAGCTGCCCCATGTGCCTTTTCTCTTAAGACACCTGAAAATCAGCAAGGTCCAGATTTTCCCATCCTTTACATTTTGACTATGGTATTCAAATTTTGGGAAGTCCACGCTTTCCACCTGAAGTGTTTAAAATAACACTGTGTTTATAAGTGGAACTGAAACTCAGAAACTGGAGGTTCATGCTGTCTCGAGTCATTTCTGTGAAGTGTTGCAGCCAACTGTGACACTGTGCAGGAAGCCCTTGCCTAGGACTAGGCAAATTATGAATTAAAGACTGACATGGCTAGTGGGAATCAGACATCATGGAGCTATGCAAGTGTCCCTAATACACATCTCATGCCATCTGACTGGCAAAGTCCCAGAAGAGATTACCATCACAGTGATAAGTTACCTAGCAAGTGTCAAAACGTGAGCCCTGCTTTACAGCTGTGGCTTTGTGCTGGTGTTCTGGATGTGCCCACCTGTACCTGTATACATTAGGTGACAGCAATACTTCCATGTCACTTTAGATTGAGTCATGTCTGAATCCTGCTCTACAGAGTAACACTGGCCCAGTGTGCTGAAAGCAGGGTAAAAGTCAAAGCAACTAGATCTGGGGAAAAGGGAAAGGAAGGAGAGCTGCACAGTATCTTCTGTACTGATGTCAACTCCTTTGTTACTGAATATTGGGTTAATGAGGGCAGCAGGTTATAGCTGTGGGTAAGGTTTGCTGCTGGGATGGAAAAGATGAGCATAGACATTTGAAGGCAGTGAAGGCAGAGGGATTGTGTATTACAGGAATGCAGCAGCTGACTGTGTGCTGTGTGCTCCTGTGTCACAGATGGAGTGGTTACACTGGTGATCCCTCTGTCTCTCCTCTTCCTTAATCAACAAAAGGACATATTTATTTATTTTGAATATGTAAATGGTTCTGTGTTGTGTATGTGATCTTTGATTTTTAAGACTTTCTTCCAGACCAAAGCCTTCATGTATGTACTCCTAATGGTTACCCTTACATACACCTATAAACATAGATAGTCCAGAAGCAGTTTCATAGTTCTCAGTACTGTGGGCATTGCATGTGGGAGTGAGGGTTAGCAGGGATGAAGTATGGGACGTAGAAGCTTGTCTCTCCAATTCCTTTTTCTATATGAAACAGCAGTTCTAAATCTTCACCCCCATTAGCTTGCATGTCAGCAAAGATGAGTCACTGGAGTGGCAGCAGGCCAGGAAGCATAGTTTGCTCTCCTTTGCTGAATATTCAAAATAGGAAAATATGGTGCCTGATTAATATTACATAAATATGTAAATTTTTCTAGCATAAAACCTGAAAGATATAAAATTGGTGTAATGTAAAAGGAAGACTGTAATTTATAAGAAAACTTCCCACACACAGGAAGACGAATACCCAAGACAGGCTTCCAGAGACATTGCTTATAAGCACTGGCACGCTATTGTGCTCTGGCTTTGCACAAGTGCCATTTAATTTTGCATAAAGGTGCTAATAAACAATTCAGAATGTATCAAATGCTGTTGTTTGAAGGTTGTTTAGCAGTGTGGCTAAGACAAAAGAAACTGGCAATTAGGTATATATTTAGCAGTCTTTCTGCAGGCATCTGGAGTTCATTTCAGCAATATTTCAAAAACCCCAGGACACTTTCTGCCTCCTGCTGCTAAGTGAATGTAGGAGTAAAGCTGCTATTTTCACTGACAAGACATTTTGCTTGTGAAATTCTCCCACTTGCACATAATCGCTGTTCTAGCAAATTACAACATAAAACACAACTCTCCATGAGTCAGGGGGAACATGATGCCTTCTCAGGTGATACAGGATTGTAGGGAGAATGAAGCAATCTCAAACCAAAGAATTGATGTAAATTACATGAGCCCTTGTCTAGTCTAACCAGTCTGGGCAAAGCAGTTACTGCAGGCCTTTCTTTATTTCAATAAGCCTTGCAATTCCTCTTCCCCAGGCCTCAAATGCTTGTTTTTTGCTGTAGTTACATGGTCATACTCTTCTGTCTGGTCATAAAGGAATGGTTTGCTTTTTGCTGTTGTTTTGTTTTTCTTTCACTATCCAGGCAGAGAAATTCCATGGGGTTGTAATATTTCTTAATCATTTTTTGAGCTCTGCAGAGGACAAACAGGCATCTTCTGTTCCAGGAGATGTGAATTAAGAGGTGATGTGCTGCATTTTCCAGTCTTTCTTTGATCATTGCTAGCTGCAGAGTTCACTTTGTGAAAACCATGAAACTCCACAAGTCTGGCCTGTATAAGAGATCCAAAACTACTCACTTAGTTTGCGTATTCTTCTGGACTAGATGCTTTTTTCGATAGGGCAGTTTGAATAAATCTCCTAATGCTGTGAAGAGTCTGGAATCTGAAACTGGTTTCAAGAAGTGATGATGAACCATGGTATTTCCAAGAGCTTCAGTGGAAGAAAGATGCTTGGCATGGAGAGAGATGTAAGGTTGCTAAACCTGTTCATCTTTTAAAAAGATAGCTTAAGGTAATTGCAGGTAAAGGGTTTGAAAGAAGGCGGCGGCTCCCAGAAAAGCTAAGCTGATATTTACCAGGTGAAGGCACCAGCGGGTAAATTCAGGTTCTTTTAGGTTGCTCTGACCAGTGCTAGTATGCTGTTATTTTTCACTACTTTTGATTATTTCTATAATCAGTTACATTGTATAAGAGGTAGGACACAGTGTTCCTGACAAAGTTCTGCTGTCAAAAGATGAGGAAGCCAGGAAATGATGTTCGCATTCATGTGACCTGTGAGGTCTCAGCATGCAGATATTACGTATATGCACTGAAAAATGCAAAACAATGGCTTACCTGTACAAATGTAAATGAAAGCCTGATTTAAGCTGATTAAAAAGAACACAGGTCATGTTCTGCATGTGCTTTCCCGGAGAGTCTCATCTAGGTAATTTTGGTATAGTCCAGGTAGTCTGTATGCCTTCCTGTCTTTGATCCCTTCAGACATTGTCAGTGCCCAGACTACTGTTCCAAATTAAAAAATATGAGGACAGACACTTTGGCTAGTTGGTATGGTATCATTTAATGTCAGTAGGTATGTCTTAACTGGATCTTCTGTTCGTGAGACTGTTTGGAAAGGTTCTGTCAAAAAAAAAAAGATGGCAAAAGTAATTCTCACTGTTAGAACTCAAAGATGTTTCAGGTGCATGTCTCCTCATCAACTGCTAAATGGGATTTTTATGCCAGCAAGTCCTATATAAGCAAGGGTCTGCCATTCCTAAGAACAACAACTTTGTTCCTTGTTATTTTTTCATTTTTAAAGCTCACGAGAGTACATGCAGTCTGGCTCATGGCTGATTTCTAACTGCCTTTTCATGGCAATGAGTATCCGCGTGAACCACGCAAGCATGGCATGATCCTCGCTGAGTTAAAATTAACTTCTGCTCGCCATGGTGTGCTGTAATGAACCCTAGTTACTTATTACCAGTCTTTCTCTTATGTCTACATGACTGGCTGAATAGCTCTTCCCAAGTTTCATCACTGATTGAGCAATAGTGTGGGATATAGCCATGCTGTTAATGTGCACAGTGCGTCTCCAAATAGTCTCTAATGTTGCCAGTTTACAGTGTTCTCTCTCCATTTTGATATCAGCTTCTCTCTGAGCAAAATTGCAGCTTGAGTTACAAATAGGGCAGCTCAGAGCCCCCCATGAGTAGCAGCTGCCTCAGAGATTTGCTGAACCTCTCTTTTTCCTAGCTTTGTTCTTTTTGTAGCTGATATGGACTGGTTTTGTGCAGCTCTTAATATGCAAGCAAGTTGAGTCGGCATCTTTCATACTGGTTTTCTTTGCTGGCACGTTTCCTTCTGTTTGGCCCTTGAAGCATGTGAATTGTGGAAGGCAGCCTATGCACCCTGGCCGAGTCACCCTGCTTCGTTCATCTGAACAAATTGGTAAAACAGAAAGCTCAAACCTACGCTTAAAAAGCATCCTGCTATGTTGAAGCAATATGTAGGCACTAGTTAAAGCAAGAATCCTGGTCAGTTACTTGGCATGTCAAGAATGTAGGTAGCCAGATAAATCCCAACGGCCCAGACCTTGTCTGGACTCTGAATGAATACAGTGTTCTATGATGGCTTTAGTTACTCTCACTGGGTCATGAAGTAAGTGAAAACCTTTCTAGCCTGACTTGTTTTATGTATAGAGCTGGACAAATATCTCTGATTGTTCTACAAAATAACTTTTTTATTAAGAAAATAAATCTCTTCTGATATGGTCTCAAGCTCATTTTGCTCAGAATATTACCTAAACCAGAGCACAATCTAAGTTGTTTGTGGGTAGCAGATACTGAAGGAATAAATTATGATTTTGATACTTGATTCCTGATGTTATTCATGCTGTCACTGAGTGAATACTGTAGAGCTAACAAAAATTATCTAATGAGCTTGTATTTCAGGCTGTTTGTAGTTTCAGTGGTCAATTTATAACCCATCAGTTTAACAAGAGCATTTAATAAGAAGTTTTTGGCAAGCTAAGTACAGTATATTTGAAGAACTCATAGACTTCAGTTTATAGATTAAAAAGAAGGTTTCATTAACTAATTCTCCATAAATTTACTCACAACTCTTGTCTTAGCTCTTGAGCAGAGCGTATATAATGTTGTCATCCCATCTGCTTTTGACAAAACGTTATCTGATGTTCTCCTTTCTAATGCCTGGTTATTTTATTTCCTCAAATTGTTTACAGTGTTTGTGAACTCAGGATTCTGAGTGCTGTATGAAGCAAGGCTGAAGTCTTTGGAGTGCCAGGTTAATACTGATCCAGCTGTTTACAGGGAAGCTGTAAGAAATTGAAAGGTTACAGGTGTTATTCACCACTGTGGGTTTGCAGTGTAAATAACAAAATGTGGCATTTGCTCAGTGTTTCCTTTTTTAAGATTTTCTTGTGATCACAACAGGAAAAAAAATACATAAGAAAGGATTTCATGAGGCTTCCAAAGCTGATTCTTGTCCTTATTTTTAGTTTCTACAGGCTGTACCCTGTGGCTGTAATAATGCTTTCCGTTGTCAGGGATAGACTGTTCAGCCAGTGTTCTCTCTTTCCTCCTTTTATTATGAAATATGTCCTCTCTAAAACCTGTGATTTGATTGAAAACAGGACAGAAACCTGTGCTGTGATACTTCTTTTGCTCAGAATTATTCTGGTGACTAAATGTCTCAGGGGAAGGGAAGCAGCATTGGTGTCTTGTGGCCAGACATGTTACCTACTTTTAAATCAGCTCAGCAAGGCATGGTGACTGCAGTGTGGATGACCCGAGGAGGCTGAACTGAGAGTTGCTTCCACCATGGTAATCAGCTTCCCATAATAAGCTGCCTTGTAATCAGCTGAAGTTCTCCAAGTCTCCTCTGAATTTCCATCATTTGCAGGAAGGAAGGAAAAAAAAAAGAGGCAGACCATAGGAATTTGCAGTTTGACTGTTGATTTAGGGGGGTGGTGGGGGTGGTGGTGGTGTTGTTATTTTTTCTAAAAGAGAGGGATGTGAGGAAACTTTGCCCCAAAGTACATCTTTAGTGTTGCCCACTCTGTAGAGGGGAGAGCTGTGCTGGTACTGTAGTAACACAGACAACGTATACAAATGCTGACAGTCTATGTGGCTGTAGGTGACAGTCTATGTGGCTGTAGGTAGTTCGAGCATATGCAAATATTCTGCCTCTTCTCAACCCCTTTTCTCTTAGAGGCTGTATCTGTAGCACCAGGGTTTGCTGCTAGTGGAGCATACTCTCTGGTGCTACAGACTGGATATAAAAGTGGAACTGGTTCCCTGTGAGCTGCTGATGTATGTGGGACATAAAAATTATAGCTGTACAAAAGCATGGGAGTATGATAGTTAACTTACCAGCTTGAAATAGTAAATGGCTTTTGAACACCATGATCAACAACTGTGATGCAGCTAGGGTCTCATTAGTGCTCAGCTAGGAGGAGGTCATTGTAGCTAAATACTTTGGGAGAAACCCAGCACCCGTGTAAGTGAGCACATTCTGTTGGTTTCATCATGTTGTACGATGGCAGAGTTTGACCCATAATAGCTATGAAAATAGAGATCATTATTAAGCACACTGGATTACACTGAAAATTGTTTAAGGCTAATTTCCCAGACTTTGGTGTGAAGGAAATTTTTATGATGCTTGTGGAGGCAAAGGTTTTTGGTGGTGGGTTTTTTCCCTCCCCATCCACATCTTTAGGCATTTCTTCTACAACTGGACCATAATACTTAAGTCATTTGTTTGAAAGGTGAGTCCTTGGCAAACACTGTTCCACCACATTTCCTGAAGCTGTGTGATTTTTATGGATTTTAAAATTATTCCATTACTGTGGGGAGGGGCAGTTCTCAGGACTGGACCAATGAATCCTAAGTGTGATACCCCTGCTGTTGATGGGATGTAAACCACCTGAAAAACATAGGGTACCTGGCAGAGAACTGGCTGCAGCTGTTCTGTGATGTTTTCTGGGCTTTTGAACTAGTTCTTTTTAGATCCTGCATTTACAGAATGTCTAGGTAATCTTTTTCCCCTTGAAATGTTTGCCATGGCATATAGCTAAACTCAAGGCAGTGTGTCAGTGTGTGCTCCAAAAGCAAGGGGAATAAATACTCCTCGAACAGAGGTACTGCACTTATTTTTAGTCAACAGAAAGAGGCGTGAGGAATGCTTTTTTGTTCTCTGATACCCTGTTTTGCAAAGATTGGAAACTGGCCTCCTGTAGTTTACAACAAATGCCTTTCCTATTTGGAACATGAACTCTAGGCAAATGGATCTTGATATCCTCTGTTGCTCATATACGAGTTTTATGTGTGCCTGGAGATTTTCAGATTTGGAAATGTCATTCTTAGCATAACATAGTTTCTCTGTGTGTGTGCGTGTGTTACGATTACAGGCCTTTACACAAGCATTTTGCCAGAACACATTACTGATACAACATTTTGCTGAGTATAATTACATTCTGCTAGGAAATTAGAATTCTTTTCACATCCTAATGTCTATTGAAAGGTTCTCTTGAGATTTGAGCTCGGATTGTGAAGGTGTCTCTGACCTTGTATTCTTGTTTTTTCCTATCCACAAGAGTGGAAATACTATTATTCATACCAGTGGCTGCAAAATCAGTTAATGGGCAGTAGCTGTTGATGAGAAAGAATTGAGTGAAAAGCACAGCTGAACCCAAGACAGTGACAGCTTGATCAGAATGTTTTCTTTAACAGTACATCAAACATGAATAATTTCCTGCCTGTTCCATCATTTTAGTTAAGTAATTGGAAAGCCTATTGATCTACGCAGGGCTTAAAATAACACAGTCTCAGTGGCAGAGCTGTGATTTCTGCAAAGAGGTGTTGTTCCTGATTAGTATTAGGACAGGAGCCACCCATCTTTACAGCAGCTGAGCTTGTGTTAGCATCATGTCAGGAAATCTGATGTGGGACTGGTATGAATGAGAACTCCACATGATGGCTGAGCTCACTGATAAAATTGAAGTGTGTAGGTTTAATGTTGTTCTGAATGCTGACTTGAGAGTTCATCTTTTCTGTTCCTGCATTTTGTGGCGATCTTCCATCAACTTACTGTCTAAAAGAAGAGGGTAATGAGCATCACCAACCAAAAAATAAGAGAAATCAGTCTGAGATGCTTTAAAAGTTCATTTCTCCTGCTTCCCCATCCTTCTTTCCCTTTTCATTGATGCAGCTCATCTGACTCTTCTCAGTTCACGGTGGGTCTCTGCTGCTCCCCTTATATTTGCTGTGCACTGATTAGTAGCATAAATCTTGCTCTGGGATAATGAAAACCTAAGAGACAGCAGGATCTGAAAAGGGAAACCAGCTTGTTCTTCCATTCAGCAAGAACCAAGAAGCATCTGTTCAGAGCAGAACAGTGATATAGACACAGCAGCTGGCCGAGCTGAAACTCTGAAGAGGAACAAAGTCGGCAGTACAGCCCTTTATGTACTGGATTTGCTATAATTAAATATTTAGCTGTGCTGCAGCTTGAGGGCTACAGGACATGCAAGTGATGTAGAGCAAAGTTTCATTGATTTAATGACTCTTTTGGATATCATTTCATACCCTTCTCAGGTAAAAAGTTGGGTAACTCATCTGAAGTTTCTTATGTAGAAACATCTGTGTATCAGGTCACCTGTTGTGTAAAGTTAGCTCAGCATTGTCACTGTAAGTAAGTAGGACAGCCTGGGATATGAAGTCTTCTTAGATTCCAGTCAAGGTCTAAATCCCAGCGATAAATCTTGACTAGTGATGAAATGTAGCTGATTTATCATCCTGTGGCTGATCAGCATGTGCACATATGTGTGCTTTCACACTTCACTGCCTCTTCATTTTTCTGTGAATCTCGGTGGTATTTTTTTCTACCTGTCAGTTTTATGGCATCTTTTAAGCAAGTAGTTCGTGATGTTTTATAAACAAGGTAATGAATTAATTCTCCCAGCATTTTTGTGTGGCAGACAAGATGTACCAATACCTTGTGCCCATCTTTAACAAAAACTAAACTATGGAAAGAAATTTGAAATTTTTTTGGATCACATAGTAAGTTAATGAAACAGCTAAATCCAGAATTTAGGACTCCTGACTATTTGTTCTCTGGTCTTGATCACTTTTTACTGTGTGTAATGGAGAACAAACTACTATGTTTTGGGGCAGAAGGAAGTGCAATTGTTTATTTTTTAAAAGAAAATTTCTAAAAGCAGAAACCTTGAAGCACTACTGGCAGTACTACTGTCATATTAATTGCACTAAATAGGATCTGAATTTTATTAATTCCCACCTAGATGTAATTACCTATTTGCAGTATTGAGGGATGTCCCAGTGCAGCTGGTTATGGTGCAATATGGAATACTGTTGTCTAATATACACTTGGTAAAAGAGATAAAGACATTTATTCTCAATTAGTTAGGCCTACTAGTATCATGTTTTGCTGTCTTTGGTTATACTTTGAGATTTCTGGCTATTGCACTGTGGTAACAACATGCCTTTCATTCAGCATGTTGCATGCACAGTATGTTGGTCACTGCACAGTGCTGCAGAAGTTAAGGCAACTTGCAGTAGCACTCCTTTTAGCTGCGCAGTTTCTGCTCCCATTGGATGTGATGATAGTGCCATCACCCTGCTATGCTTCATTCTGCAGAGTTTATAATGAATTTCCTGCCTGTCTGGAAGACTGCCTACTCTTTCCACATGGCCTTCTTTCTCACCTCCTTTCACTCTTCTCAGGGTCCTTTCAGAAGCAAGCACAGCACATTTTTGGCAATTCTCAGACAAATGTAAATAAGCATTTTATTCTTCCACCATCCCTCTCTCTCTCTTTATCTCTCTTCCTTCATCTCTCTTTTCTCCTTCCATCCCTGGTGGAAGACAGGTGATCCACTTGCCAAGAATTAGTAGCTGTTATCCCAGAGCCTGGAGTTGTGCCCACTAAGTCGAGGGAAAGGAGTGTAATCTTACCTGAGTCAGTGTTATGGGCCTGTTGCTGATAGCCTTCCAAGTACTTTTTTCACTAGATAGACAGTAGAGAAAAAAAACACGTGTTATTGTTGGTGTGTTTCAGCTGATTGTCTAATAGTTGTTGAAAATTTGTTAATTTTATTCTGAGTGTTCAATTACAGCTGTAGTACAGTAAGTACAGAGTTACCTCTCCCAGTGGCTCAGACATTGTGGCAGCATTCCTGAAAGTCTACCCCACAGTTCCGTAAGAGTAGATTGGACCTTAAGTGGTGAATTTCTTTTCATTTGCCTTCATCAAGCACACTACTTAATTCAGGATACTAAACCGAGATCTTTGTGTGGCGAGCTGCATGACCCTGCTTGGGATGCATTTAACAAGGGAAGAATATTTTCCATGAGATTACATAGTTTTGTCCAGATATCAGAATCTCTCAGGACCTCAGAAAAATCTCTACAGTCCAGAACCTATTTTCAAAAGCAGAAGCTAACATTCTGTTTCATACAGCAGAGACCTGAGAAATGCTGACAGAAGTGTTCAGAGAGGTAGAGCACTTGTGGCTTAAAGTAATTTCTCCCTGTGAGATGAAGTCCAGCTGTTTCAAGTCAGATAGCCAAGAGTCAAAGTTTCCACCATTCATTATGAAAAGCTGGGATTTAACCACTGGAGAGCTTTGAAAAATTCCAGCAAGCATGTTTGCAGATTTAAGTGCCTGAATGCCTTTTTGAGTATTTGAACCTAAGATTTATTTGCATATACATCTTATACACACTTTCTCTTTGTGTAATCCACTCTCATGCTGTTTTTTCCAGTCCATTATTTGTGCAGTTGGTTAAAATGCTTCTGTTGAATCTTTTCAGCAGTGGAATTGGTGGAAAGTTGTCTAACCTTTCTTCCCTTCCTCAGTCTCTATAAGTAGAATTTCTCTCTGTATTCTGCCTACTAACCTTATGATTTTTCAGACTTTTAACATGAAATAATTGATGTATTCTGAGAGAGAACGTTTATTTACTTCCTCCTTTTTTTTTATAGTTTTCTTTATTTTTCATTCAGTTTCTGCTCAGCCCTACATGCTTAGACATAGCCTTAGCTCCATCTGCACACCTACCCTGCACATCAGGTCACTGACCCCTCTTAGGAATGCTGAGCAATTACTGGGATCTTTATGCAGCTTTAATGGAGATTTCCAGTCCTGTCCTTAGTTTGCCAGACATGAACAGGTTAGAAAGAGGTCTGCTTTTTCACTGAAGGCTTATTTCCCGTATCTAATACACACTGCCTTATTTGCACGATGACTTATGTGCACAGTGGACCAGAAACACTCTTCTTGGCCTTGCTATCTTCCTGATATTTTGAACTTCTGCGGGAACAGACCATCTGCATCTCTAATGCTGCTCTTTTAACTTGACTGCTATGGAAGTCCCCAGAGGTCAATTTGGTTCGGTGAATGAAAATATAAACAGAAACCTGTAGAAACTGCATTTAAAATTCTGAAGCATATAAAATTTTACATGTAAAAAAAGACAGATATAAACAATGGTAGCTTTACACACAGGAGTTGTTGATTTCGAGTTTGAATTTTATATAGTGGTTAGAACTGAAATAGGAACTGGTGAAGTAAAACAGTGCTGGTGACAGCTGTGTTTTGATATGCATGAGAGCGTCTCCTTGGATCATAAAGTGGAGTATTGCTGTGCCATGTAAAGCTTCCATTGGCAGAACAAATTACACAAAGCTGAGACTGAAGAGTTATAGCTGACAGAAGCAATAATGTGATGGAGTTTTTGCAAACTGGAAAACTGTTTGTTTTTCTGATGTTTGCTCCATTAAACAGAAGACAGTGTAAAAACTCTGCTATATAGTAAGGCTATAAAACATCTACTTCTCAATAAATTATGGAGCAAATGTGCAGTTTAGTGTAGGAAGGCAAAAATAAAAATGTAGAAAATTTATTATGAAATGCCCTGCAAGTATTAAGGCCAATGCATTAGAAATCACTGGTTGATTTTTTACCAATACTGTTCATATACATAAATCATTGCCACTAAATGTTGTGTTCTGGGTTTGCTGTCTGTACATACTTCTTACTAATATTACTTGCTGATTTTTATGTGCTTGGAAAGGATTGTGGGAAATGTGTTCGCTTATTAAGAAGCTGAGCCAAATATCTCTAACTTTTCAAATGAGAGCTGTGCTGTTCTGAGGCCCTTGCAGGACCTCAGTTGCATCTCCTGCCTTCAGACAAAGCTGGTGCAGCCCAAGAGCTGTGCAGTCGTTTGCTTGATTAAATGTGCCATCTAGTGGCTAGCGGTTGATAGTTAATTTAAAAAAGAAAACATAAAGCCAATGGACTTTTTAATGCATTTTTACACCAGCAGGGAAAATGGTTGGAGGGTGACAAATCCTTATATTGCCTTCTTTTTCTCCCTCCAATTAACAGGCATTCATAGATCATTATTTGTTTCCCAAAATACCATTGTTTCTACTGTTATCCACCCTCCGTTCTCAGGCTGTTTGCTGAGGTCCAGATTGAAATCATCGGCAAAGTCTTTGGGCTAATTAGAATTTGAATAGTTAGTGCTGTATTCACAAAGCTTCAGAAGTCATATTGCAATATCACTGTTACTGCCTGCATCTGAAATTTTTTTCTCAAAAACTTGGTTCAAATGTCTAGAACTGCTGGAATTTCGTAGAATCACAGAATGGTTTGGGTCAGAAAGGACCTCTAAACGTCATCTAGTTCCACCCCCCTCACCACAGGCAGACACACCTTCCACTAGATCAGGTTGCTCAGAGCCCTGGCCAACCTGGCCTTGAATGTTTCCAGGGATGAGGCATCTACCACCTCTCTGGGCAACCTGTTCCAGTGTTTCACCACTAGATCCCTCCTCTCGTTTTGAAACTGTTACCCCTTGTCCTATTGCAACAGGCCCTGTTAAAAAGCTTGTTCTCATCTTTCTTACAAGCACCCTTGAAGTATTGAAAGGCCACAGTAAGGTCTCTCACGCCTTGCTGCCCCCATATACTCCTGTTATCTACCTGTCC
Source organism: Strigops habroptila (assembly GCF_004027225.2). NCBI lineage: Eukaryota > Metazoa > Chordata > Aves > Psittaciformes > Psittacidae > Strigops > Strigops habroptila. The sequence continues at coordinate 20,971,377 of NC_044281.2, read as the reverse complement.
TTTACGGTACTGTTAAACCTCAACTCTTGCTTGTACCTAAGTGGTGTGAAAATTGGATTTTGTGCACAAAATGGTCACCAGAACTATCCAATACTTCAGTGGTTAGTGCATGTACCCAAGGTTCAGCCCCTCTACTGGTTGATTATTTTGACTTTGTATTCCTGTTGGTGCTGAGGTTTCCACTGTATAAGAGTTTATGTTGGGATATTCAGCCAAAGTCCCCCCATTCTTAGAAAATGCTGCAGAAGGCTGAGTCCTGACACACATGTGCCGTTGTTTCACATGCCGCTGAAGTCTCACTTTAATTGAACAACAGTCTCAGGCTGTTCTCAGTTCCACACAGCACATCACTCAAATTGCTGATACCAAGAGGGCAAAGACATCCATAGCTGTGTACACTGAAACAAACCCATTGGCTTTGAGGTTGGGTTTGGGAGAGAGGCTTCAGATGGGAGCACTCTGAGGATCTTTGTGATGTTTGCGAAATTAAGTTAAATACTGAAAGCAACATTTTCATGTTATTTCTCTCTGGAGACAGCCATGGGATTCAGTCCGAGTCACTCTGAGAACAAACTGTCTATGTGGATCCCATCTAACCAAGTACTTATCTTGATTTTAAAAGGGCTTCTTTTAGATTGTTGGTTTAAGGAAAGTGTTATTATTTTTCTGTCCCTTTCTATTCTAGGATATTAAACACAACATTGTTTGAACTGTATGAAGCTCTGGGCAATTTTCCTGCCTTGTGGGTCTTCAACGTGCTGCTTGTGATTCTTCAAATTCTGCACTGTTTTTGGTCTTACCTAATCATAAAGGCAGCCTACAAAGCTATATCAAAGGGCAAGGTAAGACAGCATGGTTCTGTTTCACGTTTAGGATTTTAACTTTTCCAATACCAGTACAGGGTCGATCACTTTGGTTACTTTTTCTTTCTAATCCATAACACACTGCTGAAGACACATGTTGTTTTATGTGAACTCTTCTTTGTATTCATGGTAACTTTATTCTACTCCTTCTAGCAAGATTATACTCTTTATAGTGGTTGTATTTTATGTGCTTCCACACTTCTCTTTTATAATTTGGTACACTGAACCAAACTACATTAGGGAAATTGGATTTAAAAAAAAAAAACCAAACCCAAGCAAACTGCTTTCTTGAGGCTGCCAGTTCTGGTTTTATTCTTTATAGCAGCTGTTAGCGAAGTGTTCATTTCCTAGCTGGTAGTGATAGTAATACTAATACAAATTGAAAATCTGCTGCCTTTGCTAGTGGCGAAGTTACAAATCACAGCCTCTTTTGGGTTTTGGTATTAATGAGGTTCTGCAAAGGGCTACATGTTTTCTTTCTAGGATTCCTACAGCAAGACTATTTGGGAAAAAATTTAGTGTCTTGTTGCCATTGTTACATTTCTCAGGAAGATATAATTCACAGAAATGCTAGCCCCACTACACTTGCTGTGCAGATACAAACTCGCATTTAGATGGTAGCACTAACACTTGCAGATCACGTGAAGTGCAGAGCATTTTGTCCTTCAAGAGTAGAGCGCATGAGTAGATGTTTTAGACATGTGACCACCCCTGAAGTGAATGGGATTGTTCTGCAGAAAACTGCTTTCAATGAATGTACTGGAGAGCTCAGCCTTGCCTTGGATGGAGCCCAGAATCTGCCACTCGTTCTGTATGGAAGACAGTGCATTCATGAACTGTATTTTGCCTGGAAGCCACACTTCAGTCTCCTCTGCTTTTAGTGGTTATTAGCCTCAGCTGTCCTGTCTGAATTACACCAGTGACTTCAAAGGGTGCTTCATACTCTCTCTTACTCTGCTTGTTTATCCTTTCCCTTGTGCTGTGCTGGAAGGCTGGGAAGTGGAACCCCTTGCATGTAAGTTTCTTTAAATTTACTATGCTAAAGATTTATTCTGCTCAATGCTGGTGTTTGTGGTTTGTTGGTTTTTTGTTTTTAATTTGTAGTTTCTGTGTGGTATTTTTATGCATTTTGTGTGTTTAAATATTTAAATGAACGCTATCTTTAAAGGCCAGTTTTACTTTTTGCCTGTGTGTTGCCCAATACCGTTCAAACCCATTCTGTCTGTAGCATCTGGGTGCTATTGTGTTACAGATTTTTTTACATATCTATATGAGCACAAGCTGCTCTGTCACCATGCAGGAAGCATACTTCAGAGCATAAGCACTCTGCCTTGTAGTTCAAACAATTGCAGGGGAGAAAATTTAGATTGTATAAGAGCAGAGTTAGACACTCACAGTAAGACAGTGACCAGGTTAAAGATGCATATGTATGACATACACTGAAGATTCTTCCTTCGTATCTTAACTTACTTCCTCACTTGCAGCCCCATTCTTTTCATTTTTGCAGTAAAATAAGCAGTGTTTTCACAACACATTACAGATAATTTACAGCAGATCTTAATCCTAAGTTATTGTTTTATTTTTGTATTACTAGTATCCACCTTTGGAACAGCTTAGCTGATAAAGCAATTATTAAATTGTTGACTAATCCTGATCATCTGTTTCTTACTCACTGTTATGCTTAGGAGTTTTATAAACCTAGATATATATTTTCTAGACTCCTGTAGAAATTAGTCCAGTGGGTTCTTTTGGGGATAAACAAAGAGAACCAAGTACTGCGAGATGTGTTGCATTCATACCAGGTTTTAGGTCCAAAGACCCTGGTGTGTTGCTGCATTTTAAAAGTAAAGAGAGTGGACCACATATTTAACAGAAGTGGCTGCAGCATAGAATCTTCTTTGGATTGTTTGGCTTTAGGGCAGGACCCTAGCAGAAAAATTGGCAGTGAATCTGATATATTAAGAGAATTTAAGATGACACAGAATTTTTCAATCATCCAGTCTGCCTTCCTGTTGATCACAGACACTCAGTACCCTGTACTCAGCCCATTCTCTTCTGTCTGATAAAAGTGTAATTCTCAGCGTATTTATGTATCCCCACAGTTTTACTATTGAAGTCTCTTTATATTAAAGTAATCTGTTAATTGAAGCTGTGTAAGTATGAAATCAAATTTCTGACCTCCAGCTGAAATCTAGTTTCACATCGTCAGAATTGCAGACTTGCTAGACATTGACATTAAAAACTACTTGTTAGGAGGGATATGAAACCATGTGTTTCTTTTTTCCTCTGTTCCCAAGCAGAACAGTGTTAGTCAGGTGTTACGATATTGCAGGGATGCATTGGGAGCCCCAAAGCAAATGACTGTTTCTGAGGCGAGAGCTGGAGAGCAGAATTGTCATGAGGGCTTTCAGGAGTAGAGGAGGATTACTGTAAGAAAAAAATTACATGCGGTGGCCCTGTTCTTTAAGAGTTTTGATTTCTTTGGGAAAAAGACTTGCCACCATGTGTTTTGCCCCCTTTATGTCCATTTGCTAAAGTCAATTGTAATTGCCCAGTGTGGCAACCAGCACAGCATGGATGTGAACGAATTCTGAACAAATTAGAAGCTCAGCTGTACAAACGGGTAGAAGCAGGCGTGGAAAGCTGCATCTTTAATGCTGCGTGTAGCTTAGACTTTAGGCCTGTTTCCATTGATGTTGGGGTTTTTTTACTTCATCTGATGCACTCGTAACAGGCTTTTCAAGATCAGGCTGGGTGAAGATCTTGGTGATGGTACCTGACTCCACAGCTGACCCTACTTTGAGCAGGATGTTGGGCACAGACTTCCTGAGGTCTCTTCTGACCTGAGTTATCCTATAAGCCCACACATTGGCAGTGCCACTGTTACCTCCCTAGGGAAAATATCCTATTAAAAACAGGGCAGGCAGGGCCTTTTCTTCACAGGATTATATTTTCTGTTGCCCTGTTAGCTCTCCTTAACCTGCCTGTTATTGGCTTCCTCGTGTTTTAGCTTGTTTTGGGTGCATCTGACTGAATGGGGTGAAGCAAAGTCACCTCAGTGATTCGAAAGAGACTCAGGTCTCAAACTGAGTGAACTTCCTCTGTGATCTTCAAAAAGCTCTAAAAAGCTGGAGAGTTTCCTGTTGCTAAGGAACAGCATTCACCTAGTAAATGGGTATAAACTGGCAGGAAAGAAGTCAACTGGAAATTAGCAGGAAATCCCTAGCAATTAAGGTCAGTCTGTTTCTGGAACAGTTTTCCAGTGACACGATGGGGCAGCCAGTTGAACTGCTCAAGTATGTTTGTGGTTCCTGTGATAGGGACTGAAGTGAACTAACTAGATGATCTTAAGGCCCTTTCCAACCCTTACTGTTCTATGATTCTGTGTCCATGGTTTCCAAGCCCCCTTCTCACCACTTGCCTGAAGTCGGAGACTGCAGTTACCTGGTGCAGTGAGTTACATTTCAACCAATACTCCCGTCTCCTACTTCCACCTGTAGCACTGTTCCCTCGAGCCATATGGCCTCTAAAGAATGACTTGGGAGGTGGCAGGGAGGAAGTTGAGTTGAATATTTCATATTATCAGGTCAAAAAGAAGCACCCCAAAGGAAGCACAAAAAATGAAGTTGTAGTGGAAGGGCAGAGAGACTGGGGCTAGGTTGAATTTGGGAGCTTGGATTGTTGGTTACTTCAGCTTGTGCACAACCCTTTGCCTTGAGCACTGTGTCCTCACTTGGACATACTACCTTCAGTGCACCAGTGCAAAGTTCTTACCCTGCCTTTGCATATAGCATATGTGTATGCAGGCATCTGTGTTTGAAGTGAGTCCAGGCAGGCAAAGGCAGAGAAGTGTGTCCAAGTTGAGATTGCCTTCAAAGCTCAAATTGAAAAATGTTTGAATTCCCTGATTCTCTTGAACGAGAAAGGTCAGTTGTTTTCTTACAATGACCTACTGCTTGCTTCTTTGTCAAATTCTACAGGTAGCAAAGGATGACCGAAGTGACATTGAGTCAAGCTCAGATGAGGAAGAAACAGTACCTCGTTCAAAGACCCCACACAGCGCTATCTCCACTAATGGGACCAGCGGTGCCAATGGGACAAACGGGTATCTCACTGGTGGCACTTGCTCAGAGGAGCATTAATCCTTGAGTTCAATCATGAGACATGAACAGAATGAACTGTTTGCTACTGGAAGTAAATTATAAGTTGTGAATGCGGTTTTTTCATATATCTCAGCATCAGAAAAAATTAGGAGTATCAAAGCATTCTGATAGCGCACTGCCATATTTCCTGTTTGTGAATGAAGACAACACACCATTCTGTATACGTAGGCATGCTGTATGTGTATGTAACTGACACAATGGGAGCAGTATTTTCACTTGTACTGTCTTTGAAATATTATTTATTTTGTATTCTTTTGGGAACTTCTGGACAAAAGGGAATATCCATTCTCAAAGTTTATCTCTTGGGATTCTCAGTGGTGGAGAGCATTACGCTCAGATCTCTTCTGTCCATCCCTGTTGCTTTTGCCAAGTCTGCTATAAGTAATAGTTGCTTGATTTGTTACTTACAGTAAGATAGAACATAGCTTTATAGATTCTAGATCTGCTTCAGATATTTTTGCTATCTTTGTGTTTAAAAGTGCTGGTACTGAAATTGCCTATCAGATCACAGTGGCCATTCCTCCAACATAAAGTTTTTAAACACTGGATTGATATATTAAATAGTAGGTAATGTGGTCAATTAGCAATTTGGGGAAAAAAAACTGTGGTAATTGTAGGATGTTATTTTAGCATAATTTAAAATTCAATTTGGTGGTTAATTGCATTAGAGGTAGACTTGATTTGTTGTGCAAATACCCAAAAGCATTGGTGTCAACAGTTAGGATAAACTCATTCTCACTTTCTTCATTTTTTTTCTTTTTATTTTTCCCTTACATTTTTTGACCTCTGCAGATACTAGTGTCTTTTTGCAGAGATTCCATGTTGAAAGTTGTTTGTTCAAGTGCACCATTGTGAATCCAGACCTCACTCCTGTAACTGTTCTTGCACGTTCAGATGAATGAGAGCAGGGGTGTAATGGAAAAAACAGCAGATGAAAAGTTCATTGCTTCCTTGGACACAGTTCAGTCTAGGTATCATTCTTATAATTATGCCACTTTCTTGGTAGGGTGAAGAGACAGAAGGCAGAATGTCATACATTATTAGAAGTAGTTTATTTTAAATGCATGAAAATTTGAGCAAAATTCACTTAACGTAATTCACAGCAAACTTTGAACACTCAGCAGAATTTTATCACCTCTACAAATAAAATAAGGGTGTCTGTAAAATAAGTTTGCACTCCTTTTTCATCCAAGATTTACAAACTGTGTCCCAAAGAAGACAAACTAACATCCAAAATAAACATCTTTTTAAACATTATGTACACACCTCTTCTAGTCTCTAGATCAAAGGTTGGTGTAGGATGCTAAGGATCATGCAAATCTTACAGGACGCTTTTCTGGGATTTGCGACAGCAGTGCCAAAAGTAGGTGAGGTTCTTGGGTAACAGACTATGCAACCTACTGTTCAACAGTATTGTGTATGTGCACACAGAACCAATGTGCTTACAGACCAAAGACTTGTATATATATATTTAAAAAAAAAAAAAAAAGTAAAAAAAAAAAAAAAGGAAGGAAATAAATGTAACATTAATATGTAATAATGTGTCTTCTATATACAAAAGGATTGGATTGCTGTGTTCAGCTGGAACTCTAAGACAGGAAATCTTTCTGATTCCTTCCACCTATGCAAATAGCAAAATGCAGATGGTTTCTAATGTCATAAAACATGTTTAAAGGCTCTATTTTATACAACTCCACTGAAGAAAGTTGTGTTGCCACTTCTTTCTTTTGAAAAGCTGAAATTTGTCACTCTTTAAAATTACTGAAACATCTATTATCCATAGGGACCTTGTGTATTAGCAAAAAATGTACTAAAAGTAAGGGCAGAATGACATGAATGAAAAGTGTACCTCCACTTAGGTGGAGGTAAAGGTGAAAAAAAACAGAGAAATTGTAAATCATGAAAGAAGAGCTGTCAGTTTTACTTCCCACAGAGCATCTTTTGAAAAAGCCAGGTAAACTTGTAGTTCAACAGCCGCATAGCTTATATGAGTATATCTGATGGAGCAAGGGAGTGTTACTCAAATCTCCTTCTCCCCCAAAAGTTCCTCTGCCTCTATTTTTAATCACCTGTCTCCTGGGCCTCTGATTTCTTACAGTTATCTGCAGGGCAGGTTATGCATGTGAAAATACGCTGATTGTAATGGAAAGTTTTTTGAAGTGGCAGTTTTTAATAATTACTGTCAAGATGATACCAAGATTTTAAACCAAAACCATCCTGGGATACATTGGATGAACATTACAGTTTCTGAAATATGACCTGCTAAGATGGTAAGTGAGAATAGCAGTTTAAACACATCTCTTTCATGGTGTTGATTACTACCTCCACTGGACCATTTCCCTTCTGCAAAGGTGGCTACAAAAATGGCATTCTGGCAAAATATTTTGTCTTACATGAGGACAGAATGTTGTTCTGAACTATCAACATAGACAAAATAGTACTATCGTGTTGCTCATACCAGGGCAGAGAGCAGTTCCCAATTACAGTCTGTGTGCAAGAGGCAGGAGACCTTTGGTCCCTGTTGGTCCTCTCCAGCTGTGCTCTATAGTGTTGATTCAGATGTGCAGTCAAGACTACAATCCTTGAGATGGTTTACCATTGCTGGCTACATCTGTTTTTAATGTGTCCTCGCTGTTAAATAATGCAACTTGGATTGAAACTGTTCCTTTGAGGTTTAAATTCAGTTGCATTTATGATGCACTGAAGTATGTATACAGTTGCCACAGTTCAGCTGACTCCTGGTGACATATCTCCCAAAACCTGGCTTTTTTTTTCCCAAAACCTGGAGTCCATTCTTAGCAGTCTAGAATAAACTTAATACAGGTATGTCTGGAAAATAGGTGAGATGGGAGATTCAAACACATTTGGGGAAATGGAATGAGAGTAAGGAAGCACTAAGAACTTCACTAAACTTTAAAGCTACAGGGATTTTTATGAGTATTAAAATTCACACTTTTTTTTTCCCCGTCTTTAGTGGGAAGGACCAGGTGTTTTAGTGATCATAAGTGGCAGTGTGTTTTGATTCATTGCTTTAACCAATAGATGTCAAAACTTTGGCGTTATCTTCCACTCTGCAGAGAGAATGTCATGCAACTATTTCCTTTTTCAGTTAAATTTGCTTCTCTGCAGAAGAGCTTTGCAAGGTACTTTTGGAGACCATCAAGTATTTAGAGGATAATTGCATATATTCCAGGCAATTGATTGAAATGACTCTTATGGTTCATGGTAAATGCAAGATCTTAAAAGGTTCTGTGTATTAGTACCTTTTGTAGAATTGTCATTTTAGTCATTTTAGAAGTGAGGGTTTTTACTCTGTAACCTATTTGTCTTCAACTTCTATGCTCCCGTTTTATAGTACAGTACATGACACAGTGGTTGAGATGTTGAAGTAGAAAAATTAAGACATGATATGTAGAGTTTATTAGTAAATAGTAAGAATTTGTCGACTCTCCTTAGCCAGCCCAGAATATAGTAAAATAAGATTCAGGTCTCCCTTTGTTTAGCGTTTCCCGTATTGGCATATTTTGTATAAAAAAAAAATTGTGGGATTTTGGTGGTTTGGGTTTTTGGTGGTTTTTTTTGGTTTTTTTTTTTTTGGTGGTGGTTGTTCTTTTGTTTTTCATAAAAAACTAAAATCAAACATTGCAGAAAATGATAGAAATATGTGATCAAACAACAAGGGTGGACATTGGAGTCTTTTGGATCTTGATCAATGTTAAGTAGTGCTAGTTCTAAAATACCAAAGTGTCCTGTGCTCTTTCCTTGTTGCCATTTTGTAGTTTTTCCTATGTGTTATTTATTTAATTATTCCAGCAGAATTGGAATAGGTGTAACAGCTTCACATGCTCCTGTCTCGTCCTGTGACCAATCTATGTGGCTGCCGATGCCAAATCCTTTTTCTGAGATCCAAGTAGGTGCACTAAGGCTTTGCTTACTGTGAAGTGATTCTTGTCTTAAATCTGTTTCAGGTGAAAATCACTTTCTGTTTCTGAACAGGACAGAAGAGCGAAAGTTGTTACCCTGCAGCCAATGTCAATGATGATCATCACTGGTTGATTTAGACACCGTTGTGTGTTTTACAGACTATTCTAGTAGGAAGCCTAATCCCTGTTTCATTCATGTTCTCATTACTGCAGCCTTCCATATTCTCAGAGAAATATGGGCTGCCACTGTTTTCTACAGTTGATGCTTTGGTATTTTTTAATCTCTTTGCTACAACTCATTTTTCTATGTCTCCTATTGTCTACTTCTTGTGACATTTATGCGAGAGGAGCTATCGAATATTTTTTACCCTTCCTGTAATGTAGACCCTATTAGGCCTAAGTGCACTGTTTTGCAAACTACAGTTGCCTTTAAACCATAAATCAAAACCAGTTTGCATTACTTGTTTTGGCTGGTTTTGATTTGGAGCAGAGACCTAATGGGAACTTCAGTAAGACAACCTTTCTCATTTATTTCTTTTCTTTTTAAAAAGCACTAGTGGAAGTTTGGAAAAGAGGTGTAGGTGTATAGCCTTCAAATTGTAAAGATTTCTGATTGTAGTTGCAATGAAAACACAGTGTTTGTGTCTGTACAGAACTCTCAGTCTTTGAAATTGCTTTCAATTAAAAAACTGGAGGAAAAACTATGAAATAATGTTTTGGAGCTGTATCAATAATTACACGTCAGACAGAAGATAAAAATTACTGTCTTACATGACCTAATATGATCTGTGCAATGAAACATGTTTTCTAGCTTCTGTTGAGCTTCAGCTTCTTGCAGTTCTGGGGTTTAACTTTTATACATGAGCTCTCATACCATACTGTGCATGTTGACTGCCTGTTGCAAGTCAGGGTGAGGCAGATGGCACTATTTCACCTGTGTTTTCATGACAATCCTGTGCTTGAGCAACTCTTTCAGAATGCAGTGACGTATAGGAATTCCACTGTCCCAGACACAGTGATGTGCTATCTAGAAGTCCTTTCATGTATAGCTGTTGTGTAGAACTTTGAAAGTTATTTTGTGTTTAATTCGGTTGGTTTGGTTTTGTTTGTTTGGGTTTTTTTTTAATATGGAAAATAATGATTCCTCGTAAAATCTCTGGAACCAATCAGTATTGTGGGCTATTTTAATTTGGAGACACTTTCATAATAAACATAAATATTAGGAATGTAGTGTCGGTTTTCTTCTTATTTCTGTGAAATGCAAACAGTGTTTTCCTTTGCTTTAGCTGAAAGATTGTTATCCACATCACAGGCTCCAGCACTTTTGGAGCAAATCCAAGTATGTCTTTTTGACTTAGTCACTGCAGTAGTTTGTGTTATTTCTTATATAAAACTGTAACAGTAAGTGTTAGAAGGACAAGTTCTCTCTATAGAAATTAAAATATTTTTAGGAAAAAATAAAAGAAAAAAGACATTTCGCTAGGATTCCAAAAGTAAAATTTTTAATGTTAATAATTTCTAATGTCCAGCTGGACCCACTTTGGAAAAGCTGTCTTCTTTTCAGTCTAGCTGGTCAGAGTTTCTTAAAAGTAGATGTTCATTTAGATGTTTATGGCTAAACTGTCATTCTGCAAAGCACCACCTATTAACCACTTCTGGAAGCAAGAGAACCACTCTTATGCAGTGGTTCTCCTAAGAAAAAGCTGCAGCTCTTGATTTTGCCAAGGACGCTGAATCTTTCAGACTTCTTCCATTAGAGTAGACCAGATCTGCTTGCTTAGTTATGATAGGATTCTATGTTTTTTCATTACTATGAAAAGGAATAGGTTTTTTGGGGGGGGGGGGGTTGTTGGGTTTTTTTTTAACAAGGAGCTATCCATGTGTAGCAATGCACTGAGCTGGAATTGCTTTCATACACTCGCCAAAGTAAAGCCTGCAAAATACGATTGTCAGGCGGGCTCTGATGCAGCATGAAAAGGTGATGAGGAAGCATTTAGAAATGGGATGCATTAAAACATTCCTACAGCAGAAAGTTGATGCAACGCTGATTATGTAAGAATCTTCACACATCAGCTGAAGTTTTGCTCTGAAGAGAAGTAAACATAGAGATTTGCATTCTGCTTAAAGAACTAATTACTGTAGTTATTAATATGTCTCCATGATAATACATAAAGAGAAGCTTGTAGTGCGTTTAATATGGCATTTAATTCTGTATTGAAGAGAATTATGAAGAGATTTAATATGTGGAAATCTGTCCAGTTGTATGTCTAACATCTTTTGCTTCCTATTCTGCATATATGCCTCAACTTACATAGCACAGGGACAGGCACTGTTTACAGAAGATGGCTTGAGATAATGTGAAAAAGAGCAAGAATTTTTTGATGTACTGCCTTTTAAAGGCCCCTCTGTACAAGAAACACTGTGGTTCTTAGATGTTGATGACAGGTGGTCTGTGCTGCTTTAGAAAAGCTAAAAGGTGATGGCACAGTCTACTGTGGTACAGAAGGTGAGTGAAAGGAATCCAAATGTTTTAACTGTGCCGGATGGGCAGATTGCCACATGACACAGTAGCTCATCATGCTGTGATGGACAGAGGCTGGAAGCTTGTGTAGGAGGGATTCTCATTCCACACTGTTAGTCCTGGCTCTGCTAGTGTGGGTGGAAGGTTGCTGTTTCCCTGATTTCCGCTGGCTTTTTTGGTCACCTTTGTGCCCTGTTCTGCAGGATGCTGGTCTTGTCCCTTGAAAGGACAGGTTTTACACTGCTTACCCTTGTCATTGGTTTACCTTCTTCAGTGGATTTTACAGAGCAGGATGCCAATTTGTGCTCAGGTATAGAAGAGTGCAGGACGGTTGTCATATGGTTGTAGACTGTTTTCCACAGAGTTCTCATGCTGGGGAATTTTAGAATGTGAACACACTCAGAAGGTATGAGTGATGCTGAATGTACATTGGTATGTGGCATAGGTGTGAAGCTGGAATGCACACTGGGCAAATATGCCATATCTTGACTTCTTACCAGTTGCTGTCCTCCCTCCTAGAGTGTAAAATCCAGAGACTGCAGTTCTGTAAAAAGTGAATTCCAATAATTCAAAACCTATTTGTGCAAAGCAAATTGATAAAATGATAACTATTCATTAACTAGGCAGAATAATGGTGTACTTAAAGCATGTGCCATGCCAGGCTTATCTCTGCAGAGCTCTGCCAGTAGAAGACAATAGTGCCCACAGGAGGCTCGCTCTTGCAGGGAGCAAGGATAACGCTCACTTGCCCTCCAGCTCATACCTTAGAAGGCAGCTTTATCACTATAGGACAAAATACACTTGAGGAAGGTGTTTTATACCAATCTTCAGCCCTGAGTCTGCAAAGCCATTGATGATTCTTGTAGAGGGATTGCTTGAATGCAGAGTTGTGTGCAACACTGAGGTGTTTGTAAGGTTCTGACTTTCAAATATAATAGTTTAGATGTGACACAGAACCATCAGCTTTTAGTCACTGGAAAGTGCAATATAAAATTAGGTACTGCAACATAGTTGATTATTGTCGTTTTATCTGTAAGAGCAGCATGACCAACTTACAATGTTAGTGCTATAGTTCACTAATTAGATGAAAAGATAATGTACTTTTTAAAGCTGCCTGCTGGCAACATATATTTATATTCCCCAATTAATATCTTTTCCTAAACATCTGAAAAACAGCACTGTACCTCTGATCGAAGTGTAGAAAATACTACACAGGTTATTTTTCACTCTTTCCAAAATAGAACTGAGCAAGGCTCCCATACAACTGCATGTCAATAGCATATTTTGCTATATTTAGGCAACTTTATGCAATCTCCACACATGAAAAAACCATCCTTAAATTCTAAGGTAAAATGTGAATTCCTTAGTTAAAATTGCATTGGCTCCCTCCTGCATTAACCTAACTAGCTACTTACTGTCCTGTCTGAGCTTGTTTTTCAAAGATAACCTCCCTTTTTAGCTCCAGTAATAGTCATTCTAATTACTCTTGCTCTCCTAAAGTATCTTTGAAAGAGCTGCTTCTTACCAAAAAGGCTTGCTATTTTACAGTTATATTTGTGTAGTCTCTCATCTAATTTTAATTTAAACTTAATTCAGCCATAGTAGGTGTTAGTGTATCTCATTTTTATATGCAGTTTCTCACTGAACAATCTCCAAGTGAGATGAGTGCCCATAGCTGTTATTTTATGGGACAACCTAATCCATATGTCAGCTCCAGAAAAGGATTTGCACATTAGTAGTCTAAACTGCTTAAAGGTCCAACATTTGGTCCTTCAGCAATGTTGAGGAAGTGATGGCCTGAGTTGTGGTACCGCCTGGACCAGGTGGATGTAAAAAGGAACCAGGACTGCTGTCCAGACTAGAAGCAGCTTCCACCAAATAAAGAGCATGTGAATCATTCGATTGCTCATAGTTAAGCTATGATGGTCTGCGTTACTCTAGCAACTAGTCCAAGCACCCAGCACAGACAAAGCTATTTTGCATGGGAGAATTTTTATATAAGAACTCATCTGTAAGATTTGACAGGTAGCTGCTATAAAATGAAAACTACATTATTCAGGAGAGGAAGAATGGATTGCTAGCAATGACATCAGCTGCCACTGGGGTAGGATTAATGCATGATCAAAAGCAAGATTGGATGCAAAATTTTAACACTTATTCTGCACGAAACAATACAGTTGAGAGATGATAGGAAGGAAACTTCAGCAGGAGTAGCTGAGGAAAGCAGACCAGCTTTCTCATGTAAATTGCATGAGAAATTGCATTGGTTGTAAATTTGGTATTTTGATTCATTGCGATGCCATTAGCAGAGCACTTGTTAAAAGTGGTCCCTACTGTAATACAGTCCCAAGCAGACTTGTCAGAATTATGGGCTAGAGCCTAAAATGACAGGTAATTGCTGCAGAATTGCAGTTGACAGCATTGAGGATTGCATGTCAGAAGAGGTTTTCCCCTCTTTCCTTTAGAAACATGATTTTATCAGATGACTTGTCTGCCTTTGCACTGAGTATAGGAAATGCAGGCTACTAAGTCATGCTGATACTGAAGACTAATGTTAAAAGAATACAATTACCAATTTGATGCATTATCTTTCCATTAATGGGGCTATGTCAGACATGGAGTTAGACAAGCAAGTTTATCTCATTAGCTTCATTTGGAAAGTTAAGTGTTAGTTACTTGCATGTTTTATTTTTAATCTATGAGGTAAACATTTACATGAAAGTATTGTGCTTTAACTTAGACAGTACACCACCCATGAGGTCACCACTGTTATCACTTCTACCTACTCCTCACTTAGCCAAAAAGTTAACGCATGCAGTCTGCTCTTAAATGCCTGGAATCCTTTATGATAAATGCCATCAGTGTAACATAGGTGTAGCATGCTTCTAAATCAAAACTATAATGATGTATAGCTGATGTTCATTCAACAGAATTGTTTCTCTGTCAAGCCAGTTAGTCCAGCTGGAGCTCTGGTGCAGAAGATACTGGGAAGTGAAGAACTCAGCCCATGATTCAGTAGCCAGTGCAAAAGAATCCATTGAGGCAAGTCAGTCAAAGAACATGTTTCCATGTAGAGAGTTATCAGTCACAAAACAGGTATGTCAATAGCAATTAGCATTGTTCAACATGCTGTGACTGAAGAGGAAGGAAATAAAATTAACACTAATTGTATCTTCTTTCAGTTCATCATTTCAGTGCATAGCCACCTTAACATATACATAAGGTCATACAAAAAAACACTACATGCATGGTTGGAACTAGTTGATCTTTAATGTCTCTTCCTACCCAAACCATTCTATGATTAAACACTATTTTTAGTGTAGTCTGTCAGTTTCCCTCATAACTTTTGAAGCTGTTGCTCAATTAGCCCAAATGTGAAAAAGAGATTGTGTTGTAGCTATCACTTTTCTTACAGTTTACTAAAAATCATCATCCAGGTAAAAGAGAGAAGCACAAATTAATGCTCCACACTGGAAGAAGGGTAGGCTTTAGCAGCAGCCAAGCAGAAGCTAAAGTAGCATAACTCAGGAGTGATGCTGGCTCTCATCCATGAGGGAGACTGTAAAGAAGAGCTGGGATATTGCAGTGAAGAGAATGGAACCATTGAAGGACAAAACCACAGATGTGTAGGAACTCAGGCTTTATTGCCTCTGCTTTTGCTGGAACAACTTGTTTCTAAACTCAAGATTCAAAGGGTTCTTTGTATATAATTGTTAGTGATGAGGGATAATAAGAAGGACAAAGAGACGGACTCTCACTGGCAATCAATCAGAGTTGTTCCCCCCAGTCTTCCAGGTATACAGTCCTGTTTCAGCAGTAAAACCTGATGTAATTGGATTGCAGCTATTGTTTTCAAAAAGGTAAGAGTATTACCGTAATTATTTAGTATAGTTTATTCATATTGTTAAAAAATATACTGTAATCTGCCTGTGGGACCAAGTGATTTATGTGTGCATATGTTTGTTATATTGGGTTCAGCAGGGCTTTTAAAAAGTTATAAATCAGTCACAAATGAGTTCACAGTGATTTGAGTATTGTAATGACAGGACTAATTTAGACAATTTCAAGGTATTGAATAAATTCACAGTTTATTGAAGCATTAGAGAAGATGATAAGTAACACAGCACAATTGGAATATGACAGAAACACAGCATAACTTCCTTGTCTGTCTTAATTTTCACTAGTGTAGCCAGTACTTATTTGTTTGCTTTTCAAAATAAGTCTAGCAACATCCAAGAGGGTTTGTGAAAATTGTCAACAAACTCAGCTTAGCCACCTCCACCCTTGGTTGAGTAGGTGTGTAATAACTGGTTAGCCAGAAGGACTCCAGCTAGCATACAAACAGCAATTGTGATAAATTCACTTAATACATACCTTGTTATTTGAGCGTGTATTTCCAACATCTAATAAATTCAAACTTTTTTTTTTTTTTAATTTTTACATTATGTTTCAAGACAAATTTGCTGAGGTGCTGAGCACCAGTCAGTAGGGCAGTTTTCTGTATGGTCAGCATTAGTTGATGGCCCACATATTTCAGGCTTGACCTAAGTACAGGTCAGCAGTTTGAAAGGGAAAGCAATGTTCAGTGGGCAAACTGATTTATAAAAAAAGAAAGGCCTTTAGTGACCTTCACTAAAATCTATGACTGCCTTAAGATAAACCTGATTTTGCTGATAGATAGAGCACTAGCACCAACTGGAGGGGGCTGGTTGATTGTATGTCATGGTCTCTAAGCTGCATATTCCTTTTTTGCTCAAGAGCTTTCACGTATGCTCTTTGGGCATTGCAGTTGATATTTGTTTGCTAAATCAGTACTCTGCGGTCCCAATAATTATATCTGTTGGGTCAGTATAGTATTATCCTAGTTGTCCTTTGTTATTGAATATCACTGTATCATGCAGCTTCACAACAAATAGAAAATTCCAAACTGCCACAAATCTAGGTGTGTGAAATTCTGTAAGCACTAAGTCCATTCAATAACGGCACAAAGGTTTTAAGGCTTTTAAGACAAATCTTCAGCCAGCACAGAGGCTGCTTTAAGGATGTCACAAGTCAGTTTTACTTCATATTTTATAATAAGCAAAGAAAAAAATCTGCTGCATATACTTTCTTAGCTTTTACCTGCTTTTTGGAATGCCTGGCTCTGTTTTAGAGGAAGTAAGAGCTGCATCTGTAAGCAAATATAAGCAGGTTTATTATTCAAATTCCAGAAAGAGTTGTAAAGGTTAAACTACACACGATAAACACTTCAAACTTTATTTCTTGCCTTTGGTATATGCACAGAGTAGTTGCAACCAGGCACACCATCTTTTCTCGCAAGTAATTCCTAGGAATGTAAATTCCAATGCAGTCGTTGTCAGATATTTTATGTTCTGTACATAGCAATCTTGGCACAGTAATTTTGTTAGACTCAATAAACCAAGAGTCATGCTTGGGATGAACAAGAAAACAAAATGGCAGTAAGCCTGAGCATGTGTCTGTTACTCAAAGTGCGTTTCAATTGTTTTAATTAGAAAATATTAGAACTTTAATACTTTTTCACAGGGTCTTCCAAGTGTTGGATATTTTTACTCTTTACATCATTAGTTTTCAATTCAGGTGGTCTTTCACTTCACTAGAATTTTCAGTACTGAATTTAGCATGATTTTATTTGAACTATGTTATATTATCAAATTAAGAGTTTTCTTTCACGTTGCAGCTGTCCATTTAAATATTGTGTGGAAAGGAAAAGGCTATACAAATAAAATATAAAAAGAATAGTTCTAATCAAAGCTGAGTACTGTGGCAGTAATATTCTTCTTGGTAAGCTGCAAGATACATGGATTATTTATTTGTAACTACTGTATTTCATACTTCAGGTTTTGCCTTAAGATTTGCAATGACAATAGTCTGTCACTGCAACATGCTTTATGTAGTAAAGCAAAATGACTAGTCTCTTCTAAAGCATGCCAAGGCTTGTAATCTTATGAGTGTTACTTTGTCACTGAAGTTGAAGTTTCAGGCCAGCTCTTCTGCTCAGCGAGGTGTTTTGGGAGCCGGGAACCTTAGCACTCAGCAGGGTTCTATTTCAGGTCTCTAGGATTTCTCATCAAATCAATACAAAGTTTCTACCTGCTCCTGTTAAAAGCTTTATTCAACAATAACATGTACATCAAATGGTTTTTTTTACTAAAACAGAAACAGGCACCCAGACAATAATAGACAGTAAAATATATAGGTTGACAGACCAAAAAACCCCATGATTTACATACATGAAAATGAGCAATAACACTGGAGAGTACAAGATGGTAAAAATTAAGATAGTCACCTGTGACACAGGTAACTGCACTAATTGCTGAGCTCCGCTGCATCATTTTGGTAGGCTTCAGGCCTATTCCAGCCACACACAAACCTGAAAGATGCTTTTATGCATTTGGAAGAGACACATATATTACAGAAAGTACTTTTTAATGTCTTCCTGGGTTAGCTAAATAGAGGTCATTACATCGTTAAGTTACTTGCTACTAGATAAAAATTTCCATGGCTGGAGCCATTCAGTTAAGCAGATAGCTATACTATTATTCGAAGAATGATCCAAAATGTCTCCACATAACAACGGACTAAAATACCATTTTCATTATTTTTCTTTATTGAGAAATAAGACATGAGTAATTACATACTTTCACAATAGGGGAAGAAAAGAAAAGAGTGCTGTACAGCTAGAGAGGTATAAGCTTGTTTTATGTAGACTGTTTATAAGATAAAGCAATGAAAGCTTTTCTGATGTTGGCAACAAACACAGAAAAATTGTTAGTTTCTCTCACTTTGAGGTGGAACTCTTCTATGCAGTCCAGAGGAGGAATACAGGAAGTCACTAAAACAACATGAATTTCCAAGAGATTAGACTATTAAAAAAAAAAAAAAAAACCCAAAAAGAAAAAAAAAAACAAAACAAAACCAAACCTATATTAAGTGTTTTTCCACACCTATGGAATAGAAATGCAGTTTATCTTTGTATTTTTAGCTTCCTTCAGTATTCTTTTTTATTAGCCCATTAAATCATTTTCTTTCAGCAGACAAGGCCTAAAACACCACTCAAATTCTTTTTTCATTTCTAAGCCTCCCGCTCAGTGCTGTGCTCCTGCTTGAATTGTTACAGCAATTCCCAGTAATCTGTAGCCTGCTCAAAAATTGAAACGCATTCCTGAACATTTTTGTTGCTCTGCAGGCAGGCACATTGAAAACTGGTGTAGCCCAGCATGTGATAAACTTTTAACTTCAGCACAGTTTAGACTTGAATTAATAAAAACAGAAATCTATTCAGTCCATAGGCATAGCAAAGCAACAGTAACATTCATCTAGAAGCTACTCAGCACAGTACTGAAATTACTGCTACTGTTCTTCCTAACCGAAGTAAGATCCATGTTGCAAAAACAGCTTGAAGAGCTGAAAGGCCTGCTTACAGAGGGGGAATGGTGGATTTCAAGTTTTAATCTTTCTCCTATGTCAGACAGCTGTCAGGGCTCCCCTCAGTAGTGGGGAACCTAGTTTCTCCTGCCTTCTAGGCTTCTCAAACAACTTGAACTATGCCTGTCAGCATAAACACTCACTTTAGCATAAAGGAAAGAAGCAACAGACTACAAACTGACACATCTGTTTCCCTGTGCATCTCTTCTCTCTCCTGCTTTGTTTGACACAAACAGCAACTCCACAATTGGAGGGGAGTGAAGCAGTTGTATTTTCATATACATTAACAAGAGAAGCTTCATTTTAAAAAAATATTACTATTGCTAAATTTTATCACTCAAATTGGAAGATAAAGGTTACAACTAAATGGCACTTCATTCCCCTCGCCCACCCCCCTTTTTTTTTTTCCAATTAGGGGCAGCAGATTCTGCTTAAGTAATTAAAATTCACATACCTTCATAATCTCCTTGTTCATTTATGGAAAAGGTACACACATATGGTTTGTCGGGATCTTTATGGTCAATGTGTCTGAATATAAACTGTAATTGTTCATCTAAAGCAAGTACAAACACCACCATTAACCTCTGCTGGAGAGTCACAATGATGACTAAAAAAATCATAATGTGAAGATACAGTTTCAATTAATATTTTTAGAACACTTCCAAGTTAAGCAACCCTTGTCTCTTTGAAAGACAAATGCATTTTAGTATCCTGTATTTTGCCATTTGAGAGACAGTGGTAATACCTGGACTAAGACAACTCTTCAGTTGTCAAAGCTAGGATGTTCTTCACTGCACAATCCAACATTAACCATTTTGTATCACTGCACATAAAATCATAGAATAGTTAGGGCTGGAAAGGACCTTAAGATCATCTAGTTCCAACCCCCCTGCCATGGGCAGGGACACTTTGCACTAGACCATATCGCCCAAGGCTCTGTCCAGCCTGGCCCTTGAACATCGCCAGGGATGGAGCATTCACAACTTCTTTGGGCAACCTGTTCCAGTGCCTCACCACCCTCACAGTAAAGAACTTCTTCATTATACCTAACCTGAACTTCCCCTGTTTAAGTTTGAAGCCATTACCCCTTGTCCTACCACTGCAGTCCCTAAGGAAGAGTCCCTCCCCAGCATCCTTATAGGCCCCCTTCAGATACTGGAAGGCTGCTATGAGGTCTTCACGCAGCCTTCTCTTCTATGGAAACTTACTGTGAGTTCTGCATATCTCCAGTCCAAGCCTCTCTTCAAAGAATGCTTTCAACTTGCATAGTTGTTCCTCTCTCTCCTTAGTGCTTTTGGGTTTAGAAGCTATTGCTAGAATTTTAAAAGCCACCATAAATATCAAAGTAAAGGTGAAACAAGCACATTAAAAAATGTTTGGAACAGTAGAAAAGCCCATCAAGAACAAGTGTTGAAAACAACTCCTCCTCTAATTAAGAAAATATACTCATCCTTTGCTTGCTTACTTTCTTTCTTCATCTGTTCTTTAAGCTCTTGGATGCTGTCAGTCAAGTCCTTCTTTTGCTGCTTTTCTTGATTAAGGGTAGAGTTTATTTCTGTCAAGTGCTCTTGATTTTCTGATATGCATTGGCTCTGCTGGAGCATCTCTGAAAGGAGGCAAGTAATACGAACTTATACAGTTGATTAATTTAGGTCCCTGCTATTTAATACTCATCTGTATAGTTTGAGATTACTTATTTGAGTAAAACCCAGTTAAATGCATGCTACCTCAGATGAAGAGTGAAGTTAGCATAATTATACTAAGAGCATCAAATAAAAGCTGAAAGTTATTCAGAAGAGAAGCTACTAAGTAATGGGCTTCTCTGATACTTCAATCAGATGCAGTCCGTTTCTGGTGCCAGCACTATAGTCATCTTCAAAGCATGAGGATGGTGGATCCTGTATGCAGGCAAATAATTTGACAGAAAGCGAGGAATGGAAACACAGACTGAAAGTGGAGTTGCAGTTATTTTTATCTGATATTCTCAAGTTTAACTACAAGTTCAGAGAAGTTAATCCTAGACTGATAGGCTGACTGTACTCTATTACTAACATGGAAGAGGCATAAGTAACCTCACAATATTTAACTTGACTGAGCAATTTAATTTACTTTGCCTATTGCAGTCAGCAAGTTCTGGTACTTTGTTGTTTTAAATATTTAAGCACCAAGACCAGTATACAGAAAACTTTTAACAGACCTTTATTTATTTGCATCATGAATGAAGTTTTCCAACAAACTGCTTTTGACTTGCAATTTACATCCTGTACCCTAACCAACCAAATACGTTTGCTTTTAATTCTATCTTCATTCTCATGTTGTTTGTTACCTTTTAAAATGGGAAGTTAAACATATTATTCAGCTGTATTAAGTTAACTTTAGAAATATTAGACATAATAAATCAAACACCATACTGTACCATTGCTATACTCCTGAATTTTATCAATCATCAGGTCCCTTTCTTTCAGCTTCTTGGACCATTTCTCTGCAATGGAAAATTATTTCAGTTATCTGAAGAAGTTTGATGATTAACTTTGAAAAATTTAGAGGTAGGAGGAACATAGAGCCTTTTTACCTGTAAGTGCTTTTACAAACTCCTTGCATGAATCTCTCAGTGCTCGAGTCTGAGTGATTTGTTCAGTGACACAAATGCTTTTTAATTCGGTGCAAAACTCTTTAATTTCTCTTTCGAAGAAGGTTATTCCATCTTCTACTTTTACATTGGTCATCGTGCTACAACAAACATGTCAGTGAGTGAACACAGTGCCAAGACACCCAAGCCAATTGCAGCAGATTACAGTTACAGGACAAACCTTCAGGGCTGATTTTATTCCTTCAGGTTGTTAAGACCTTCCCGTAGGTTGTTTGTGTTGTTACCGTTACCGCAGTAAGCAGTTAGCAGCGGGACCTGCGTTTCTCCTGCTGCTCCACCAGCGCTGCGCCAAGAGAAGGCCCTGCGCCGTGCTGCCGGCAGCCGCTCCCAGGGTCCGGCAGCACCGCGCCTCGCCCCCGCCGAGGCGCTCCCACCCCTTCGCCGTGCACCCGCGGGCCTTCCCTCTTTCTCCGCCGGACGAGAGGTTGACAGCAGCGGCCGCGGCGGTGCACAGCTGAGCTGGGCCCGGGCTGGGGCCAGGGCGGGCGGCGGAACACCGAAGCCGCCGTAACCATCAGCTTTCAAACCCACAACGTCTTCCCGCCTCCCCAACAGCTGCTGTCTAACTGGGCACCGCTTCTGCCCGCCTGGCAAGAAGCGCGCTGCTGATTGGTTCAGCTGTCCTCTTTGTCGCGACCGGAGGCGCAGGGTGTGTTGGGAGCTGCCGGCCGTCGCTGAGGTAACGGTCCGCTGTGGCGTGAGGTCGAGACGCCATGTCGGGCAGGGACGAGTGGTGTTGCCGCCATGGGGTCCTTCGGGCTTGCGGCGGGGGTCGGTGCCCGTGCTGCGAGGGCGAAGCAGCTGTGAGTCGGCCCCCTTCCCTTGCGAAGTGCTTGTTCGGATTAAAACGTGTTCTTAGGGCCCGCTGAAGGGATGCCCGCTGCGGCGGGGAGTGTGGTCGGTCGAGGTGGAAAGCCTGACCGGGTTTACGGTTCCGTACTGAACGAAACCAGACTTGAGCCGGGGAGCAGGTTAGCTTCTTTACGTTACTGTGAAGTTAGAACTTGTTTCCAACGTGAAGTCTATTAACATACCTTGGGTAACCTAGTCATAAACGTAACACATAGGCAGAAATACAGCCTCATGACCTAAACTGGCACAGGTCATATTCTGCTTAAATCCTCCGTTAGGTCTGATTAGGGAGGCTCTGTAATTAGAAACACACCTAACCTTGCAGTAAGTTTAGCCCAGGCACTTGTTCTGATTTACTTTTTTTTCCCCTCAGTTTCTGTCAGCAAGCCACAGGGTGGTCTTGGGTGGATGAGCTTTCCATGGCAAGTTACCCTGTTTTTAGCACTAAAAGCTTTGCTGGAGACAGTGTAATTGTACCACATAGCCCTTTTCTGCACTTGCCAGTTCTGCACAGGTGTCTTTGTAACCCAGGGGTACTCAGTTAAACTTCGGGTTCCAAGATGTACAAGGACAGCAGCAGAGTGACAGTTAACCTGCAATCAAACTGAGGGGCAGGCTACTGCCAATGAAGATTTGTTGCTTTATTTTACTGCTACCTCAGAGTCCATATGGGGCTATTCCAGAGCTGGATTGAAGGGGTAGTTGGGAGCTATAGCTTAGGGTTGGAGAGCTACTGCAGCTTCAGTGGAAACGGCTAAGGGAACACAATATTGAAGAGCTGGTGCTAATAAACAGGCTCAGCTACTTCTGTGTGTAGGTTTCTGACCTCACTGAACTATGGTTGGCATGGGGCTAGTTTCAGGGATTAGAGAATGGCAATAAAATGTTAAATGAAAAGGAACAAAACAAAAAAATGCAGTGGAGATTTGTTGCCCTTGGGGGTCCAAACTCCATTTCTGCTTGCAGTTTATGGAGCTCGAAGGATTGTTATTCACTCTTAAACTCTAGGTTGCCTGTGATTTCTAAAAGGTAACTATTCATACTTAGAGTAAGTAGAATTCCTTAGATGTGACTTTTTTGTGAACATGCCAGAATTGTATTCCATGCGTGGTTTGTATCATTTATGCTTACACATACAGACACACATAAATAAAAGCAAGTATTAAGGTGTGGCAGTTACTGTATTGCAAACAGAAGGTTTATTAGTTTCCTTTATTTGCATAGTGAACTTCATAGCAAGGAATGATGACAGTGTGGTAACTAGGAAAATTAGATTAAGGTGGCAGAACCAAGAGAAGGCAGCTGTTTCAGGTTATTATTTGCTAAACCTCTATTGGTCAGTCCAGCCTTAAAGAAGCCTGACCTTAACTAGGGCCACCTGGGTCCAATGAGGAATGCTCAAGGGAATGAAATATAGTAACAAAGAAAGAAAGAGCTTCTTGAAAGATTCTTCTCTTCCTAAATCTAAAATTGAGATGTATCTTCTCAGTGTTCCATTTGGAAAGTATTCATACCTAAGAAAATAGCTGTCAGCTGTTGTATACAGTGTGCTTGTGAACTTACTAAATTGCTACTTAATCCTTATAGCTGCTCCAGTGCCAGTGAAAACACTGATGTGGAAATTAATGTTATTGTTCAATTAACTAAGTATAATGTACCATAAAGTTAGGCCCAGCACATAGGCCTCCATTAACAGTGTTTTAGAAGATGTTTGCTTTGATGGGTTTTCCTTCCCTTGCAAACATTTGCTTAACAACATCTGTTATGTAATATTTGCTCTAATATGTAGGTGTAAAGCAGCTGTAAACATTTTATCCTCCCTTCAGTGGGTCATCAGCATGATTCTTGTTTCTATATTATTACCAAGCATATGTAAAGTTTTGGATAGTCTCTGGTTTTGTATGTCTTGGGAAATATATCAAGATAATACCAATAAATTAAATTTTTTTTATAATGAACAGATAGCATTTTAAAGGTTTTTGCTTTGCACTAAGAATTGATTTGATCATGTGAGGGCCAAGCCTTGGTTCTGTAATATCAAAACAAGACAAAAGCAGACAAAAGCTTTGATTTAAAAACTTAATTGCATACAGATTGTGACCATTTTGTACAGAGCACTATTTTTCCTCGCAATTCCACATACTAAAATACAGCACATAGTTTTATTTCATATTATCTCAAGTAACTTTGAAATACTAAGTGCATTACAGAAGCATTTTGCAGTGCTTTTCATAGAAGGGGTGGGGAAGCCTTTCGAGGAAGTATTTCTTCTTTGTTAATTTAAAGAAGTTATTAAGTATTTCAAAACATTTTGCCATCTTTGGTTATTAGAACTAGGAAGGTCTTTAGTGTCTCAGACTTCCATAGGTTGTGAAATATCACAGGCAGGACAAGAGATGACTCGCATGTCAGTTGTTGATGGTCTCTTGGATGAAGCACAATCCATTGTGCTTCCAGGCACAGTGAGAGCATCACCTGAACTGCTGCTCTCACAGAAACCTGCTTACCTGTTCCCAGAAGTTCATGCTTTCTGTTTGTAGATTTGGGTTTGGTTGGGGTTTTTCTAAATATCTTTTATAAACATGATTCCTGGTATGTGTTAACATGTGGGTGTAGGAGCTTCTGAAACAGTCAGAAATAATTTAGGAGACAACTAGAGATTATTTATGTTTGCTATTAGCCATTAGTCTTCATTATGTCTAAGGTGCCTATCTTTATCTAAGCAGAAAGATAATCAGCAGCATATGAATCAGCAGTAAAATCTTTAAAATGAAAATCAGTAGCAGGTCTTTAGCATTTATACTAAAAGAGGTTACTTCACTGAAACATTGCCAAGACATACCTTCTTCATAGGTTATATTAACAAAGTTTCTGGAGAAACAAAGTGTGCCTGAGTGGTTCTGTGAAGAAGAGTTTAGCCTGAGCAGATGCAGCACTATCCCAGTGGATAACATGGGTGGGTGGGTGGATTTGTATTTATGAATAAAAAAACTATGCAAAAAGTTACTGCAATGGTTCTGCACATTCTGTGTCAGAGAGGCAGTTTTTCTGGTACTACTGAGTAACAGTGGTGGCATTATAGAGAGACTGGAAAGTGATCTATTTTGTTACTTGGTAGACTCTCCTGAGGACATTAAATTGACTCTTGGTGGAAACTTACTTATTGCAAAATATTTTTGCTAATGGAACAATAGTTATTCAGACTTAACATCATTACAGTTGCTGTTTTAACTAAGTACTAGAAGACGGCTGTTAGCCACCGATTTGACATTTACACTAATTACTCTTTATAATCTAGACTGATAAACAGAAGAAAAGCTCAGATTCTCCACATTTTTGCATACTAAGCCCAGACATGTATAAAAGCATGATTTTTTTTTTTCCTTTTTTAATTGTTATTCAAAGTCTTGCTTATCTTTAAAGGAGAGAGAATTTTGCAGAAAAAAAAATATGGCAAAAGGACATTTTTTTCTAGTAGTAAGGTATAAAAAGTTACTTGAGACAGAGATGTTTCTAAACAAGTTAATTTTTGGGAAAGAACTGGGAGAGAGAAAATAAGTTCCATCAGTTTCATTTGTATGACAGTTCCCTTGCCAGACACCCTGCAAAGCCATGAGCTATACAGCTTGGCTTAGCAAGAAAGAAACCTCCCCAAATATTTGCAGCTAAAAAGCTAGGAAAAACTGATTGTTGAAATATCCTGAAATTTTGGGGTTGGAAGGGTTTTCCTTGAAAGCGGGTGATACCAGTTGAAGTGAATAATTCAGTCAATGTACGCAAAAATATTGTAGTAGCTCTTCAGAAACAGTACATATAATTTGAAATCACTTTTTAACTTAAAGGTTTTCTACCTAGCTCAATGCGATGGGTAGCAATAAACATACGGGATTTAAATCTGCTAAAAAGTTTCTAAAAACAGACTATTAATAGCTAAAGTAAATGCCAGTAGCTGAAGTAAATGTGAGATTGAGTCAGGAAGAGAGGTCTTCTAAGTCCATTTAATTGTCATGCCTTATTTGTTGAATCTGCTTAATGTTTCCGTGTGACTTCCCTGGCCACACACCATAAAGCTGGATTAAGCTGTTAAATCTCTCTTCAGCAAAACCAGTTAAGTAGTTTGTATCTTTGTCTCCACAGCTTGTATAGTTTAAGTGCCATGGAGAAAGCAGCAGGGAGGTGTGCAGAGCATATATACAGCTGCTTTTGTTTTTCTGATTTTAATTGTTGCAGATACATAGATAGTCTTTAGTAAAAGATATTACTATGTCTGAATATTGGAGCCTGATAAAGAACTGAAGTTTTCTTCTTGTTGCTCTAATGATACCAGATGATGATATCATCAGACTCTTGGTATCCATTTAATCTCATCTGGAAAAAAGTTTTTCATGTAGCCACCTCACAAACTAACAATCTTTTCCTACGCTACAGTTATTAGTACTAATATTGATAAATCTCGTGTGCTAATATGTTATTTGCTGTACACTCTTAAAATCCTGCTATCTGGCAGAATCTCAGTTGTCTCTTGGCTGTTTGCCCTGCAGAACCTAAGTGTTTCACTCGGGGATACTTCAGGGAAATACTCCTCATCATCTGTTCCCAGGCTTTCTCTGCAGGTAGCATTTCTGCTAGGCTGGGCAGCCAGAAAGGGTCCTGCAGGAGGTTGGGCTTCAGCTCCTTTTGGCAGAGGTGTGTAGGACTTGCCTCATGTATGCAGAACTCAAGAATGGCAATACTGAATGAGATGACTTGGAGACTAAGTTTCATCTGCATTGTGCCCTGGATTAACGTGGCCTCTTGTATGAAGGAAACAATTGTTTTTCAGTGCTTTGAGAATATTGCTGCTTTAAAAAAGAATCTAGATCTCAACAGCATTGTTGATGGCTAGTTTTATTTTCCATGACTGAAAATACGTTGTGTCACAGCATGGTAGCCAAAATCTGTTTCAAAGTGAAATGTACAGCTTTGATGACAGTTCTGCAAAGACCAATTAATTGTGTATTCTTTCTATCCTTTATACAGGCAACACTTAATGAAGTATACACATTACTGATGTCCATCCTGCAGAGAAATGAACTGTGAGAAAATTCAAGCAAACATGTTCCAACTGTTCATAGAGAGGATTGCGTAAGTTACACGTTGTGTTTCCACAAAACTTTCCCTACAATTTGCTGCTGCTCAGCATGTACTTCACTTAGCTTCCTCCAATTACAATTTACAAACAGAAAAGCTTTGCAGTGCTAACAGACTTATGTGCTTTCCTGGCGATTTGGAGCCACGTGTTCCAGGAGCGGCTGGGTGCACCGCGCCGATACAATATAAAGGCAACGTCAATCACTTGCTCTCATTTTTTAATAGCTCCCCTCTGTGGTTCTCATTCTCCATCACTAGAAACTTAAGTTTAAAGGAACTTTACTATATTTCAAGTATCGTTTAATCCATTAAGATGGATCTCCTTCATAGCAATGGCGTGCTTATCATTCAACATTTACAGAGGGACTACAGGGCTTACCAGGATTTGCTTAATTTTATGTCACACGTTGGCGATCCCCGGAATATATTCTCAATTTATTTTCCTCTTTGGTTTCAGCTCAACCAAGTGGTTGGTACTAAAATGATATGGGTGGCAGTCATTGGTGATTGGTTCAACCTCATATTTAAATGGTAAGAAGTTGGATTTATTTTAAAATATGGTATTTTTAATGATGGTTACTATATGTGCCTCAAGTTTAGAAAACTTTTTGTAAATAATGTACTAGTAGACTTTGCCCTGTAATTGTAAAACAGGAATTCACAATGAAGATACTTAACATGTGTTTGAAATGACATTTTGATAAGACAAGAACATCATATAGAACTATTACAGAATAATTTTGGCAATATAGCTCTTTGTATTCCTTGTAAGAGTATTTATCATGCTTTACTGAGGCCTTCTCACATAAAAATCTTTTTATCATGTTTCTGCCTCTTTTTTTTTTTTTTTTTTGGCAGGATTTTATTTGGCCATCGCCCATACTGGTGGGTGCAAGAAACAATGATTTATCCCAATCAGTCAAGCCCATGCCTTGAACAGTTTCCTATAACATGTGAAACTGGACCAGGTAAGAAATATTGGAGATTACATTGGCACATTCAATAGAGATAGTGGCTTTTGGGGGGAGAGGGTGTGACTTATATGATATACAAATCTCAGAGCTCATGTCCAAAATAGCAGCAAAACACAGGAAGAGATGAAGAAATAAAATGTGATAGGTTTGCTTTAAAAATAACTCCTACTAGAATGAACCAGCATATCAGTGAGGAGTTTCACAAAACCTGTGTCATGGGTTCAGAAAGAGTGATTCACCTGCTTTGAGAGATCATTTTTAGCAACAGTGGCAGTGCCAATGACATCAGCTTGGGAAGAGAAATACCACATTGTCTAAGAGTGTTCCAAAACAGACCAGGGGGTCATTGAGTTTGAGGGCTTGTGCACTATTGCAAGGATTATTCAAGCCATAAACTGGTAGTAGGGGATTCAGAGTAAATAACAATAGTGTCAGCAATCCATCATGTAATGTATCAAAAGTGGAAATGGAAGCCCTCTTCCCAGAACCAGACACTGACACTGAATGGGAACACACACACACACACTACGTGTACAAATATAGGGGGGAGAAAAACATTTCTTTAAAAAAATGCACCATTTTCAGGTATTTTCACTTTTTTAATCTGTCTTCTCTGGGGAAGTCAGAGAACTATCTAGAGCGCTATTGCTCAAGTTAAATGAGCTTGTGCAACCCTGCCTAATATGAAACAAGATAAACTTGCTTGGAGCTAAGGGACTGAATTTAGTTGAATGCCTTGTACAAGAAAATAGTGACTGTGGAAATTAATGTGCTTAGTGCCTCGTCAGTGCCACTGCAAGCTTGCTTTTGTTTTCGTCCCGCAGAGCTGTATTTTGTTGACAATATCCTGCATTATATCCCATTGTAATTTTGAACCAGAAGCTTAAGCCCTTGTACCAGGCAGGTTTCATAATGCCTGGTCTGTATGTGATCTGCAGTCTGTTTCAAGTTAATTCATTTGGGACCTAACCCAAAGTATTAAAGTCCTTCAGATATTTTCAAAAGCCTTCAGAACTGTGCCCATTCAGTACCATGTAATTTCAAGCCCTGGCTAAAGAACCAGTCAGTGTGTTTCATTTTGATTCATTGAACCAGAAGGCCTTTCTTCCTGAAGTAACAAGTCATTCCTGTTTCTGTGCAGTGGCTACAACTGTCATACTGATTCCTGATTTTTCTTGTAATGACCAAATTTTCTCCCACCTCCAGATTTGCCCTTGACCATCAACAATATCTCAGACAGCTTTCCCTCCTTAACAAGAGGAGGTGCAGTCAGCACAGCTGTTAGGTGCACACAGTCAGTGTGTGAGCCTACACTGTACTTCACACACTTTTTAAATGTGCAATTTACATGAAAGGATTAGAGAAGCAGCTGCAGGCCTGAGAAAGGCATATCCAAATACTGCTAACCCCAAACTCTGTGGCTCAACAAAAGGCAAACTGTTGTTTGCCTTCAAACTAAAGGAACTGTTTATATGACATGGCAAGCAATCTAGGACCTGATTTTGGTTTGTACTTCTGGAATGAACTGAACTAAAACCCTGCAGCCATCTTTTCTCTGGCATATGTAAGATTTTGAGAACATAAACCTTAAACTGCTTCTAGTAGGTAATTTGCAGATGAACAGTGAAACATTTTTCCTAGATTACGTTTTCCTCCATGACAACAAAGCAGCTTTCCTAGTGCTGATATACAACATTATGGTTTCCTTATAAGTGATATTTGTTCTGTTGTGAGGTTTAGAAGTGTACATCTGTTCTGAAATGAACAAAATAGTTGGTAGTTTGACTACTAAAGATACTGCCAAGCAGAATACCGAAAATAAGTGCAGGGAGCCAGAAATCATTGTGCTTGTTCTCCCTAGACATTCCTGCTTTACTGCTTCAATGAACTATTCTTTTGCTTTGCAAGCTACTACGTAGTGCTGGATCATAACACATTCTTCAGCCAAAATGGTTTCTTTTGCCAGTGAAATCACCCTGTTTTACTTCTCTTTTGTTTCCACAGAAAGCCAAGCTGTAAAAGTCCAATTATCTAATTTTCTCTCCTTCCCTGGTGAACAGGGGTAAAGAAGTAATTTTAGGAATCGTTTCCCTTGCATCATGCCAGCCTACTTTGTATTTTGGTGATTTCCATGGTTGTAGGAACTCCTCTATGGCTTCATATTGTTTCCAGCAAACTTAAAATTTTATTCATTAGATTAAAATAAATTACACATGTATTTTTATACCTGGACTAAAAAGAAATCACTATTGATCTCTGTAAGAGTGTGTTTCTGTGTTAATAGACTACTGTGAATACAGCCATTACTCTGGTATGTTACAGCATCATTTCATGTGCCACTTCCACTAATAACGTTTCCAAGCTATTTGAGGTTGTACACCACCTTAAAATTTATAAAATAAAGTAAAGCATAAAGACACAGTTCTTCCATCACACTTCAGATACAGTTCTAAATTTATTACAAAACTACCTAAAATATTAATTACCTGTAATATTACTAATGAGACACAGATCACAATCACGATTGCTAATGCCATGGTAATTGGTGAAGCAGATAAAGGGCAATTTGGAAGGGCCATCTGAAGTTGTACTAGTAATTTAGTTTAGAATGTTACAAAGGGCTAAATCTCTGTTGCACCCTTAATTATGAGGTAGCCCATTAAAAACCTATTTCAACCAATGCTCATATATAACTTCTACATTACAAGCCCTAAGAGACCCCTAGATGCTATTTTTTTCAAATAAATACATAATCACAATCCAAATCTAAGTAATAGAAAACTACTCTGCTTTCCAATCAAGACACCAGTGTAAGATGGTTAAGCTGTTACCTACTTGATTTCAGACAAATATTCTGGATTCCCTTTGGATGAGTCTTCTGAAAAATTAGTTTTTGACAAGCAGTTGACATTCATTCAGCCTTTGCTAATCATTTTCTTTCTGAATGATTAGGTGGCCGAGGAATTGCCAGTAGACATTTTCTATATGACAAATGTTATGAAAATATTTCCTTTTTGTTTTTACTAGGAAGCCCATCCGGACATGCCATGGGATCTTCTTGCGTCTGGTATGTAATGGTCACTGCAGCACTTAGCTACACAGTTAGATGGAAAGATAAATCAGCAGTTAGCCTTCACAGGTCAGTGTCACCACTATTCTGACTCATGCAGGTATTTCTTTATATTCATGCTGTATTTTAATGGACTGACTTATTTTAACCAAATATTCACAGTCTGCTCTGGCCAGCTTGTTTAAATAAAAAAAAAAAAAAAACAACAAAAAACCAACAACAAAAAAACCAACTGTTTATTATTATCTACTTTAGCTGGAGAAAAAGAATATTAAGAGGATTTATCCATTTGTATAGATTGGTGTTTATTAATTTACAGTCACTGCATAAAATATCTCCGAATCAGCTCCTGTTAAAGGTTGTGTCATGTCTTCAGTGTTTGCTGCTTTGACAGATGCCTTCTTGGCCCGTTTTAAAGCAGATGCACATAAAGTTGGCAAAGGTCAGTGCAACATCTTGCTCAGCCCCGTGGGGAACTCTTGTGACTGCTTTGATGGCGGCTGTTTCAAAGATTGTTCCCATACTATGTGAATTTTGTCATCAAATAATTGAACTTTTGCATTTAGATAGGACTTCATGATAAGAAATATGTTCAAGGTACTAGTGCTCATTTAACTCGCCTTTAATGACTTTTATTGCTAAAACCATGGTGGCGTCTTGGGCCTAAAACTACTGGGGTGTGTTCCTGCAGCCATAGATGTAGCTGCAAGAGCAAACACTCTTGATTGATAATGTTTTAGTACTGACTTCTGGTTTTTAACCACCTGATTGTAACTTTTGTACTTGTCACCCTCTGCTTGGTAAAAATATGAGCCTGACACGAAGGGGCCTGGTGTAAATTAGTAGGTGAAATCTTGTCTTAATTTTATTTTTCCTTTTTAGACTGACATGGTCATTCCTCTGGAGTATTTTTTGGATTATCCAGATCAGTGTGTGCATCTCGAGAGTATTCATAGCAACGCATTTCCCTCATCAAGTTATTCTTGGAGTATTTGCTGGTAATGCTACTGGTTTTTCTTTTCAACGTGTATGCAAAATCTGAGAAAAATAAAGTATGAGAGGTGGCAAGAGATTTTTAGTAGTGCCACTTAGCTTGCAGCTCTGGTGGTGCTCTTCTCTCTCCAGAAGGATGTGATGACAGTCTAACAGTAGAATTTGTGAGTTATCTGCTGTCTCTCTAATTCACACGAGGAGTGAGACCTTGTCCACGTGCCATTTGATTCTGCTCACTGTCACAGACTAGCTCCAGCTTCTGTGGCTGCACCTGATCTTTATCTGTGTGGAATGTGTAGAAGGGATTAGAGAGGGAGTTGGTCCTCTTATGGGGAAGCTATTTGGTTCACTTCAAATGGTGTCCAGGCGTAAACTACCATGTGTGCAGTGTGGACAAGCCCAGGGCCAGAGGCCTGGAGCAAAACAGAAAAAGGCAAACTGGCAGTGCAAACTCCCCAGGGTGATTTAAGAAGCTAATGAACATTTTTCAGAGTTAAACATGCTTCAAATTGGTATTTAGGAAGCTCAAACTATGAACAATATCTCTAGTATCTATCTGATCTTGAGGAGGGTCTTGACCAGAGCATTGAGTGGGGGCTGCCTGCTCCCCCTCTCACGGATGCATAGCAGCCTGGGCAGCACTGGCTAAGAGCCTGCAGTCCAGCTTTCCCTTTTCATAACCAGGATAAAATGAGTAAGAAAGAAGGATGTTCTGTGTCTTTTCCTTCAGTAATCAAAGCCTGTGTTGGAACTGGTATTGAATTCTGCATTGCTGGGGCCAGTCTTTGAGTGAGGAACTATTGTATAGTTCTAGAACAGGAATGTTCTAGTTTACATCTAATATTTGATAGGTTGTCATCCGGGATGTGCAGTCAGGCCTAAGTTGTGCTTCATATCAAAGTCATGTAGTGCTTGGTGTTGAATGTCTTTTTTTTTTTTTTTTTTTCCCAAATTATCATTTTTGAGAAGGAAAAAGGGTTTTGTACTGTACTACAGAAATGGTAACTTGTATGTGTATAGATACTTATCTAGATATAAAATACATATCTTCCAAAGTCAAGGTCTGCAGGAGCACTTTAAAAAGTGCTTCTTCAAAGTACAAGTATATTGTTCCCTGTAACACTGAGTTTCTAATCTGCAGGCATTCTGGTGGCAGAAGCATTTGAGCATACCCCTGCTATTCAGACAGCAAGCTTGAGAATGTACATCAAGACAAACTTGTTTCTTTTCATCTTTGCCCTTGGCTTTTATCTGGTCCTCAAGCTTCTTGATATTGACTTGCTATGGTCTGTTCCAAAGGCCAAGAAGTGGTGTGCCAACCCAGACTGGATAAACATTGACACAACTCCATTTGCTGGACTGGTGAGGAATTTAGGTGCGCTCTTTGGCTTAGGTCTTGGAATTAATTCTGAAATGTTCATCACGAGCTGTAGAGGTAAAAATAGCTGTAAGATAAGTTTCCGTGTGCTGTGTGTAACTGCTTCTTTAGCTACACTGCAGCTGTATAATTTTGTTAAGATACCTACTCATACTGAATATTTGTTCTACATTCTCTCTTTTTGTAAGAGTGCAGCTATGCCTTTGACTGTAGTTGCCTTGGTTCCGTACTGTGTCCACTCATTAATGAGGACAACTGAAAAGAAACTTAATTAGATACAGTTTCCAGATGGTTAGCAATGGGGGGATGGATATGAACTGGTCAAGAACCCTCAACAAAAGGCAATTTTGCCAACTCATTTTAACCCAAGGGGATGCTGCTGCATCTTTGATGTGCTTCTGGTAAGTAACTAGTGCATCCCACATCAGTGCATTCAAGAATGAGCTTGCCAGCTCAGGAATACTAATTGGTGAATTTTTTTTTTTTCCTAGAAGTATTGCAACCACACTGCAGTATGGTTAGAAATGACCCAATACTCTGGGTCATAACAAAGTTTTAATCAACTACTTGGTGGTCTTTTAGTTCTGTCCATCTCCAGCTAGATGGTGCTTTGAGCCTCAGTTGTACATAGTGATACTCAATATTTAATTTTTTTTTATATATAGATAATTGTGTGTTAAACTGCTAGAGAAGGGGGTGATAGTATCACACTCCCTCCAACTGTACAGCTGTACCAGGCACTGTGGAAAAGGCCAGCATAGTTATAAACAAGGCTTTAGAGTTAACTTACTTATTGAGCTTCCTGAGCAAAACAGCTTCTGATTAAGCCGGGGGGGGGGGGGGGGGGGGGGGGGGGAGAAGTTTATTTCTATTATTACACTCTGTAGAATATATTTTTGCGCTACTGTGTGGCTTTTGTCATTTCTGCTTTTTGAAAGTGGTCACATAAATCATGAATGATACAGATTACACCTTTGACATTGAAAATGCGTAAATATGGTGTAACAAAAGTTTGGGTTTTGTACATCTGCACAGAGCAACAAAGGAAGAACCTTGTCAATAATGAAATCATCTCAGCACATCACCTCAAGAATGTTGTTCAAGCTCCGTGTTGCAAAGGTAAATTAGTCTAGTTCTCTCAGGTCAAGTCACACGCCTGAATCGCTGGTAGCAGTTGAGTAAATCATGCCAATGTGATTGCAGCCTGTCATTGCAAGTTTATATCCTTGTCAGCTTTGTTTACCTAAGTTACACAAGTAACTGATATGTTAAATACGTTTGCTATATAAAATGGATACGCTAAATAAGCAAAGGCAGGTATTTTCCTTTTTTATTCATTATGCAGCATCTACTATTGCATATTCCTTTTCAGTGCATAATCTTAAAGCAATATTTTGCTGATGCCATCTCATAAGACATAGTATACAAGCACCATAAAGCGATAATGTGGGTAATGAGGGCAGTGTATGTATGATCTGATAGTAGTAAGGCTTAGAAGATATAAACATGATATTGCTTCTAGACTTCCAGTTAGTTGTGTGGTAATTGAAATGGAACAAACCTTATTTAATTGGGAAAATAGGTGAATAGTTGGATTTGGCCCTTAGGAATGAACGTGGTACAAATTACAGAAGCAAATCTGAAACAAGCATCCTTACTTAAGTGCCTCCTAAGAATGCCTTAAGAAAATTAATCATCCGGTTTTAACAGCCTGAGGAGTACTGTGCTTTATGCATCTCCTGCTGTCTTCTTAAATGGTTCTCTGAACCCTTTTTTCCCACAGCAGCTGGCCTGAAGCCAGTCTGTTCTATAATTGTGACTCCTGAAGCAAAATTACTAAGCTAATGGGACTAGAAGCAAATGATGAAGTACAAAGACAGCTATGACAGTAATTTCTCTCATGTTCAAGTTGCTCTGTGCTTTGTTATTATTTCCTACTGGCGAGGTGGCCTACAGAGGCATCATGAAACTCTAGATTGGTCTGGGTATCCTTCTATTCCTCATTCCTGGCCAACACTAAGGGATTTGTAGGAGCAGACATCGCATTTCTAAGTTCCTAACACATGAGGGTCTGTGCTTCCCAATACTAACAGAAGAATCTTGGGATAGACACAACCATAAATGTAGAACGATGATGAGTATTTCTGCAGTATTGTTCTAGGTCCTGTACAAACATGTGAGAAGACATGGGTTCTCACTTGCTTTCTTGGTGTCCTGTTAATTCTGCCCCCAACATCAGTGTTTCAGGGAAAGGGGCAAAGATCAGTTTCCTGTCTGAACCACCTCTTATTCTTTCTACAGCTATTAAAACATTACTAAAACCAAGAATGGTGGGGAAACTGAATAAATTAAGTTAGTTTGATTTTTATCGGTAACTTCAGAAATGAACCTATGGATAAAGTAATGGCAGTAGAGTAGGACACTTTCTGTCTGAGCTGAGTGTGTTAGGCTGTAGTTTTGTGCAGCTGCCTGAAGAATCTCCAGAGAGGGCTCCCAAAACGTCTAAGTTAGCCTTTCCCAGAGTGGTGGGATAAACAAGTATCAGGATTATAATGTTATATTTTGATAGAGCTAGAATTGTAAATTAGGAGCCAGCCATTTATTAGATACAGTGAAATAGGCCTTCATCTCTCTTTATCGGGCTTTTGTGAATTGATCACAGTTAAAAATTATGCTTCAAGCCTTATGTATTAAGATTGTGTGGCACCCTAACTGAGAGCTATTAACTTGATAATCATTTAAACTGTAACTTCACCAAACTTTTGCAGCCTTTCATATGGTTAATATTTGGAACAGCTAGAGAGTGTGGACACTTGCACAATTATGGGCTGAACTACTCACTTTTGCTAATAATGCAGTTTTTCAGCCGCCCCATTCCCTGTTACGGTTTCCTGATGGAAGGACTGGCCACAGACAGGCTGTTCCTGCTCAGAATAGTCTAGCTGGAGTAGGGGCTGTATTTGCAGTGTAGTTACTCAGGTGCCATCCCAAAATATATTTATCCAGAGGAATAGGGTGGTGAGAAAACCAGATCATGCAGTTGCTAGGGACCATGCAGAGAAACATACAGCAGGACACACCAACCACCACCATCAGTTACTTCTGTCAACTCAGGGTTGGCTCTGCAAGACATAAGCTCTGCTCTTGTCACCAAGCTCCAGGACTGGGAGATCTTACCTGTGAGGCAGCTGCAGAGGAAAGGCCAGCCCAACTCTGTACTGTGCAGTCAAAGCTTGTCACTCATGCCCAGATGGTGTAGCTCCACTTGGACTTTAATCCCTTCACACAGGTACTGAAGGGCTTTATAATCAACTGGTCAATAGCACACAGATACGAAGTGGCAGGAGATGGCACCCAAAAATTGTAATACCAATGTGTTTGTGTACAGCATGATTGTTGTCTGTTCTACAGGAACACTTCCCAATACACAGCTCCCACTATTTACTAGTTGCCTAAAAATAGGATGGTTGTATGATGAAGAGCTGTAGTAGTACCTCCCAGCAGGGCCCATGTAGCTGTGCTCCTGCAAAGAGATAGCAGGCTCCTTTGGAGGCAGGGACTACTCTAGTTGCATTGGCCTTCTCACCAGCTCTGTCCTGCATGGCAGACCCTTGTGAGAAATATGATCCAAAATCACAGAAATACTTGTTACCTGCTGCAAGATACCCATCTGCTTGTCTGAAGGGTAAGAGGTGAAGCACTAAAGCACAAGAGCCAGTAAAAAAATACTATTTATTGGTATAATTTGGACCACAAAAGTGGTGTTCTTTTTGCAGAAAGAATTATGGACTAAGTACATGGTCACTGTAGTTTTTAATAAAGTTGTTATTTTTCCATGACCTAATATAAATTAAATATCTTACAGGTATGTCAATAGGTTATTCATAGTCACTCTGTCAATAGTTTCAGTCCTGAGCCATCCAACTAATTATTGCTCTGAAACATAAAAAGGCTAAAAAGATTAAACTATGAGGCAAATAATTCAGCTTCCTCTTTCATTTTCAGTTAAAGATTAAAACACAGACTTCCTTGGCAAAACAGTATTTCAGTGTCAGCTATGTGAGTTCAGCTGGGTCTGTTGAAGCAATTCTATTAATGGAGTTGTACAAAAGTTGAAATTGTTTCTTTCTGCCTGGAATTAAGGGATGTATCCTAATATAAAGTGTTCATCCTCACAGCTCCATTCAAGTTTGCAGTAGCTGGTACTGTGGTGTGGATTTATAAGGAACTCCATTGTGCTGGGATTTGTTCTAAAGTGGGTGAACCTCCCCCCCAGCTGCAGCTTTTAGGACATGGAGAATGACTTTTCCAGCTAATACTCTACGATTCAAAATCGAGAGTTAAAGTTTGAAAGAAATTTAGACTTCCTGTCTCTCTGCTTTGTCTCCAGGGGCCTAAAAGTCACTGAAGGGAAGAGTCCTGTTGTCCTGCAGACAATAACCAATAACATATTTCAGAGAAAATAGCAATAGACCTTATAACAAACTGTTACAGAGACAAGCTTCTGCCAAAAGATACTCCCTGACCTTTGTCATTTCTGAATTAATTGTGCCTCTATTTATCAGCTCTGTTTAATACAAAGAGCTAATTATGGCTATTTTTTCCACCTTTACTGAATATACTTATGATTTCTGTAAAAATCCTCGTCATTGTCTTTCCTTCTGAAAAAAGAAGACGTATTATCCATCACCATCTCTACAGAAGTGTTTTAATAACTGTGATGATTAACTGTTGGATTTTACAGTGATTTAACTAAAGCATTTATTCCTATTCAAAATCTATTTGACAGTTTTGATCCAAGCGGTGAGCGTAGGGCAAATGATCCTCACTAGCTTTTGTTAGTCTCCTTGATTGCTTTCCTTACTTGTGTGGAGCTGCCTTCTTTGTAAGTACAGGGGTTTGTTGAGGGGGCATGGCCAGACCAGGCTCAGGGCGCCAATGTGTTAGTGCTGTCACAGCACACAGCGGAAGCCC
Organism: Strigops habroptila; assembly: GCF_004027225.2. Lineage (NCBI taxonomy): Eukaryota > Metazoa > Chordata > Aves > Psittaciformes > Psittacidae > Strigops > Strigops habroptila. The sequence continues at coordinate 20,932,440 of NC_044281.2, read as the reverse complement.
AGCCTGATGGGTAAGAAAGATGTGAAGGGGTGTAAGGGTGGGGGTCTGTACCCACAGCACAGTAAGGGTGGCTGCTGTAATCCTCTGTAGACCAAATGTTAGGAGATACCTGATCCCTTCAGATATACAGCAGCATTGTCAGGATTCTTACTCATCTAGCTTACCTAGCGAAGTGGCAGTTTCCAGAGCAGTAGAGCAGAGTCTTCCCTGATAGCTAGTTGAGGAAAGACAGGATTGTGCAGCCTGACTGCAGGTGGTGGCAATTCCCCAGCTCACCAGCAAAGGTCTTGCCCATTTTCAGGCTTTTTTCCCCTTAGTAGTGGGCTAAGCTATTTCCTGAATACATCAGCCTATGCTTAGTCCCTTGCATGTGCCTGACCAGTGTGCTTGATGCAGAAAGCTACATACATTTAGGGTACCACAGAACTCACAGTGTCGTAGAGCAGTTTGTAGCATAGTGGGGTCCCAACACGGAAAAGGAATCTTTCACATTTAGAATACAGTGGCTCAGCTAATTGGGGCTCCAGTGGTAACAAGCTTGTAGTAAGCTCCTTCCATGGCCATCAGTTCATCGTGAGTGCCCCTTTCAATGATGGCTCCTTGCGACATCACAGCAATGATGTCGGCGTTCTGGATCGTGGACAGGCGGTGGGCAATGACAATGCAGGTACGCCCTTCTCTGGCCTTATCCAGTGCCTCCTGCACAGTCTAAAGGCAACAGACCAAGTGTCAGAGTGAAAATATGCAAACCAAAGAGAGTCAGAGCTGGAGAAATGTGATTGCTTCAGATTAATTAACTGTATTTGTGCAACACTTGTAAAAGTGACTGCAAGGCTAAATCACAGGTTCTGTTACTAGGTGTACTTAGCTGGGTTTATTAGCAGTACAAAAAGGAACATCCTGGCGTAAAGGTTGGACTTGATGATCTTAAAGGTCTTTTCCAACCTAGTTGATTCTGATTCTATGACAGGTGAACATGGACAGCAATAGAAATTAAGGCACACCTTTATTAACTGACATAATGAATGTCAGCTCAGTGGATGTTTTTAAATTTCCACCATTTCTCTAATCAGGGTGTAACCAAGTTAAGCAAATTACTGCCCAAGTTCTTGGCCCCCTCACTGCTGTTTTTATTGGATATTCAGGCCCATTATTTGTATGCTTGAATATATTTCAGTTTGTTTATTAATGTGCAGAAGCTGTATTTATGAGAGATTCCCACTGAATGCTCGGAAACCCAGGGAATTAGCATGGACATTTCTGGAAGGTGCTGCCTGTCACTGGCAGTCTGAGGGCCCATGCAGCAGGCAGCTTTTTTAGAGCTGTGCTTCCTGGGTCTTTCTCAAAGCCCATTAAAGGTGTAAGTGCTGACTTAACAATGGGACACAACATTGCAGTCATGTAATGGAGCACATTGGGATGTCTCTAAAGAACAGAAAAAGGCATTGTAAATTGTAAGCTATTGTATTAACTTTCCCTTATTGTCTATCCCTGCACATTTACCTTTTCACTTTCTGTGTCCAAGGCAGATGTAGCTTCATCCAGTAATAAAATCTTAGGATCTCGTATGACGGCCCTCGCTATAGCAATGCGTTGTTTTTGCCCACGAGACAGCTGGGATCCTTGAGCCCCAACGTTAGTTTCATATTTCTGAAAATACACAAAAGGAAGATTTTATTGAGGTGTAGGCAAACACACCAGTGCACAACCTGAAGGAAGAGCAGGAGGAGAGAGGTGAGAGCACTGAACATTGCTGCTTCCTCCTTAAAAGCCCTATACAAGTGATACACATGGCCAGGGAGGCGTTTCCCAGCCACGCTGTGCAGTGTGGGGGCCCAGGGGCACAGACGGCACGGTGACGGGCCTGGAAGAAAACTCTGATAGCAGGACATTGGCTGATTTGTCTGAGGCAAAAGAAATCCCCCACCCTAGATTCGGGAGAAGACTCTGAAAGCAACTGAAGGGCTTTCTGGACAAGTGTTTGGTTTGGGTGCCTAAATTGCATCCATACCTAAATTTTATCTTTTGATTTATATTTATATGATTTCAGTGCATTTCAATACTACTGAAGTGCACATAAGCAGCCAGCTTCAAATGTTCTTGTCAAAGTATCATGCCCTGCTCAGAAGGAAAATCTCCCACAGTATGGAACAGGATTTGTAACAGTCTGACTGGTGAGCTGTGCTGCTGCTTTTCTCATGTCCGTGGCTTTGAAAAATGTTTTCTCCTAGTTCAGAGTTGTAACCTCTGATTTCAGTTTTATAAATATTTGTCTACTCTGTAACAATCCAGTAGCAACTCATGCCCAAAGCCTCAGGAACATAATGAATGGCCATGACACCCTCTTTGCTCCTACTGTTACAGCAGGAAAAGTAAATAAAAGGTATATATGTGGAGCAACTTCAGCTGGGTTTGGAGCAGTTACCACTGCAGTAAACACCGAGCAGACAAGCTGTAGCTCCACAGCTGAGGCCTCACAGGTACTTACATTAGGCAGTGACATGACAAAGTCATGCAGCTGAGCCTTCTGGGCCGCTTCTATGACTTTTTCCATGGTCACCTCTTTGGCATTACTGCCATATTTGATATTGTCAGCAATGCTGCAGTCAAACAGCACGGGCTCCTGGGACACAATTCCAATCTTTGATCGAAGAAACTGTATATTTATTTTCGTGGTGTCGTGTCCATCTATTAACTACCAGGAAATAGGAGAAAAGTTGAAACATCATAATTCCAAAACAACAGCCTGCAAAACCCGAACAGTTGTTTATAACAAAAATAAATGATTTAGCCATATTACTAAAATACAAACACAACTGATTTAAAGTGATTTGGAGAATCTGCTTATCTTTGACTCCTTTGTGTATGACATGCATTTTCTGAGTATGTCTGTGACGCAGCCAGGCACCAGACCATTTGCTTAATCTTAAGGAAGTCCAAGGTGAACTATTTAACTGCTCAGGGCTAGGTACATGCTTTGTTGCCTTCCCGGCATAGCAATCACCACGCTTATATTTTCAAAAGAAATCAAACTAGATGGTCAAGTATTTACAGGAGGAAAAGATACAAAAGTTTTTTAAGCTATCATTAATTGAAGAACTAGAAGGTAAATGTAGACAGTCTCAACCTGCAAAAGGCTGCACGTTGAAGCTATATATTTAGGGATGTTCCAGACTCCATTACTCCATTCAGACTTAATTTTTGCTTGTGCTCCCACAATAAGCGCCACACATTGTACATTTCATACAGGAGTTACCAAGGTAAATGCCTACGGCCTGCATAATACACAGGGGTACACCTGAGGCTTGTAGTATTCCAACCTTGCCTGAATACATCTAAGATGATACTTGGGAGTTGTCCAAACAGGCCACATGTTCGAGAAGGAGCTGACGCCCCAAGGTGCATATGTACCTGCCACCACGGCTAGGCTGCACAGTAGGACACATTCAGAAGAGTCTTTCTAGCATTGCTGAAAACAACAGCATGCAAAGCACATTTCCTTTGCTTACCACACGTCCCTTCTCAGGGTCATAGAACCGCTCCAGAAGCTGGACACTGGTGCTCTTACCACAGCCGCTACTTCCAACAAATGCCAATGTCTGTCCAGGCTTAACAGCTATAGAGAGTCCTTTCAGGACCTGAATATCAGGCCGAGAAGGGTATGTGAATTTACAGTTAAGAAATTCAATGCTTCCCTTGAAATCATCCTGGTGAGTAAAAGAAATGAGAAAGACGCTACAATGAGTTTGAGCTCAAAACTGAGTTGTAGAGTACAAAGTAACTCTTCCTACATCTCTTATTTAAAATACGACATTTGTGCTTGCGAAATTAGCCCAGAAAGAGCAATAAAAACGATATTGGAGTAACTGTCCTAGAGATGAAGCCATTAGTCATAACACTGTAGCTGTGCTTCTCCATACTGCCTGAGGCATCAACTGGAAACAGCATTGCCTTGCCAAGGGGTAAGTTATTTTAATACAGACACTGTGTAAGTGTAAAGCTGGTGACAGGCCAAATACAGCCGTGCAAACAGTTGGATTTGGTAAAAGAATTCAATGGAAATTTGCAGTGTTAAACCAATACATGAATTGAGGTCAGTTTTCCCAGAACTCTTAAAAAGCTCTGTTAAAAAACTCTGAAGGAATCAAGATACTTAATTTTCATGGTTTGATACAAAATACTTAATGTATTTAGTTCATAACAATTATTTCAAGCTTTCATTTACTTCTGAAATAAGCTAAATGAGAAATAAACTTTGAATTTTCCGTGTCTGACTTTTCAATTCCCCAAAACTTGAGCATTTTCATTTCATCTGACTCAGAGATGATTCGCCTCCTCATGAACACCCCCAACATTTTGACGTGAATGGAAAAAAAGCCTCCACTATAAGCTAGCAATAGTTTTACATGCAAACTGTAGCGCTGAAAGAAAAAACATCCTATCCTATGAGTCATCCAAATTGGTCCTCTTCCAACCTACAGGAGTTTTACACTGACAAATTCCCAATAGCCACTCTTTATATTCCTCTTGCTGTCTAGTACAGAGATCACTGCTTCCAAAAGAGCAAGGACAAGTAACAGTTATACATTCAGCATAACCTTCTTGTAAAGCAGTTATCCTCATGGACTGACACAGCTCTGTTGCAACATCAGGGCTTATGCTGGTCTGAACAACATCACAAATTACTCATCTCCACACTTACCCATTTTTCCCCTTTTTCACTGTAAACACTGATTTTAGGAAGCCGATCAACCAGTTGGAAAAGGCGTGCAGCAGATGTTTTGGCTTTGGCATAGTTTGGGGTATAGGAAGAAGCTCTTCCTAAAGCAGTTCCACTGGTCACGATAGCAGAGATCACCCTGTGCAGAAGAGGAACATGGTCATTCCTGGGAAGCCATCCGGAAGTGACCACTACACCAAGATCAGGCCTTCTGGAGAGGAGCCTGTTTCTGGCTCAAGGCAGGCGCTCACCTGAACACAAAGCTGTAATGCAGTCCTTCACTGTCAACTAGAAACCCTCCGTATCTGTAGGAGACAGCGTTGGCAATGAACACGATGCTCTGGGCAAAGCCAAAGCAAAGTCCGTAAACGTGCGCTTTTTTGATGGCAGCTCGGTAGGGCATAGCCAGGTGCTTCTCAAAATTGTCAACAAACATCTTCTCTTTCCCTATCCCAGCTACAGTCCTGATGTTAGAGAGGGCTTCACTGGAAATCTGGAGGAGAAAAAGAAAAAAAAAAAATGGGTAAAAGCTCCTAATTTTTACTTGTAAAAGTAGAGTGTGTTCTTTCACAAATGGACAATTCTTTCATGAACACAGGGCACTAATGACACAGATAAATGGGTTCAGATATGATACCGACTGCCCAAACCTAAAGAGAAATAGATATGATAGATATAGATATGCCCAAACCTAAATAAAATTTTCCTACAAGCAATTGCCTACTAACATCCTCACTGGTAATGCTCCGTCTGCTCCACTAGAGCTAAATTGCAAGCTCTCACTTATGACTTAATTCACATAATATGAATAAATGGGATGTCCACAAAGGCAAAAATGTTTTTAGGAAAAGATGTTTATTTCAATTATTTTGTTTTACTTATAGCAGTAGGGAGTTAGAAGGGATGCTATCCCCAACTTCTGTTTCATGAATTAAAACCACTTGAATTTACTACATATTCTCACTTGCTCCCTCTTTCTCTTGTTTATGTATGTCCAAAAAGCCTGATGAGATGGAACAACTAAATAAAGGGTGACACCTTGATTCCTCTAACATCAGTGACACCAGTTCCGGGATTTTTACCTTTTACATAGGCAAAGAGTAAGCACATTATTGTCTATGTGCATAGAAAGATGCAACACAGGAAATTATGAGATAATCGCCATGGAAACTTCTCTGAAGCTTTAGTTGTAGGCTTTATATTGGGCTTTGCTGCTGGTCATAATTTGGGTTCCCAAGAAATAGCACTACAGTTTCATCTACAGAAGTAAACTGACTGTTTGAGCCTAAATTTCACCCTACTTATCTCAACTTTATTAAGAAATTGGTTTAAACGCTGTAGTTTGCCTGGACTTTGATGCAGCTTCACAGTGTGACACTTCCCTTTGCGAACCAATAGGCTGGTATATGGCTTATTAATGTTTTTAGCATGTAGGAAGAGATCTGAATATAAATCACTAAAAATATTCCATCCAAATTCAAAGCTTTTTTTCCTGGCCAAAATCAAGTGTCAAATCTCTTACATCATGACACAATGTGAGGGAGCTGGTAAGTAAATGCTGTGAATTGGATCGTTGGCTGTGCTTTTCCATGTTTAGCATGGCTGATGAGCAATCACTGTGGAAGAACTCAAAGAGTATTTAGCATTTGAATGCAGAGCTGCCAACTACACTAGCAAATAGCACCAGACCTAAGTGGTGTTATCGCCAAAACTGCTGAAGCATTGAGTGCCCTTTTCATCCCAGCCGCTGGGTCATTCTCTTGAATAAAAGCTGATGCCCTGACTCATTAGTGAAGTTTCTCTCCTTGTCAACACTATTTTGATTTATCACTTCTTGTAAATTATTTTGTAAATAATTAAACCATTCTGAACGTGGGCAGTTGGTCAGGTCTTAATTCTTCCTTGGCCTTCCGGAACTGAAGACTGTTCCTAACAGCACCCAACAGTGGCCCGTAAATGTACTCATCTGATTAATGATACCAAAGTCACACTAATTCACGTAATCCTTTTTGTATATTCCAGAATTCTGCATGTGTAGGTAGTCAACCAGCACGTGGGTTTTCTAAGTTCTGTGCCCCCAGTCATGACATACTTCTTTAAATCACACCCAAAAATGGGAATTTGGAGGTGAAGATTTGCTACTTCTGGAGATGTCAAGAAGGGGGGTGGCAGGGTACCTGCAGCCGGCAGTGATAAAACAGCCATTAGCTGCAGGGCAGAGGGCTCCAGGCCGTGTGTTTGCAGCACAGATTAAGGGCGAGAGGAAGCTGAAGGTAGTTGATTGAGAGCTCAGATGGGTAGAGAGAAGGTTCAGATGGGGCAGGGCAGAAGGTGGGATGAGTAAGACATTTGCTGGGCAGGACTTTGATGTAGGAAGAAGGAGGATGGGGAGGAGTGGGTGCTCTGCAAGAGTGATTTTAGGATGGGTTAAAGTAGCTCTGCAGAAAGAAAATGTGAGGCTTACTTTTTCTGATGCTAGAAATATGGCAGCATAAAGCAGGGAAGAAGGTTCAAGTGTTACTCCGAGGGGTGCAACCTGAGGTAACCTTCCTCACTCTGCCCGTCTCCTAAATCCCCTGTGTTTCTGATGCAGCTCAGTTTCTGCACAGTTGCATTAGGTATATTTTAAAAGTATTAGTTTCTGGGTCATATGCCAGACCTTAGTGACCCAGAGCTAAAGTTAAAGGTGTTTGGGTGTTTCAAAGGCAGCAGACCTCAGAGGAGTGAACCCATAAGAAAATGCCATTCCTTTCTCTTGTGTCCCTACCTTTTCCTTCCACCTGCACTGGAAGTCTGCTCAGCCAGTGCAAACTACAGAAACCTATCCTCAGCCTTTGGGTGAGGCAGTTCGCAGGGTCTTGCAGCCATCAGAGCATGGGATGCTGCTAACCCAAATACTGGAGCTAGAGTAACGAGGGGAGCTTTAGCCAGGGGTCACTGAATTCCTTCCTCGTGTCCCATGGTGGTTGGTTTAATACACACACAGGTGTGTTTTCACCCTGGAGCAAAATTTAAAGTACTATGAGAAAGTGCCAAGTCTCCTGCTACAGATCAACAGGAAAAAAGGATAATGCTAATCTGCATTTAAAAAACAGAGATTTATATACTAACTGACAAATGAGAATGGATAGAATTTCGACTCTTACAATCTATACCAATAATAGAGTTATGCCTGTGATCTAGCAGCACACACTGATGGAAAAGCTGGTACACTAATAGGGCCCACTCAAGGAGCAATTCTGCTCTCTCTAAAATGCACAAACTGACCTGGGTTCAGTGCCGAATTCTCAGGTGGGAGGATTCCGATGTGAACAAGTATCAGTGCTCTCTGAGGACAGCACCAACAAATGGGTATTTAAATAAAAGCCAACAAAGGTGAGGCAGATTGCTGAGAGACCTCTGACCACCAATTTTGAAAAGTCAGGCACATTCCATGCAGCAAGTGCTTTTGCAGCTGGGGAGTTCCCAGTGGTGTTCTGATGATTTGGCAAGCTGAAATACTACAACTTATTTGCAAGCCATTGCCGGTTTCATGACATTTGAACTGCTGATGGCCCCAAATGCCTGATTTTTCAACCACCCATGACTGCAAATATAAATTACTTTTTTAAATAACATTACCCGTCCAGTAGCTTCCAGCGCTTTCTTGTCCTGAGCAGCAAATCCTGTCAGCATTTTAGCCTGCACAGCTCCAGATAAGGCCAAAAATGGCAGGAAACACAGTATAACTAAACTCAGCTTCCAGCTGAAGACGAAGGCAATGATTATGGCCACCCCAATGTTGGTGACAGAATTGACGATCATTCCTATCTGTGATCCAGTTGCCTTCAAAGAAAAGAAAGAGAGATCATAGAATTATAACATCACAGAATCATAGAAAGGTTTGGATTGGAAGGAACTTTAAAACTCATCTAGTTCCAACCCACCGAGGTGAGACTGACTGGCCTATAGTTCCCCATATCTTCCTTTTATAACTGACATACTGATAGAAGCTTTTCCTGTTGCCCCTGACATCCCCGGCCAGACTGAGTTCTGCCAGGGCTCTAACCCTTCCTAACCTGATCACTGGCTGCTCGGACAATTTCTCTGTATTCCTCCCAGGCTACCTGTCCATGCTTCCACTATCTCGAGACTTCCTTTTTGCACGCGAGTTTGTCCAGGAGCGCCATGTTCACACACACAGGCCTCCTGGCATTTTTGCCTGACTTCCTCTTTGTCACAATGCATCACTTCTAAGGTTGGAGGAGGTGATCCCTTGAATATTAACCAGCTTTCTCGGGCCCCTCTTCCCCCCAGGGCTTTATCCCATGGTACGTCTACTAAGCAGATCCCTGGAGAGGCTGAAGTCTGCTTTTCTGAAGTCCAGGGTAGTGAGCTTGCTGTGCGCCCTCCTGCCGCTCTAAGGATATGGAACTGATTGATCTGTACTCAGATACATGATGACTTGTGTTCCAATAGTAACTTCAATAATCTTTAAATAAATTTTCCTATAAAACTTTAGAAACTCTAAATGATATTAAACTATCATAAAGCACCAGTGACTGCTGACTGCACTGCAATTTCACTAGTTTGGATAAACTGTTTCCAATTAATTGTATCAAGAGAAGGACTACAAATGTCCACTATTCCTCTCACCCACCAAACTTTCCATTGCAGAACTCTGAAAATCATTTCTAATGATTGTGAGAAAGATCACCTAACAATTTTCATTAGTTCCCTTGGTTCCCTGGGGAATTCCTCATCTGAACACTGATACTTTTTCCATCTAGATTTAAATAATACACAGAACCGTTTGCAACTTACCTATTAACAACAAATTCTCACTTGTGCTAAAATCAGTGAGAAACAGCACCAAGAAGGGATGACTCTGAAGTTGCATTTCTGCCTGTCTCTTTATTAAGGAAAAATTTTAAATATGCCTTTGGCATCACATTTATTGAATGCATTCACCTTCTCCTTATGTACTTCAAGAACACTATTCTTTGTAATAAACCTGATTTATTTAAAGTCATTTTCTTTCTCAGCAGTAAACAGCAGCCCTAGATAGGAACCCGGTTGCTATGTATTAGGGAAAAAAACCATGCATTTGATATCAGTCAAATTCATTTGCAGGATGTGAGCTTGCAGCACAAAATGCTCATCACCCACTCCTCCTCTGACCAGCAGCAGTAGGACCTGGTCATAGAGGAAGGCACCTCCCAGCTCTGCAAAGGGAGCAGCCACAGGGCTGCTCTTTCCTGGATCCTGCAACTCTAACACCCCCCACACACTCTTACTCCTGATGCAGACGTAGACATTTTTAGACCTCGGACACTTGTGTGCACCTTCTCACCTTCAGCTCACTTTGCAATAGCAGCGTTTGGCCAAGCTCTGTGCCAGGCAGTGAAAGGTGGAGGGGACTGCTGCTCAAGTAGCTCTGTTTTCTTAACCCTGGAGCTGTGGGTTGAATGGTTGTGCCCCACTGCTCTACATGTGCTTAGAACTAAGTGTCCTTTAGGAGGCTATAAACGGTTCAGTCAGTGTTTTACAAGTCTGTTTATTTCAATTAAAATGTGCCTGTCAGTGCCTGTAAGAGCTGGAGCTGAAGAGGTTTGCAGCTGGTTTCTCTGATTCTGTAGGTACTGCTGCTGACGGGGTTTGGGAACCTCTTAGTTAATTTGTCTTTTAAATTCTTAAAACCTCCATTAATAGTTTTGAAAAACTAACCTACCATCTTCAGTCAAGCTGAAACAGGACAATTTTTGTAACAAAAAGGAATCTCTATGTTTCCTTCTTTGTTTCAAGAAAATTGCTTGCAAGTAAAGCCAAGTAAAATGGCATCTGACTCACTTCTACCAAAGCATCAATTCAGATAGGTAATATTTATAGCACAGTATGATTTAAGCCTCACCTGCTAAGGAACGCAAAGCATGGAGTTAGTGGTTCACTTTCCCAAACACCCAACAATAAGTCCCACTGAAACTGGCCCCAGCTGGAGCACCAGCCAGTCCTGTAAACTGTATTTCAAGTGGACTATCAGATCAAATAAAAACTGTCACAACAAGCATAACACCATGCTGGAAACTTGAAAACATGGATAGTGATGCATGTCACTAAAATACCAGTCTGACATGCTTTTGCAATAAACGCTTCAGCATTGTGGCAAAAAGCTAATTCATCTCCAGAAAAAAAAAGAAATTAAAACATTTGCACTGAATGCTCCTTCTTATTCCATTGATGGGTGGTATTTTATTGATTTTTGTGTTCTTATTTTGGTAATACAGGCAGGAATAACAGGCAGTAAACTGTGACCCTGCTTGTGCTTTTAGGTAAATATAATGATAATAGTTCCACATTGAGAGTCTGTGATAAATGGAAATAGATTAATTGACTGACCAAGGACTGATCTACACTGACCTTGCCAAAACACACATTCAATCAGTGCTTATAGCAAAACAATTCTTAAACTACCAGGTCTTACCCCTTGGACCTGCGAGGCATCTGTCGCAAGTCTTGTAGTCAAAGCACCAGGGCTGTTCTTCCGGTCATCAAACCAGCCAATGTCTTGCCCCAGCATAGACTGGAAACCAATTTTTCTTAACCGTCTCGTAAGCAGCTCACCAGACTTGGCAAAGGTGTAACCCTGGGGTACACAAGAATAAACACAGACATTGTACAGAAAGAGAGACCCACAGAGTAAGGGATCAGAAACAAAATGTACCTACATTGGACTGCTATTACCTGTAGAAACTGCGTGAAAAAGGAAAGAATTCCAACAAAGACGAAGAGCAGGCAGACACCATTGATCTGGGCTTTCTGTTCTTCTTCATCAAGAATGGAGAAGGTCTTTGGGGAAAAAAAAAGGTGGCATCATATTCTAAGTGTCAGGTTTGGTGTTTGTGAAGTCTGTTCATGGCTCACTATTGCCCAACCTAGAACCAAAGCCAGAATACAGAACTCTCTCTCACCCCTTGCAAAGGCCCAATTCCTTATTTTCCTAAGGTGAGCCTGGGTACAACATAGTGGGTTTACTCCTGTTAAACAACAAGTTTATTGTACTCAGTGTCTGCACATACTGCTATTACTTGCTCCCCATCCCTAGTTGTAATTAATCATCCCCTCACTCTAAATAAGATCAAGTGTGATAACCAGAGAATAGCAATGAAATAAACAGCATATGACAAACACAGTGCAGCAGTTCCCTTACCTCCTCTCTGATCTATGCCAAATGCAACTTTATTGGGTCATACAAAATGAAGTCTGTGTAAATAATTATAACATAGTATGACTCGCCCTGCACAACACTAATGGATGCTGTAATTGCCACAGGTAGGCTTCAAGAGGATCCAATTGCCTTTTTACTGAAGGAGGGTGGATATGAGCGATTTGCTTACTCCTGGGTACTGGAGAAAGAGCATTAGTGCTTAAAGTACAGCCCCGCCACCTCATTCTGGTCCAGTCTCCATGGTATTTTGCTTTTATCTCTTGTTCTGAATATCTGCTCTTCTTCAACACCTGCCAGTGCTACTGCCTGCTGCTGGAATAGTGGTCCAAATCTAAATAGCCATTCTTTAGCAACTCCTTTCGGCCAGAGCAGTTGATATGTAGGTCAGTTAACTTACCTGAAGTTGTTACATTGCTTCTGCTACTTGCAGATATAAGCCACAGCTCATGTTTGTACTTCTTAAATTAATTCTGATTTGATTTCATAGGTAAAAAACACTATAAATTGACTAATCTTTCAATCTGTTATCATAAGGTGTAATTATATATAACCTGTGCATTTGACTTTTATCACAACCAGCTTAAATTCTTTTAGGTAAGTATTTAACAGTAGAAAGAGAAGAAGGAATTTTCATTGCAGCTGCAAAATAGAAACAAAAATAAACTCATGTACTAGTCTGAAAAGGTGAACCCAAGTCATTTATGGTTCAAAGTGAGCTACGCATCAAAGTAAGAGAGGTATTAGAGCATGAAGCTGAGAAAAAGAAATAGTCGTTCTCTAGTGGGAATTCTATTCCCACTTCAAGTATTTTAACTTTGTACTTTGGCAACAAAATAAGTCCTGCAAAGTCGAGAATGATGATATCAAAAAGGGACTTAGTGTTTGAAGCTAAGAGCTGCTCCAATGCCATGCTGTCATACAAGCAGCAAGGCATGTTACTTTCTCAGATTAATCTTTGTTTAAAAATGATCACCAGGTATGTTTTAATCTGTCATAATAAGAACAAAACTACTGATGTATTTGTTCCAAAGGTATACTGAGGATCTGAACTGATCAGAAAACACAGAATCATAGAATCAGCTGGGTTGGGTAAGTCCTTTAAGATCATCAAGTCCAACCATTACACATATCCAGTATTATCCAGTTCTTCATTCACTTTTGGGGACTAATTTCTGAGAACTTCAAGGCAGGACTTTGCTAAATTTGTCTTTCCATTTCATAGCTGTGGTGATTTTTCCCCTCACTTCCCCACCAGATTGGTCCCAGAGTACAAGCCCACGAGTCTGTCACATCATTGCGGATATTGAGACAGCTTGGAAAGCAGATGCATATTCCATCTGCCTGACTGCCTTGGCACCAGGCAGAAATGTTTTAAATTTATGAATAATGAAATACAGATGTTGGACCTTGCTCATGTTCATTATGGCTTGGTTTTTTCTTGCAGCCTCTCTCCTCTGATGGACTGAGACCTTCAAGAGAAGGCATTCATCCTTGGCAATGAAGGCATTTAGCATTTTGCAGGATGATGTCAGCCCCGGACCTCCTACTGTTTAGGAAATTTCTCTCAAAAAGGAAGCAAAGTAGATTCATTGCATAATGCACATAGCAGTGTCTCACCTCCTTTCTTGTAAAAACCAGAGTTCTCGGCATGAGGTCTAGACACTCAGAAACTGTTTGGAGGTTGCACACCTATGGCTAAAAGGCAAGCACATGGGCCAGAAGCCACTAAGTTGAACAACAACGACTGGAAGGTCACTTGCTCTGCCCCTCCCTGGATCTTAGCTAGCAAACATCAAGCTGTAAGTAAATGTGATTCGAAGTCCTGAGTAATTTCCCAGAGAGAAATGTCTAAGCCAAAACAACCCCCCCCAAAAAAACAAACAGCAAAAGGTTAATCTTTCTTTTGATAGATTGCTGGCACTGCTATCAAGAGCATTTTCCCAACCCTTTTCTCAACAGTAGCATAGATGCTGGGGCAGTCATTCGTTTGCTCTTTCCTGCCTGAAAGGTTTTGGACCTTCTGTTTCTAGAAGAGTGTCTTCCCTTTAGGTCATATTTTCTTTGCATGCATATGTACCTACTGTGACCTAAGCAAGTAACTGGGAATCACAACACAAGTTTTACCCTACCTCAGGTGGGTACACAAACCACAAAACAATAGTGGTATTCCCGTTTTCTTCCCCATGAATGTGCCATTAGTTTGCCTATAAGAAACAGCATCAACAGAGGGGTTTTCTCTATCCTCCTAATTCTTGAAAATTTAGGACACTTTCCTAGGCATTAGAGCAGCACTGAGAATCTCCAGGCAGCCCTCCAGTTTCCCACTTACTTGGCAAACGTTTCCCCAAAAAGCTGTTTTACAAAAGGAGAAGCATCCTGTTTTTGAAGGAAAAAATAATCATGGTTGAACTCCTGAAAAGTATCAAGCAAGGCTGTGGATTTTGGTGGTAATACATCCTTTAGTGAATGCCAAGGTTTAAAGCATATTCCTGTTTCCTGCTTGTCTTCCAGACTTGTTGATACATGACTACTTTTTGCTGGCAGCTGTGAACCCCACCACAATTATCTACCTTTCCCTGGTCATTCTGCAGGGAGTGGGCATCATTGAGCTGCCTGAAATATACAAACAAAATAGTGAAGTATTTTTTTGATCTGACTCAAAACTTTCTCAAAGGCTTGGCCAAGTCTTTAGAATAAAATTCTGCAGATCAGGACCTCTGCATGTCTCTCTCTCACTGTAACTGCATGTGAGGTACATCGTCTCATCTAAAACAAACTGTATGCAAGTATAGAAACCAACTCCAAACAGTTCCTTGAAAGGGAACAAGCGAGAGAATGAAGAACACATGAGAAATGCTAATGAGCCTACCCCTTCAAAGAGCTCAAATGATAGCGTGATGACAATGATATAAATATCTACTGAATAATTGTTTATAGGCAAGGCAGCTAACCCCATTTACTTGATGAGATACAAACATGTCAAGTTCCACATCATACATTCACTCCCCTCTATTTCGGAACTAAAATAGACTTTAAAATGTTAGCAAAACTTACCCCAAGAATCTGACTGAATAACAAAGCATAGAGTGGACTGACTGCTCCATTCACAGCTGCTGCCAGAGATCCAAGTACCAAGTATGGCCATTCAGAGGCATTGTATTTCAAAATTCTGGCAAATGGTACAGGCTTGACATCTTCCTCCAAAACAGATTCCTAAAAAACCAAGTTATATTTATGAAGCAAATGCATTCCCCCAGTGAGGTTTTCCCTGTGACAGTGAGATAATAGTTAGCCTAGTCTGTTAAATGGCCATCTAGTGCCCTAACAGCTGCTCTAGCTTTGTACAGGAAGGGACAATAATGCTATCTGGATCTCTTTTGTAGGGCTGGGGAGTCACAAGAGAGTCACATAAAGAGGGTCACCTTTACTGTCCCTGGAGAAAAACAGAGAGATTCATGCCTTGGACAGCTCTACTGATTCTAACTTAAGAGGTTGATTACGATCAGTTTAAGACTTTCTGCCACTGAAACTCAGGCTGTTCCCTTTTGGCTGCCTTCAAATGAGGTGTGATTCAATACCCAGTGCCAAAACTTAAACTTCTCCCTCACAAGCAGCTTTCTGTGTCACTACTAGAATCTTAAGAAATATTATTTTAAAGTATTGTAGGTGAACACACTGATCAGACTCTACATCAAATTAATATGTATGCTATAGAATTAAACCAAGGAAAATCTCAGAGCAATAGCTGGATTCAGGTGCTAATTACGCCTCCCTTCTGTGTAACATCCTCAGACTATATGCTGAATTCCTGTAATTATGCCCAGTAAGAGCAGAATATTCATCATCAAATTATAACTTACCCTAACCCTGCAGTTTGATTTGTACAGAATTTTTGTAACACTCTGTGAGCTCAGCCCTGCTCATCTCCCTCAGTTCATATGCCTGGAAATGCCCAGACAAAACAGGCACTCTGAAGACCTATCTGCTGGAAATGTGCAAGGATGATTGGGTGGAAGCATCTTGTATTTTCTCTTCTGAGCTACTACCAGAAGGAGGGCACTAAAGCCCTCTATGTATCCACAGACTAGGCTCAGCGATAGCAAGAACAGTGACTTCTAACTGCTGCTTTCTGCACTGAACAATCATAGCCACGCAAATTGGTGCAGGGAGCTTCATAAGCACTTTGGAAACCCACTGTGTATATTCCTACATATTCTGCATGATTTTAAGGCATGCTGTCTTTGTTTTCTATGCCAGTTGATTGCACAAGGGCACTATCAGTGAAAGGACTCTGAGGTAGGTTGCAGTGATGGTGTCTCTTTACAAGTCTCCAGATGATTTTGAGACAAAAGTGAATTTACTCTTTATTGAACAAGAAGCAGTGTTATTTGTATCACTGAGTGGCTATTACATTTCACAGACTGAGTATTTTGCTTTTTGCCAGTTAATTCAGCTTTTATGAATATGTCGTCTTCAACTTATTTTACAACATATATTAGTTTACCAACAGGTCATGCTCTGGTAGGAATGGGCCAGTAAGCATAACTGCCACCAAAATGCAGCCTAGGGTTTACAGAGGATAAGAACTGATGCTGTGGTTTTGTTTGAGAAAAAGATCAATCCAAGAAGACGTATCTGCCAACAACTCCTATAACAGAGGCACAAATCTACAGGTTATCATTACTAAGTAATGTTGGGTTGAAAACTTAATAACAAACTATAGACCTGACCTTTTTTGCTTGTCCGTCATCTGCTCCATAAGAAGATGTAAGATTCATAGTCTCTGCATGATCTCTTGCAATGGATAATGGAGGGTCAGGGACCACATTAGAAAGCTGAGATCTGGAGCGCTGCCGAAGTGAAGCTCTGTAAAGAGGACAGAAATGGCCTGTTATTCACAGCACAGTAACACAATACTTGCTTGCAAAGCAGGTGCAGTTTTCATATCAACTAAATCAGGATTCACTGAAGCAAATCTTAGGAATCCCATGGACTTTTTCTTTCCTTTTCTACATTCTCTCAACTTCTTGAGAATAAAATATCCCACAACAGGGACAAATGCTTTTGAAAATCACATTCCACTACTACCACTTAGATGTTATCTTTTATGTACCCTGCCCTGTGTATTTGCTAAGTAAAATCTCAGTGTATCCTACTACATTTGCACAAGCCCTTAAGACACCAAGTCAACTCACCATTATTGCTATCACGTAATTCAGTCCAGCAAAACCCACCTCTATCCCTGACAAAAATAACCCTGTAAGAAAGCATTTGCATATGCCTGTCATGGGCTTGCCTGAAAGAAATATTAAGTGCCTAGCTACAAAACAGTCTGGCTTGTAAAATGTGTTAACTTTCATCAAGTAGAAGCTATAACAAAATCGTCCTTGTTCACTGCATTGATTTCTCAAGTAATTGCATAGCAAGTCATTTTTCAAGTGACTGCACTGAAAGCGCATTAAGCAATACAAATATATGGCTCTATGGTAGCAATATTAAAAATGGAACATTAACACAGGAGACCAGAACTGGAGGGAAGGTATTATGGATAGAAAGGGGAGTAAAATTAAGAGTCTTGCTATTTATCCATGGCCCTTCAATCAGTAGCATATTTACGCAAGCTATTTCTTTCTAAGTGAACTTCTGTCTTAGTAAAATGCCCTTCCAGTCTCTTTACAACATACAGAGAAATGATTCATTAGCACTATTGAGATTTTGGAATAGTGGGATGAAGTATAGAGCTGGAAACATATTTTACAGTCGTTTTTAAGACTCACCGCAAACTGGCCCGATAGCTTCCTCTGCTGAATGACTGCACTTTCTCAAGACTTGGCTCAACCACATTATTTTCTGCTGCTGTAAAATACAGTAGATAGAACTCTTCAGTTTGTGCTAAAATTGAATACAACCTAAGTCCACTGTGCTCTGCAAGAAAGTGCAATGTCTCCAAGCCATAACTGGAATACTTTGTAGAAGGTAAGGAATGTAATACAACCTTGCTACTTAACCTACACGTACCACACGTTTTATATTTGTGTTTGACATGATGAAGTTAACTGAATATTAACCTGAAGACCATCTCACTTGGATTGTGACTGCTAAAGGCTGTTTCCCTATTTTAGCACTGTAATTGTTCTCTTAAGATAATAATATCCAAGGTATGATGCTTCATAAAAATACAACAGATCACTGTATTAGACCTCCACTTCCAGAAGCCTCTAGTAAATCAGATAGGGTGGTTTCAGCACACTCTGTAATTTGCTTGCATTCCAAATACAGCAGGGCTGGACATATATACTAAATGGAGCTATGAAATGATAGGTATTGCAAGTCAGGATTAATGTTTCAGGACAGATCTATATTAGGAAGATCATTCAGTGCATATACAATAAGAACACTTTGGCGAGGGCTATCAATGTGTTACTTCTATGAATGCTGAAATTCAGCCAGAAAGGCAGAATTATATTAAAAAAATAAATAAAAACAAAAGAGCAACCAGCCCTCATTAAAAAAAAAAATAAAATAAAATCTGCATTCTGTGATTTTTACATCATTTTCTAAAAGAAAACAAAATACTCACTTTCTGTTGCTTCTCTGTTAAGTGCTGTGTCTCCACTGCTTTGCAAAGTCACCAACATGAAATAAACCCCCTTCCTCTTCAAGAGTTCCTCATGAGTTCCTCTCTCCACAGCCCTTCCGTGCTCAAAGCCAACGATGACATCGGCAGCTTTGATGGCTGACAGGCGGTGAGCTATGGAGATGGCTGTGCGGCCAAGGCGAGCCTGACAGGGAACAACAGCTCCAGTCCCAGGACAGCAAACACAAATGCTTGGAACCTGTGCTATGTAATCTAAAGCTTGTTCAACAGCAGCCTCTCTAGTGGTTTCAGCTGACTTTGACTTGACCTCCACCCACAGCCCATAGATGAGCCCCTGTTTCTGAGCAACGGGAGCTAGAGATGTCTGTTAATGCCCAAATAAAAGAAAAGATTACTTTGCACTAATACTAAGGTTCTAGTTGTGTATATGAACCAGCTATTAAGAAAAGCTTCTCACTGCTTCGTTACAATTCAGCAGCACCCTCTGCAGAGCGCATAAGAAATAATTTCTGCCCTTGTAAGTCTGATTTATGCCATGCTATAGCAAACCTTATGAAGTGCTTCTTGGACAGTAGCTTCACTTTCATTATCAAGTGCTGATGTAGCCATATCCAGTAGCAGGATTTTCGGGTTTCTCACAAGAGCTCGAGCAATAGCTATCCTCTGTTTTTGACCTCCACTCATCTGGCTTCCACCCTCTCCAACATGAGTGTCAAATTGCTGCATGAAGGGAAAAAAACCCAAAAAGGTCTGTTAGGCTCCTGATAAAGACATGGATAAAGTGTCTCTCAGATTTGTTCTGGGGGTAGACTTCAAAATATATTGTCTTTGAAAGACAAAAACATTGTTAGTGCACCAAATTTGAAGAAGAGCTGATGAAATAACATCCTTCATATTGAAAAACATCATTTTGTCTGAATTAGGGTTCCAACCCCAAGCCAAAGTAGGTACTGATAAAAAGGTGAAATGTTTTTATTTGGCTCGAAAAGACTATATGAGCAAAAGCTGAAATAGAGAGGAAAAACCTGCCCACTCTCCATCAGATGACTCACCAGCAAACTTTCCACAGAGCTGGACTTATGTCCTGTTTTCAGCTGGGATACAGTTAATTTTCTTCATAGTAGCTAGTATGGGGCTACGTTTTGGATTTGTGCTGAAAACAGTGTTGATAATACAGGGAAGTTATCGTCACTGCTGAGCAGTGCTTCCACAGAGTCCAGGCCTTCTCTGCCTCTCACCCCACCCCATCAGCAAGCAGCCTATGGGTGCACAAGAAACTGGGAGGGAACACAGCTGGGACAGCTGACCCCAGCTGGCCCAAGGGATATCCCATACCATATGGCATCATGCTCAGCATATAAAGCTGGGAGAGGAAGAAGGAAAGGGGGCACATTCAGAGTGATGGCATTTGTCTTCCCAAATAACCATTATGGGCGATGGAGCCCTGCTTTCCTGGGGATGGCTGAACACCTGCCTGACCACGGGAAGCAGTGAATGAATCCCTTGTTTGGCTTTGCTGGCACATGTGGCTTTCCTTTACCTAATTAAAACTGTCTTCACCTTGACCCACCGATTTCTTTTTCTCTATCTGGTTCTCTCCCACATCCCACCAGGGGGAGTGAGTGACTGCGTGGAACTTAATTTGTGCGCGGGTTATACCATGGCAACTTGTTTCCTGATGGTCTGTGAGCCATGATTACTGTGTCTGTGACTCATGATCATATACTTGGTGGCACTGGGTTCAGGTAGAGAATTCAATAAATACATAAAGCCTAGCATACTGAGAGCCAGGATAATTATATTCACCTAGAGCCAAATCTTGTTTATTCCTCCACTTCCAGGAAATCAACAGAGGTCTTTACACAGTCTCTATGATTAGTTTCCTGGAAGCCTGGAAATGCATAGATGGAGGTTAAAAGTACCTACAGACATTAGTTAATGGTACTGAATCCTTCCAATCTGGTCCACTGTTGTAACACCTTCCTTTGCGAAGATACTTGCCAAAATATACATCTAGAAAAGTAACAGCCCAGTACTATCAATGTGGAAGGAATGGAGAAGAGAGAACCTTTAGCTAACTTACAGAACTTGTACAAGGAGACGAAGTTGTGAGGATCAGTACAGACTGCTCAAAACCATACGCTGGCTAGTGAGAGTCTGGGCTCTAAATTGCATTTAGCCTGAGCAGAAACAGATCTCCATAGCATGAAAAATACATATTTTAAAATCATGCTATGATTATTACCATGATATTGAATGTTGTGCATATGATTCCCTGAGGAACTAATTTTTTTTTTTAATTTGGTGATATACACGTAGTAAAACCCAATTAGTGAAATGAAAGTTTGCTGCCTACTATCTATAACTATCTTCTGCCTTTTTTATTTTTCCATCAAATTGTGCCAAACATAATTACAAAGCACAGCATACCTGTGGCAAGTCCATGATGAAATTGTAAGCATTGGCCTGTTTGGCTGCTCTGATTATGTCTTCCATGGTAGCATCATCCCGACCATATCGAATGTTCTCTGCAATCGTGGTGGCAAACAGCACTGGCTCTTGTTCAACAATACCAATCTGTGAGCGTAGCCACTGGATATTAAGGGAACGAATGTCATGGCCATCCAGGGTAATCTACAGAAGCCAAACAAAACAGGGACAAAAAAAAAAAAAAAAAAAAAAAAAAAAAAAAAAGAAAAAGAAAAAAACGTCAGGGACATTACCCTCTCCAGATCAGAGACAAGAAAGACACAAGGAAATGAAGGGCCTGTGTTGCCCTTCCATGGTGTTTCCATGACCAGTATAAAAACCAGCTTTCATACACAAAAGAATGCAGTGCAGTGGCAGCAATATATGCTAGTTCTTGGGCCTAGGAGTTGGGCTCTTTGATTTCATTACCCAACACCTCTTTTTGCTTGGCCTCAGAAATAAAACCAGGTAGAAAGTAACATCAAAATTATGATTATATCTTTACAGTAAATTGGTCCTTTGTCTTTTATACATTCAAATATAGGTCACCATGTATGTGATTTGTGTCAACTAGTAACACGCAAGTGGAATGAAAGTGTTTATAGATGTAATTCATATTCTTAGCCATTCCGCTACCAAATGGTAATTGCTTATACTAAAGAAATATTCTGGGATAATGATTAAATGTTTGATACTGGTTTTGTGTTTTCCAGAATGGAAAATGATTCGTCACTCCAGAAATATCATATGTACAGGTACAGTTTTTACTAAGATTTAGTACTTAATTTTTATTTATCCCTAACAGTTTTTCTCTTTCACATAATTATATTTAGGAGACTGTTCCTCATTCCCCTGAAATGCACAAGAGGAATTGCACTCATTAAAAAAAAAAAAAAAAAGGCAAAAAGAAAAGAAAATAAACTTAGGAGTCTTCCTTCCACCATCGGAGAAGAAACCATGTCATTCATTCAAGTTCCTAAGGCTAGAGAAACCCATTCTAGGCTGGTACACTCACCATGCCATCAGTGACGTCATAGAAACGCTGGATGAGCTGCATTGTTGTACTTTTTCCAGCTCCACTAGCTCCAACAAAAGCTGTTGTCTCCCCTGCTTTAATAACTATATTAAGGTTATCCAAAATCTGGGCGGGGGGGAAAGAAAAGAAGAAAAAGAAACTGACTCAATTCATTCCAATTCTCTCACAGTCATACAACCGAGTGGGTATATTCTGCATCTTAAAATGGAGATTCAAAGCATTTTTATAAAATTCAGAAAAATATTATGAAGAAAGAGGAAAAAGAAAGCCAAATATTTTTACATTGTCTGGAGAGTTTATAAATGCAGAGCCCTGTTTTTTGTGTCAGTCAGGCAGATTTTGATCCTTCTTTGTTCCTGTTCTTCATCATTAAGAACTAGTCAAGTTATTATCACTGCAGAACTTGGCAATAAATCCCCTTTAAAGAACACTGTACATGTATTATAAGTGCCTGTTAAAGGATAAATATTAAGAATATAACAGTGAAATTATGCATAAAATTCTGATACTTCATATACTTCTGTCTTTAGAAGCAACCGCACTCATTTGCTTGTCCAATAATATGCTTTTCCAAGGAGAATTTGTCAGTTCAAACACAGTAGTAGGGAAATAATGGCACATACGGCCAATGCTCCTGTACCTTTTCCTAGCACATTAATGGGTCACACGGTACAGCCCCAGGAATGGAAGAGTGTTATAAAATCTCCTTGCACCAGTCAGCTTATTACACTGTGTCCTCTCTAGCACGTATTGATACAAGTGCATAATTGATTGTCAGAGAAGATGTATGCAGGTGAATTTGTCTGAAATTACTACGAGTTTATGTTCAGCAGCAAGGAATATATTTGGCAACGGGTATGTCCAATGGTAAAATAAGCACAATGGTAAATAGAAGAACCCTTTAATGGAAGAATTATTTAGTTTACCTTTAAACACAGGGGCTAGGCCTCTGGGAAACAAGTCCTCCTGAAAATCTAAACTGCTGGCAGAACTGGGATATTTTGTTTACAGTAATTGTGCACACAGGAGGGATGATGAATAATTACCTTTATGTCTGGTCTGGAGGGATAATGGAATGTTACATTATGAAATTCAATTTCACCTCGTACTTTATCCAGCTTGTAGCCATCTTCTGACATGCAGTCAATGGCAGGTTTCTAGGATAGAATTTGTTGTGTTACTTATTTGTTGTTAAACAGCCAGCACTGCTGCAGTAGAAAAATATTCCCAACACCATACAAAGCCATGGCACTTCTGTTTTAACAGCAACTGACTGCACTGAGCCACCAGCAGGATCTGCCCCAGGGCTAGCAGGCAATGGACATGAAATTGAAGGCCAAAGTGATGGGGGAGTTTTCACTGGTGGGTAACTGTGGGAAGAAGAATGCACTGTTGTAGTCAGCTACTAAGAAAGAGAAAAATGACTGCTACAGCTGAACCCAGGGCAACCCTCTATCATTTGAAACTTACCGCAATTACCAGAGTCAGCCACTCAGCTAGTTTTTGCTGGAACAGAACAGCTGAGTGAGGCATTTTGACTAAGCTAATTTAACTGGCTCCTCAGGAATAAAATGGCACTACTTCACTCACATACACATTCTCCTATGGCACTGAACCACCAGTTCACTGCTGAAAATCCGCATGCTTCACCACTTCGCATTTGAAACATCCATCCTTGCACACACAATCCTAAGAGCTGGAATCCTGATTTGATGTTTTCCCAGTAAGTGCTTTGGCTCTCATATACTTTTGGCTAAGGCCTTGGAGTATGCTGGACTACTAGACATGCGCAGAGAACCAAGAGGAAATTTGAGGCATTCCCAAAGAAATCAAATTTTCTGAGAATAGATTTTGAAGCATGAAATACAAGAGAATGAAACTAAAACTACAGCAACACCAATATTTTCATAACTGAAACATGCATGTCTTTTATTAGCCTAACAGATTGAAGGAATCTAATACAAGAAATGTGTATGTTTTAAGAGGCTAAGAACAGCTAAAAGATTGTTCTCTTTAGGAATATATCTTACTTAGATTCATATATTAAGCTATGAAGAAAAGTTTCACTGATCCTGCAAATAGAAACCTCAGCATGGTTTTAGTGTAGTGCCAGAAAAAAAAGCTGCATCAGGGCAGAGCTGTGCTTTACTGTCTAATCACAACCTACAAATGCAGCAAGCAGATAGATCTACTTTTTCACCCTTTCTCTAGGCAGATGAAATCTCACTTTGGTTTGCCTTTTTTACTTTAAGGTTTATCTGGACTCGGCCTTATCTTGAATTTTGTGATTAATTCTAACTGTTGCAACTCCTTGTGCTTTTTAATTTTTCTCTAAAACCCACTTCCCTTATTCATCTCTAATCTTAGAGCTTTCACTCTCTGAAGTGCATTTGTAAGGCATGTGTTTAACCATTATTACTAGAACACTGAAGGGTTACTAAAACGACTGCATTAGCGGTTACCACAAGCCCCCTAGCCTTCTTTATATACCTGTGATGTGGCTCTGGTAAAACAGAGCAAGCAGCATTTTAATGTGTTTACAGAGCTTTTAGCACAATAAAGCTTGTCAATAACCAGAGATACTACACACTGCTACGAAATCAGTAGTATTTTGCTAACCACTATATTTGTACAGGTACAGAAAGGAATCATCAATAAATGACAGTGATTCTCAGACTTTCTCATACAACCTTATTTCAAATATCTATCTGTCTGGATAGTATTATGATTAACATTTATGGCTGCTGCGTGACCAGTGCCTGTGCTTCTCTGGTCCCATTTTAACCCCAGGTAACTCTGGGAGAGGTGACAGAGGCCACCTTTGCCACTAATGCCAGCAGAGTTACGTCTTTTGATGCCATCTGGAGGCTGGGGGCTAGATGCTTGCTGCGAGTTTGGCTGCAAGGTGGTTATTACTACCTGCGTGTACACTTCCCACGGGCCGGCACTGATCAGTAATTGTATGTAAGAAGAGATGGGAGTAAGGAACAGTAGTAGCTGAGGTAAAATTTCACTATTCAGAAACAGGCCGCTTAAGAAATCTGTTCGACACCCTCTCTGAGTCCATGTGCATGCCGCTAGGCCTTGCACAGTCAATTTTTCTTTAATTGCACTCATTTTTCTCATTTACACAGTACATAAAACTCCTACTTCTTGAGGCTTATTATTTTTTCTACTACAAACTGACACATTTTAGAAATGCACTACTTACTTTATCTATTGTCTCAAAAATGTTTGCTGCAGCCCCACGGCCAGTGGCAAAGGCTTCCAGACAGGGAGATGCCTGACCAAGATTTAAAGCTCCTATTAAAACACCAAAGAAAACCTGAAGAAGTGGAAAAAGAAATTAACAAAATATGACATCACATTTTTATTACAGTTTTTGAGCTTAGAGAGGCAAATCAAGCTACAGTGGCTTAATGGCTTCTTGTGCATCAGCTGAGCTGCAGTGATTCACTATATGTGCATAATTAGCCCACAAGAAAGCAAACAAATGCATCTTAGAAGGGATTTTCACTCTTTCACAACTTTGCTTCCAGGCTGAAGTAAATCAACTTATCTCATATTTGCCCTGGCCTAAAAGCATGTGCACCCAAATACTTACTGAAGTGCCACTGATGTATTTTTAAGCCACCTCAATTTGACTGGGTGTCTGTGCCTTGAAACAAGGGCTGGAACTGATCATCAGTGGCAAGCTGATTATTTTGGACATGTCTTTTACCAATAAGCAGATGGGAAGCTACAATTGAAAACCAGAAATAAGCCTAAAAGACTGTATTACAACCTTTGTTGGAAGCTGTTTTGGGCAAAGCGATCACAAAATGACTGGATTTTCAATCCTTGGAGAAGTCAGGAAGAAGGTCAGCAAAACCTCCACCTTAGACTTCCTGAGACCTGACTTTGGCCTGTTGAGGATGCTGGTTGGCAGAATTCCTTGGAAACATTACTGAAGGAAAAAGGGGTCCAGGAAGGCTGGACACTCTTCAAGAATGAAATCCTTAAGGCACAGGAGCAGGCAGTCCCTCTGTGCTGAAAATCAAACTGGTGCAGAAGAGACCAGCCTGGCTGAACAGGGAGGTATTGCTTGAACTTAGGGGAAAAAAAGAGAATTTATCACCTGTGGAAGAAGGGACTGTCACCCCATGAAAAGTACAAGGATGCTGTTAGGCTATGTAGAAAGAAAGTTAGAAAGGCGAAGGCACAGATGGAGCTACACCTGGCCACTGCCATAAAAGATAATAAAAACTACTTTTACAAATATATATATGAGGGTTTTTTTGCTTTGTTGTGGCTGATAGTTTGAACATTCACCCTGAGCATTAGAACTGGTATTAAATCCTTCATTGTAGTTTGGAAATACGTGAGAATTCTGCTAAGAAGCAATCAAGGTCTCAGCTAGCCTTTTGAATACAACACAAGTAGTAGTCAGGATAAATGGGCAAAGCATATAAGGAAATGCTACTCTTGAGAACGAATGAAAAGTACGTGGTACTCAGTTCTATGCACCATGGTGATGTTTACTGAGAATAAGCCATGGCTAAAGTGGAAAAAGCTACTGTACACATACTGTGCACGGCAAACATCAACACTGTGATGTATAGATCATGGTGTAAGTTCACACTCAGCTTTACTACAAACTAATTTTCTTGCATGAAAGAGTTCCATAAGCAAGTAGGTTATACGCATGCCAGAATCGATCATGAACATTAGGGAGCAGGTTCTGTACATCTGATAGAACAAGGGAAGAGCACTGCTTAGTGTATTTCAGTGCAGTATGGCTGATCATGTCATGAAAAACATGACAGTTTTTCAGAAACCAAAAAAAGCATATTTCAATGTTTTGTATCTATAAATCCTTCCTTCGTCTCCCCAGCCAGACTTTCAGAGTATGGTACAAGACATGACGGACAGGAAAGGACTGGAAACTGAAAGAGGAATGGGAGCAGAAGGGAGACTCTCTCCACCGACTGCTCAAATTTTTCAGCTATAGGGTAGCTCCCCACTATTTGCCACTTGTCATTTGGAAGCACTGAACTATAGTTACCAAGTGCAAGGCAAGAAAATTGCTCACTTTGTTTTTCACTGCACTAACTTTTACCATCTACTGGTGTCAAGAGCAGTTGCAAATGATTTCCAGTGAGGGACATCCTCCTTGAACAGAATGACTCAATTTTACAATGTTCTCAGAGTAATTTACCAAGCTCCACCTAGCAGGAAGCTTTGCATGCTGCTGGTGTTTGGGAGCATTCATAGTGAGCAACAGGCAGAGAAGGAGCAGAAAGAGATGTCTCATCGGAACACCCAGGCCTTATCAAGGTTTGGGAAAAATTCACTCTGTCTCTGGACTGCAGCCTGCCGTTTGGGCAGTCCTGGCTCAAAGCAAATAACCAGAATATCAGCAGACGCTGGTTTTATTGCATTTAGGTCATCATTGTCTAAAGCATCTACTGTGCACAAGTGGAGGCATGAGTGCTGTACAGGTTAGTATATTTTTTGTATACACTGCAGGAGCCACAGCCCTGTGTGTTTTAATCAGCATATATGTTTACAGATTCTTTGTCATCTATAGAGCTGGGAGGGCAATTAGCAACACAAAATGGTGATTCAAAGGAGCAGAAGCCGTTAATGAGATAGAGGTTAGATGGGATAAAACTTTCTTTGATTAAGTTTCTCTTCACCGCAATGGGGTTTTTCATCACAAAGGTAAGTTCTTCAGAGAAGCCAGTATCACAGAAGCCACATGCTTACCCACAAAATGGGAAAGCTAGTTTAAGGGTTCTGTTAATTGTGTAGCAGGCTCTCATACAAAAGCATTATGATCATTGCAGGAGGCAGCATTCCAAATCTTTAAAATAAACATTCATTAGGGTTTTTTTTTTAATCTTACCCAATCGTTCCATATACTTTCATACATATACTGAGTAAAAACCACAGAGTGTTGCCATTGAGCCACCAGATACTAGAACACTACAAAAATGTGGTCCAGAATGCACGTTTTAAGAAACAGTCCAGAAAAGCTGGATCGAGCTAAAATGGGTACCTGCAGAAGAGTGCCAGGTGAATACTCTTCTTCTTCAAGGACAAGTTTAGAGCCATACCAAAAGGCTAATGCGTAACTCAGGAAAATTATAACCCACATGTAACCAGTGAATACTCCTATTATTATTCCTTTTCGAATTCCCCAGTGCTGAGCATACACCAGATTCTTGTCATATCTGTAGAAAGAGAGAAAAATAAAAGAGGATGAAATGAATTTGATTGAAAATTCAGAATCAGCAAAGACCAACAAAATGAGTCCTCTCCAATGACTGGCTGTGCTACAGTTAACAGAGGGTGCATATAAGGTTTGTACCTCTTACTCTGAAGTGGTAGACCACTGGTTAAACCACGAATGCTCCCAGATCATGAAATCCTTTTATGATCTAGTGCAATAGGCACATGAAAAGCCACACTCACTGCAGATACCTCGCCATGGGGTTTGGGGTTTTAGCAGAGTGACACAGGATTCAAGAATATGGCCAATGCTTCAGAGCATGTCCTACAGCCGTGTCATATTTTAAGTGAATTAAAAAGAAATTTGCAGTTTAACAACATCAAATCATTATGTCTTGCTGGATCTAGTTCTCTTTCTTAGCTTGAAAATACTCAGAGTTTTCAGATGTGCTGGCAAAAGCGATATATCCACACAACATTAGGGGAAAACTTGACAGTATGTTCCTACAAGTGGGAATGACTTGAAGATAGTATTGCTGATATTTTATTTCAACTGATTGACTGAACTGGTTGTGCAATACAACGTTATTTGAAACCTAAAATTTCTGTAAACATGGATACAACTCTGAAAGCTAACAGATGGTCACTGTTGTACAACTTAGAGATTAATTGCAATGACTCTGAAGTGCATTACAGTGTTAGGTTGCTACAGGAAAAAGAAATCAGAAACTTTACAATTTGTCCAAACAAACCTTTCAACTTCTCTCTTCTCCCCGCCAAAAGCAGCCACTGTTCTGATGGATGAGAGCACTTCATCAGCCACAGCTCCAGCTTTTGCATAAGCCTTTAATTCTCGGCCTGTTAGTTTTGCCACAGCCTACAAAAGCATAGAAATCTGGTTACACCTGAACTGTAGGTACAGACAAGGACAGTGTAAGCAGTGCTGGCTGTTCACACTGTGCTGTCTGCTCTGCTTGAGGTCATCTCCTCCACCCCAAAGCAGGCTTTTATTAGGCATGCTGCATACCAGAAGACTTCTGTCTTCTCGTATTAGAGTGTATACCTCTGTAGCATTTGTTCTGCAGAACAGTTATCCCCTTGGCCAACAGCTTCTGCTCCAGGTAGCTAGAAAGAGGCAGCTGGCAACACATGCTTCCTTTTTCTCTCCCTCTCTGCTGCTAATTGGGCTTAAGAAGGCTGCAGACTGTGGGTTGTGCATGGTGGGGAGGGAGGGGGAGCTTAAGCAGCAAAAGCAGCCCTTCAGCCACTGTGACAGAGCCCAGCTTCAGGAAGAAGAGGTAATGGTAGTGGAGGGGGAAGAGGGAAACAGATGTTGCCAACCACTGTGCTTTGTTTCTTGGGCTGACAGCAAACAGGTACCTACAGAGGAGCCCAGAGAGCACTGGATGCCAAAAGCTTACTTAGGCTTAATAAAAGCTCAAATTAATGGATGAAAATGTGGTCATGTAACAATTCTACACAAAGATACCACATTGGCTTGGGAATGATATATCACTAGAAAATGTAAAGTGTCATTTGCATTTCTCTCTTCAAATACCCTATCCCAGGCATCTATTAGCCACTTTTGGAGACAGGAAAACCAGGCTAGATTGATCTTGGGTCTGTTTTCTTCATGGTAAAAAGCAAAGACTTGGGCTGGAAATTTCCTGCTCATAAGCAGGAAACAACAGTCAGTACATGAAAGCAAAGAGATGGGGACAGAGAAATAATGGAAAGGGGAAAATTACAAAATATAAAGGGGAATGAGCTCAGAAAGAATTGCAAATGAAGGAAAGAGACATTTCAGGATTTATTGCATTTCCGCCAGGATTCTGCTCTCCCCACTTCACACTGAGTCATTATTCATGTCATCAACTAGCAGCCAGCACAAGGTGCTAAAGGAAAGCAGGGAAGACAAGAAATTAGTCAGTTACATTACAGGTTTGATAGCAAAAATGTCCTGACATAGAAGAAGTGACATAGCCAAAGGGCTGAAACCCAAACAAAAGAGCAGTGTGAGAGAGTGCAGAGGAGGAGCAGGAGTTGCCAGCCGTTATGATGTGGAGAAGCAGGTGAGGGACAGAGAATCCTGCTGTCCCCTCTTCACTGTCTTTCCTCTGCACAGTGACAGGAAGTTTACAGGGAGCGGATGGAGGAGCAGAACAGGAACAACTGGGAGAGGATGCAGCAGCTGCCTGGAGCAGGGACAGGCTGAGGTAAGTCTGAGCAGTTGTTTTCAACTATTTTACAGCTCTGAAACTTGGTCATCTCTAAAAAGCCACTAACTACACAGAGAAATCAAGCCAGTCCCTAGTAACCATCTAAAAGAGGCGTGTAGTAAAAGAAGGTGTAGGCCAGGGTTCTGATCTCAGCAACTGTAATATCTATCCACAGGACCCAAAAGAAGGTATGCTTACACTCCCATCTTAGAAAGCAGGATATATTATTCTGCAAATCAGAATAAGCAAAGTGGGAGGGGGTTTTTGCAGTGACAAGGTGGCTGGCTCACCCCTCCCATACCCTCTAGTGCTGCTGTGACCATAATCTGCCTTTCTTGACTTTAAAGGGGTGTAACAGCCCTCTCTTTCACCAATCCTCCCAGCTCTATAGCATGACCTTCCCTGCTCATCATACCTCAACACAAGCTCTTCACAACCCACTTACCAAGCCATAGACAGCCGCTCCAATCCCAATCAGAGGGCTGACTGCGATGATAACCAAGGTCAATTTCCAGCCACTGACAAACCCCAGTAGGAAACCACACACAAAGGTGGTTAAGCGCTGGATAAAGATTGCTACTTGGTCAGCAATAGCCTCATTGATTTTGTTAACATCACTGAAAAAAACAAAACAAGAAAAAAAAAACCAACACAAGATTGGTGAGTGTATCTTTTGCTTGTGTTGCAGGTCTTGGCCACATCTGGGTTAGTTGCTTTCCCTTGAAGAAGGCCTTTTGTCACCTCTGTTCTTTCCACCATAACCCCTTCCAAAGACCCTGAGCTACAGAGAGAAAA
Source organism: Strigops habroptila (assembly GCF_004027225.2). NCBI lineage: Eukaryota > Metazoa > Chordata > Aves > Psittaciformes > Psittacidae > Strigops > Strigops habroptila. The sequence goes on along the minus strand of NC_044281.2, from coordinate 20,901,186 downwards.
CCTGGTGCCTCTGCAAAGGCAGAAGGATTTTATGCACAGAATCCAGCAGAGAAGATACCGTCTTTTCGCAGATAAAGTTGTCCTGCCAGCACTCATTCACTAGCTGGTTCTTACTACTGTGCCCTCAAAGGAGAGGGCAGACACATCCCAACTGGATTCACCTACCTGATAATGGAAAACCAGTACAGCTTATATGGCATTCCTCCCATCATGGGGCACTAAGAATGCATTGTACTGCCCTGCGGACGGGACAGGAAAGGGAGAAGAGCTGTAACTCCCTTCTAGTTCCACCATCCACCACCTCCCAGTTCCTCTCTCCACTCTATCAGGTAGTTTGTACTTTAAATGAGAGCAAGAGTGGGAAAACTGAGGAGGGCTAATTTATCACTGGAGGCAGTGGGAAAACATGACAACTCTATCCTATGGGGGACAGTGGTACAGCGGTCAACATCATTGGACATCTAGGCAGCTGCAGAGTTCATTTGTTCTCTCTTGCGCATTGCCAACACAGGAAAAATGTCTTAAAGCTAAACAGTCATTATACTTCTGCTACACCTTTGAGGTTAGAAGAACTGGGAACTCCTGAAATAAATAGGAGCAAATGGTGTTGAGGTTTAAAGTGCAAAATTGTGAGTTCATTGACATATAAAATGAAATTAGAGTCTTATCGAAAAATGTAAGAGCGCTCAGTTGAAAAACATGTTTATATTTCTTCTGGAAAGTGGTGGTGGGGTTTTCAGCCAGGAAAACCCAGCTTTTTTCTGGCACAGAACAATGTTGTTCAAAAAACCAGGGAACAAAGTGTTATTTATTAAATACCTGCTCAGTTCCTATTTTTTGCCACAGAAATTCTTCACAGTGACTTACACTTGGCGTTTATTCTTCATAAAAAGAACACCACAGAAAGTCATAGATACCACTGGGCAGTGAGTAAAGGCAAATAAATTCCCCTTCAACTACAGAAAAATCTTCTGCAAATGTGACTACTATTATGCAGACACGACTGAGAACAGGGAGCCATCTAGAGTCAGCATATTCACCTCGAAGCTAACTTAAGCCTGCGAACAGGAACCACTAAGAAAAGGAGCAAACCTTCTTAAATTCCTCTTTTCTCAGGGCTAAATGTTACCCAGGATAAGAAGGTCTCTCCATACACCTTAAGTCCATTTCTCAAGGCAGGTGCTTGTGCCTTCTTTAGCAGAAGATTAAGAAAGGCTCTTTAAATATATATATATATATAAAGCCAACAAAAGCAAGGAGTGCCCATAATGCAATTTTCCTTTCTGGGAAGTGAGAGAGAGTTCAAACCCGCATTTCCAGGTCTCCAGGCTCGGGGGACTGTGCACTGGGAGCCAAATTATAGATCACTCTGAAAGGACGGGGCACAGGAGGAGAAGGGAAAGATAGGACAGCCTGGCAAAAATAAACCACCTCAAAATCCAACAAAAAACCACCACATTTACTGACAGACAAGGCACAAAAGGGAAATAACTGTGGCTTAACAGTTATGGTACTTGGTTCAAAGATGGGGGAGATGCTCACAGGAACATAGCTGTATTTTATATTAGGAAGTGTTTGTCAAATGCCTAGTTATTGGCACTCCGTTGTGTTTGGAGGGAAGTGCAAAATGTTCTCTGTAGCATATGTTTTTTCTAGATTACTTACTCAGTAATTCGGGTGTTCAGCTCTCCCACAGATGTACAGTCAAACCAGCCTATATCCATTCGCATTACTTTCCTGAAATAAGCTTTCCTGATTTTCTGTATCTGACGAGCTGCAGCCACCACCCACAAGCAGATCTGGGAAGAGCATAATGTGGCTGATAAATTCAGTAAAAAGTCTTTGTGCTCCCAACAAATGCAAAAAAAGCAATTTGGCTAAAACTGGAAAGAGCAATTTGGCTATTCATAAAATCAGTATTCAGGTAAAATACATTCTAGCTACACAGACATGGTAGCTGTTTTACGCTTCCGATCTTTAAAGAATACAAGAATTTTACAAAGCCTCTGGATCAAGCATTTGTCTCAGTTCTGATCGGCTGAGAGGAGATGCAAGTTAAATTGTATTGTTACATGAATGTCATACAGACAAAAATGTTTCTATCTACAGCTATAAGTAATAGAGAGACGGCAGCCATTCTGCTTTAGCAAAACTCTGGCATAGTTTTCAGGAAGGAGAATGGCAAGTGATTTTGGAGATTATAAAAACTTCAAAAGCAATGGACCCTTTAGCTGATTATGCAGGAATCATCCAAGCTTGTAGCTCATCTCAGTCAGAAGGACTGAACCATTACTACAGAATAAGAGGGTGTGATTCTTCTCCAGCACTAGTTTTACCCTAGTATTACTCTGTAAAATCTCTCTAATAGAAACACAAGGGTCAACACAGTTGAGATGCCTACTGTGAAACTGCATGCCCTTCAGCTACATTGGGAGGGTATGTGGATCCCATAGTAACCACATCTAAGTATTCCTTGTTGCGTGAAAGCAGCAGCATGCATTCATCTCCTTGGGTAAAACATATCCGTGTACAAAGGTATGTATGCACAAATCCAAGGAAGTCTCAGACTGCCAGAGTTAACCTATTTCAGCCCACAGAATGAGAACTAAAAGCTTCTGCTCTGCTCAATTTGGCAGCTGACTAAGCAGTTAAAAGGAAAATAATTATTTAGTGATTTAAACTTTGAAATGAAAATGAGGAACAAAATACTGACTTGAAGGTAGCCTAACACAAGTATGGCACAACCAATTCCTCCATAGTAACCTGCAAACTTGGTCATTTCTTGTTCAATATCCAGCAGCCTGGAAAAAAAAAAGAAAAAGTTAAAAAAAGAGTTAGCAATACTGTTTTAAATTCCTCATGGGTTGCTAATCTGGAGTTTCTTCCAGTCAGAGTCACATCAGCTGGCAAGTCAGCTTGTTCTGCTAAGAGACACTGTTTCTCAATACTGAGGCTGTTGCTAGCAGTGGGTGTTTTGCTTGCTCTGCCTGTTGCACAGGGGTAGGGCGCTGGCAGGTACCAGGAAACATCGCCATCCTGGAGCAGCCCTGCAGTCTCTGAGGAACCCCACCAGGCTGCATGCTCCAAAACAGCAGAGGTGAGAGGCTGCTTCAAGGAAGAGCTGCTCAACATGTTTTCATTAGGTATTGAATGTGCTTGCTTTGTGCCATTATACCAACTAATACTACTCAGTTTAAACAGCGTTTTATGGGGAGAAATGAGAGCTGCTAAAGTCAATTCAAGTATTACTTTGCACCATAAGCTTGCTAATCTGAAATGATTGTTTCTTTTAGCTCAAGTAGGAGTACTAAATTACTCCTAATATCAATGAAGGGCATTGAGTTGCTGCTATTGTATTTAGATTACTTTGAAATAGGCATTTCAGGTTGTTATCCACTGTGCTTTTAGACAATTTTTTTAGAACATCCTATAAGACAGCAAATTTTATTCTGTTTACCCTGAATTTGGTACACTGAAATTTTAAGCCAAAAGGGAACACTATGGACCTGACCTGGTCTCTTGCAAAACACAATCATGGAAACAGCTCATGTGCTTGACAGATACGCAGTATAATTATCAATACTTCAATTAATATCATGGAGCAGATCCCTCCTGGAAACTATGCACATGGAAAATAAGGAAGTGGTTGGTGACAGCCAACAGGGCATGTAGGGATAGGACAAGGGGGAATGGCTTTAAACTGAAAGAGGGTAGATTTAGCTTAGATATAAGGAAGAAATTCTTCACTGTGAGAATGGTGAGGCACTGGAACAGGGTGCCCATAGAAGCTGTGGCTGCCCCATCCAACCTCAAGGCCAGGCTGGACAGGCCTTTGAGCAACCTGGTCCCTGCCTATGGCAAGGGGGTTGGAACTAGATGATCCTTAAGGTCCCTTCCAACCCAAACCATTCCAATAGATTCTTTGAATGCATACTGCCCGGTATTCCTCCTTCAGAGGAACAGAGGTCTGTAGCAAATCCTGTGTTCCATGTGCCAGTCCCATCTCAGAGGGCTGGCTTGGACAGCCTAGAGCAAAATGATTTGGCCCAAGTCGCCTACTTCTATGAATGTGAATCACTTCCCATGTGCTCTGAATTTCAGAGACCTTTAGACAAGTAACTTTTAATACTAATTAATTATTTATCTAAACGTCACTCAGAGATTAGAAAACTCTTGGAACGATGCACTGAAAAATGAGCCTTAGGAAAGGTTACGGGTTCAAATTTGGCTTTGACAGATATCGGTATCTGAATGAATCATCTAGACTCCATTTATTACTGTTAATGGAAGGAAACAGGCACTCTTATAGGGCATCTCATCTGACCTTCCTTAGACATCTCCCATAAGCTAAGATGAATTGCATCCCAGAAGCACTCATTTCTCTTCAATGGCTAAAGTTTAGCTAACTTGCTCAGAAATCGGCAGGTACCTATAGGTACCTAAGTCCTAACCAGAATAACCAGAAGTCATTATTACTTACAGTGTCATCAGAGAAAACAGATTAATTAACTCAGATGTGCAGCCGATACAACTGTTATCAGAACAATCATCAAAGAATATCCTTGCTGACATCTATAGCTGAAAGACCAAGACCCAATCTGACCTTCTCTCCAAGTAGTATCTCCAGCTCTGTAACAAAAACCATGCCCATTTTCTGCCTTATGGATAGAAAATGTAAGGTTTAAAGGCTGAACTGGACCTTCTCTAGCAATACAGTCTCTGACAAGCCATAATAACAAACGAAAGGAAATAAATACATCTACCACTTACCCACATCTTATCGTGGCGTTCTTTTCATTCTGATGAATAGTACCATTAATCCACACTATGGTGTTATTTACACATGTCTTGTCTGGGTCTTTAAGCTCTTGCATTTCAATGTCATATTCAATAAATGTGTCTGCCATTGCACCAAACACAAGCAACACAGCTGGCTGGGCCGCTCCATGAACAATAGCACAGAAACCACCAACAACCATCATTAATATTTCCGTAGGTGAGGAAAAGCGAAACTAAAGAGAGAGGAAAAAAATATGGTCTCTGCTGAGAGGCAGTCTTCATGATGGTTGTATAAATCATTAATCAGGCGGATCGCATAGAAAATCATTGTCTTTAAATTTCAGAATTATCTTCAATACAGAAAGAAGACAAATCTCTCTCTCCAATCTAATCTAATTGCACCTGTGATTACAACATCATAAACTATTACGAACTCCCTTTTAGCTGACAGCAGAATCTGACCGTGTGAATGAATGTATTATCATATAACATTAATAGCTCAATATCATGCCACATTACCATCATTCCAGAAACTAGCTAAAAGACTAAGAATAGTAATTATAATTCATATATATGGTCTGCTTTGCATATTTCCTGTGGGGACAGAGGGAAAGAGAAAGGAAGAAAAAGCCACAGGGCATTATGCAGAGCCTCTGAATAAAGTTAGCCAATTTCTCAAAAATCTGGGGTACTGTGGTAGAAAGCCAACTAAATGTCTCAGAGCAAGTTCTCATAGTTAATATCCTAAAACATGTTGGCTGAGCCAGGCAATTGTGCACTGGCTCTTAATCTGGGAGAAATGAATAGAAATATGCCGTAGTATGCAGTAAAAAAAAGGACTGAGCTAAGACCTATTACCTTACATTTGCCATGGGCCAAGAGCAGGCACACATGCAGCCGGTGACTCAGCAACTTGAGTTACCTTTGTCTTGATTTTGTGAAGTCTGATTCTCAGGTTGAAGTCAGGCATAAATACATAGATTAAACTGTCCATATAGAATATCAGTATCAAATGCTGTTTGTTTTGAAATAGAAGTGTAAAGAGGAATCATAGACTGCTGACGAACCTGTCCAGGTTCTGTAGGTGCTATAATGTGTCTAAGAGAAGAAAGGGTGGAAATTTGGAGCACATATGGAAAAGGGACATTAGGGCACAGACAAGATAAAAGGAAAAAGTCAGTTAACATAAAAGAGAAATAATTAAAAGGTCTTCCTACAATAAATATCAGAAGAAAACTGTAGCATTACCACTGTTTTGCAAACCTTGCTCTTAAGAACTCTAGGAATTCCCTTGATTAAAAAAAAAAAACGCACAGAGAAAAGGCAGAGAGATATGTGTCATCTAATCTCCCAGCACATCTGATGCAAACATACTGTGTTTACCAACTGCACTTTAGGAGTTAAACAACTGTGCAAAATAGGCTACAGAATTCAAACAGAATTCAAATCCCTCTGCTTGACAGACATAGCTCTCTGTGTGGACAGACTGTTCTCTCCATCCAACTAAGAGCTGAGAATCTTAGCCAGGTAGATTACAAGCCACATGGATGTAACTGCACTATCCTGGTACAACAGTCAGGCCCATTTTACTTGGGACACATTACAGGCTAACTGCCTAGACTACATGCAGAACAGAAGCAATAAAACCTCTTAGCTGCATGCTGCTGGGTTAGACACCTCTCCACTACATTGACTTTAAAATTTAGATGCACCCTATGGGATTCCAAACCCATCAAAGGCTAGGCATACCATACAGTATTGTGCATTCACAAGTTTCTACAGCTACAAGATCTTCTAATACCCATGGAGCTACTACAAGGAAGCTAAATTATCTACCAGATATTACACATGAAATTTTTGGCAGAAATAAGAAAGAACCAAGGTCACCTAAAGCCCTGCTGTGCACCTTAACTTTTTTCCCCATATCTACATGTAGGTTCAATATAATGTGTTTAATTGACAATTATGACACAAATATTGATAAACAATACCAAGCTGACAAAATGACAAAGGGTTCTATTAAATTCCATTGACTTTAATGGCAGGATTTCATGCCAAATGATTTAATCCTTTAAAGTTTGGCTTAGGCACAGCTATTCCAAAAACAACCATATAGATTATTGTCACTTCTTCTGAAGCACAATACACATAAAATATTTATAGCCATTGCTTTGATTACCAGCTGAAAGAAGCCAACACGAGTATTTTTTTCTTTCTCTTCTGATGACCTTCAAGAACAGAAAACATAAAATTATAAACTTGCACTTTAGTATATATTTTGTTCTATATGCAAAGATACTACACAGAATTGAACTTAACTCACTTTTCACTCTTCTTCTCTTTAGAAGGTTCTTCATATGTATGGAAATTCCTAGCAAAAAGGATAAGATACTACATTATTTCTTTTATTCTCTTGGCTGCTGCACTAATATTACATTTTGAAACATTTTGCCCAAAATTTTAGGAGGCAAGCTGTTTCTTTCAGGTTTCTCTGGAACCAGTGATTTGATGGTTCATTTAAATTTTAGACATTGACTAGAACAGAGGCTAAGTTAAAATGATCTGAAGGATTGTGCTTTCTTTCATTAGAAGCTCCTCAAAACACTGTTGCTGTGATGTGGCTTTGTGGGTTCTTTGAGGTTAATCCAAATTGCTGGCTAATACTTCCTTTAAGACAGATAAATGTCCAGTTTCCATTCCCTTTTCTATTGCCTGTGTGTTCATATGTCCATAATAGCAATAAAATCTCTCTCCCTACTAGTTTTTTCTCTCAGTGCTCACATTCTGTGTTGCTATTCTGTATGATCAGTTAAAATCTAAAGGACTAGTTGCACCATTATGGATGGGAGCCATACTATAGCAAGTACACATTGGCTGTGTACATTCAGTGATGAATGAGTAGAGATTTTCATTTTGGACTTTTTTTTTTAATGAAACAAATGAATTCAAGCTGTATATGTCATGAACAGCCTTCAGAAACCAGATCCTAGAAAGCCTGAAGGAAGCTTCATACGGGTAGTAAGTAGAACCATGTGTGTATTACATGTGAAAGCCCAAGAGAACTTGAGTTTCAAGATACGTGCAAGGACCATGGTAAACCTTGAATACTGGGCTGATGCTTTCTGAGATGGTCAACCCGACAAAGGCAAAAATTAAAGAGATGCTTTTGCTTCCTCATTCTAGGAATACTTCTGAGACTGTGTATAATGTGTCAGAAAAAGCTGGCACAAATTACAGCACCCATCTGCATGTCCAGTCTGCTACAGAGTTGTTCCAAGATCCAGGAAGAGGGAGGCTTTTAACCCCAACCAAATCTCACATTATAGCTGAAGATCAAGGTCTCTAAATCATTTCAGCTTTTAACTATCCAGCATTCTATGTTTAAATCTTAACATCTAAATTCAAATGAAGTGAGCTAATTCCTTTTATTTTAAAGTCTCACAGTTAAGCTTTAAGAGAAATCAATCAAGATTGATTAAAATTCCTGAAAAACTCATTTCTTAAACTAAAAGCACCAAAGAAAGATAAATCTGAATATCAAAAATATTTTCAGAAGAAAGACCATATTTCGCTGCCATTACTCTATGTTTTTAAAGGTTTCTTGGTCTGGTTTGGTCTACCTGTGTCTGTTGTATCAAACAAGGCAATTCAACTCCTAGAGAACAGCTTTTCATTAAATACCATACATTCTATAAATGCATCAATTTGATCCAATGACATTAACCTCTTTGAATATTCCTTGAAATATTGATTGTCCCGTTTGCATACATGACTTGACTTACCCTGATTTCTTGAGGCTGTTAGCTGTTAGGGAAAATAAATGCACAATCTAGTTAATAATTATTGTTAAAGTACATATTCTTCTGTAGATATGTGAAACATAAATCCCAGAGCCCCATGAGACTGATCATTCCTGAGTTATAAGCATCTTATTCCCACTGATAGATCTAGCTAGGCACACAAACTGACATGGGTCCAAAAATTCCTTGGTAAGTTTACATCAATTTATGCCTGCTTTCTCTTGAAGAAGTAGCTTCAAGTTTTCAATCGCTCAGATGACAAAATGGTTTTCACTAAATACATTATTCAGGACATTTACTAAAATCAGCACATTTTCATTGCAAACTCCTAGTATTCAACTGTTTCTCCTGGACACTGTTCCATCAAGGAATACTACTCTACTGGCAGCCCATGCATGATCTCTGACAGGAGGAGCCGCTGCTCTTCAATCTCGCCTTCCAACAATTTAAGAGACTGCAAATCCTGTGGAAGAGAAGCAGCTCCTCCCCTGGAGAGTACGATGAACTTTTCACACTGATGTCTATTCTTGGGATACTCTCCAAGGAGCCATAGCTTAGAGAAATGGAATTATACTACAAAATATAATCATGCTGTATGTCAACTTCTTAGTCCCTAGAAAAGCTCCTTTTCAAGAGCTATTGTTAACACGTCATACCTGAAGCACAGTTTGTGTTGGCAGAGGCCCCTAAGAAGTGTTATCATGGGGGCTGACGAAGAAAATATTTGCTATACATCACTTGATGACAACAAACAAAGAGCTAGTTTTATGTATACAACACAGTTTGGATAATCTAAAGGCACTGGGCATATGCACCTTGCTCATTTACGATGCATTTGGCAGCTCAGCATCAGGTTCAGAACTATAGCATGATTTTTAAGCAGTGTCTTCCTTTTTTCAGGCCTAGTGACAACACTGAGCATGCACAGGCCTGTCTCACAGAGCAAACACAGAGGAACTTTGCATCGCAATCCACAGTAGGTGTAAAGACAAATTTTGTGGGCAACCACAAATTTTGCCTACATCATTTTCCTACCCCAGGGAAGAAGACTTTTCCGCTACCTCCAGGGTTTTGTATATCCCAAGGCAACATGTTAGATGGAAGCAGTCTGAGTTTGGGACTGGGGGAACAGTTCATTACATCTCCTTTTGGGGGTTAATAAGGTAACCTTATTTGGCTTCAGCTAACAATGACTCTATTGGTTTTATTCTGCTCTGTTTGCTATTAGGGGAAGGTAAAAAGAAAAGATTCTTTCAGTAAGGACATACGTGTATCCCAAGAATCCCAAACACCTTCCAGAAAGGTTCTAATGTAAAATTTTTGTTACAAAGAATCACTTGGTGTTAGACGACATCTGATTGCAGCTTTTTTTAAGTTTGGCAGCTGGTAACACCTGTAATGGTTTGAAACCATTCCTAGCCATTTATCCAAGGTTTATCAGAAAAGTTAAGGTTTAGAGAAAGCTTCCTCTGCAGGTTGGTAAAGTGTTTTGCAGAAGAAGAAGAAACTGGCTACTAGGAGGAAAGTGGGAGGAACAGAAGAGTCTGGTGAAATAGCTTTCTGAGTCATATCAATTTAGAGAGCAAAATAAGCATTCTCCAAAGGTGAAGAAACCCGAATCTATGAATTTGGAGAAAAAAAAAGTATATCAATGCTATCCAAGAGTGTGAGGACATGCGGGCCAGCAGTTTTTAAGCAGGAAAATTTGGAACAATGCTACCTATGCTTAATTTGAAACAAAGAAACAGATGAGTAACAGTTCACACTGCTACAATTGAAAAGGTAGAAAAAGAGGACAGAACATGATTTTCATAGAAAAGAAAATAATGTAGGGAAGATGACAGAATTTATTAACTCTAAAGAAAAAAGCTATAGTAATCTCTGAATTCTCAGAAAATTTTGAAAGAGGAATTAAGGCATTTAGGGAAGAAATTTTACAACTTGAAAAAAGCACAGAATCAAGGAAACACTGAAGACCATTGCCAAGAATTTGAGTTTTTACTGGTATTGTGAAAACACAGTAAAAGTTAAGCCTCAGGAAATCTGACATTTGATTCAAGTGATGAAAAATTGTTCTCAAAAGGCTCCCAGCTAAAGCTGGCTCTTTCCTACACCTAGTGTAGTGGTGTTCAAAGGTTGATTTGGGGAGGGCTAATTCTTATTAATATATACAAAATATGGTCATTGAAACAAACCTCACTTGAGATGAGATCAATAAGCAGAATGCCAGTAAGGTTCTAAAGCAGTGATGTTTTCTCTGGGAAAGGTGCTCTAACAGTTCAACGAGCTGCTCACTACATTAAGCAGAAAACACAGTCTATTCTCAAGGAAACTGAGACCAAAGGCAAACTCATTTGAAAAGCCAAAAAACCACCCCAAAAAACCACCACCACCACCCCCCCATCAAAACAAAACAAAAACAAAACAAAAAAAAAAAAAAACAAAACACAAAAAAAAAAAACCCCCCACCAAAAAAAAAAAAAAAAAGAAACAAAAAAAACCCCACCAACAAAACCCCCAAAAACCAAAAAGCCAACCCAACTGTGAAAAGAGGAACAGCTTTGGTCCCAACAGAAAATCTTTTGCCAAAATCCCTCAACAAGTAAAAGCGACAAATACCTAAGACCAACTAGCAGACAAAAAGCAACCTCCCAAACCAGGTAGATAAATCTGGGAGTTCTAAGTGGCTGGAAGAGACAAACAGTTTTCTATCCAAGACAGACATATCCCCTTAAGCTGTTCACTTCCTTTTCTCTCTCCCTCCTCCACCAATATTACAGCCCACAATGCCCCATGCATTGAAACTGCCTTTAGTTGGCAGCCAAAGTGAGAAGTTTTAAAAACAAAACACAGCAGGAGAGTGGGGAGATCTGTACTGCTTCAGCACACAGATGGCTGCTCATTCCAGCAGGATGCAGAGCAGTGTGCAGGGGTAGCAATATACGGGGGAGAGAGCAGTCTTTCAGAAAACATTCACGTTGGTTTCTTCCACAGTCATGGAGCTGAGGTTGTGGTGCTATGTTGCAGACTTTAAAATCAGCTGCAGAGTCTAGCATGCCAGCTTTGATTTCAAGAATACATTCAAGTTATGTGGAGAATAATTTCCTACACTATCTTCTTACCATCTGTAACAATAGATTTGAAATTCCCGACAACAACAGACCTTTGAATCTACTGAACATTATAGTAATAACTACAATTATTGTTGTTTAGAAAACAGGCTATTTCATGCATGGTCTGAAGCATTTCATTTGGTCCTAGAAGAATGTTTTAATAAAAGCTTAAACATTCCAAGGATTAGGCTATAGCTGTCAGGGAATCTGAAAATACAAAATGTATGTATGTTTTGGGAATCTGGTGATATCTGAGTGCTGGAATCCTTTTGTGACATCTTTTTACTCTATGGGAGGAGAGTGTACATTGCACTGTATTGCAATTTATCTTCCATTATGTGCTACAGTTTTGCTTTACACTGTAAATACTTAATACGCCCCTCTGTTGGCTTTTCTCAAATCATATAAACAGAAATCAAAAGATTTATCAGTTTTACTTCATGTTTCTCCTCGACTCTTGCTCCATTTGACTGGCAAAATCAAAAAGTGCTATTTGCAAAGGAAAAATGGAAGAAAAGAGGAGACGCTCTGATGAGGAGAAGGAATCCAGATCTTCGCATAGCAATAGCTCATAAGAATTCTGCCTAATAGAAGTATGACTACAGATATATGTGTTCGTTGAAAGCAGTTCTAGAAATGACTGAAGACAGGACTTTCTTTTCCCCAAGTAAAGGCCTTTTACTTGTACATCAAAGTGCTGAGTATAAAAACCTAGGTAGATACCATGAACTGGAAGGCTGATAACTTGTAGATTGGCCATGAGTAGGGATTGCTATACGCAATTTTACAGAAAAGTTGTTTTGTAGGCAGCATATCCATAACAGCAGGTACCACATAATGCTACACTTACTCCACAGACTCTTTGCTTTGTATTCTGTAGACAATTTGCTCCACTTAGGCCACCCACCACCTACTTTACATGCTGTATAAAATAAGGAGATGACTGAAGAACAAAATGCTTACATTTGCCATCCAACTCAAAAGCAGAGTTATCCTCTCCCAATCTCTTGACGTTACGCAGAACAACGGGGTCAGACATGATGACTAGTTGCTTAAATCAGAAGTTCTGAAGAGAGATGGGGGCAGGGAGGAGGAATACCAGCATACGTTTGTCTGTGAACACAAAACATTATTAAACTCCTGTTTACCTCAGTTTTGTCCTCATTATCCCAGGGCAATGCCACTGATTACAGCACAAGTTATAACAGAATACACGTCTCAGGGTAGAAAACACCTCAGAGAAGCATGCCCAACTCACCCCAAATGCAAGGCCTCTGAAGGGCTTCAATGCCACTCATTGTTTAGAAACAATTTGCTACAGAGCGAGTTTTTTTCCAATCTGTATTTTTACAGTTCATTAATCCTGCCTGTTATTGTCCATATTTAATAGCACCTTACATTCTTCAGCACATTTTACCCATTTGTTAAGGGGATTTTGACTTCTAGTACTGTTCTTCAGCGTACCTACAGTCTGTCCTACCTTTATGTCATGATCAAATTTAATAAGGATATTCTCCACTGTGTAATCCACATCATTATCAATATTACTGGATTATACCAGAAGTAAGACAGACCTCTGCAGAACTTCAATCAGTACAGCCATTCATTTGGAAATTGGTTCATTTCTTGCTACTCTATGGATGTAGCTTTTCTTGACTAAAAGTTTCTGATGACCACAGCCAATTTATTCCTCCACTGGTTGGTAAATTCCAACCCCCTCACATTCTGCAACCCCCTAAATTGTGACTCAAATCCTTTCCCTAACTAAATGTGTAAAGCCAAGTCACCACTGCAGTAGCAAAATGTCTGGCCAGGATTAGAATAGCCACAACATAAACTCATGGGTGCTTTTAATTCATCCTCTCATATAGTGAAAAAAATTTACAATTTTAATCATATTTTTTCCATTCTCTGAGACAGATGACAAATGGGCTGAACAAGTCACGGTACTTCCTTAGTTAAAGTCTCTACCATGTGCACATTTCCAAGCTCTCTTTCTGCTCTTTTATATATCAGAAAGCGTGTAACACCTGCTTCTGACCAGAAAGCAAGCATCATATATGTATCACTGTTTTACATGGGACCTATCTACAAATCATCAAATTTCAAGTCAGCTGGATTTGCATCAAACATGTGGGAGAGGATTTAACAAGGTCTTAATTTCCAGATGACATTATTCAGTTTAGATCGAAATAAATGAGCAAGCATATATTCCTGGCAGTTTTAAGTCTCTTGAGATTATGTTTTCACTGAAGATTAGTGACAGTTTTCCCGAAGTGGGAAAAAAATTTCACTCAATTCTTCAGTGAAAACACAAAGCTTATTCTGCTCCTTCCCTCCTGCCTTTTGCTGTGCCTGATTGACTGAAATAGTCTCAAACAGAAGACCTCAAAAAAAAAAGGTTGTTCAAATTATCCTAGAGTTCCAGAAGTTTCTCAAGGAGAAAAAAGAAAAGAAGTTTCTCAGACAGCTCATTTTTGGCACTTTCGTCAGTGATCACGTTCTTAAGGCAACTTTTTTTTACATGTTAATTCATGAGGTTGGAGCTCAAGATCTGAAAACACAGACTTCTTGCTCCATTTTCGAAGAAGTTTGACAATAGTAGCACAGACTGCAGAGCTCTTCACAGAGACATGATTCTAAGGAAAACACAACTTATACACGCAACGGGCCTAAGGCTGGCCAGTTTTTTTACCTTAAGTATATGTTTTTAGGAAGGACACAGTTAAAAAAACATGAATAAATTTCAAAGAAAGCCATCAGTGACCAAGAATAATCAAATCACAATGCTTCTATCTTTGTTAAAGCTTTTCAGATTTTTGGTTCAAATTGTTAAAGCATCATTGGCTGCCATTAATAATACCCCAAAGACACCAACTGCAACCATACACTCATATTTTCTTCTGCAAAAAACAGTTCACCACAATGGTAATTTTACTAGCAATTTGTCCTTTAAACATGAAACCATCATTTGCTTCCAGATCTAGTACTGACTGCTTTGCACTGTCTAGCACACAAGTAATGGAACTGTATAAAGAAAGCTGAGCAAATAGACAAACCCTTGATTTTACACTGAAATTAGTATAACTGGAAATGTCACCCCGATTATGAAAATGTGTTCTGCTGCAGTAAAGAAGCGATGTTCCTACCTGTTTTGTTATCAAATCTAAATTTTAAGGGTGGTGTTATACACATAGTCCAGCAGCTTTAAAATACTTTACGACTTCACAGAAGCATAACCTACTTAAATTAAGTGATGGAAACCATTTGAACTATAGTACTGAATGTGGCTCCCAGTGAAAAGCTATGAATTGGTTAAAAAAACAGTCCCATTGCATTTCTGCTTCAGAAAGATAATGGATAACGTCATACTGTAAGCTGATGAAGAAGGCAAAGATAAGGGAAGCAAAGCCACTCTCCATCCACTATTTCTCATTTGACTTTGCAATTATAACATTTATACAAAATTTTGTAAATGGAACACTGTAAAAATCGATCTATCCTTTAAATGCTGATATAGAATATGGTGCTGGGAAGTCTTATTTCAGTGCTTGCTCTGACACTGTATTTTAACACTATGAAACACATTTTGCAACTGATTTTCTTTAAACCTGAATGCTGATGCAGTTTTAAATAATAGGAAAAGTGGGAAAAAAAAACCCAATAATTGATAGACTCAAATAAGGATTCTAGTTCCAAACACTTGCTAGAACTAAACTTCCTGGAAGGATGTAACTTTTCCAATAAAATTCCAACTGTCCCACATTTTTGAAAGAAAACACACTTTTCCTATATTTTCTAAAGCTCAACACATCAAATACTATTCACACACTATCCTGTCCAGCAGGCATCATTCATTAGCTGAATTAAGCACATTAGTATAGCAGATTAGGATGCTGTATTCGAATACTAAAACAGCCTTTCTCAGGGTCTGAATATTTAACCAGGGACCACTTACAACAAGTTGAAAAATACCGTAGCCAATGTCTGCATTAAAAATTATTTAAATAATAGAAACCAGAGATTGTAGAAGATGCTATATCGTCCCATCTACCCCTGCGTGTGCAAAATACAAACTAGGAGCAGCAGAGAATATCCCAGAAACTGCATTAAAGTAGAAGAGTATTTTACTCTAGTCAATTAAGGTGTGGCTGCTGGATTTTTGATAAACAAACATCTTTAAGGAGCTCAAAATCCAGATTTAAACAAGTAATACTTGGAAAATGCTCCCAAAGGAACATATCCCGTAGAATGAAGTAACGTTAGGATCTGATCCAAAGCCCTTTGAAATCTTTTTCAAAACACATCTTTATTCAGACCAGATCTTTATTTAACATAAAGGGGGAGTGGGGGGGAAACAAACAAACAAACAAAAAATCCCCAACAGTTACAACTGCTCCTGAAAGTACTATCCTTACATTTCCTTTAAAACTAGGTTCTTCAGATATTGATAGCATACACGCTGAAAGACATTATGATTCAAAATAGAAGTTGAAAGTCTCGTTCTTCAAACAGTCCCAATCAAATAAAAAGATAAAATTAAAACCAGAAACCAACCAAAATCAAACACTAACTATGCAAAGGGAATTCAGCATTCAGTTTAATTTGCTCTGAAAGAAAAACACAGGTATCTTTCCATTCAGGAGGTTTCATCAGTTAACTCTGAAACATTAAACATGATAAATCTTTTACTCACTGTGGCTGTGAAAAATCATGTATCATAGAACAAACTGCAAGTATCCTGTTCAATTAGTCAGTGAAGCACCCAACCACTTCCCATGATGTTTTCATTATTCGAACCCATTTGTCAGAACTGAATCTTTAAATTGGGCATTGTCTATTTACACCTGGGTCAATAACCATGCGGTCACAATGGTTACAGTTCATTGACATCTAATGGAGGGTTTAAATTTGACTAATGTAATCTCACAACGTAAAGTCAGAGCACTTGGCTATCAATTATACTCAAGGAAACCAGCCAGTTCTCTGGGGAAAAAAAAACCAAACCACCAAAAAACCCCCTCACAATGAATACAGAAGAAGAGATTATTATAGCTTTATCAGCATTAGTATAGAATTACTTTATTAGCCATGCAATAATTCACAGTACACTACTGTCCCTGCAGTAAACAGCAACATCAGCAGAATAATATGAAAACTGATTCAGAGATTAAGCTAAATTCAAATTAAAAACTTGCTCAAAAGCTTTGTTTTCTAATCCATAGTTTGTCCTTCTCCCTATGGCTTCTAATATTTTACCATTCTTCCTTCAAAATGAAGATTTTACAGCCTGGAAGCTCCTGAGTAGTAGCGAATTCTCGCTGGAAAGGAGCCCTCCATGGATTTTTCAATAAAGGACATTGGTGATAACAAAGCTATGACCTCAGCCAATGTCACACAGAGTTCAGAGGGAAATGGCAAACATGGTTTAGTTCTCCTCTGAAATCAGTTCTCACTACAGAGAGCCCTGACTGACAGGACAGGATAGAAAAGCATTGCACTAATCTTAGTGACTGTCAGCTCTCCTGAAGCCTGTGCTCTCAAACTTTCCATGAAAAAGCCTCATGCACAAAAGTGCCTCATGATTAAGTGTAGCTAACCAGAACTCCATTGCTTAGCATCATTACGGTGTTCACAGTCACAGCACAACCAAATGCAAACCTGGGATCTTCTCCCATTTTCTTAACAAAACAAAGGCTACATATATACTAATGTACACAGCACAGCTTTGAGAATAACGCTATGTGAGATAAGGTCACGGTACTAATAATCTTGTTCACCTCATCACAGAGCCAGAAGGAAAAAGATAGCTTCTTGCAATGCAGGGCCCAAGACTGAAAAGACTAGAAGAAAAATTATATGGTGGAGCAGAACTCTGCTTTGCTTCATTCTCCCCTGAAAGCTTCTTCAGGAGCAACATGACTGAAGGTCATGCAATGCCTTTGATTTTTAAGGTTCTTGAGCAGAGCTCACACTTAGCATGCAAGGAAGTCCCACATCTCCAGACAAGGCTTCGCTTGCCAGAGAAGTAATATAATTTTAACATTACACAAATTACTTCACTGTTTTCACTCATAAGCATTCAGAAAGTGTGCACAGAGCCTATTTCACGTTGCTAATAAGGTAGATTAAGGCAGTGATGAAATAGAGCTGAGAGCACAGGCTACCCGCACCCTTCTGAAGGGCTCTGCTCCCTTCTAAACCTCCTTTTCTCTCAACTTATCCTTACAAAAAATCCTGGAGATCAATAAATTCTGACTTGACTTTCTGACACTGGCCATAAAAATGAATCTATGCTGAAAAATCATCCATCTGTGTAGAGAAAAGTGGAGAATATAAAGCACTCAGTTTTGATCCCCCTTCCCCTTTTACAGCTGGTAGTGGAAAAACTAGCCAAATCCACTTCATCTCCTCAAGCCCCCTTGTACTTTGTTTCCTTCTGGTGTCCTGGGAAGGAAAAACTCAGTTTCTATTGTGCAATCACCCACCTAAAAGGGAGGGCTCTCGACCGCGAGCAGTTCCCTTGGATGGCGTCCTGACCCAAGGGGAGAGCTCTCAGAGCGCCGCTCTGAGGAGAACGGACTCAAAATGGCTGCCCGGCAGGGCAGCTGTGGTCAGAGACCACGTAGCCCATCATGGGCTCAGCACCCGACTTCCTGCCCCTGTTCCTGCTGACCGCCACCATGTGGTGGGACAAGAGCTGTGCACACGGGGATCGCTCCGGGCTTTTGTGTGTGGCGGGAGGCGGGTCTTTGCCAGGGCTTTGTCAGGGCTTTTGTTGCCACAAAGGCAAAGTGGATTTCACACTGATTTGTGGTTTATGCTATTAAAAATAGAATTCTGTCAATCCCGTGAGGTTTCTCTTGTCATAGAACGTACAAAGTCCAAGTTGGTAATTGTTGGGAGAAGATACCTCCAGGTGGGAGGCTAGCATGGTCTACATTACTATCAGAGACACGAAGTCATGGCCTATTTATTTCTTGGTCACAAAAATATGCTCTACTGAAACTGCAAAATACTTTCTGGAGTAGGTCCAGCAAGGAGGCTGGGAGGAGGGCAGCAAGGGACTTACCTCTATTAACTTGCCTTGTTTCTATAGCTAGCCTCTCACCATCTGCTCTTGGAAAGTACCAGAAGCAGGACATGCAGTTGCTTATTCCATTGATCCTACCCACGTCTGGCAGCTGGTATGATTTTTCCTCCATTCCAAATACTTGTGCAAATAAAAATAGCAGAGATAGCAACAACAATTCTAAAAAACAAACCAAAACTGAAGAACCGTGTAAATTTTAAATGCAAACTGTAACATTTATATCAAAATTAAGTGAGTCAGCGTATTAGAATTCAAAAATTCTGTCAAAAAATACCTCTCAGAGTGCTTGCTCCACCCTTTGGGCAACCGGCCTCTCAGTTACCTCGCCTGTTCCTATTACAAGCTGGCATGTCCATGTGAGCCTGCTTCCACTTTCCCAACCACTCTCAAATGCCACCATTTGAACACCTTTGGGGCTTCTGACCAAGTGCCTCTTATCAGTCTCCCACCTGGAAACTAGAGAAAAATACATTTTTTTATCTATGAGCCTTTTGGGTTTTTTCTTTTTTGGTTTGTGGCACCTATAAAAAATTGGAGGTAGATCTTTACACTGCAAAGTTGGGCCACCGTGGGCAGGTGCTGGACCTGTCAGTCTCCCTGGTGGGCTGGAGCTGGAAACACAGCCTGTACAAAGCACTCCAACTGAAAACATTGTGATTTCAGCAATTTATTGATTTGATATAAGGTCCCAATGACCTGCTAGTTCAAGATCACAGGGACCAGAAGCTAACCCTAAGTCCCATGTTTGTAGACATGCCTGTTGCCATGGCAAAACAGGCATTTTTCCCTCAGTCTAGCTAAATCACCTTTAATTTGTATTTACTAACCAGATTACTCTGTTTTGTTTATGTTAATTTACTAGTTATATTTTATATCTACTTCATAGTTGATGTAGGTCATGATGAAACACAGTTCTACCTCCTTCTCTAAAGGGGCTTTTCTCAAACCTTCTCTGTCCCTGGGCCCCCCGGTTTGCCACTGCGGCCGGACCCTGCACAGGCTTTAGCATACACAAGATGCAGCTATCTGGCATGGCTGGGGTCTGCTGGGGTCTGGGGACAGGTAGATGTGGGAGGGCAGGAGTGGCAGGGAACTGCCCTCTGTGCCCAGGAGAGCGAGTCTCCATGCAGCCTCCAGGAGCAAGCCTGGCTCTGAAATGTGACAGGGACTGCCAAGGCTGCTAATCAGCTGCAGGCAAAGGCAGGCTGTGAAGGAATATGGCAACTCCAAGCAGAGCAAGGGATATTACAAAAAGAATGGTAACTTTAATAACATTTGCAAGAGAAGGAAAGCCAGCTGGTGTGCTGGGTCCACTATACATGCATACATATGCTGAAAGAAAAATTTCTTTGTCTTAAAGGAACTTTGAAATACTACACAGGGAAGGCAGTTATCTGATCACTTATTCATACTTTCTTCACTACTGATGCTACAAACGAAGCGAAGCAACAAAACCCAGCATCCCTGCATTGCAACTTTTGCAACACCCTGCATAACTTCCAGCCAGCACAAGAAGTTGCATTTCACCAGCATACATATTTATGTAAACAAGCACCATGAGCAGCGACGGGCTTGCAGTAACAATGGACATATATTGAACCTTCCATGTCAGAGCAGAAAGCAGTTCTACATGCAGAAAATAAAAGCAGTGTTCCTGTTCCCATTATGATGCTTAAAGTCATGTCAGGTGTTTGCAATTGCTTTCTAAATTAGGTTTAGCCAGAGCAGAATTTGGCCATAGTAAATGCAACTTCATCTGCCCTGCAGAGATGGATTGTCTGCAGGCACAGACAAGCTCTAAAAAGATCTTTACTCCTTTATGTCTATTTAGAATTAACTTTTTAGTCAATTGGCATTAGGCATCTCCTGTTTTCCAGGCCATGAGCACTCATGAAGTATAACTGAATTGTTTTCTCTAAGCAGAATTTCATCTGTCATCAATAGTTACTTGTAAGTTCACTATGAAGTCAATTGGAGTATAATCCCAGATATGTAGCCTCTTCCCAAGCATATTTTGCAGTATTGATGTTTTCACATTTTTTTCATTTCAGGAGAACACGTCCAGAAGACTTTAGTAAAATGCTTTTCTATGTACTCTTTCTTGGTGTAGTCTCTCTGCGGTGGCATTGGAGGGCAAGAGACAGGATGATTACAAGCATTCATCACTGGATGTGACAGAGTATTTGGAAATATTGCAGCAAAGATTTTTAATAAAAAGGGATTCCATGTTTTTTGCTGTCTGACTGAAACAAGAGCCAAGGAGTTAAAAGCTGTGACCTCAAAGCAGCTTCAAACAGTGCTGCTAGATGTGAAAGATTTAATGTTAAAAACGTGGCTGTATGGGTCAAAGCTGAAGTTCAGTCAGAAGGTGAGTGCCAGGATATCTGTCTTAAAAGAAAAAACAAGAGTTTTCCTAAAAATACCAGCTCATTATAATTGACATTTTACAAGCGAGTGTGGATTTTTGTCGCCTTCCAGAAACATGGAAGAAGATCTCACTAGAGCGATGTTTTATACATCTAGTTACAAGTAGGTAAATATTTGGGAATGTGCTCAAAAAGTCAGGCTTATTGATACATCACTATCAGAACTGGAAACCAGTTCCTGGAACCTTCATTAGGACTGTTTGCACTCACATGTTTATCTGGGTTATGGCACGAGTGCTCGGCACTTCCCATGCTGTGTTACCCAGCTAGGGAACAAATAACTTCCACTTAACAAGATTAAAGAGTTCTTATTTTTAAAATTGAATACATTTAATAAATGACTTTTAAGTAATTACTCATTCTATCAAAAGCAAAAATTTCATACGAACTCTGTTGAACAAATCCAAATATAACTATTTTGGAATATTGCTTGCACACCATCTGAAAAATAGAAATATCCCATATCTCTGATTTGTGCAAGACAAGATGCTGCTGCTGTTACTGATGCTAACTGATTTCAGCAGAAGTGGTATCGCAGTAGAGTTTACAAAGATCCAGGATCCTAGGGGCTGGATTCTGCTACCTTTGAGTCTTAAATCTGCTCTATTATGATATGCCATAGTACCAATTATACTTAATGCTAAATTCCAATCTCCGTTTGACCTTTCATCTCTTCATAAAATTACTTGCCAAATTGCTTTTATTTGAAACTTGTGCTTGGTTTCAGGCCAAAACTCACTTTTATTCCCCCCTAAGAAAAACTATGAGTATGGTCAGACCAGCAAAAATATTCATTCGCACAACTCTAACAGTTGATACAAGAGAAGAACTTTTTTCACATTTTTGTATTTTCCCCTCCCACTTGTAAGGGCTCAGAAAAGTTTTTCAAATCAATCTGGTGGTTTTTCCTTGCCTCCACCTCATGCTGGGACATGTCAGTCAATGTGAGGCGTTAAGTTCTCTGCTACCACAAAAATGTCACTGTGGGGAGGAAGAACAGCAAAAGCCTTCTCTGTCACACAGTTTTCAAACCTCTGAGAAGGAGTTTTTAAATTTTTTTGTTACCAAAGCTGTTCTCTACTGTCCTGGCAGCTCACCGGCCTCAGCAGTTATACAAGACTTCCTACTGCTGTGGAACAGAGTAAAGCTTGCAGTTTCCTTCCCATGCAAAGTAAATATTTGCCAGTATATCCCCCATCACAGGCAAGGCTGATTCCATAAGATCTGTCATTTATATTGGCATGATAGAAACTATACATGAAATACACACACATTCCCTGTAAATGTAAGAAATATATCTATTTCTCCAATATGTGGCTATTATTAAAAAAATACGTTATTTCATTTTTAATGTCCAAACCAGAAAGAACAAAGGAACTATTAAACTTTCAGAAATCACTGATTTTTCAGTTCTTTCACCCTGAAGGTACTCAATTTTAGAACCCCTGAAGGCTCCAGCTTTCACAAAGAACCACAAGACAAAAATATCCCAGGAAAACACGGAATATGGCTTTAAGTCCCTACAGCAGGAAGAGTTCAGTCATCTCAGGCAAAGGAGGGAATGGAAACTAGGCCTTCCTCTGGGAGAACTGAACTCCTGCAGTATAAACTAGGAAGGAGGACAGAAAATCCTGATACTGCTTTCTTTAGCAGTCACCCCTTTTCAGTATTGAGGCCAAGGAAACAGTGGTTGCCTTTCCTTGGTTCAGTCCTTACTGAGGAGAGAGCAAAATAAAGTGCCCAAATTGTAGAGCTGGTTGGGATTCACACCCCTTCCTATTCAAGAGAGATTTGCAAGGCTTAGGTGAGGCATTTTCCTGGTCAACATGCTAAATCATGAGGATCATGAGTCCATCTGTACCCCTCTGCTGTAAAGGATCCATAGGTGGGAGGGGAGAGTGGAGTGTTCATTTTAAAAAAAATAATTCTGAGCTTGCAAGACATCAAGTCTCGGAGCTATTTCTTGGCATAAAAATGATAGCCCTTTGTTTTGTGAGTTGCTGAGTTATTCCTGGGGAGAGGTGCTGCCTTTGTTTAAGTCCTGACACAAACGCATGTTCAGACCTGGCTCCACTGGAATTAATCATGGTAAAGTGCTGGAGAACTGAAGAGACCCCATGTCAAGTCTGTAACAGCACGTTGCTCAGGATGCCATTTCCCACTGCCATGCAAACTACTCAGCAATGAAATAAATGCTTTCCTCATGCTAGTGAAATAGCTGTGACATGATTGAGTTAAAGAGCAAGTTACCTGGTGGCTATCCAAATAGTGCTGGTTTTCAATTTAGTTTCTATGGAGCAAAACATCAGTTCTACTTTCTCAGTGTAGCTTATGCTTAGGCTTTAGTAGGGTCATTTAATTTATATCTGTTACCTGCAAAAGTTATTCCTTCTAGAGCAGGTTTGAGGTGAATACCACTCAACCGGCTACTTTTACTAAAGTATTGATGGCATTGCTGTAGTAGATTTTATCTTTAAACCAACTTTCTGTTAATGAAAGTGATAGAAAACCAAGTTTTCTTTATCTAACATGTAATCCAAAGGCGGCTGTGTGGCAGTCTCGTGAGCTACAGCTTCCCTGTCCCAGTCCGCATGAGCTGTTAGCTTTCCAGGGAAGACATCACTCCACCCTGCAGAGCAGGCAGAACTGGGCCCTAGAGATGTGAGTCTTGTCCTCTGAACTTAGCAGATAGCCCTGGTGTCATTTCACACAGAGCCTTTCTAGAAGCTGAAGCTTTGGGGTTTTTTTTCCCCAATCAAGATTGCACAGACAAAAGTGATCAGGGAAACAAAGAAAGTATGAAATTGCACCACTTATTCTGATCTTTATCTTTAGAAATTACAGTTTGACTGGTTTAATTTAGTTCCTGTCACACCACAAGTACACTGTCAGCTGCTGCAAGACCCTAGCCCTGCGAAGGTTAGCATTTAAAGGAAAATACAAACAGAATTTGGGACAGGGCACACTAACTTTAAATAGATTATTTAAATTAGAAATGCAGGGGGGAAAAAAAAAAAAGTCTACAGTTGAAAAATATGCTTCTCACTCTATGGAGGGACAGATTCTGCTGGCATTTTCTCTCCTGGGACCCAGATACCTCGTTTGCTCAAGTGTCAGCAACAAAAGCCAGTGACTTCTGGAAATGAGCAAACCACACTGCTATGGATATCAAAATCTGTCCTGTTCACAAGACTATATGAGGCAGATGAATATTTAGACATACATTTTTTTGGACCAGAAGGGACTTGTTGAGAAGAAGACCCATGACATCCACAAGGTCAGAACATCCTGGGGGCTGCACCCACAGGACCTGGTTTCAGTTGCTTGTTAGAGCCAGCACACAAAGATGTGCTTCAAAACCTTCACTTGTCCAGCAGGCATAATGTTACCTTCTTGCCTTTCACTTGAGAATCAAATTTCCTTCCCCAGTGTTATGCTTCAAGCAGGGTAATTTTTCCACATCCCTTCTAGGAGTCAGGGATCTCATTACAAAATACACTTAAGGAGTCAATAGGAAATCAGACAGTCAAGTGCTGCTTTCTGCAGATGGAAGACTGTCTCATGCCAACCCCTCTAACAGAAAGCCACATATGGAGCTTACATTTTGCTTATGTGGCTTCTCTTCAGCTAAGCTCCCTCTCATGCTGTGCTCTGAGAAAGTCAGAGGATCGTCTGTGAGGAAGAGAACTTATTGGAAAAAAATCCCCATTTCGATGTTTTCCAAGATGCTACGCAGGATTTTTTCAGCTTTCTGAAATTATTTTCTTCAGTTTAAAAGCAGTTTGCTGAGAAAAAATCAAGAGTAGAGAAACTCTTTTTATGCTTTTTTCTGATACATTTCTATGGCAAAGGATTGCTACCTACATTAACAGGACTCCTGACCTGACACTGCCAGAGAAATGCTCCCCTACAACAGGCTTTGCATGCTGGTGGAGGGAGTGCTGTTTTGTGGTCATTTCAATCACATTGCACAACCTGTCATTAGAATCAAGCCACATAGAAGTGGACTAGGCAAGCCCAGCAGGCACTTGTACCCGGCTTGTGCTGGAGAGGAAACCTGTCAGCCACCTGTTGAACCCCCAAGTCTCCGGCAAGCTGTATATCTCTCCTGACTACCCTGAGAGTGCTGAAAGCGCAGTAACAACCAACACTGCAGCTCAGGCTGTTGTTGCACTCAGAGCGGCAAAGCAGCAGGAATATCCAGACTGAAGCCAAAATAAGCAGGGAGAGAAACTGGAGGGGGAAGAGCTGCCCATCAAGCATAGGATGAACTAACAACTCTGCAGCTCCTGGCAGGGAGCAGCCAGACAGGTGTCACCAGCCATTCTGGGACAGGCCACCATTGCCATGGTCCGCTTAACTGAACAGGACCACTTCCAGCTCCATCCTGCAGCATTACTTGGTTTTCCCAGTCTAAAATTCCTTCTCGGTCACTTCCAAATACGTTTTCATAAAATGCTTATTCATCCACTCTGCTATTGAGAATGGTCTTTGCCCAAGCCCCCTCACTTCCTGCAGCATCAGGCACCACAGTGCTCTGTGAATGGGGAGGCATGACAAGGGGGGAAAGGAGCTCTGCTGATGTGGTTAAGCAACAGCACCCAGAGCTGATCAGAAGCGCCCAGCAGACTCTGGGCCAGGGAGCAAACAAACAAGCAGCCTAGCAGTCATGTGCTAGTGTCTTTTCCCATGCAAACTATAGAGCTTCTGTTTGCACAGTTTGTAGCATTTGAGCTTTTATTTGAAAAACATAGCTTAGTTACTCTGACAATTGATTTGTTTCTGGTATCAAAAAGCTGCCCCTAGACTAGAAAAAATAATTTCATCCCTGAAAGTTTTCATACAGAAGGATGATTAAGATTAAGTCCTATCAGTAATAACTCGCTCACATGCATGAGAAAGGGTAGAGGTCTGAACCAAGCTCTGTTAAATTAATGGAAAGACTCCTGCTGGTTTCAAGACAAAGCACAGATCAGTCCTTCCCAGCCGAGTAGATTAGTCCTCCCTAATGAGTCTTGACAGTCCCCAAGGCTCTGTAGATTACTATATATAGCCAGCAATGCTTATACAACCTAGGTAGTATAGGCAGGCATAGAGGATATACAGAAGATTAATATTAAGTAAGTTCCTAAGGCAGAAGCATCACAGCACAAGTCATTACCAACAGCAGAGAGGGAGGCTGTGCTAGCCAGTGATGTACAGGGATCAGAAAGCACCACCAGACACAGAATTTACAGTGAGATTTCTTTTTAAACTATCACCATGTGGGTCTTGGTGCATAAGCTTATGAGTTTGACTTGGGCTGTTTCTATGTTACGGCACTGGAAATAACTGGTGAAGGCAACTCATGAGCACATGGAGCTTGCACTGAGCTTGCAGATGCCTCCTCAGAATGTAGTAGCAGAAAAACCGAACTCGTGACTATTGCTATAGTGAGCAGTGCCCATTATATGCATTTGCAGAATAGCTAAGAGGACAAATTAAGCACTTGGTTTTGAGTGCACAGACAAGAGAACGTGCTGTCCCTTCCTTTCTAGAGTGATTTTAACAATTGTTGCTTATCTAAGCACCTACAGGGTCTGAATAAAATGCTAAGTCAAATGTTCTTCCTGGCACCTGGAATCTTTCCCTACTCCTTTATTTTCAATTACTGAGTCAGTCACCTATGAGCTTAGAGGATTTTATTTCGCTGGGTCTTTTACCAATGCTGTGGTAAAAATCTAAAATGCAAACCATACAAGGAAACATACAATCATGCCAAAAAATTAGCTCCTATTACACCAGACTGCATTCGTCTCCCTGCAAAATGCTAAGTAGGAGATTTTGGAGATGTATTTCATTTAAGGTGATGTGTTAACAAACCTCTTATCTGTTGACTACCAAACTGAATTATCACGCTGACATTTTTAGACAGCATACAAAATAGCACACCTTTTCCATGAAACAAAAGTGCAAAGCCCTGCATGTGCAGGAATAGTTCCCTTAAGAGTGGGAGATGTGTTTGTGCCTGCATATTTGTTCAATTTGTTAACTGAAGACCAGGGGTTTTGTAGCTCTGGCATGATGACTGACTCTTAAAGTTTGTACTTCCTAGACTCTGGAGAGCTGGTGGGTGATCTGTCAGAGCACTGTCTAATACCAAACCTCCAATGAGTGCTACATGAGTGCTGTTTCTGAAGAACACCAGTCCTTAAATTTCCCCTTGGCAGTTCTTCCGCAGCATGCCTGGCAGGTTGCTCTAACCCACTGCAGAGCACTGACTTCTGGAGGTTTGCACTGCTAGCACAGGGGTGGATAAAGGAATCCAAAGCACACCCAGATCCCAAATTTCACCCCAAGCTGATGTTCTTCGGCACAACTACCAAAGCAAACTTGCTGTGGGAGTAGAACAATAACACCCCACTTCAATACAGTCTATGTGCTTCAGTTTCTTTTAGTGCAGAGAAACACAGGGATGTTGTATTTTGCAGTCATCTAAGGATCCTAAAAGGGCTCTTAGCGGACTCATGCTGCTTTTCTGGTGTAGTCATGCTGCTTTTCTCTAAAATCAATTGCTTTTATAATGGCACTTGTCTAGGCGTAAGAAGCTAAGCTCTATCCTAAGAGTTCTCAATTTGCCAGGCAAATACCAAAGTTTTAATGGGAAGTAGAATTTGCCTTTAGCTATTTACTAGCTACATTAGTAATCAGAATTCAATATTTATGAAGATATATCAAGACTCTTGAAATATCATGCTGACATTTTCACTGGAAACACACTCTGCCACTCCAGGCAGCTATTGCAAAATCAATATGCTCCTGGAAGACAAGTGGCTTTTTCAGTGCCCCGCAATTATCAAGCTAGAAATATTTTGCATAACATTGTACATTCATGGAACTAGACAATTTTCTTGGAAGAAAATTTTAACTGAGATTATTTCCTTTGATTCTGATCCCAGACTCCTTCCAGCAAAGACATCATTTAGCAGAATAAATACTGTCAGAAGACTCCAGCAGAGCAAAACTCACCATGGTGCTCAGCATCGAATGTCCATGTGTTACCAGAGAAGGAGCACTGGTACTCAGGGAGAACTAGGCAGTTACGGATTACAGGCCTAGGAACACTGGTCCAGGGCTGATAGGGAAAAGAAAAGCAGTGGAGGCTCCACACACAGTGCTGCCCTTTCAGATGTTGCCCCTAGAGCCACTTGTCTTACAGCACTTCTGTGCCAATTATTGCTACCTAAACACAGGGACTAACAGCCACCAGAGCAGTCCCAGATGTTTCTCTTTCAGACCCAAGTAGGCATCCTGGCTAAACACTCCAGGACTTCTCCACAGAGCTCAGTTTCAAATTTTACCTGCTTTCCAGGAGTGCAAACTCACTGCCCAATGCTTCCTCCTACAGCACAGCCAAGGAAGGCAGGTGTGATTCACAGCTCCTGTTTCCAACTAGGTTAATCTTTTCCTCAAATCTCTAATTAATTAATTTTGAATTGGGAAAAGGTGAACTGACTCCTAAAATGATGTATCACAGCACCAGCTTGCTGAGATTTATTGGCATGGAGTTACACCTGCTGGTAGCAACTCCTCTCTGTCTCTTTCTGTCTAGCTCAGCTCCAAATTCTAACTCAGCAGCCAATGGAAATGTCATTGCCTGGCACATCTCTGCAAATGGACGGGGGGTATCTGTGATCGGCTCCTGCAACATCCTGTTTTCAGACTTCATTTTTCAGCACGGAAGCCTGAATTAGCCTGAGCTCTTTCACACAGTTTTAATGGCACTTTGTCAGAGCACACTCTGTGAGTCCTCTCAGAAAATAAATGTCACCAACTCAGTGAAACATTACAAAGATGATTCCAAAGTGCACACATTCAGGAACACTGCAATCCTTGTCAGACTTAACAGGGACATTCACAGCAAAAAAAGCTAAGTATCTAAGTGAAGTACCTGAACTAGAGGGGCTGATTACATCAGCCTCAAAACAACAGTGAGGTGGACTGCTAAAATAACCAGTGCAGCCCAGGAACCAATCTAACCCCCCAAACTATCAGTGGGAGCCTCCCTTAGATTGTAGTGGAAGAAGAAGCAAACTCTTATCTTTATATGTTTTCTTAACATTATAAAATGAGAGAGCATTAATCAGTAGCTCAGAAGCCCATACTGATGGCTACTGAGGCACTCAACTAGGTAAAATAAGATCATTAAGTGTCAATGAATGTTGTCACTTGTTATCATTTATTAGCTATGTGACTAATTTAATGAGAGTCCAACATTCATTCACTATCAGATTCTGAGATTCCTTCCATTCCTACTGGGTGAGGGGACAGCAAAATTTAGAATCAGAATAAATCCAAATCACTCCATGAACACAGTAGGAACAAGAACACCAGACAGGCTTTAGTAACCAGGCCTAATACACTACCCTACATAATACATTCTAGTGTGCTGCCTAAACAGGCAATGAAGGAAGAGGCAGAAGACTCAGGCATTGCCTCAAAGTCTATCTTCTGTAATGGGCAGAGAGCAGATCACTCAACATCACACAACATGAGTCACATGACAAATCAGCCATCGAACCCACCACTACAGCTTAAGCTTTTCTGGTTGTTCATAGGGTCACTCTGCTTCCATGCTACAGATTAGAAGAGCAGCCTTGGTGTCATCATAAAGGCAGTCAAAAAGAATTATCTTTCTTCACAGAGGAATTTCTCTCTCCAGTATTAGCACAAATAATCACCGATGTCCACAAAAAACCCCAGACTCTATTGTGAGAACTGATGCAGTCATTCCCTTCAGTCTGAAAGGTCCTGAAAGGACATGCCTGACTAGAAAGATTAGTCAGCAAAGCTTGAAAACAGTGGAAATCTATTGGAGAGGAAAGTAGGGAAGGTTTTGCCAAGGCATGTATTATTCATTGATCCCGATCACATTGTGCCAAATCTTCCACCTCTGCTTTCCTCTAACTTACAGTGAGCTGGAAGGGAGGCAATTAGAAAAAAAAGCCCTTTATGGGAATTGCATCTGAGGAAGTTGGTGGGTTGGCTGAGCACATTCGCTTCATTGCATTTCTAGATCATTAACTTATTTGCTTGTAGCTCTCAGACTCACTGCACATAGCAATTCTGGCTTCCATACTTTCCCTTGCCATTTACTGGCTCATTAGAGACAGTCACAGAGTGAGAAACCTGAATGGAAAAGCATGTGTTCATGACAAGTATTGACAGTGGACTTGGAAACTCACTAGTAAATGGCTTGACTAAAGGGGAGTTTGCGTCATTGTTGCATGTGTCACAGAAAAAGGAGGCCAAGAACTACAGTCCTGCTCCTTGCTCTAACTGAAGACAGTGAACCTGAACTTAGCTGACCCCAACAGCATTGCCAGGGCTGTGGTGTTTGTGACCAAAAAGACGGCTAGCAACGCTAAGTGGCAAGGTAATTTCCCCCCAAAATTATTCAATATAACCAAATCTGGTCTAGCTAAAAGTTCTGGTGCCTCTCCACTCTCCACAGAAGCGTATTTTGTCTCACTGATGAAAAGCATTCACTCTGTCATTTCTCAAGTTCAGAGATTCTGTCCAGCAATGCTTTTGGGCTTTCCCTCACTTTCACCAACAGGGTTCCTAAAAATCTAGTTTCCCAGTCTATTAAAACCAGATCATCCCTAGTTGTGTTTATCAGACTCTTTTTGGTGCAGTTGAAGAATATCAGCTGGGGGAGGAAGGTGCTAAGTAGTACCAGAAAGAATTTTCTTGACAATAAATCCAGCCCACACAATTAAAAATGGCTGGTGGCGGGTTTTTCAGCCTTCCTCTAGTAAACAACAGAGTATTTTTGCAGGGCTGAATGAGTCCAAATTTTGCAATGCACACAACAACAATTGCACTGACTGTAACAGTTAAACACTCACCACTTCAGCCAGTTTCCTTAGAGCTGTTACATAGGTACTATCATACACCTCTGCGAACATGTCTAAAAGAGGAAGTGTTGTTCCTTGGGTGTCCACTTTGAGTGGAGATAATAACAAGAATTAAGTGTTGGTTTTGGCAAAAGGTGGTAAAAAAATCTGCAAGGTAAACATACTAAGCCATGGCAATACACGTTTCCTTCTCAGCACTGACAGCTGAGACTAGATGTTGTTAAGGGCTGCCAAAGGGGATTGCAGCACTGCAACTGCCATCAGTAACACACAGTTATGCTAAATATTCAATAGGCTTGTTAATTAATTAACTAGCTAAAACAGCAAAACATGTATCTTCTACCAGTAGGACTTCCTTCTCAAAACTTGTAAAACACTGTTGGCCTCATCATGAGGGTTCCAGACACTTACTAAATGCAGTGATTAGGGCAAGGACAACATAATTATTAGTACTTACCTCTTCTGGCAGGTCCCTGCTTCCAGCCTGAGGAAAGCTGCACGCTGTCGGTGGGGGTAACCACTGCTGACACTGTCACCTCAGTCTGTGAAACTCTTTATGAAGTCTGAGTGCTGGACTTTCGGCCTCTGCCTTCAGGCGCAGGCTGTTCTCAGCAAACTCTTGGAAGTGTCACTATTTATCTAAAGTTTCTCAAGTAATTTATAAGGTAGTAAAGCAGTATTATCAATACACAGGGTTAAGCTAATATCTTCAGAAGCATTGACTAATTCCGCACATCAGGTTCAGACCTTTAGACACCAACCAACAAAAATCAGACTTTCATCCTGACTATTTGATTTTCACAGGAATCTAAGTGCATAGTAGGAGCCCACATACTGGAATGGATCTGGATAATAAAGCCCAGTATGGTGGTCTGTATCTCCAACTGAAATAGTTTCCCTTTAATACTTTACCCATACTCTTTTAGAGCCATTGCATAAGGCCTTCAGCAAATTTTCCCAAGTGTACAGAGTCGATCATACAAGCAAACCCCAGACAACTGTATTCACCTCAGTTAGGTTTTTAAAGACTCTCTGCTTGGTTCTCAATGGTGCATATGAAACTCTAGGGTAAGATACTGCCACATACTGAAATAAATGGGTTTGCAATCCTTTGTAATTTGTAATGCTTTTTTGGCTTGGTGAGCAATGCTGAAGGAACAGCACTTGTAGCACCCACTGACTGGCTGAGGATTACAGACTTCCACTCAGTGCTGGATGTTAGTCTGATGGAATTGATTGAAATTATGCTCAAGCTTCTGCCACTTCTGGAAAACGCTGAGGGAGGAATAGCTAATCTGATGCCAAAGGCCTCATGGCTTTTGTAGGGGGTGGCTACAGACTGTCCAAATAAAGCATGGAAGCTTTCTCTCATATCTTACAGTGAGTAGCTAGAAATACATGCATGAATCCAAGAATAGATTCCAAATCTGCTGAGGAAGGGTGACTGTATGTTTACCCCTCTCGTTTTCTCTATGGAAATCTTGCCTCAACGGGGAAAGGCAAATAAGAGGGTATTGGTCATTTGTTTGGGATTTCAACCTCCAGCACTGAACAGACCCACCAGGAAACTGCACTGAGAAAAACTTTCATATCCTGGACAACTGGCTAGCAAGAAGCTTTTGGGCATTTTATTGCACTAAGATTTAATCACTTAACCATAGCCATTTAACCACATGATGGAGAATAAAGTTCTAATCCAAATGAAATTTTTGCTCACTTTTACTTTTTCCCAGGCACTTTAATAATATGTCTCTGCTGGAAGCTGAAATGATGCAACATCATTTGAAAGAGTCTAAAGTTTTAGCTTGGTAATACACAGCTAAGATGCAGCCGGCTGCTGCATCCGTGCATAAGTCAGAAACAAAGCACAAAGAAAGCTGTGAATGTACCTGACACTGTTTGTTGGGTTTTTTTACTCAGAGTTAATTGCCTGCTGTGCTTTTATGGGACAGATACACAGCTGTGAAGCTAACCTGAACATCTCAAAATTATTCTGACATTTGAAGAATCAAAGTCTCAAATACTCATTTCTATGTGACAGACTTTCAACTTACTTATGTTTAATGGTTATGCTGCTATTGAGTGGTCAGGAATGGCCATTGGTGTTTGGGTTTTTTTCCTCTGTGATAGAGATGCAGCATTTTGGACTGAAAGTAAGCATTGTTGAGCATGGTTTCTTTAAGGCAGGAGTAGTTAATTCAGATGTCATCAAGACATACCTCTTAAGATGTTCGAACAGACTGACTCCTGAGTTCGGGGACTCCTACAGAGAAAAATACGTTGTTGAATGTAAGTAGCAAAAGGACTGTATGAAAGCTCAGGGGGGATATTATCAAAGTATATAAATATCTGAAGAGAGACTGTAAAGACACAGGGCCAGGCCGTTTTCAGTGGTGCCCAGGGAGAGAACCCGAAGCAATGGGTACACACTGAAACACAGGACGTTCCTGCTGAACATCAGGAATCATATTTTTACTGTGAGAGTGACTGGGCACTGGCACAGGTTGCCCAGGCAAGTTGCGGAGTCTCAATCCTTGCTAATATTCAAAAGCCATCTGGACATGGTCCTGCGTAACCTGGTCTAGGTGACCCAGCTTGAGCAGGGGTCATTGGACTAGAGGTCCCTTCCAACCTCAACCAATCTGTGATTCTGTGAATGTTTGTGGAACTTCCTTAACGTTCATTAAGAACCCATTGCTGACTGTCTTGGACTATATCTACGTTAGATAAGGCCTGTGCTATTAGTTCCTATAAGAGATTGGTGAGATGTGATGTCATGCCACCATCCTTATTCCCTCCATACTTCAAGGTAGAATGCCCAGGAGGAATGAACTGTGGTGACCATATGCTGTTTATGGCTTACTGATATCTGAAAAGTTATGCTGAGTCATGCTACACTTACTGTACAGAAAGAACATCTGGCTCACAATATGGGCTGGGGAGGTTTCTGTTTGCTGGGCTCTTGGGTGTTCTGCAAGCATTCTGGTCTCTGCTCTGTTGTAGCTCAACTGCTCTCAGTACTCGAGCCAGTAGTTTAAAGCAAGCTTGAAGCTGTAGCCAAACCTTTGAATATAAAGAATCCTCTCTCAGAGAAATTTGCGCATAAATTCTTTCAGATTTATTTTCCTCATCACAGGTATAAAAGCTCAAAGATCATCAGCAAAAAGACTGTGTGACTCTGATATTTCTCAGCTCATAAAATGCATGGCACATGCCCTGATAGCAAAGTACCCCAGGACACGATACAGAGCTGGATGCAAAGTTCTTCTGGCTGTTTTTCTCCTAAGCCCCAAGCTGTTTATCTGACATGCTGCCGTGTATGACATTTCCAGCTCCAGCAGCTAGTGAGAGATCAGTTCCTGGAGTTCTAATAAACATATAGTATTAAACTAGTATCAGTTCTGCGGAAATAAATGTTAATCCTCTCAGAACCAGACATCCTCTTCTTAATCAGTTACTAGACTGCTTAAATTCTTTTCAGAAGACACTTCTTCCACCTCCCACCCCTCCTTACCTGGAATTTCTGAGTTTGCAGATAGGCGTGTAAATCCAGCATGTTTTTGAAGGTCATTTTTTATGCTCAGAAGTGATACCTCTATAGGATCTCCATTCCTAAAATATTCAGCTACAAAGCTAGTCAATACTACTCACCCAATAAGAAGTTTTTAAATAAGGAAAATAAATTCACTAAAAGAATCAGGTTTTCAAGTAGACTTCATCAACATACAGGCTGCTAGTGAACTTGAAATAAAACAATGGTCTTTCAGAACATATATCTTATACATGTACCTTACAGAATGTATTTAGTCAGATTTAGTCATTTATTTCATGGGCAGTTGATCATATTCAGGAGTTGCTAAACTTCACAAGCTGCTGAGCACAAGACATGAAAACAAATGATAAAGCCCAGCTATTGCAACATATTCCAAAAATTACAATTGCAGTATTTGACCACATCTAATCATCTGACTATTCAACTGTGTAGAAATAAAACAAGTTATTTTACAGATATGAAATTACAGGGAAAAATCAAAACTACATTGTACTCCATTACTATGCAAACAGAGTATCTAAACTTGTATTTAAACTTTCTGCCTAATAATAGCTTAGTATATGAGGCAAATATTAAAAATAACATGCATTTACATTTCTTTCATCCTCAGTTTGCTCTGCAAGTTAAAAGTATGATTATTTCACTCATTAGATGAAACAGGATCATTAGCATATGCTATGGCAAATTAGTTCGACTGTACAAAGAGTATGTTAAAAACAATGAAATGCTAGTTCAGGTTGCTGTGCCTCTTGTACACTATTTCTATCTGTTAAGCTGTTGGCCAGAGGCTCACAAACTGGTGTTCCTGGAGATATTAAAATTGAAGGGGTAAAGGTTTTATTTGCTAAAGACCTGCACTGGTGATTAATCATTAATGTGCAATTCAATTAAGCTTACAAAAATACCATGTGCAGGTCAGAACTCCAAATGTAAGAAAAGGAGTTTCATCACTCTGTGTGTGTAAGAGGGGATGGGGCATGGGGTGTTTGTACATGGACAAGAAAGGGACAGAATATAAAAAGTATTTAGTAACCTGTAGGTATTTCATTGGTTCTATTCTCTGGCAAATGGCTTCAAGAATAAATTTATTTTACTTCATTTGATGATAAATACTTGGAAGAGAGATAGTTCTCTCTATCTGGCCTGACAGCTTTAAAGAGAATGTACATGAAAAAACTTAATGGTCTAATTTATCAACCATATAGTGGCAGATTACAGAGACTTGCTGAAATCCCTAAAAATCAGCCTTCTTTGAAACAGAATGAGTCCAGAATTCAAGAATCCAAGCAGGGACAGTCCTCATAAGGGAAAAAGAATACAAGTGAAAAACGAAATTAGGAATAGAATCTAAAGCTTCTGTTGAACAAAGTACAAAAAGTAAATTTTAGATAAGCAGAAGGGTACACTATGGTTGCTACTGAGAGGAAGAGGCCCAGCTGAAGATTAGGAATCCTTCACCATCAGGAATGTTAAACAATCAAATCTACACACTACCTATCTATACAATATAGCCGGGATGGTTTTCTTCCACATCTGAAAAGTTAAAATTATTATGGGGGGAAAAAAAGTAACTCTGATATATGGCTGACATATTAGCAGTTTTCTCCAAAAATTATTCCAAATCTTTCTGTTGACAAAGACTATTCACAAAACTGATGCTATTTTTCTTATGGTATCAACTGGAGGCAAGACTTGTGGAAATGTTAGCCCTGCTTTCTCTCTTTAAAAAACATTGTGAACTCTTTCCTTAAGAACAGCAACCTGCCTTTCAAAGACATCCTTTCTGATAGCCTTATAAGTGTGTATGCTGTGTCCCTGATTCTAAGGAATTTTTAAAGCACTTAGATGTGCAAGTTAATTGAACTAAGGTTTCAATTGTTTGTGTCCATACTATATTGAAAGTCAGTCTCCTACAATCAATAATAAGAGTTTCCTGTTTCAAGCGCCAGTTTATTTAATATGTGTAATGGGGCAGTTTTCACTGTGATATGATGTCAGTGATGTTATATCAAGAACTTTAGACAGTTGTGTGAAGCAGTAAGCACTATGCTTATTTGACTTTATCTAAAACACTGTTGTTTTCATATCAGTGCACTGAAGTCTCCACAACTGAAAAAAGTACACAAAGCCTTGACACAAATTGAGGAATAAGAATGTGATAAAATAATACATTTATTAGATTTATTCAGCAGCATCATTTTCCAGTTGTCTTTTCTAATCAAAGTACATTACAAAGTAATTATGAACATTCTAATTAGAAATAGTAAATATTTTGAGAACTCAGTTATAAACCAATCAAATAGCAGACGTCTCAGTGATTATAACTTCAGGAATCTTTAAGTTATATGAGTAGCTAGGCAGCAATGCTGAATAACATGCTCCTGCAGCGGTACTCAGAGTTTCCTCACATGGTTCATGTTGTGGAAACTACCTTGGCTAATTAATAGAAAAGCTAATAAGATATACAGTATATTCTGATGGAAGGATATAGAAATAACCAAGTAACTACAAGGACTGCATTAGTATAAATTGTTTCCCTTTCTATTAATGTTCACCTCAGGAAATAAATAGTCAATAAAATTAAATTTTCACATTAAAAAACCTGAATAATTTCTTAAATGAACCAATATCTTTTGTATTTTGCTATTTGGAAATAAGCTGTTACAGAAATCTAGCTACTTCATTTAATGGTAGAAATTACTTCCAGAGACTCCAGCCAAGAAGAGAGCTATTCCACTGATGAGCAAGAGAAAATCTTATTAAATTAAGTACTCATGGCACTAAAATCTATCAGATCTTTTTAGGGACACTATTAATGCAATGGTGTTAATTGGAACCTTGAGGAAAAAGTATGTGTTTTATGGATTGAGAGGAAATTGTTTTATCTCCAGCAGTTAAAATATTGTAAGAACAACATTTTGCACGTTCAGCAAAATGATGCTACATTGACTCTTCCATTTTTTGTTTAACACAAGATAAACAGAGACAGCCATTTTTACATAGAGTAGTATATAAAATAGGTGGTAAAGATGCCCCGAGCACCAGTAGAAGTTTCAAAAGGTGCTGTTATAAATATATACTCTAAAGATCCTGTAAATCAGTAATGTTCCTATAGTTGCCTTGTTTGGTTCTTTTTTTTCTTACTTTAAGCATTTATATAATGAATTTATCCCTAAAGATAAGACCAAATTCCATACAGATTTCTACTAGCAACATCACCAAACAAGATCATCTTTCAAAAATTTACAAATATACAGTATATTTATAACATTACTTTCAGACAGCTTCAGTGCAAAGATATACATATAGTACATCACGATAATTGTTCATAAAAATAGAAATTGGCATTTGTCAAAAAAACAAGGCATAGTTTCAACATACATATCCAGCCATTGGCTAAGAGATGTATGTATTTTTATAAAGCATTTGAATGTGAACCTTACTCTTCTGTTTATAAAAAATATATGTGCAAATGGATGTGTCTAATTTTCCCTAAATCAGTTACCTAGTTATACCACAGAGTCCTCTTTAACAAGACTGGCGGTGTCTTTAAACGTGTCTTCTGTTGCTGTGTAAGATAATGGTTGGTCTCTTCTCAGCGTAATCTTGGGAGGCAGTGAAGGAGAATGGGTAGGGACACTTTCCGTGTCTTGTTGCTGTTCCTTTTCCATCTGAAACAATAATCATAAAATCCAAGTTTACATTCTAATGTACAAAATATCAACCTTAACTTTCAGAAATGTGAAATAAATATCCAAGTATTTTTCTAAAGTCAAGTGTCATAGTATAAGTTATTTCTGCATATCACTGCCTGTAACAAAATCAAATGCTAATTTCACCTGAGATAGTACAGCTGAGTAAGTACACTACTGCAAACTTACTCTACATGCTGAGACTTCTATTTTAATGCTTTATGTCAGGAGTAGCTTGGTGTATCTATATGCACATACATGAATGTAGATAACATTGGCACTACTACTGTTTGTAAATAATTACATTCATTAGTGTTGGGGAAATGAACCTCTGGCTTCCTGAACGCACTCTCTCACTTTGTTCAAGGATTAGAAACCTAAATTCTTCACAAATGACAGCTAGTTTTAGTCACTGAGGTTCTGAAGTCACGTGGGCCATCTGGAAATTTTAAACTGTAAGGTGAAAAGGGCTGGAATTACTGGCTCAAGTCAGCAGAACTCCAAACCTTCGTGCCCAAGCTAGAGAAGAATTCCTCCAGCACACATACCACCCCCTGGCACACCATCTTAAAAGAACTGTCTCATCCATTATAGATGAAAAAAAAAAAAAATAAAAATAGGGCTGCTATAGAAACAGGGCTGCAGTACACAGAGCTACTGAATTTTTGCGCAGTGCTGAAGCCAAGACTGAGAAGGCAGAAAAAGACACTTCGCTCCTAGGGCAATACAGTCACCTCCCACTTACACTGGACCCCGAACTGTGCTAAAATGCAGCAGAAAGCTGAAACCAGCACCCGAGATCCCAGAGCAGGAGCTGGCCACAGTGCTTGGGCTGGGAATGCAGAGATGTGGGCAATGCAGCTGTGCTGCCTGAGCGGGCTGCCTGCTGAACAACTTCTGCATAAGACTTTATAACTTTTCCCAAAACCACTTCAGTCCTACCTTGACCTGGGCTGGAATTTCTCTGCTGCTTCACTTAGAAGCAGAATCTACCCATAATCTTTATACTACGAAAGCAACAACAAAGTCCAGCAGTACATTAGCTGAAAAATAGAATTATACAATATTAAGGAATACCTCTGCATATATTGGGTTTTCAAAATTAGTGTTTTGTTTCATTTTTCTCTTGAAGAAACTCCACTTTGATTCCTGTAACATAAAAATTATTAGAACTTCACACATCTTTCTCACAACTTCTTTAGAAGCAGTATCACTGTTGTTGGATGTGATTTCACTTGCATTGACTGCTGACTCAGCGATTTCAGCTGGATGTTCTTACATTACTGTGTTGCAATTCTAAGCATGGGACCCAACTTTTTTTCCTGCTGGATTTTACATAAAGCAGTATTCATGAGGCTAGGCCAGAAGTGACTAAATTAATCTAAGGAAGCTTATCATTCCAGACAAATAGGTCAAAGAGGAAAAATGTCTTGAAAACAACACAAGAGAAATTACTGAGGGACATGAAACTACAACAACAGGTTGGCAGAGCTTTTATTTCAAAATGTCCTGCAAGAGCACATAGGATAGAACAAGTGTCTTAAATGTCCTTGCTAGAACTTTTAAACATGGGTAAAGTTACAAATAAATGTGGAAAAAAAAAGAAAAAAGACAGTACACTGACTATATGTCTTATTTCAATTTTCTGTACCAAAAAAGCCCCCTGGGTTTTCACTATTTTAAAACAAAATGTAATTTTTCTTGGGTTTTCTTTTCATATATGCTCTCTGCTGCTTCTATCAAGCTATAATTCATGAAGTGTTTACAAATAATTGTTAGAAGTCTGAAGCAAAGCCTTAGTTATAATAATTACTGCTGGGGACCTGTAAATGAAAATTTACAGCAGTTACATTACAATTTTCAGACTAGTTTCTGCCCTCAAAACAAAGCAAAACAAGCAGTGAAAAGAAACTCTCTGTTTCAATCTACTCAATTCAAAATAATTGGGTGGGCCAGGAAGAAGCAAAGGTTTAATCCAAATACATCCTCTACTGTGTGCCCTGGGCAATTCTATGCTTTTGCTGCTTTTCTCTTATCAAACTGTTCATTATAAGCTTTTGTAAATATGGTCCAGTTAGTTGGACTTGATGTACATTATGTGCAACTCCACGGCATTATTTACAGAGAATTGAAACTCTATTGCAGCTTCCCTAACAATTTAATTTCCCTGCTTCGGAGCACAAAACAAACAAGACAGCATTTCTCTGTCCTACCTGAGGTGCATCTGTACTCTGAGGAAGTTCCTTCGGACTAGCAGCTATCGCAGAGGCATACACAGGATTTTCAAAATTTTCATTTTCCTCACTTCCAGCTGCTGCTGCCTGCAGGAGAAGGAAAATTAACACTCTTCAAAGAGGAAAAGAAGGTTGTAAAGGAAAATGAAAGGTGGAAGTCAAGCCTAAGTTTCTCTTACACGTGTTGGCCAAACAACCGTAACTGCACTGGCTGTGCTGGCTCCACCATCCCTGGTTGCATACATTGGATTTTCAAATGTGATGGGCTGTTTCCCTGACTCCACTGCAAAGTTTTCATTCTATGAAGAAAAAAAAAAAAGAATTAAACGAAAAATTTACTTTTAGTCCAATTCTTCATCTCAGGGAAAATGCATGTTTACTTTTACATAGGCTTAGACGAAATCCAGCATCTGTTAAAATCATAATGTTAGTTTACCATCCATTATTTTACTCCCTGACTTGGCAGCCTGGACCATTGATTGTTCCAATATTATCCCATTTTCGAGCTGGACAAAAAACTCCCCACATTTCAATAACTGACTTGAAGTATTTTATGATGAGGAAAGATGACTCACAAACCACAACTTCAACAGGGAAGAGATATCAAACGAAGTATAATGTCAAAATAAATATTTCATTTTAGAGACTTCAAAATGACATACAAATTAATAAGCACTATCTGACATATAACAGAATGGGATTTATTCACTCTGTCCTAGCAGGGAGATTGCTATATTTCTTTGAGACAAAGCAGTAGTGAAGCCCCTTAATTATAATAAATCAGTTGTGTCAGAAATAAAATGTTTCACAGTTTTTAGCATATCTTTTATTATAAATCAATACTTTGCCCATGCATGAAGATGACTGTGTGAGTAGAAACTGCTTCACTCACATGGTGCCAAACCCTGAGCTGCAGCTACCACCACAGCAGGTGGGCAAAAGTGCCAAGTTAAGTATTCGTTCAGAAAATATTTTGTGCCGCATACAGATAGCTACCCAGTGCTGGCCAGTTAAGCATCAACAGGTAGAAGGGTAATGAAAGCAAAACCCCACCCAGACCCATTTGTCCTGCTCCTTGTCACAGCCCAATCACAGGAATAGTAGGGAATAACATGGGAATAATACATCATCTAATTCTTTAAACCTACCTCATTTCTACAAACTACTGCTTCATGCCATAAGGCTTCATGCTTTGTGCTATCGGAATATAGCTCTTTACCATACAGCGAACTTGTGTCAGCTCCCTCTAATTAGCCTATCTTAGATAAGAAGAGCCACACTGAAAAATATCCCTCTAGTATCTACAAATGCATATGTGATATTAAAATTTTAGGAGGCACATCCCACAGTTCTTTGCTGCCATAAACCAAACCCTTTGAATTCTTTTCCAGTGAGCTATACAATTTTTTGTTTATGCTCTAAATACATGAGGAGAATTAACGCCACTTATGAAGAAATAGCCTTTGTCCAGACCTCCACACCTGTTGTTAGCAATGCATAAACTACATCAGTTGGACTTCAGTATATCAGTATTAGGCCAGAAAATGGAAAGTACCAGTAAGTTTTCATGCATGAAAAAGATTTGAGGTAATATTCAAGCCTAAAGCTGTTTTCCCAGTATCTACTGAAATGTTCATATGGTAGTTTCATTAGACAAGCTGCCTACTTTAGCAGAGTGTGTTTCTTCATCTAGAAAAAGGTCATATACGTATATTGCGAGCTTATCTTCACTAGCTGTTTCATTTCATACTAATTTACTGACAGTTAAGTCCGTAACTTATCTTTAAAAGTTTAGGAAGCTTCCAGTGTAGACTTTGCAGCAAGTGCTTATTATTCAAAAATTGTTGTGATCTGTTTCCTGTAAGTAAAAACCTTTCATACATTGTACTTCTTGTGGTAAACAGTGGAGTATTTTTTTCTGTGGAAAAACTATAGAGTATAGGAAACAGAAGCATGTGCTATTTCTCAGCTGTGCAAAACAAAACATGGATGAAGTAGAGTTACCCTTTATGATGTCCCCAAAACTATTAAACATTATTTGTTTAAACTTGCTAAAATAAAACACTGTCCCATTTATTATCTGTTGTGCAAAGTAGTGTATCCTTTGGTTAAGCCTGAGTTTTACCTCTGAAGTTTCTAACATACAGTCTGGATCTGAAAACCACCTATTTTAAACAGTTCCATGGAACACAAAGGCCCTCAAAAAATTCCTTGTTGCAATATTTTCATTTGCCTATTCATACCCCGCACAGCCCATGAATATGCCGAAATATATATTCTGCCATATAAATCTTGAGAAAAGTCACATTATTTTGAAGAATAGCCTACGCCTGTCCTTGCCTTCAATTTACAAAAATCTATTTCAGGAAATTATCGATCAATGTTTACTTCTTTTTCTAGAACACATTTATCATCTCACTGTCTTTTTTTACATAAAAGACTTCCCTCTATCAGCTGAAAATGACATTAAAAGAACACAATTTAAAAAAAAATTATTTCAGAACCTTACCATTTGCATTGCTCTGTCTATAGCAGAGTCTCCTCCAAAGCCAGAGACTCCTATGTCCATACTCACATCTGCTCCAGATCGGAAAGTTACTCCATTGCCATTTTCAGTAGATTTTATAAGACTGCTTAAACTAAAAAAACCCCACAAAACAAAAAGCAACAGTCATAAATAATTTTACTTAGTTCAGTGTAATCCTCCAGTGAGGAAGCAGTTATAGCTACATCCACGTTACCGATTACAATGATTTAAGAGCTACTA
Source organism: Strigops habroptila (assembly GCF_004027225.2). Taxonomy (NCBI): domain Eukaryota; kingdom Metazoa; phylum Chordata; class Aves; order Psittaciformes; family Psittacidae; genus Strigops; species Strigops habroptila. The sequence goes on along the minus strand of NC_044281.2, from coordinate 20,857,830 downwards.
CTGCAAAACTGGTGCAAAGATCATGAAGATACAGCTTTATGCTTTTAAAAAACACATCATTTGCTTAAAGCTAAAAATATTTGAAGGATCATATTCTGACTTTTTTTAAAATAAAATAACTACAAATATTTTTGTTCATTTTCCTTTGATTTAAAGCATCAAGTATTTTTGATTGATATTTCACAAAGCTAGTTTTCAAAACAGGACAAAATGACTGTCAGCATAGCAGCAACCTACAAATAAACTCAGATTTCTTAGGCACTGGAAACAGAAGTTCAGTATACATGCCCCATACTACTTTTAACAGATGAATACTGTGTTGCAGATGAGCTCAACCTTTCAATGCTAACAAGATCTCCTTGACAGAATCATCTTCTGACAAAGTTTCACAAAAAAACAAACTGCATGTAACTATGGTCCTTTGTATCTTTTTGAACTGAATACCCAGTTCCAGATCTGGTAAACAGTCTTCTACATTGCTCATTATTTAAAAGCTAATTTAGAATGTACAAGAGTTTTACAATAGTCCTTTGTTACAAAGTAATGATCAGCTATGATATTACTTAGAATCAAAATCCAGCGGAATTGCTGCAACACTGCACTTCCCATATTCCATCAGAATGGGCACATGGCAAATAAACTGGGGTTTTCAGAAATATTTAGGAACAAACATATAGTTTCAGCACACAGACATTCCAGCTATGAAAGCCTTTAAAACATACCTTGGTAGTTTGGGAAGCGCTGGTAAAAGGGAGCCTGTTCGCCTGTAGTTAAAAAAGCCTCCAACTGCTAAGACTCCAATTATGATGATCAGTATGACTGTCAGCAACACTGCTACTGCTGCTATCAAAGACAGAATAAGAAGCAAACATTCAAGCAAACATAGTTCAGTGTAAAAAAGAGTCCAGAGAATTATAAGTCTGACCCTGAACAGGTATCATAGTGAGGTATTATACAACACATTCTTTAGCTCAAAATACCAAGTGCAATATATACTTGAAGCTTACTTGTTCCGGGAGGCACTCCCGTCGACAATCCTATTTCACAATAATTCCCAGTGTAGCCATAAGAACACCTGTAAAATTAAGGACAGCTGACTGAATGGCTATAATTAAGTCTAGGATCTCAGCTTTATTATTATATTCTGTGATGTTTATCTACATGCCATAAATTTTAACAACATGCTCAGTAATTATATATTTCACTGACTGTAAATACAGTAGGTCTGTCATCTTCATAGAATTAAAAGTGGAAATAAAAAGCACCGAGTCAGAAAACTAGTTACTGAAGTCAAAAGATTTGGTTTCAGTGAAGCATTGGTGGCACCTACTGGCTGTTCCAAGCTACATTTACTGAGCACTACTCCATTGTTACAATTTTTTGGTATAGCCTCTTGCTAGAATCTTCAGAGGTTTGCCTTTCTAGGTTTTTGGGTTTTGTTTTCGTTGTTTGTTTTTCCAAACTGATGCATTTACATTGCTTATTTGCTGATATTTTTATGCATGTATACGTTTTTCTGTGATTGTTACAAACATGCTACTGCAGATGTATGACATCATCCAAAGCACTTGCAACACACTTCAAAGATTTTAATTGCTTTGTGAGACTAAATCAGCACAATCTGACCCAGGACCACCCTAACAACACACTGACTTACTTGCATTTTGGAAGATCACTTTCATCTATATAGCATGTTCCTCCATACATGCACCTGCATGCTGGTGGCATTGTGGGAGGGGATTCAATAGCTGCAAAATTTGAAAGCCACATATGTGTTATCAAGACATCTTCAACAAAAGAAAGACTACCACAGAGCATTTTATTTATCTTTACAGAACTTGTGTGTGCAAACTCACAGGCTACTTTTCAGAAGCTTTGCTTTTAATAGCACATGCATTTGTTGCTCTCATATTTATTTTTCTGCTAAGTTAGCTTGTTTTAACTGAAGTAAAAGCTGTTCTCAGAAAATAACAACTTACCTGACAAAATCAGGCACAGACAACTCAAAAGCTACATGTCCTATCACCTTCTTTTGCCCATGCAATGCAGCCCACCACCACCCTTCAAAACTCTCCATTCAGAAAGCAACAATACTTTATCCCCTTTGCCCAGACTCCTCCAACCAACCAACTGGAAGTTGCACAGAGGGCAAATCTGTGATGCATTTACTTATGAAGAAAAGCAGTGGATGGAAATGCACATGCAGGAGGGCTCTCTAAACTATCATACATCCTGACAGTGAGAACAAGAGAGAAACCCAAAGACCTCGGAGTTTTCTGTCAGTACAGAGCACAGGCTGACAGCTTGGCACCAGGTAGCACAGAAGCCTGTTCTTCATCACGTCAGTGTCTCAGCTGTGCTCCAGGAGCCCTGAGGTGCTCAAGCACCAGTGCTGCCTAAGATGGCCAAAACACAGAGCTATAAAGGTTATTTTAATGCTGACTCAAGTGAAAAAACAAAAAAAAAAAGTGGGGGAAAAACAAAGTGAGAAGTTGTACTAGCCTTCAGTAAGAGCTTTGACAGTCTGTCTTACACTGATAAATTAGATCATAATACTTTTGTCATAAAATTTTTATCAGCCAGAGGTAGAGGAAGTCTGTTGCTACAATGTTCTTCACAGGTAAAACTCCCTTCAAGTAAATGGAACACAAAAAGGGAAAATACAGAAATCTTACAGGCTATGTTTCTCAGTAACTGCAACATGGGGAAAGGATCAAATAAACCAAATCTATATATAAAAGCTATGTTTGGTCAGTACATTCAGTTATGGCAGTCACAGCTCACTTTCCTTAATGTCAAGGTAAAAACTGAAGTTCAAATATGGGGACAGTACTCAATATCCTATCTGCTGTATCCATCTCTTCATCAAAATAAGGTCAAGCAGAGTTTTGTTAATTCCTGGACATTTTATGTAAATCAGTTTCAGCAAAGAATAACAAATGTAGTGTCTTTAGAGCAATAAACAACCAGTAGCAAATGCAATCAACAGTGTTATTGATCCTAATTTAAATATGTATTTCACAATTCCATTCACTACTACATAGAATTATTATTAATTATTACGTCATATTACTAGCTCCTCTTTCTGCAGCTCACAGCATGTGTAATGCAAAAAGAAGAGCATTCAGAAAAGATTAACCATGGAAAAGATATCAGACAATGTTATAAAGCATAATTTATTAGAGATATGTTGGAAGGACAAGTACAAGGACATCTGGCTACTACCCTCATCACGGTAAACTAAGAATGCAGACTCTCAGCTAGAGAAATATAACTCCTGCAGTGGTATGCTCTTTCTCCTCAGGAAAGGCTGAGCAATTCTATTTTATTGGCGCTCCTGAAAGCACTGTGGGGGCTCTGCTGCAATGCAACAACCAAGCACTAAATTCTAGTGTTTAAGAGACACTAGATCATTATCTAGAAATTACCTCTGTTCACACTATGAGTACTGTAAGCTTTGTTTCAAGTTTCTGTTGTATTCTGTTACACTGATCAAATAAAACCTTGTATAAAATTGTAAACATAATTGTGAGCCATAATTTTTTACAAATTCTCTAGTTCTGAGATCAATGAATTTGAAAGAAAGTCAAACATTTTGGAATTTTGAAACAAAAATCAGAAATCGTGACGATTTTGCTACTGGGTCTGGGTCGGAGTGATGCATCTATAACCATTTTACAAATTACATGCAAAGAGATGATGACAAATCAGTCATAGCTGGGAATAAAAGCCAGATGTTCTGACTTACCAACATCTCTTATATCAGTTAGCTCATCTCTCTATATTTGTAATTCAGTAATGGATTTGCACTCCTAAAGAAAAGCCTCCTTTTTCTTTCATTTCCAATTTGACAAATTATTTTACCTGCATCACACTCTGTGCTGCTGCCTTCTATGAATCGAGTCCCTTGCGGACAAGTGCAGGTGTAGCCTCCTGGTCTCAGCAAGCAGAGGTGGCTGCAGACATCTTTACAAGGATTAGGCACTGGGAAAGAATAAAAAGAAAAGAAAAAGTGATAAGGCAGTTGAAGAAGCAATGCAGCATATTCCTGAGGTAAGGCAGAGCAGTTCCATAGTCAGTAGTGTACCTCATCAATATCACATACCAAAAATCTAAACATTTTAAAAACAACTGATGCCCAAATACCACATTTATATTAAAACCTTCTCTCTGCCTTTTCTTACATTCTTATGGGAGAGACCATGGCTGTTGGGAGCCATCGTAGCACCAAGAAGAAACTGAACAACTCCAAGCAATATGGAGCTTTCTAGCTTTCTGATTCTGAAAACTAAAACACCTTTAAAAGAGGGGCATGCTGGATGTTCCTCTGGACATCCTCCCCTGTGATTACTGTGAACATGTCACAGCTGAAATCCCCTTTGGAGGCAGCATTAAATGGCCAGCAATTTGTACGTTACAGGATAAATTCATATTGTCACTGCCACTTCTGTGACAACTCCATGATGGAGGAGAAGAGGAGAAAGAACAGGGTCATAATTTAGAACTGAGATTGAGAGCAGTGTGTGATGTTCAACTGCTGATTTCACATTGGGTGTGCAGAAAACACCTGTCAGCCTCTATTCCATTTTCAGGTTTCCAGAAATTAATATTATCACATACTGATAGATGCATTATCAGAAGATTACTAACCTCTTTGAAGGCATCAATGCCAACTTTGATTTTATAGCAAGGAATTGCTCACCAGGATACTGGTTACCTACCTGACTGATTGTATCTGTGCTGGTGATAGATGCGCACTTGGGTAAGCCATGGATTTACGGTCAGCACTTTCACTTTTTCTCCACTTCCAAATTTATCTTTCTTCCAGACTTCTCCTCGTTCCTTAGCTATCCAATATAAATGGCCTTCAAAGACATCTAGGCTGTATGGACTGCCTACTTCTCAAAGGAACCAAACAATAGACTATTAGCAAGCAAATCTGTAGCAGAAGCAATAAAACTGCTATTCTTCTTCAGCTTAAATATATCACCTAATCCCTTCATTTTAAGACATTTGCAGCTATATATATACATCCTCATGTGCCTGACTACTTCATGTCACTATACCTGCAGACTGCTTAATAATATACATTAAAAAAGCAAGAATCCAATTTTCCACGTTGTCCCCTATTTGGGTCATGTAAATTACTCTCAGAGAATTTAGTTACCAGGCATCATGAGCTCTGAACCTGATGTGCCATTTATCCCTGTACAAAGGAGGAGAAAACACTAGCAAGATTTACTCTTTGAAAAGCTCCCGAAGCTAGTCCCATGTGTGGAGCCCAAGTGCTTGTTAGCATACATCTTGGTTACTATTACATTAATTGCATCTAAGTTCTTACCTCCATGCAATACTATGGTTCTGTCTGTCCCATCAGGTCTCATGGATTCAATAATATTTTCCTTAGAATCACTCCAGTAGATCCTATCATTGTTCAAATAATCAATAGAAAGACCTGTTGGCCAGCCAAGGTCTTCAGAGACTAGAGTCTGCCTTTGTTGTCCATCCATCCAGGCACATTCAATCTTTGGATGCCTTCCCCAATCAGTCCAATACATGAGCCTGAAAGGATAGAACCAGAATTTAAAGCGGTTCAGAATCTGGTCACCATGATCATCCTTTAGAGTTTCATGGAAAGGTCAGTTGTGATACAGAAAGCTGTTCAGCAAACATTTTGCAGATAATGATCAGGAAAGTCACAGAATCCACTGAACAAGCTTGTTTGAAGTACAAAAGATAAACACTAAAAGAAGAATGTTTTCATCTTGCATCCTGATTTGGAGAGACAGTGGTTTTAGTGATGGTTTCTTATTCTCAGTGGAAGAAAAATGACTGTGAACACTGAACACCCCATCAGTCATAAGAAAGCTGCAGAGCCCAGATGACTTCAGGGAGCTGTGCTGCTTTAATCCCAGCTGAGAGAATCACATATCACAGTATCTGGTGATCTGCCAATAATACAAGATGTAGAAAGCACAGCTATTGAATGTACCAGCAGCTTTACATTGTCTTACACTTTGAAGGAGGCTATGTCTGTATTGCTTGGAGCTGGTAAAGAGACATTCCCATTTATTTCCCTATTTCAGTAGTAACAGAGAAATTCACTGGGCACACAGTACTGTAGAAAGGAAATCTTAATTTTTTTATTTGACCTACCTGGCGTTGTCACCAATACAAGCACCCATATGAAATCTAATCCTAAAATAACTTCTCATGTACACAAATTTCCTAACATTAGCAAAGGAAAACTTCAGAAAGCATTCCCTTAGTCTTTCCTGTGAAGTTTGGGGGGGGTTTGGTATTCAATAGCATTGAGAGTAATTCTGGGAAGCCCCGTAGTACTTACCCACGTTTTGGATTGACAGCAATAGCTGCTGGTTGATCCAATAAAGAAAAGATAAGCCATTTTCTGTACCGTCCATCTAATTTTGCCACCTCTATGCGATTAGTCCCTGCATCAGTCCAGTAAAGATGTCTGAATTACAGAAAACACAAAACATTCCAAAAGTAAAGAGTTCACACTTGGGAGAGGAATTAAAAAAAAAAAAAAAAAAAAAAAATTTAGAAAAGCTGTATCAAACCCAAAGAAAATTAATATAATGAAGCTGCATTGATCATATCTGAAATGTAAAGTATTCATCCACTTAGTTGATAACTATGTGACAAAGGGGAAGCAGATAGCTAAGTTCCTTCTTTTATTTTTCAGCTTTCCAGAAACATCACGCTTTACTATGATCTCAACATCCTTCCTCTTCACCCTTTTGACAGCACTACATTCAAAATTTGTCAATAGCGTTCAGAGAATTGACTCACCTCTATAACCTCTGTTCATTCAGCTTCAAACAGAATCCCGGCTACATTTAATCATCACTATCTACAGCCACCAGAATCCTCTCAGCAGTATATCAAATGAACTACAGCTATGCCTGTCCATCATATCCTTTTAACATTGCAACATCAGAGTCAAACTTCCAAAAGTCATAGAAGAATTCATCTGACATGAAGGCCAGTGTATTACCACTTTACTGATGCACAACTGATCTGCCAGTTGTGAAGTAATGCAAGTTTCTTCAGAGAATACGTGATGCCATCAGCAACATGCATTTTACCTAATAAGCTGCTGTCTGGGCAAACAGAGCTTACTGTGTTCTTCTCAACTACCTGGAGACTAGATATCTTCTAAGACAGTTCATGAAGGAGAAAAAAGTGGATTTTGCACTGCCTGATCAGTCCCTTGACACATTCAATGTACAACATTTTTCTAGCTTTTCAGTGCACTTACCTTCCAACCCAGTCAACAGCTAACCCATCAGGATTAACTATATATTTGAGATTCAAGTCAACTTCCTTTGTAGGATTGTTCCTACTGCTGTCAAACGTGGGCAGATAAGCCCGTTTGATGGCTCCAAACTCAGAACCCTGTCCCAGTATGCTGAAGTACACAATACCTTCAAAAAAGATTACAAAGATAATTTTTAATGTCTAGTTATTCCATAGTTTTGGAAAATTCTAATCTTTCTGAAGTTCTTACGTGAAAATACCAAATCCATTTATTTATAAATAACATGGAGTCATCTGTTCAATTAAATTACATTGTGTCAGTGCGTTTCTTTTTAAGCCATTTTTTGATTAAGCCATTTCTCATAGGTAAGACATGCATCTAAAATCATCCTGATTTGGATTATCAAGAAATACGTATCCCATTTTTCAAGAGTAGAACATCTTAGCTCTGAAGCCATTGCATATTATTTTGAGAGTAATTTAGACTCTCATGACCCTAAGGAGCAAGTATGGCCCAGGGCAGCGGCCCTGTGAAAAAGGCAAAAGCATGGAAGCCAATAAAGAGCCAAAGATATAAACTAATATAGGGATCTACTGGCTGCTACTGCTTCGGATAAGGAATAGCTCTTGCAAGACAAGCCAGGTTTGGGGACCTGTCGCAGGCAGAGGAAAAGGAAGGGGTTCATTTATACTAATCCTCTATTACTGCATAATCCTAAAGACCCACAATTCCACAGCTGAACTCACACCAAAACAAAAGGAAAAAAAACAGAACAAAACCTAGCTATACTAAATTAAAGTATTAAAAGGAACTGCACTGATGGTCAGAATGAGTAGAGGGGAGGGACACAGTCAACCAAGACCTGGCCAGTTAATCTAATTTCATTTTGAGTTCTAGTGTAAATTAAATACCTATGCTGCAGGAATGCATTTTTTCACCCAACCATTGCATGGTTGAGTATTAATGTTCTACACATACTCACTCAGGCCTATCCCTTCAGGGTCCCAATCATAATCCAGAGCTTGGATGCGCTCCTGGTTATCGATGTAGTCAGAGTACTGTTCTGATGAGATATTGTATCTTCGAATCCGCACATTATCTGGCAGCAGTAACAGTGGAGGATTACCTGGGAAACAATCAAAACAATCATGAATTTTTTTTTCATGTATTTCATTTCAGAAGAAACAGATGAAAGTCACTTCTGGTCAAAACTAAACTGGGGTTTCACAAGTTCTGTCTGCATAAAAAACAGGCGGAACACAGGGCCACTTCTAAAGCTTCAGAGGTATTCAAATTTATTAGCTTTGGAAAAATCATTAAAACCTCTGGAAATGCTTACTGATAGTATTATCCTTTTCACCATAGATTTTGTGCAGTAGTAATCATTAAGAGAGAATTACTCAAATATTCTTAAACATTACAGTGTTGGCATATCACCACTTCATCTCAAAACCAGAATGCAGCTATACACTATGTGGTTCAGCTCCCCCTCTCAAAAGTACAGGACAAAATTTTGCAAGTCCCAGTACCTTGAGCCATGTCCTGAGTTGTTCTACCTGAAAGTCTTTAAATCCTAATGTCTCCACATTCAGATGAATGTTCTTGTACCCACAGGTTAGTTTGGGGCCAGCGTCAATACTCTAACTTGACTATAGGGACTATCAGTCCCACCTGGCTGATTTTGGTGGCAAGAAAATTTAATTGTTTGGCTCTTTTGCTAAGAACATAGACGAGTTGGGAGTCATGGACTTGAATCCTAGTCCTTCTTCCAGAGAAGAAGTTCTCCTACATTAATCACATCTTCACAGAGCTAATAAGAAATGACTAGTCCTTTGGCAAAAAAAGAAAAAACTCATTTAACAGTGCCTTTTCCAACTAAGAATGCGCCATTTCCTATGAGGTGTTCATTTGAACACAATCCTTTTCACTCTAAGCCACGCCTGACTATGGGAGAATAAGTCAAGTGACTATTCTCTAACAAACATACAATTCAGTATAGAAATTGACAGCATTCTCAATACATGTGGTATTACAGGAAAAAGGGGGCCTAATACCCTATGCGTGTTCTGAAAATGCCTACTGATCAGGCCTGCAGCAGACACAGGCAAAAAAAGCCCTCACTCACGAGTGCTGTGAGTTTATCCTACAAAGAGTGGTAGAGTTCTGGGCATACACAGCAGTGGAACTTTACACACAACAAACTTGACGATGTTAACAGCTACAATCACATTATCTTCTACCACTTATCCTTGAAAAATCTGGGTGTCTAGATGCTTCCTGAATAGAGCCTGTGGAGAAGGGTTTCACAGAATTATATCTCTGACACAGGCACATAAAGAGACCACCAGGCAGAAACTCAGGTGCAGATGCCCATTTGTATTTCTAGTCTCATGCTCAAGAGTAAATATTTGCTGAATTAGGCACGTGGACTGGAAACTGGAGACTGCATTTTCTTGTATCATTTCTCATACTACAAATAATTTTTTGGTTTTAAAACCTTCAGCAGCATGCAGTTTTGCCTACAGGCATTCTGTTTTGAAGATTTTACTATTTGACTGAGTACACCATGTTTCTATCACGTATCTCTTAAAGCTGCTAAAGTGTAAGAAGTGTAAATAATTTTCTAAATACAATATTGTTTCTGTCTTTTATATAATACTGCTGCATTGTCACTTTTTTCTATTTTCTTTGTCTCTATTATCAGTATTCTATTATTTTCTGTATCAACTCTCTACCTATTCAATGACTGTCACACAATGTAGCCACTGAGGTACGGTAAAAAGCCAATGATTGACATTAAACATTGGCCAATGTCCTTCTGTTTGTGTGCATCAGTCCATGAACAATGAACGGCAATCTGTCATCAAACTGCCTTTGATTTGTATCAGTTTAATGCAACTTTCTTCTGATGCAGTATTTTGTTAAGAAAACCTAAACTTCAGGAATAGGCAACAATAATTTCCTTCTGATGACAGCCACAGCATAAGCAGGGTTTTTTTTCTGATGAAAATTTCAACAGAAAGGCAGGCATGCATCTAAATCAAGATATTATTTTTAATGATTACAGTTGGCAGCAGAGATGAACACTTATATTCCTGGTTATGGAATGGGTAGAATACACAGATAATATGTTACAGAATAAAGTTTGGTTTTCATTATTCCCTTCATAAAAACCCCAGAAGATTATATTCTTTAAGTTGCTACACTCCACTTGCTTTTTCCAGGTAGCAATCAATCTTAGTATCAGTTAACATACCATTAGCTGCACACTGTTTCCCTTGTTGATCACCCACAGACCTGAAGCCATCTGCACAGAAACATTCATAGCTTCCTTTGGAATTCTTGCAGTCCTGGGTGCATGTTCCAAAGATCTCACACTCATTGATATCTAGACAGAGGTAGAGAAAAGATTTCTAGAGCTTAATGTCTTTCTTCCACATGCTGGTCATCTTTACTCTGTGAAATGGTCAGTTTGTCCCTTCCCCACATACTCTAAAAGATTAGTGACCTCATATGTGATCTTTAACATCCACATCTGTTATCTAACAGAACTGATCTACTGCTTAACATGTCTTAACTAGAGACTGCTAGTAACTGCATTCCTCCTGCTTATCAGATTGCTTTTCAGAGAGACATTTTTTACCATGTTATTTTATGTTATATCACCAAGGAAAGACAAAAATGAGGCATGACTACAATGACATGCAAGAGCAAAGCCTTGAAATGCTGAAGCAAAGATACCTAGTCCTCAGAAACATCAGCACCAGGAAGGAAAGGGAGGCCTTAGATGATGTTTGATAAAACTATACAAATTGTCCACAAGAGCTGGAAGCAACGAATGGAAGTATTGAAACATACTGAAACATACTGAAATGGTTACAGTGAAGGTACTATACTGCATGACCATGTACAATGGCCTTTGGGTAGACTCCTCACTATATTTTACCAGTGCAAATTTATGGCACAACAGACGTTTACTGTAGGCCTGTTTGGAAGCAGAACAGGAGGAGAGCACAAGCTTCAGTATGTTCTCTTTCAGCAAGAAAAAACAAAAGGAAAACAAACAAACAGAAGTCCAGCAAATTTCTGTCCCTCGGATTGCAAAGATGTGACAAAACCTATATACAGTAAAGCAAAAACATACACCTACAGCCACCAAAAGCTTAAAACAAGTCTGAACTGTGGAGCCAGTTCTTTGTTGAATGAGGTCTGCATGTTAGAAAACATGATTCATCAGCAAAACAATTTCGGAAGCATCTGTTCAATGTATAACAGTCCTGTTTGTTAGAATGCAAAAATAGGTAGTCACATTAGGATGATGAAGTGACAGGTCACTGAACACTTAACAGTGAGAAGATATTTAGAAGATTGAAAATACCATCACAGGAGTTTCTGTTAGTTTCACTGGCCTTGTACCCTGGCCTACAGGAACAGATAAAGCCTCCTTCATTCAGGTTGGTACAGTTATGTTCGCAGATATTTTCTGCACAAGTTCGCTCTGTTCCAGGATCTAGGAAAAAAATAAAAACACAAAAAATTATACAATTACAGTAAAAAACCCAAACTGATGAGGGGGGTGTCATCGTTTTTATCATTACGATAACTGAAAATTGTTTTCACATTAGCTTTCTTTCCTTTTTTTCTAACTGAAACTCAATTAATGTGAGCATCTATTCTCTATAACTAACTAGAAGAGGGTGGTAAATGCTAGTCAACATAGAGGTCAGCTAAGAAGTTTAACCTCTAGAAGTGAACAGGGCCAGCATAAGAGCCATAACGATCACAGCTCACCTTACTTAAGAGCCATGGCATTCTACATTATCACCAATCTGCAGCAACTATTTAAGAGACTTGACTCTACCTCCTACCTTTGCCAACCTATCTCTTTCTTACCCAGTCCTTTATTATCAGCTAAGCAAAAAATGTTCTCAGTTGCTATCATGCATAACACAGGCCCTACATTATTTATACGTGCAAATTAGAGAGAAGATGACAGCTTGTTCATGCTGTACCTAATCTAAAGCCTACTGAAGTCAATACAGGTCATTGCACAGAATGCACTGCCCTTTAAAACATGCTTATAATGGAAAACACAAGTCAAGGATAACAGATATTCTGTAACAGATAATGACAATTGTACTCCTCTCAAAGTACATTCAAAACTGTCTTGATTCTGACATATTCTACATATACACAAGTACTTTCAAACTCAAATTTGTTATATAACTAAAAAAGAGAAATAACATGCTTATTGACAGAGCATGAGAAAAAGATAAAGATGTAAGGCACAGGCATTACATTTCCTTTATACATACACATCCCAGTGCTAACTGAAATAAGTTTAAACAGCTCAATTCCACATACATGTAGAGCATAAATTCATTGTACACACACACACGTAAATATTCTATTTTTTCTAGAACACAGGTATTTGATGTTGGCAAAGCTACAAATGTTACCACCTGATCTGCATTCACATCTGTCCCCAGATAGGAGAGTGCTGACTGCCAGGTGTCTGGTTTGCACTGTTTCATGTCCTTTTTATACTTTAATATTTTCATCCAGTCATTGCATCAGGTTATATTACCTAAAGACCATTGGGGTGGTATGTGAAACAGAGAAAACAGCTGCTTCAAAATGGACTGCACTTCAGGCTTCTGAGTTATTTGCGTTTTGCAAGCATGCTGGCTTGTAAATCACCAGTGCATCATTTGGCACACTTTCACTTGAAGACATCAAAGCCTGAGAAGTTGAAATTGCAAGTACATACTCCTATTAGCACTCTGCAGCTGTCTATATGTTAATATAAAAAGCCAGGATTTAATTTTTTTTTTTCCAGATTCCATGAGAATACTCGCTCTTGCCTCAAAGTTCAAGTCAAAGCTTTTACATCTAAATGGATATTAGTAAATGAATAATGCATCGTTAACAGAAGTTGTGCAGATCTCAGAGGACCCTCAGCTCAAAACTGGCTGTCCTTGTAAAATTCTGTGGTCATGTCTGTAAACAGGAAAATGCAAGCATCTCAATATGCTTCAGTTTTTAACAGGGCTGCAGCAATTCACACCAGTTCAGAGTCTGCCCATGAATAATTCTGAATAATTATGAATAATATATGGCTGTTCTTGCCTCCATAATTCAACCCATTTCAAAACAAGACCAAAAACAAGATCAAATTAATTTTTGTGATGCATAAATACTCTAAGCCTAAAATTGACTGTTCAGAGCAGTGAATTTCAATCACTTAGGTTGGAAAAGACCTTTAAGGTCATTGAGTGCTACCATAAACCTAACATTGCCAACTCCCACTAAATCATATCCCTTAAGTGCCACATCTACACGCCTTTTAAATACTGCAAAAGAAGGAAAACAGGAGATAACCGTTATGGCTAATTTGATAATCCTAGCACAGGCTAATTAAAAATCAACACTTCTTAATATGCTAGTCAAGAAGAAACATGTATTGTTATCAGTTCCAGAAATTTTTACTTCAATAGCACTGTAATTTTGTATTCTATTGACATTATTACTTACTGCAGCCCATTTCATCAAAATGGTCACCACAGTCGTCATAATTGTCACAAACGTAGTGTAGAGGAATGCAATTTCCATTACTGCACTTGAATTCTTCAGTTGTACATGGTCTTGGGGTTGGTTCTCTACCTATAGTCAAGAAGAGAAACACTCCTCTGTCACAATTTCAGCTATAAAGTAACAACAGACACCACTATTCCACATCGATAATGAGGAAGCTGATGCAATCCAGTAAAATAATGACTAGAGTGAATTTGGAAGTCTGTAGTAAAGCTGAAACTAGAACTATGGCCTCCTGACTTCCAGTCACATTCTTATGAAGCGAAAGGAGCCCCTCCGTTTTATAAAGACAGAAGGTAAATTCCTCTTGTTAACAATTCATTGAACTTTCTTTTTAATAGTGCAATTCTATTAATATCCTTTAACAATATACTTCATATATCTACTGCAGACTTCAAAAGATTGTTGAGATATTAGTCAATAATTAACTTTAAGGATATCATACAATAAAGCTAGCAAATAATATCATTAAGCAATATGATTAAACTTGATAATATAAAAATCAACATAGTCAATGAAAACTACATAAGATATCTGAGGACAAAAACCTATTAACAGAGCTTCTGCAGGATTTGGGCATAAATATCAACACTGTTACTATGTGAACAACAGTGCCACAAATTCAGAAGCACACGTTTCTCTATTTTAGAAGTCCCAGCTATCCATCCCATCCTTATTTTATGATACAGTCAAACTATTTCTTCTTCATTATTTTAAGTGGAGTTCATAATAAACTGATACAATTTAGCTGCTGCTCATAATAAAATCCAATTATTTTGAAAATCATGCTCTGTACTTTTCAGACAAATGTTTGCTGATTTTTGCTACTTGTGTGGAGAGCTGCAACTACATAGTACCAATCAATAATCATAGTTCAAATTATTTCATATTGAGCTCTATTTTTCATAATTTATGCTTAATGTTGACATTTCTATAGTCCTTTGGTATTATGAAACATTAAGAACATTACTGAATTTGCTGCTCAATTTTGCGTAAACATACAGTGTTCCTCTTTCTCATCGCTTCCGTCTCCACAGTCATCCTCCTGGTTGCACAGCTCATGACTATATATACAGCGATTGTTCTCACATCGGAAACGGAACGGAGATTCACAGGCAATATCCACTGAAACCACAGAGATCAAGTCAGTCACACTTTGACACTTTATGCCATTGAGTCACAAATTAACCTAATCACTTTCATCTGGTAACATTTATATGTTTCCTATCTTTTAGAAGGTATGAAAAGAGCCAAAAGAATATTTTCTCCACATTTTCGTGATTGTGTGTTAGGACATTACACATTTTTTGTTAGAAGACAGAACATGATCTTTGGCCAAAGCCACATCCTATGTTTCTACATATAACACTGAGGTTTCTAGATCTGTTTATGAATACCTGACAAAAATTGTTTAAGTAAGTAGCACCTCCAACACCTCACTTTTAGGACTAAAGCCAGGATTCCTCAACCATATTTACAAAAATGTCCCACCTATACTGATAGCTTTAAAACATCAGCACCTTTGAGAATATACATCATCTAAATTAATCACTAATTGCAAACCGAGGCTCTTATTTTACATAACCAACTTGAAAATGTGAAATAGTGTCCTTCTCTCTTTGACATGTTTCTCCCTACTCTTATGACCACATATACAAACATCTGCAAAGCAGTGAGAAACATGCTGTAGGAGGAGGAAGTGAACTTGCATATGAAGCAGAATTCTCAGCACTCACCCTGAACTAAGTCTGTGAGAATCTACAGTGAAAAGAAAATATTTAAAAGTTATTTTCTAATTGTTCTATTATAATTAGATTTTATTATGCACATTCATTTTAATATAATTTTTCTCACTTACAGCAAAGGTGAAGTTCTTCATCAGAGTCGTCTCCACAGTCATTATCACCATCACATTTCCAGTATGGCTGGATACAGACATGGTTTTTACATTCAAACAGCATGGGTGGACAGTATGTACCATTAGGATACCGTGTTGCTGAAGAAAAGAAAATTATTAGAACATTTTCAATTACAACGAAAATTTTAGGTTTTCCTGAAAAATATTCAGCCTAACCCTATATTATTCTTTCAGTGTCCTTCTCTCAATAGTAGGAGATATGAGGCGCTATATTAACAACAGACTGCAAGGACTGAGGACTTCTCGGTAGCTATAACATAATTAATTCAGGTTTGAATAAGTAGTAAAACAATGTAAGTTATGCCCAGAAGCTTTTGAAAATAAACCATCATTAATTTAACAAATGCTACTTGAATTTGTTACTCACAAATCTAGTTCAGTAATAAAGGAAAATAATGTCACTGACACCAAACATGAATGACTAAAGAAGTACCTAAGACATCCAATTCCAAACCAACTCAAGTTGGTATAGTAAAAATAAAAAAAAAACCCAAAAAAAACCAAAACAAGCAAAACCACCACCAACAAAAAATACCCTAACCCCACATTAGATTCTGTAAAAGCTGTGAAAAAAACCCTGAATTAGAGCAAAGAGAAATGAAAAATATGACTCTTCCAACCTATATAAATAAATCATACCCTTGCCCTTTCAATGGCTTCTCATATGTTTTTTCCTCCCTTTAAGGACAGACAAATGTTGTATAACCCAGGTTCTGAAAGATTAACTGTTGCAATGCACATTCCAGGATGTGGTTACCATCAGAAAAATAAAGATCCTACTGTGCAGATGCCACTACTTTCTTAAAGCATAGGTGTTAAAATTAAGTACACAGGAAGATGTACAGAACTGCCCTGATGCCAACATAAAGAGAAAGGAATTCTCCTGAGTACTGAAGTTTAAAATCACTTGAACACGTTCAGAACCAACACTTCAATACCACCTAAAAAGCTACCATAAGTCAGCACAGACAGAGCACAGAGGTGATATTTTCATTCCAACTGGGAATAATACTTTCTGGGAAACAAAAGCTACAGCGTACAGACATTTTAATTTTTTTTTTGCAGTAGATCAATACACAGAAGGAAGACAGAAACAGGAAAATATTTCCTTGGCTTCACTGATACTTCAGGTAGCTATACACACCTTTAAGCATTATAAAAAACAATCCTATTACAGAACCTTGTTAGAAAACAGTACAACTGAAACAGTGGATCTTGCAGTGTCTGTGGGATAGTAAAAAATTCTAATTCAATCACATGCGTATCTTCCACTGGACTTGTAAACACACTAATTTACTAGCATTAGGAATGTGTTTACAGTCAATGTAAGTGATGGCAACCCATCATTACATTAAAAAGCTGATTCAAAATATTATACTTATCCTAAATTTTTACTGACATCACTGAGTGTTGCAGAATTCTACCTCTCTAAGGAGTCATCTCACTTAGAGAGAAAGGACAGATCTTTCTGGAAGTGACCTCAATGAGCACCAATTGTAAAGCCAGAAACTCACGACAAGTTGCTTCATCAGAGAAATCAAGGCAGTCTGCATTTCCATCACATCTGAAGCGCTCTGCAACACAGTGTCCACTATCACACTGGAAATAACCGGGGTGGCAGGTCCTCAGATCTGAAAAGATTCCGAAGTAACTGTTGAAATATCTTGTTCAAATCCAGATAAAGTGTTTACTTTTTGAGAACAACATCCTAAAATGGACTGCAAAATCAGAGACTATTAAAACTACGGCTATCCTCTACTTTTGGTGGAATGACTGACGTGATCTGGTCAACATTAGTCCATTAAAGATACTTCCCATAAAGGATTACTTTGCAGAATAATTTATCACATTAGATACGTAAGTGTGAACATGTAAGAGGTAGCATCCAGACAATACGCACCACAGTCACGTTCATCTGAATTGTCTTCACAGTCATCATCATGATCACAGACCCACCGGGAAGGTATGCAGCGCAAGTTGTCACAACGGTATTCACTTTCTGTGCATTCACGAGGACCTTCATTTAAAATGAATGTACAAATAAGAAAAGTTCCCCAGATGCAGATTTAAACATCCACACCTGTCTCATTAGACAAAAGTAATTCGAGCAGATAATGTGGCATAACCCTTAAAAGTAAATTATGTAAAAACAGCATTCTCACCAATACTCTTGAATTATGTTAAACATTTTATGTCCCTTTTGGCATAAAGGGACATAAAAGGAAATTCATTGTGGATTTTGTTTCATCACAAAATTATACAGGAACTTTTACTCCAAATCAGAAAAAAACTGATCCACTTTCATTGTCTGAGGAATTGTATCATACTACATTTACATACAGGGCAGAATTCAAATGTCCTTTCTTAGTGGAAAACAAGAATTTGTGCTTTATGATAACTGGATTTATCAGTGTTTTTATGTATCCAGAATGCTTCCTTCTGACACCACAATTCTGACTTCCTTCTGACATCACTGGTATTTCAGTAGAGATAGGCTATAGAGTGAAACAATGGGAACGGTTGCAGTTAAGAGCTGTCTGCCCCATTCTCACAAGAAACAGAAGGATAGTTAAGTCAAAAGCCGGACTATATCATGACAGCCAAAAAATAACTCACTGCAGTTGTGCTCATCTGAGTTATCTCCACAGTCATTATCTCCATCACACTTCCAGCGCAGTGGGATACATCGATGATTGTCACAACGGAAATCTCCAAGAGGACTGCAAGTCATCTCCTCTGCAGTGCAGAAAGTTTGCCAATGAAACAGCACACATTAGCATAGTCTTTGGATAAGATGGAATGCACAGAAGATAATGGAAATAGAGATGTTCGTGCCCGAAACTGAGCCAAATAATAGAGATGTGATTAAGAAATAGCTGAAACAACTATATAGAACTGAGATGGAAACAAAAAGAGATAAACTTATTACTGACAAAGGAGGGCATCCGACATCTTCTAAGCTTTGTGTATAAACGTACAAGGTTTTAACACAGATGCAAGGGACTGGGAATGCATCATCATACTTCCCATTACTGATGGTTTCACCAACACAGGAGGTAAGTTAAGTGGATGTAAAAAATACTGACAGTTTTAATTGTCTGAAATAGTTCAGATCAAGTAACAATATTTCCTGTTTCATTTGATGACATATTAGACAAAATGATAAAATCCTGATCTTCAGAGCTCATAAACATGTGAGCTGAACAATGAATTGCTGCACACAGACTTTTTCCTGACAAATAGCTACCAAGGTAATTAATTGATATCAAACAAAACATGCATAGGTACATTGTTAGTGAAGATGTTGAGAAAATTGAGGTGTTTGTAAATTGAAGAAATATTTGAGGTACAAAGTTATGATGAAATGATCTTCTCCAAACATACCACAGCCTTGCTCATCACTGTTGTCTCTGCAGTCATCATTCCCATTGCACACTGCCCACAATGGTATACAACGGTAGTTGGTTCTACAGCTGAATTGTGTGTGATTGTCACACCGATAGGCAGGGCCCACTGAAAGAGGCAGTTGTCAAAGTTAGTTGTCTTATTTAGACATTAAATTGTCCTCCTTGCTATTCTGCCTTTCAAAATCTGTTATGATTTATAGTCAATTATTTCTACTAAAAAGAGCTATCTGCTAACTTCAGTGTTGTAAAGTGTTAAACGTATCTGATTTTACTCTTTTCCAATCTATGCTGCTTGTACTTTGCATACGTCACAAACCCATGAAAGGTTCAGATGCCATTCAGTGTGTTTTTCCCTGAAGTATTTAGAGCTGGTAATGGTGGTAGTAGAAGCCCCAAACCTGGAAGCCAGAAGAGGCAGCTTGTCCTCAGATGCCCAAACTTGGTCACAAGTTCTTCCAGATGGCCAGTAACTCAAAGAGAGATGCTGGAGCACAGAGGAAAATCCTGCTGTTAAACATAGGCTAGACTGTGCTCTGTGTTTGTTCTCCCTGTAAGCTTTTGTTTCATACGCCTGTCATCCTGAGAAACTTCAGCTTCAAGAAATGAAAATTCATTTTGGTTTTGTAAGAAGTATGACATATGTCAGACTCCAAAATGGAACAAGGTAAAAATTGGCTAATTAGCATTCATTACTTTCATATAGGCCGTGGACCAGTGTATATCCTTTTTATTAAGGCTTGACAGATGCCAAGCAAAGGATGCTGCTAGCACCAAGCAAGTCAGAGTGAGACGCTATCAGTTCTTGATAATCTGGCCAGCATAAATAAGCTTTCTCCCCTTCAAGAATAAGTAGTGAATTAGCACTTAGTCTGTTTTCTAACACTCTTTACTACACGATTGCAATTAGCTTGCAGAAAACATTCCTTTCCAATGAATTTTTCAGCCTCAGGAAAGTTAAATAATGCAGTTTGTTCTGCTTTTGGTGCACTATAATGTAGGCAGCTTACTACAGTTGTGTGCTTACTGCATTCGTGGAATGGCTCATCAGAGTTATCACCACAATCATCATCCACATCACATTTCCAGGACTGTGGGATGCAGCGGCCATTGTCACATTTAAATTGGCCTGGGGGACAGGTTCTACTGGCACAGTGAGCACTATCTTCATCCGAGTTGTCACCACAGTCATCCTCTCTATCACACTGCCAGGCTTCTGGGATACATCGTTTATTGGCACACTGCCATTGATGAGTTTCACACTGGTGATTAGCTGAAAGAATACAAATCTGCTGTTAGGATACTGAAACTTGCAGGAATAGTCAGCTGTTGTTATGTCGATTAAGCAGTTATCATGTCTACACCAAAAGTTAGAAAGAAAGCCAGTAAAAATTGGAAACCACGTTTACTTGCCCGGTTAAGGTACAGATTTCTAATGTCACATGGCATGTTTCCCACAGATGTCTTGAGATAAGCTCACTATGACTCTACATTTTTCTAGGAGTGGGACAGACACTATCTTCTCCTAAGGCAGAGGGGAGTAAAGCCAGCATTTAAACATGACATGGCAGGGGTTCCCATCACTTTGCAGAGGAGCTAAGCGACATTGTGACAGCTCTGGCTGTACTACCATCTTAGATATACATTGCCTGATAAACCTGTTCCTCTGACTACGAATGAACATCTCAGAAAACAGAAGACCATGATAATATCAGCTCCACAACCTATACATGTACAACCTCTACTCCCAAAGGCAAAGCACTCGAATCTAATGTCAGCAGTGCTGGCAAACTGAGGGAGCTCTGAAGGTCTATGAAAATAGGAGTCAACACTGATCTCCGCTTCCAGACTTTATGTCTCACTGGAGAGATACCTACTACTCTTTTTATATACACTGCCAAACTGTTCAAGAGGGAACAGTATACTACAATTTCCATACATTTTCTAGACTAAAGGATTCTATTCCCATGCACAAGATGATGAGCAGAACGAATTATATAGACCTAAACTGACTTTTATTGTACCCAGTATGTTAAAACCAGGGACACATTATGCCGCTGCCACATTTCTACTTACATAATATTCCCCTGTGCCACACTCAAGAGCTCAGTTATCTGAAACTCAGGTAAAACTGTCATTTCTGTCGTTGTTAGAAACACTTTGCTAATGGAAGACAGTGAAACTATCAATTATACAACCACACTGCTTTCCCCATCACCACTTCCCCTTTATATTACTGAGCTTACAGCTGCCAGAACTACCTTATTTACAAAAAAAGAACTAAGGATGTACTTTTTTAAATTAGACATAAGTATGTGGAATAAAAGACAAGTTTTTAAGGAAATAACATTATTCCACAAGCATAATTAGGCTACATTTCTAAAATACTGCCATCACAAGCAGTATTTTAGAAATCACAGCTCTCCAAAACAAATCTTCCCACATGCGCTGCAATGCAGAAGGTGCAATAATTCTGTCCTATCATCACAAAGCTCTACAATACAGGGAAAATTACCATAGCTGGTAGACTGACCTAGGCATTAGGAAGTCTTGGATTCCTCATACTCACCATGGTTTACTTAACAAAGTAGGTCCTGCTTCTAGTATTTTATACCTCAGATTGAAATATACATCAGTGCAAATCTGCCTCAAAGGTATCGAAAATGTTTGCGGTTTAATATAGGACGTTTTTGATCTCCTGTATCCTGCTTTTGCACTGAGGAGAATTGCTCTAGCAGGTGCAAGATTAATAGAGTGCATCTGTCTACCTCACCTTTCCCTCTGCAAAATCATAGAATCATAGAATGGTTAGAGTTGGAAGGGACCTTAAAGATCATCTAGTTACAACTAGATGGGCAGGAACACCTTCTACTAGACCAGGTTGCTCAAAGCCCCATCCAACCTGGCCTTGAACACCTCCAGGGATGGGGCAGCCACAGCTTCTCTGGGCAATCTGTTCCCATGTCTCATCACCCTCATAGTGAAGAATTTTTTCCTAATATCTAATCAAAATCTACCCTCTTTCAGCTTAATAGCATTTTCTCTTGTCTTGTCACTACAAAATGGGATAATGATTCTGAAATTTATGCATAGTTAACATGTTTTGTACAGGCAAACCACTTCAATTTATTAGTTGTAACATACCACAAAGTACAGGATCTTCATCTGATCTGTCATAGCAATCCGGCTGGGTATTGCATAGGAAATGTGGACTTGTGCAGTTCCCATCATTACACTGGAACTGACCAACAGGACAGTATCGGTGTGGACAGGTAGGGGGCTCATCAGAGCCATCTCGACAGTCCCTCTGTCCATCACATTTCCACCAGATAGGAATACACCTACAAAGAGAAAACAGTGTTTTCTTTGATATGTCTCTACAGCTATACAACCATCCTTTTACAGTACAAAAGACAGTCTTGTCTCAGGGTTATGTCTTGAAACTTCCAAGACATCTTGAATTTCATGTCTTCTTTTTCATATGTCAAATGCTAACAAACTATGCCAGAATACTATCACCAGAAACAGATGATGTTGGTGGGCCTCTAGAAGGAAGTTAACAGCAAATTACGACAGTTTTAATTTTTATGTATATTTGTGGTAGCCATCTCTCATGCTTTTTAACAACTGTCAATTGGATTTTTAATGAGGTAAAATTTTAATTCACCCAAATTTTGCACAAGAATTTCACTAAGGAATATTGTTGTAACAGTGCTTCAAAAGGCCACCCAACAAGCACATCTGCCTCACAGACTCCAGAGTGAGACAATATCAGCACAGTAGCTCTTTTACCACCATTCCTCTTCCTCCACTGCTGTTGTCTCAGAAAAAAAGAGTTGGAAATGTGCCCCCACATCAGCTAAATTGTTTTCCTGGACCACTGGCAGACAGAATATATCTGTCAGAAACAGATACATTGTAAATAAGAGAAGGTCCCAGGTTTGTGAATTCAACTGGAGATGGTTACTAGAGGTACATGTTTCTAACAACTCAACCTTTGCTACATTAGCAATGTCATATAACAGGAAGAAAAGTAAAAAGTACTATTTAAACAATTAATCTAGAAGTATTTTTCCAAAAGGGAAGTCTGGTCCTTGCTTTGTCTTTGCAAACACACCACAAATGCACAGTGAGAGTAGAAGGGATCCTTAACTTTATGTCCTTTTGAAGGGACTAAACTGCAAGATATATCTTTAATAAGACATTGAAAAATAGACAGTGAGCAGTGAACTTACCTCTCAGTGTCTGCACAGAGAAACTGGGTGCTAGAGCACATGGGAAGGCAGTGGGCTGTATTGCCGAACTGTACTATCATGAAGTTATCAGGACATTCACAGGAATAACCCTGACCACCAGCTTTTATCAGACAAAGATGGGAACAACCACCATTGTTGGTGCCACAAGGATTATTTACTGGTAAAACAGAAGAATAAATATTACTATACTTTGCAAATCCCAGGACACAAAGGTCTCAATGTACAATAGACTCCTCTAATACTGTATTGAAAGCCTAAATGTAATATGTTGAAACCCAAAAACTAGGGAGACATACGTATGATTTCATATACAGGAAATGTATGCTATTAAGCCATGATGATTTAGAAATGAATTTAAAATTACACATTTCCAGTCATTACTATTGAAAGAAAAGGCAATTTATAAATGTAAAGGTCTATATTTACTCTGTGCATTTTATTTCCAGCAAAGGCAAAAGCTGAGTGCACTCAAGACCTTTCACAATTAGTCTCCAGATAACAGTTAAATGCAAATTTAAATCTGTTTTCTTACCAAAGGGCTGTCTGTATGGATGGTAAACATGGATGTCAAACGGCCTGTGTGTGGTGTTCACAAGAACAGTCCTGCCTGATCCATCATATTTATTTCCCTTTTCAACTGTTCTTGTGTTCCAGTCAGTCCAATATACGATGTCTTCAAAAATTGTTATTGCAAATGGATGAGGTAAAGTCCCGTCATATACTGTGTGACGATGATGTCCATCCAGGTCAGAGTACCTACACAAAGGAAAATATTTGCAAAACATTCAGGTAAATGCTAAAACATCCTCACGTCTTTATTATGTATGCTTATGGTACTGCATTTTTAGTGTCCAGGATCATGCAATGTGAAATTGCAGCTTATTTAGTCCCTAGTGACAGATCACTGTCCTCAGTGAACTCATTTTAAGACATGCAGGAAAGTACAACAGGTTATTTTAGGCAAATAAATGGAATAAAGGAACATCCACTGACATGTAAAGTGTTCCCACAGAAGCAAATCATCTAGACAAATGAAATTTTGCACATTTGCTGCCTTAGAGCAAGTTATTTTTGTCACACAGGAGACTAGCTTGCCTGGATCATTCAGACTGCTAATAATGGGACACATAAGACAATAACAGGCCTCTTACACTCCTAAATTTTACATGTCTTTCTGATTTAGAGTCTCCTCTGATGAGATATCTTTAGTAACATTTTATATTTTTACTATCACCTTGCTATAGGGGCAAATTATATAATATATATTTTTTTAAAAATGGCTTTAAGGCTTCAGCATAGAAAAGGCTGCCAGAAAAGAAGTAAATGTAAATATAAATGTATATGTAAATATTAATACAAATATAAATAGTAATATAAATACAAAGGGTTTTTTTTAAAGTATTTCAATGCCTTGATAAGAACCACAACGTTAGTTACTAATTTTTACTGATATTCCAGTGGAAATTTTCTAACACTAGAAGCAATTAAAATTTTTCTTGGTTAGCAAAAAAAACCCCACATGCTAATAGGATGTCATACCTATGGACAAACATTCAGACATATTCTAACAACTCATATACTATTTTATTAAATCAGAAAAAATAGTGATTTTTATACTCAGCAAAACCAAAGTTCTGCTTTGGTCCAGGTTGTACATCTAGATATAGAGAAGTTGCATATTTGAGTACAGGCTGTGAATCTTTTCACTATAATTTTTTGACCACTTCCAGCTGGACTAGGATGCAAATATAGGAACTAGGCTACTGCGTCACCTAGTAATTTGTATCACCTACTACTCCATACTTTCTGACTCTCGTTTCCTACGGAGTCAGTAGGCAGAAATATGTATGATGCTTACAGCATCTATAAATGCTACCACTGCAATCTGACATGAGCAATTATTCACTTGTTTTATTCTTTCTGCATACATACTCAATGTAATTGAGATGGGCATCTGCCCAGTAGAGCTTGTCATTGGTGTAATCTATGGTGAGTCCATTGGGCCACTCTAACTTTGTAGAAACAATCACCGTCTTCTCCTTGCCATCCATGCCTGCTCGTCCGATATAGGCTCGATCTGCCCAGTCTGTCCAGTAGATCTGTCTGTTCAAATAAATAATTAATACTTGAGATTGTAGTAAAAACGTGCTGAAGTAAATATTAGAAGCCACACTCAAATATAGTATTTCTTGCAAAAGAACTAAAGCATAGATTGAGGAAGATAATAAAAAGGTTAATAATATATTTGGTACCTTAACTGCTACAGCAGACAACTGCATGACCACAGTCATCTTCAAAGAACGCAACTGGCAGCCCCACCATCTATCAAACCACACATACACTTCCAACAACCTTATTAGCCTTGCAACCAAAACTTCCTTGTCCACATGGAACCAAATTCCACTTTCAACGCTATCTGATAGCCCTGCATATATACCCGTAAAAGGCAAGCTACTAGTTTTACTAAGCTGCAACTAAGATCTAATGCCATGCAAATTTAAGTGCAGCCAGGCAAAATTTATTTCAGATTTTCAAAGACAGTGCAAGACTATTTGCAAAAGAAAGGAAAAGCACTCTTGAAATGCCATACCCATATTTTGGGTGAACAACAATTGCTCTAGGGTACTGAAAGCAGAAAGTGTTGTTGGCATCCACACACCGGTCCACTAGTTTTTTCCGGAATCTTCCATCAAGTTCAGAGACATAGAGACAATCTTTGTAGGCATCCACCCAGTACAATTTTCTGAAATGATTTAGAGTCGATTTATTTACTCTCATTTACTTGTTTTGGTTTATTTTGCTTCACAGCATCTTAAAATTTCAGTTGGTTCTTTTTTTTTCCCTAAAAGCAATATATCCACTGTAAAGGAAGAATACACATACTGAACTGACATCTCTTCTACACAGTGCTCCAGACTGCCCTTTTCCCTCTTACTGTTCCTGGATCCACAGTCATTGGTGCCAAATTCAAACTTGCAGTTGCCCATTTGAGTAATAATGTGTCATTTGTCTATAGATTCCTAAATCCCTCTTCTCTTCCCTTCCTCTCCTACCAACAATGGCCAGCAAAATGGCGCAGAAAAACAGACATGTAGTGCAATGGATTGTGACCAGGGCTGTGAAGTATTGGAAAGGATCATAATCTGTTCCATGCTGCCACCTCTGCTCTCATCAAACAGGTAGAACACCTGCCAGGTTCTCCTTTGAAAAAACAGTTCAAGTGCTGAATTTAAACTTCACGTAGAATTTTCTAACACTTCTATTACTTTGCATAGAAGTGTACACAGCTGTAGCCAATGAAATCATGCAAGCTGGAGCAATGATTGTAAAAAGCCTGCAACAAAACAAAGCATTTAATTAAAAATACAGCAGGCTATTTTGAAATTGTTTGCACAGCTGGTCAGCATCCACAGGGCCATTCCACACAAAGCCTGATGGATACAATCTGTCTATGCCACCCTAAGCAGTACAATTCCCACCAGGGAGGAGGAGAAGGTATTCTTCCCTAACCTGCACCTTATGGCATCCTCCAGTCCTCTCCTTGTGCTGAAAATGAGCGGAAAACCTCATCAACTATTGTATTGTCCACCATCCTTTTTGAAACACCTAAACAAAAACTGACTGAAGACATAACTAATGGTAGCTGAAATAATTCAGCAACTGTATTAATAATGGAGCAGCAGGACCACTTCAGCTAAAATTAGGCTTTTCCTTCCTCACCTCTCCATGAATCATAAAGCATTTGGGACTGCTGGCAACATTAAGTATCATTAGGTTTAGAGACAAATGGGTTTAAAAATAGAAACTATTATAGTGACATTGAGTGAGTCCAGAGGAGGGCCATTAAAATGCTCAGAGGGCTGGAACACATCTGTTCTATGTTCCAGTTCATCTACAAGAAATCTGGAAAGGAACTTTTTACAAAGGCATGTAGTGACAGGACAAGGGGGAACGGCTTTAAACTGACAGAGGGGAGATTTAGATTAGACATTAGGAAAAATTCCTCCACTATGAGAGTGGTGAGACACTGCAACAGGTTGCCGAGAGAAGCTGTGGATGCCTCATCCCTGTAAGTATTCAAGGCCAGGTTGAATGGGGCCTTGAGCAACCTGGTCTAGTGGAAGGTGTCCCTGCCCATGGTAGGGGGTTGGAACTAGATGAGCTTTGAGGTCCGTTCCAACCCAAACCACTCTGTGATTCTATGATTCTATGACATATTCATATAAACACTCTCATTTAAGTTCTAAATGTGATGTTTTGAATGATTCTCATTATTTTGCAAAGTCTGATCCATGATATTTAAAACTTTCATACTGATTGATAGTACTACACTCAGAAAGCAAAACCTGATGAAACACAGCCAAGAACACTGTCAGAAAGGGCACCACATAAGGACAGTTTCTATGGAAGTAAATCAGATTACTTTTTGACACACAGCAGGTAATTAAAAAATTACCATAATGCAAAATGATTTCCAGTTACATCACCCTCATACTGCCCTCCTTACAGCTAGTGATGCGGATCACATTATTTGAGTGTTAAAGATGCATTTTTCAAGAGCAAAAGAAACATGCACTTCACATTGGCACAGGAGCCAAATTTCGTTAATGTTTATTATTACTTACTTTATTGGAATCTAGTTACCTGTTGTAACATATTGTTTATGCATAGTGTGAGGCCTGCATCCCAACCCCAACAAATGCTAGTGAAGGAATAAAGAGCCTAAGCTCATAATCCCTACCCCATAGCCACATGTAACATCCCACCTGCTTGCTTGCCTAGTCTGTTCATTAATGGTTTCCTAACAAGTTTTTCCCAAGGGTCATATGCGCTACTTCATTACTGATGAGAGAGCAACTCTGATATAACCTCAGTATACTTGATATGACAGCTATTAAGGAGTGTCATGTAACATATTAGATGGTGATAAACAATTCCAGTCCACTTATATAAGACTGCATCCACAATAGTAAACTATTTCAGCTCTCATCAGGAATTTCACATGAAGTGGGAGAAAACCCTAAGATAAACTTCCTAACACATCATTTTCTTAGTAGCCTAGAAAGACAGAAAGTGTATTTTCTTACCTGCCAACCCAGTCAACAGCGATACCTTCCCCGTTGGGCACATCATCACTTATCACTGCCTCCTTATTTGTTCCATTTAGGAACATTCGTTCAATGACCTTCCTCCCCACATCAATCCAGTACAACCTCTTTTCCACCCTGTCAAAGTCCAGTGCCACCACATTTCTCAGTCCTTGCAAAATGAGAGAGTAAGACTGGCCATCTGCTGTGAGATTTCTCAGATAGTAACGGTTGCTAAAAATAAGGTATGGGGAGATATTACTATTTTGCCGGCAACTTTTTCCGTCAGGCTCCCGGATATAGCCTGGGGCACACTTACAGATGTAGGAGCCAGCTGTGTTCTCACAAATCTGGCTACATACTGATGGAGTTTCATTGCACTCATCAATATCATCACAAGTCCGTTTATCAGACATAAGTTTATAGCCGGGATGACAAGAACAGTAGAAACTTGTCTGTGTGTCTGTACAGTCATGGTCACATCCACTGATTGAAGGGTCACTGCATTCATTTATACCTGGAGAAGGAAAAGAGTTCTATTCAAGAAATCCGCTAGCAGAGAAAACAGTGCAGTCACTTTCCAATGTACTCTCTCTGTCTCTCTCTCCCTGCTAGCCCCTGGAAATGCTGAATATGAATCTGGGCTGCTGCAATAAGGGGCAAGGAAAAGAATGTAATCTAATACAAAAGTATTCTAGCACCTTCGAGGTCTGCCACCAAGCACACTGAATTGAAAACACATATGGATGGTGCATTTTGCAAATGAAAGGGCAATACATAACAATGCCTAAAGTAAATTTAGTTTATGTGATTAGCTAATTTTCATGGTTTGTTAAAACAATATAAGAAGTATGATTTAATTAAAACAAAAATTTAGATACAAAAATTTCTTCTAATCCCTCTGAGAGTAGATAGACTATGACTGCAACTAAGCAAATGTCTTCAGAATTCTTTTTTTTTTTTAAGGCTGTCTAAGCATTTTAAATTAAGAAAGTAAAAATCAATCTACACATACCACATCCTTTTTCGTCACTATTATCTAAGCAATCATCCAAGCGATTGCAGACTTTAACCATTTCAATGCAGTTTCCATTGTCACATTTAAAATGATGAGGAGAGCAAGTTGCTTCTGGTGTATTACAGAGATGTTCCAGCTCATCAGATTCATCACCACAGTCATTATCCCCATCACAGATGTAGGCCTTGGAAATGCAGCGCCCATTCTGACAAGTAAACTGGTGCTGTTGACAGGGTTCATAGATGCATCCCCTTTCATCACTGCTGTCACCACAGTCATTCCGCCTGTCACATCTGAAGAAGGATGAACACTTTTTTCAAATATAAGAAGACAATCACTGTCTTTAGGGCAGATGGATAGATACTCTCCTGATTTCCAAAGGTGGCCTGATATTATTGGCTCCAATGAGAGAGACTTCCAGAAATCAGATTCATATTATATAGAATCTGATCCTCTGAGATCTGCTTGTACTCCCTATATACATTACAGGCTGAACAGAATGACCTCAAGAGAGATTACTAGGCACAAGAAAAAGGATTCAATGCTAATGGTGAGCACTAGGAATATTAACACAGAAAATTCCAGAGCATTTTAAAGTTAAAACTAATGCATGAATGCAGAGCAGATAAATAGTATGATTACAGTATGTAGATCTACTTAACAAGTATGAAAAAATTTTTGAATAAGCTCCTTCATTTTAAGCAAGTTTTGAGTATTCCTGCAGCGGCTCAGGTAGTAACAAACCTGTATGTGTTTCGGATGCACAGGCCATTACTACAAGTAAACTCATTTTCTGTGCAAGATCTTCGCGTGCAGTTCTGGTGTTCATCAAATGCATCACTGCAGTCAGCATCACCATCACAGACCCATGCCCGAGGAATGCACCTCCTGAGCGGGGGTCGATTGTTCGCACATGTGAACTCTGCTGCTGTGCAGTTGCGGTTTGCTGAAAGAAAAGCATGTTCACTGACACACCAAGTTATAGTCTGTGTATGTAACACGCTCTCCCACTACACACACACAGCCTAAGTATCCATCCGTAATCCGCAATAGAGCCATGCTCTGCTGCACGTTCAGAGAGAACAAGGCGGGCAAGTGTATCCATCTACTGTTAAAAGAATCAAGGAGCAGAACCAGGCTTGGTGAATCTCTTTCCTTTTGTTCACCCTCTAAACAGCCATGCTTATTTTACTCACTGATTTCTAAAGAAATTATGCCAAAACCATGTGGTTATTTATATGCACCCACAAGACATAGTGCATGACAATCTGGGAGTACCTCAAATGAAGCTGCTATTGCTTCCCAGATCACACAAACAACCCAGGTTAATTATACTGCCATTTGAACTCAAACATTCAAAGAAGAGCAATCGCAAAATTAGAACAATTACCCTCCCACAGTAAAATATTCGATTTTAACTCAATATAATGAAAAAGAAAGTACAGGAAGAGTGCACCTTATCTTAATGTGCACTTTTATGAATAGAAAAATTGGCAGAGGGTAGGAGTTTGGGGTTGGTTGTTTTCTAAAAAATACTTGCAGGACAAAGTGCAGTACCTACTTGTGTTAAACACCCACCACAATTATGTCTTTGATCCTCGTCACTCATATCCCCGCAGTCATTATCACCATCACAGATCCATGTCGCTGGGATACATCTGCCATCATCACATCTGAACTGGTCGCTCGAACAAGTCCGCACTTGGGGCGCTTAAAAATGAACACAATCACTTTGCTTGTTAAAGTAACCTGCACTGCCATGAAAATCTAACGAGAAACATATTTTAGGGAGAATCTTATGATAGTGACATGTAAAATAGAAGTTTAAATGTAAGACAGTTAAAGTATAAGCTGCAATACATTTTCTTAAGCTAAAGGTGCAACTCCAGCAAAGAAAGCTATCAGCCCTGCTTAAAACATAGAAGAATCTGTTCTGCTTTATGTTATGCCAACTTTTATAGTGAGAAAAATGAAAATTTTGTAATATCAGTTCTCAGTGACTTCTGTTAGCCCCTCCTCTTCTTCCCTGGAGATTACCTACTTCTTTTCACATTCTTCCCTGCCACGCTGCTTATTACCATTAGTTTCTATTGTAAACACAGGATTTGCTTACTGCAATACTATGATACTCTACCTTATACTGTGTCAGCAATGTTCTTCTGCATCCCATTTTTCCCAAAAATGCAATACTGCACACACCCTTCCTGTACAGCATAACAACTGCTTTTACACCCAATACAATAGCAAAATATTTGCTACTTTTTGTTACTTGATCCACCACTATCACAGTCTTACAAAGACACAGGAGGTTATACATTAACAGTAATTACATTAACAGCAATCAATTGTTGCAATTAAAAGCCTTCATATTCCATACACAGATTTAAGTATTTAAGACTTCAATTACTCGGTGACTCATATTATTTAGAGTTGGTGAATAAACCTCAGAATATACTTATTTCAAGCTAAAAAAAGAAAGGAACTACTGATTTCCCATAACCCATTGTGTTGTATCTTCCGAGTGTAAACTTACCACAAGAGGCAGGTTCATCAGAGCCATCAGCACAGTCTATTCCTTGATCACAGTACCAATGAGCAGGAATACAACGTCCCGATGTACAACGAAACTCATTATTTGTGCAAGTTAGTGAGACTGGAAGAAAAAACCTATGCATGACTTCTTTCTTTCTGTTACCTTTCCAACTTGTTTTAAGTTGCTTTTGAGTCCATGTTATGCAAAAACATTACAGACCCCAAAAAAGAAAGAGAAAAAATTATGCTAGGAAGGATGTCTTTTCACAGCCTATCTGCAATGAGTTCACTGTACAAACTTGATCTTTGTATGCAAAAAAATGGGTTTAATTCTCTCCTTGGGTGTACATATCAGCTAATAAGTACATAGAATTTGCTCTGGAAACGGGACTGCATGCAGCAACTGTAAATATGTTCCACATTTACACTTGAGATTTGTGCACAAGAAAATGAGCACAGCCAAATATACTCATTTCTCCGGTGCCCAAACCAGGTGGTAGCAGACTCCATGCTTTACAAGGAGTCAAAATGTGCAGTAAGGAACCAATATCTCATGGTAGATGATATATTCTCCTTGTTCCCCCACCGATTTTTCTTCTCTTGCAGGTAGGAATCTTTTAATGGCAGTGAAGAACAAACTGTAACCCTGAACAGTTCCAGCTAAGCACAATGCAAATATTCCTTTTGCACTTTAGCTGAGTCCCCTGGCATGTAGAGTGGGTTTGATAATTTCTTCATTAGTTACAGATACTTTCCTGTACCCTCTGATGGTTTCAAGATACCAAAAAGGACCCAGTCTGGCCTTTTAACTTGCTCTTCTATGTGCCTTTAATGATGGAAATCAAAGGCAATTAACACATTGCTCATTTATGTCTTGGGGCTTCTTTGATCTCCCATTCTCCCTTTCTCTCCTTCTTTCTTCCCCTTCACCACTTCCCAATTTAAATAATTCAGCAGTGCTGGGACACAAACAGCAGAAGGGACAAAGCACACCTTTCATGAGCAGCACAAGAGTCACTATGTCAGTATATATAGCCACATATTTTTGACATACAGATGTCCATAGAGAAAAGTGACCATGTTCTGACTAGAAAAATTGAACTCGCATTTTAGAAAACCTGTAGCCTGGTTAATTCAAGGCAGATGCCTTTAGGAAAACTAGTGAAAGCAAAAAGTAATCCACTCAGGCAATACTGAAATTAAGTCATTATCTGAAAATAACCATTACGTTTTATAAACTGACCCAAAACATCTTATACAGGAAAAGTACTACCTAACTACTACCTAATAATGTCTGTAGTAGCAAAGATAAGCTGCTTTGTAATTAAGATTGATTGAAAACTAGATGCTTCTATACAATAACTGGAAGCTACAATGAACACCAAATCATACACTAAGGCATACATAAGTACACAAAAGAGCTAGAAGAAATTACATTTGAGACTCTATGCTATTCATTATGATTAGAAGAAAAAATATTCCAATGTGAAAGTTCCAAAAAAAGCCAAATCACTGTAATACTGAAGCACCTTGTAAAACCATAAAGAAGACAGTGCAAAATAAGCAAAGGGAATGACCCCTCAAATGCTGCATAAAAATGCTGAAAAAATTATGATCTTCTTTATTAGATAAAAGCATGATTTAGATAATTGAGAGCTAATAATAAAATGCATACACCTTATAACTCTTCAGTATTACAAGAGTAGATGTTTTAAGAACAGTTGGAATTATGCCAAAGAGCAGTGGAATAAATTACTGAAGTACAAGAAAAGTAAGAGAGGCCCTATTAACTTACCACAGTGAGTAGGGCTCTCATCGCTCATATCTCCACAGTCGTTATCACCATCACACAAATACGTTCGAGGAATGCAAATATTTGTGCTTTGACATTTTGTATAACCAGACTGGCATGTGCGCTCCGCTTTAAGGAGGGACAAACAAAAGTTCTTTAGAGCTTTTCTTAATACCGTTATGCTGAATCTCATTGAAAGATAAATAATATTGTTAAAGAGTCCCACCTCACTCGCTTGCTAAACTGCACTCATACTGCTTGTGCCATATGGAAACATTTAGACAATTGCTTTCCTTGACAGAAATCCTGACAAAAATATGATCAAAGAAACACATGCCAATACTTATGTGTAAGGGAATGTAAATTGACATGTATTCACACTGTAATGCCTGCATTTGCGACCAGCTAGTACTGTAAGAATCATCAGACCAACTACAGCTGACTAATAGACTAGGACTTTCAAATATTCAGATTTAACTGGAGAAAATAAAAAAAGTTACAAATATATTAAAAAAAACCCAACTATAAGTGAACATAAAAACATGTAAGAAAAAAAAAATCCACTAAGTATATTTTCATAGATTTCTCTATCTCCAGCTATAAATTTTCCGCTGAAGAACATAATCTTAGTGCAAAGACATGATTAGTTCAATTAACTGCAACAGTAGTCAATATTGAACTAATCACAATTTACGTCTTAAGGAAAACAAACATTACTGACAACTCTGAGAGCTACAAAGCATATAAACAGCATAAATATAAACTGTGTCTGTATAAAAGTCACAATATACACGCATGATGATTAAATCTCGTATAATTAATATAGCATGACACAAAGTAAAAATCCACTGTCAAACTCCAGGCTAGTCCTGCAAAAATATATGTCCTGCACGAGAATATGTTACATCAAGGCAGGCTATTTAAAGCAACAGTTACTATGTAATATCTCAGGATACTCCAGAATATCTTTTAACAATTCTACTTCCTCCAAATAAGACGAAGCGGAATCTATACTGTAAATACAGAAATCTTTTATCCTCTTTGGTGATTTTATCGTGATTCTTCACACACGAACACATTTACCTCTTCTTCAGCCTAAAGACTCAGACTCAAATAGGCACTAGGTAAGTAAGATAAACTTACGGCAATTCCTCTCATCTGATGTGCCATTATCGTAACAGTTGTTCACTCCATTGCAGACGTACTGAAGAGAAATACACCTTCCATTATTGCAAGTAAACTCTGTGTGGGAGTCACAAGTTCGGAACAAGCAGCCAGCCTCATCACTGTTATCCCCACAGTCATTGTAGTGATCACAGCGGTAATGATAGGGCACACATCGCCCATTACCACAGGTAAAAGCTGTTGGCTGACAAGTATGGAAAGCTGCAGAGAAAATAAATGGATAAATGGATAAATAAGGAAGTAAATAGGTAAGAATATACATAGATACAATGTAATCTAAGGTCTGTGACAAAGTAACAAGTAAAATCACAATGTTTTTACCTGCCAGGGCAAACACAGCTGCAAAACGGACTGCATGAAAAGTAAAACACATATTTGAATTAAACAAAATAGAAATTGCCTATACGTGATAAAAATTCAATACCACAGAGTTTTTGGATTCTAGAGCAAATGAACAGCAATTCAGACCTCAAGTCTGTGAGGAAGCAAGAGATTGTTTCCAATGGCAGCCATAAGATCCATGATCATAAAGCCATAAAAGTGAGAATACGGTACAGGTAAGAAAGAGTATGCATCACTTTCTCATGAGGATATTTTAAATGCTTACCACACACACTTTCCAACTCATCACTGCCATCACCACAATCATTGTCATTGTCACATTTCCATCGCTCGGAGATACATTGCCCATTAAGGCATGTGAAGAAACCAGTATCACACCTGGTACCATTATCCACAATACAGTGCTTGTTGTTATTGGCTAAATACCAGCGACCTTCAGAGGGGCACTGACATTCTGCACCAGTTGGACCTACATTTATGTTTGACAGCAAAAAAAAAAAAAAAAAAAAATTAAAAAGAAAACAAAAAATGGAACAAATGTAACATTGCTGCTTTAGATAGGGTTTTATGAAACTGTTCACAGCTGTAACACTGGAAAAGACAATGCAATTCTCACAACTCCTATAAGATCTGCTTAGAAGTGTGGTGACTTCTTAGCCAGATTTTTGTCTCAGTTAAGCATAAGAAAACCCATTAAAACCCACAAGAGTTATTCCAGAGCTCCTTAAAGGTACTGAGATAAGAACTTGGAGTATCTTAATATTTTCTTGTTGTCCAAATAGTTGTTGGGTGGCTGCAAGATGGCATCTGATGCTTTCAAATATCAGAGCTACACCAGCTCTTATGAGGCTCTATCCCTCAAAATCAAAGCAGGGTGTTCAAAACTCCTTGCACTAGACTAACTGCTTTTCTCAAAATCAATTACAAGTTTGAGTTGTTTTCAGGCAAGACAGATTTTCAAAGGCCTTTAAGATGCTACAAGCAGGCACTGAGTGAGTTTTTCAAAGTCACAGATCATGACTTCCAAAAATCCACAACACATGAAAGAGCTCTTTAACAGGTATGTTCTTCAGGGTATACTGCCATTCTGGCTTCCTGGCCATCTGGACTGGTGACCTGTTGGCACACTTCAACTCTCTTCTTAAATGTGCACAAGGAGAGTTACAAGATGGGAAACATAAGTCACCCAGGTCTCACCCCACTATGCAGCTGACGATATAGAGTATGATACTGGAGCCCATGACTCAAAAGGACACCTGCCCCACAGTGTAGATAGAAATAAATTTGTGCTACCTTCTTACTAATTGTCCAACATTTAAAACAAGGCAGTAGGAACATTTATTTTGGAAAATCAATAGGTAAAGACTTCAGAGTATCATGTGATAAGGAAATAGTGACCACAAACACTTTTTAAATATGTGGTAGGAAACATCTGTTCAGTATGCAACATATCGGTATATATTCCTAAGGCAAGCATATACTGCAGAGCTCATTTCATGTCTCATCCCAGAGGAAAAAAAAAACCATTAAAACCCCAGAAAACAGTATTTTGGTTTAAATTAGAGAAACCTAGAATTTTTACTTGTGAGGATTCTCAGACATAACCCTCAGATGTGTTGGCAAAACACCATGACCTTGAATGGCAATCATTTTGATTGCATTTATGAATAAAATAAATATTAAACATATTCTATTATGAACTCTCATACAGGCAACACTAATACCTTACAGTCATCAAGCATAAGAGCTTACCTGGTGCACAGATGTGACTGCAGCCACCATTGAACTGGTTGCAAGGGTTGGTACACTGTTGCTGCTTACTTTTTGCCCAGACATGAATATCCATCGGTCTTTGTGGAAGATTCATGATCATTACAATCTGATCTGAACCATCATACTTATTAGCTCGGTAAATGCTTTGTGTGCTCCAGTCTGTCCAATATATGTGCTGATCAAACAATGTCATTGCAAATGGATGCAGAGCAGTGCTAACAATTACCTCACGATTTGTACCAGTGAGAGCGCATCGCTCAATCTTTTGCCTAAAATAACAAAGAAATTATTACATCTTAAAAGAAAGAATTCTTTGGACCTATGGATAAAGTCATGTCCTAATTAGTCCAGCAATTAGCATCTACCATTTCAGTAATATGCACCAATATGTAGGGTGTTGTTTTGAGTTAAAAATCTCAATTTTTCCAATAGTAATGCAGAGTAGCAGCTCTGTAATACTGACACAATAAAGTACTGGAAGTATCAGTCTGAAGACTGAAATGTTTAAACAGCTGCGCTACTGAGAGCAAAAATGAATACAAAACTTCATGAGAGGATACATTTTTGGGATGGGTATGATGTTAATGACTTCTTGCAACAGGAGAAAACCAACAGTCCCATGAAATGGGACGTGTTTTCATTTCAGTTTTATCTTCTGCAGATCCAGATTTACACAATTAGGAAATACAAGCAAATTCACGAGATGACAAACATGCATTTTCTGCCATTTCTCACGTAAGAATACAGGAGGGGAAAACAGTTCCAATATATAATAACCACTCTATATAGAACATCTACTAGCCAGAAATGATAAATTTGATAGTATATGATAAACATTTCTTCCTAGTTGATCTTCCAGTTTTGATTCTACCTTACGAACAGTGTTAGCAGTGCTAAGCAAAATTCCAACAAATAAGACTTCAAGGAGCCACAGAAAATCAGGCTTCAGCTCCAAGTTCTGATAGACACGTTCTGCTGTATGTGAACCGTTCTTTACTTGCACAGACAGCACTAACAACCTACAACCACGTTGTCACTGCTTCTCCCCCCCAGTCATTCCCGCTCTCAATGACCATTTCAGCAAAGGTCAGTGGAGAAGCAGACGACGACATGCTGATGCCAGGAAACTCAATGTGTGCTATTCATGCAAGGACATTATTTCTAAGCATTGTTTATAAAATCATGATAAATGTTAGAGGTTCCTTTTACCACAGAGTCCTGTCTGGTAGATCATACAAGAATGAAGCATGAAAGAAGAGAAAACGGAAGATGTTCAAAAGTTATTTGCAATGAGGATAACAAGAGAAGGATTACCAAGGAACAGAGGGGGTTATTCAAAAGAAAAGAAAGAGCTTGACAGAAAACATCAAGATACTCAGTAAACGCTGAAAATGAGATGTACTGTCAGCAAGTTGAAGACAGAAGAAGAATGAGCATGGATAAAAGCTGTTCCTTGCCTACAGCTCCAAGCACCTTACTGTTCAGTCACACTGAACTTTCACACGGGGGG
The DNA here is from genome assembly GCF_004027225.2 of Strigops habroptila. NCBI lineage: Eukaryota > Metazoa > Chordata > Aves > Psittaciformes > Psittacidae > Strigops > Strigops habroptila. The sequence goes on along the minus strand of NC_044281.2, from coordinate 20,819,137 downwards.
ACTGCCAAATGCTTACTGACACAAAGAACACACTTCGGGTTGGCTCCGCTTCATCACGTATGGCATCATTCAACTGCACTGCTCTTCATACTCATCTCTGAAGAGCAGATAGAGGTAGTACAATATGCTTACATATAAAGGTATAATGCCTAAGAAGTGGAGTGGTGTTTCTGCAATGTCAGTGCAACAGAATGATTCTCTAAGAGGCTGTGGCATCTTTCACACATAAGCTTCTGAAAGAAGCTAATAAGAATCCCAGAATGGCTCCACAGAGGATAAGGATAAAGAAGCCATGGGACTAAAGATACCATAACTGGTGATCTTCTTCCTGCCAGCAGATTCTCTCCCTGTTCATCACCCTGTGGCCAATACCTCTTGCCTGTGAAGTTGGAAGATCCAAATGTTGTTACTGGAGACTCCAGGTGGGATCTCCCTCCTTCAGTTCAAGCCACCAAAAGAGTTCTCACAGAAATGCTCCAACAACTTTCCATTAGCACTTGAATGTATTTCATCTAACCTCAAAGCAACTGTACGTTTAAGTCTCCACTAGAGACAAAATTTAATTCTTACCAATTCTATTTAAAGCATTCACTAGACTACCAGTGTGAATTCAGTGAGAATGGAAACAGCCAGTGAGAGAAAATGAGCAGATAGAAAATTTCTCAAAAATCTGAACAGCTCCTCTCCTTTGTCATCACTAGTAGGAAAGAAAAGGATGCATTTAATCTAAGGAAAAGAAAAACCATAATTTAGTAATTATTGCAGGAAAATAATAACAGGTGGACACTGTATAAAGTAAAAGCTTTAACATGAAAGAACAGTTGTGGGAGAAGTGCAGGAAGGCACTTCTACAGAAGAAACGAAGCCCAAACGCGACTCTCCTGCAATACAGGCTTAGGTAATTTCCCCCTTTCATGGCACAGAGAACTTTTTAGGGGTAGCGCTGTACATAGTTCCCAAGCGTCAACATGCTATCTGGTGAAGGATTCTTACTATGTTGCATGCAGCAACTGTGAAGATATGGGAAAGGAACAGTGTACAACTAGCTACTTGAGATGTATCTCCAGACTTGTGTGTGTGCCCAATGGTATCACAATACTTACAAGGCAACAAGGGAGTCTAGAACAAAAGAATAAAATACTATTTTAGAGAAAGAGGGATAGCACCTTTGGAAGACTAGGATAAACAAGAGGAGAATAAGCAAAAGTAAAAATGGAGGAGAATATACAGTGCACCCTTGTGGTCTCTTGGTGCATTCAGAGCTAAGGAGCACATCATTTTTGAGTGTCTGGTCTTCATATCTTACCCCATGATGGAATCTGTCCCTCTAATGAGGTAAAGGCATTCCCCATGAAAGTCAGAATAAAGAAGACTTCATACTGTTTAAGCAGATGCTCCCCTACCTCCACTGACTAGAGTTTGAAAGAGACAAGAGGATGTCTCATTTGACACCCTGCATTCCCTTTAAAATAGAGGGCCCCGTTACAGATACCTTGCCTTCCTGCACACAGATGAATCCAAAGAAGAATGCCTTCCGCCCAGAAGATCCAACAGAGGAACAGACCATAATAGTTATTACACAGCAAAGGAGAAGCAGACAAAAGAACTGCTATGCTGAAGGAACCAGAGGGGAAAGGTCTGATTGCTGCAGTGATTCCTCTGAGACCACAGGTGAATTTGAATGGATACAAACTAAATCATTTTAAAAAACTTTCCTGCTAACAGCAGAAATTCTGGTGGCATAAATTGAAGGTTAGAGTTCTGTCTGGTAGGCAACAGCAAGAACATCACGCCAAATTCTACAGCTGACAGGCATTAACCATGAGCAATGAATGATATAAAATGTGCACCGGGATTTTATTTGTTAGCGAAGATGCTTATAAAAGTTCTGAGTTGCACATAAGACCAACAAACAGCCACTGGGTACAAATGCCATAAAGCAGTGGACTAAGTCTATGCTGTGGCATAACAAAACTTCTTACTGCACAGCAGTTCCACATCAAGACTTGACATTGCATTACTATTAAGTAACGTTTAATGTTCCATAATACAAAGTACCGAATTCAATTGCCATGCTGAAAAACAGTTTTAAAAATGAGGAAAAATAGATAATAGATCTATTAAAAAATTAACCGAATGTAAACTAACAAGTGTGTTACAATACATACAGATTTGCATCAGCCCAGTACAGCTGCTGTTCTTCGTAGTCCAGGGTAAGCCCGTTTGGCCATACCAAGTTGGTGCTCACAATAGGTGTTCTGAAGTTTCCTCCAAGTGTAGCTCGTTCAATCTTTGCATTTGAACTCCAGTCAGTCCAGTACATATACCTGTCAATAACGTGACTACAAGGTTATATTTTCAGCAAACAAAGCTCACAAAGCTCTTATCTGCTCCAGGCTATTTCCACCCTGCTGTCCCTCATTGAAGTGTGCAGTGCAAAACTAGTGGAAAATAACTAATTCCTCCAATTTGGCCCACACATTGACAAGGGAATCGTCAAGCAGGGGTCACTGGGGTCCACTGGAGTGAACTTCAGAAAGATTTTTCCAGCTCCTATGAGAATCCAACAAAGTCAATTCCTCTCTCTCTTTCTTAATTTGAAATACAGTATAATTAGTAATGAAATTAGAAATACAGTAATACCCCAGCCTCTCAGGAAATGTTTTGATACTGAAACCAGAATTCTTCCGAGGCGTTCAGAAAATACAACAGAAAAAGGGAAAGACTCTACACAGACAGATCGCTATGATATTCTTGAAGAAATCTTCAAGATTTTGCCTTACACAGCAAATGGAGGATGGTTAGCTGCTTGACAAACACCTGCTTTGAACATCTTCTCATTTACCCACAGCACCTGGCTCCCACTGTCACTAAGTGGAGCCTCATGCACTACACATTCATCAGTATTCTAAAAATCTCAGAAAACTCAAATCTCTGAGGCTGAGATCAGCTTAGAAAACTGAAACCTAGAGAGTTAGGTCTGGGACAGTTATGCACAGCTAAAATTTAGGGCTCAGAACAGGAAGTATCTGTCAATCTTTGTCAAAGTCTAATTAGTAGTTCCACCTACAGCCAAAGTATACAAAGTGCTACACATACCCTCTGCAGGGATCTAATACAATGGCTCTTGGTCGTGGAACCCGGGCAATCACCGTGCGGTTAGATCCATCCACAGCCATCGAGCTGATAGTCTGATTGAGGTAGTCACTGTAGTACACTCTGTTGTTGATCCAGTCAAAGGCTATGCCATCTGGAGTCCCCAGGTCTTCGACACGTGCAATCAAATACACACAAGTTCAGCACAGTTTCCAGAGAGATTGCAACACTCTGACTGTTATAATGTGGCAACATCAGAGATCTCTCTGAAATGCCATTGGTATGAATACAAATTTGCCCATTTAAAAATTTGAAGAACTAATACTTAGGCAGTCCTGTGTATGCAGTAGGGTTACAAAGACTTCTTTCACACATAGACCTCAGTTCTGATTGTTATTCTCCCAGTAGCACAAATCATCCCTCACTCCATAATATTAATTTACTATATGTAATTTTAATTTATTATATATAATTATGTATATAAGAAGAGTCAAAAGGAACATTTAACCAGATATCTTAACTAGTCTACCTTGGCCATTAGCATGAAAATATGAGCTGGGCTAGTGCTAGGTGCTGTAGCCCATTTTTTTCAATATCCAATTACTCTGTATCACATTTCAGTGCACTTACTTACCAGATGCAACCACTGTTGGAGAGCCAATTCCTGAGTAAATACTAACATAACTGATTCTTCCTGTCCCTGAAGGATAACTTTGTGTAAAATATATACGGTTGTTTATGCTGTCAAAATCCAGGGCCACTGCAGTTCTTAACACATTGACTGTGCGGAAGGGAGGACTGTGATTTTCAGGATCTAAGTGGATGCTTCTGAGGGCATTCTCAAGAGTAAAAATCAGGTAATCATCAGTTGAAATGGAACATCTCTTGCTATCACTGCCTAGTGTTCCAAAGGCACAACCACATTTGGGTGTCTGTATGTCAGGCAGGGCAAAACACAGATGAGAACAGCCTCCGTTGTTGTCCAAACAAGGATTGTTGTTGACATCAAGGGGTGAACGTGATTGGAAGTGACTGTTGTAAATGGTAACATCCCTTAACCAGTTAATGTTGTCTCGTATTACTGTTGGCTGATCAGTATTGCCTGGCTCCTTGCTGGCTTGGAAGACTTTTTTCAGGTTTCGATCCACCCAGATCATAGAATTTCCAAAGATAGTGATACCATACGGAGTTGGATAGCGACTGCCATAACGCACAATTTCGACATCACCACCATCAGGCTGAATTCTTGCAATCATGTCTAAGGAATCATCCACCCAGTAAATGTAGCCATTGCTGTGATCTATGGCCAACCCACGAGGTGTGACAATGCCCTCAGACACAAGAACTGTTCTGTTGGTGCAGTCAAGAAACGCACGTTCAATCTTCGGATTTTGCCCATAATCTGCCCAGAAGAGATATCTGTTTTTTGGGTCAACTACTATGTGCCTTGGCATATCTATAGTAGTTTTAAGCAGAACACGTCGATAAGTTGTGTTTAAACGCAAAACTTCTATAAAAGTCTCTGTCAGGAATGCATTTGTAAAATAAAGATTTCCTGTATTCGAAAGAAAAAAAAAAAAAAAAAGAAAAACAAATCAGAAAGTTAATATATAGCATCAATGCCTGAGAAACATGAGTTGATAAAATACAAAACCATAAAATGAATATCCATAAACACTGTAGGAGTTGGAAGCATAAGGTACTTACCTATACTTTGAGGAATTAGAAAGACAACACCCAAACTGATGGGTGTCTTAACAGTCAATTAATTTCTAAATCCTCGCTGATTGCCATGGGGAAAATCAGTAGTGTAAGATTAAAAGTGCATTAACTACAGTTGTTCCTTAGGTATACTTGGATTTTTTTAATCTAAGCCTTTGGCTTGCCTTTCCATACTTTTATCTGTTCACCTTTTAGAACACACAACTATGAAATCCACATTTTGTCGCAGCACTATATATAGTAACTAAATTAAGAGTATATACCAGAAGATTATTCTAAACCTCATTGAAACAAGGCTATCAATCAATAGAAAATTTTTGCAAAACATAACATATATATATACTACGTACAGTATAAATTACAGGTATTAATGGCAATGGTCAGCTACTTAGAGTTCATGATCAATTTCTGAAGAGTTAATATTTGAATTAATCTCTAACATGTTTGGAACAGGAAGCACAAGTGGGAAAACAAAATTTCAAAGACAAAGTATTTCTTCTGCTTTCTTTACTTTCCATTACATTTTATAGGATTTGTACACAATATCTACATCTGAGGGTAGATGAACAGCCCTCATTTCTTACTAACAATGTCATCAGACAACTTTTGTGCATTCTTTTCTGGTACGTGTTTTTCACTGTGGTAGTAAAGTATACAGGTAAACTGGATAACAGCTACTGAGGAACTCACAGACAAGAAGAGAGACCTAAGGCAAATACGAACACCTCATGAGAGAAAAATTTCTATACATCCGCTCTGATAAACTTTCAGTTTTTACACATATCTATTTAGAAGAGCCATTCACTACTTTCTGTTGTTTTAAAATCAGTCTGTAAACACACATGTTAGACTCATAGGACTCTCATTCAAAATAGTTCCATTAGGATCTGTTTATCTAAGTCTACAAATTTCACAATCTGTAAAGAATAACGTGCTGCTAAATTCATCTATGCTTACCTGCTACCCAGTCGATTGCAATGCCACGGATCCCATTTCGTCCTATTCCATTTGTAACAACATTTCTAAAATAAGAACCATCAGGTTTAATTTTACGTATTGCATTCTGAGAAGAAATTGTGCTACTGAAGTCACACCAGTAAATGAAACCAGAAGGCATGTGAACATCCACGTGAAGGGCATTTCGTCCTGAAATATTTTGAAAAGTAATAACTAATTACCTTTGACATAAACTAACTTACTTAAAACATGTGCTATGCCAGCAAGAAACACCAAAGATTAGGAATCATAGAATTTTTTCATGCTATAATATTCACATACCTCTTCCTGCCAGTGGTACCATGGCTTCAGAATGATCAGACGTCTCTAAACTAAATCCTTTAATTGCAGAAAGCATAGAAACAACTACAAATGAACTGTATGGAGAACAAGTTCTGTTATCAGGATTTAGCTGAAAGCCAGTAGCACAGGCACAGGAGAATAATCCACCAGGTACAGGTAGGCAAAGCTGCTGGCAAACTCCAATATTGTTACTGCAGCCATTTGAGGAACCAGCAGAATCTGTCAAAGACACACATGGCAAGATGTAAAAATCTGAACTTTATCATCACAAACTCTCACAGACATATAACCAAATTCATATCTTTGCATAGTATTAACGACCAGCTGGCAAAAATTAAGAACTTACTAAATCACTGTACATTTTAGCACTTAAGTGTTTGCAATGAATTGCTGGTTTCTTGATATCTAAGATAGCTGGCCAAGAAACAGATAAAATGGATGTATAAATTTCAAGCTAAAGTAACAAAATTTGTTATTTAGTCAATATTACATTGATAATATTTTAGTAAATTTACATAGGCCAATAGATGCCTTAACTGGATGGTGGAACATCTCTTTACCAAAATCAGGTAAAATGCTTCTGACACTTTTCCTGAAAGCCCAATCAAACAATTGCCTTTGAAAGAGCATGCATTCTGCCTCTGAATGAGGTTTTGAGTTTTCACAAGTTGGATATCCTGAAATACCCCGTTAGCAAATACTCACTGTCTCTGTAATACACACGCAGGCACTTCAGTCTTGGTACATTATCTCTCAGTACTACTTTGTTTGCTCCAGTGGACTTGTCAACTCGTTCAATAACTTCATAATCGCGATCAGTATAGTACAGAAAGGTATCATACACAGCAATTCCCCATGGATGAGAAAGATGGACCACCAGAGTCACACGATTTGTACCATCCACATTGCCTTTCTCAATCTAAGAAATCAGTTTAAAGCTTAATATTACATTTCTTACAATAAAAGTTCAATGTTACAATAGAAAAAAAAATGCAACATATGCTACTAAAATCTTTTCAGGCATGAGATGTTTACGTACAAGGTAGGAAGGAAAGGGTCAGCAGGATGCCAACAATTTCTGTTTTTTCATTTAATATTAAACTTTGAAATACCATTTGAACTACCATTTTAAATGGTAGTTAGTAACAACAGTTATTCAGATTTTGCTCACTCCTGCAACTCCCAGTTAGATGATAAACTAAAGTAACTGAATTACATATGGGAACAGAATAGCAGAGAGAGATGAACAGGTAAAAAAGCCATTATTTACAAAATATCTCCTACCATTCCTGTGCTTGTAACAGCCCAGTACAACTTTTCTTCCTTAATATCAATGGTAATGAACTCTACATGGTCAAGGTTGCCGGTGAAGAGGGTTTGTATGCCTGATCCATCCATGTTTGCACTGGCAATCTTTGCTGGGACGCCACTGTCAGTTCCCTGGTCTGTCCAGTACAGCTTCCTGTAACACACATTATCACATCTGTTAGCAAAGCTAATAAGAGATCAATGGACCATTTCAGCATATGCTTAAATCCATCTCCTTCATCAGCCAAGTACTTAAGCACATCTGAACAGAGCTCACTTTGAACCACCACACTGAAAAAAAGACTTTGTTTGAAAAAAGAGAGAAATAAAAGAGAAACGTCTTGAAAAAGAGAACAATGCCTGTTCAATCATTTTTAGAAATCCACAACCTCTCCCTGTATCATCCCACAATGCCATCAGCAGGTAAACTCTAGTAGAGCACTAGGACTTTAACAAGAAAGCAGGAGATTAATAATCCTGTTTCCCAGATAGCTGAGTGGTTTCAGTTCCAATTTGGAAATAAAACTACAAGTTCAGAAAAATCTATACGAAACAGAATTCTGTTATGTGGCTCTGGGGAACATGAGCACTGCTCTGGCCTCAGATGCTGAAGAACAGCTAAGGGACACGGCAGCCAGACTCCCAACTAGGGATAAAACATCTTCAATTCAATTCATCTGAAAGCCTGCCAAGTCACCAATGGAACTATCTCATTACTAATATGGTCCTATGGAACACTATGATTTGGGGGGGGGAGAAAAAACATCATATTGCAACTTTAAGTACTCTGTTGGAAAAATAAACAAATTGCAGCCAATTCTGCTGCAATTTGGAGAATGCAGTATAATCATATTTAGTGCTCTGCTCTTTAATATGTGACACTCTTCCCATTAGTGTGTCTTTCTACTATAGAAAGGCATCAAGATAGACATCACAAGATATTATAAAGACAGACTTCAGAGTTCTCTTTATTCTGGGCTCTCATTTTTCAGAGATTTTTTTCACAGCCATAATATTCTGAGATATTTTTAATTAAAGACATTGCCATATAAGTATATGGTAAATTAAGGAGAATTAACATCTATGCAACAATTCATGAAGCCATGCAATTATTTTCTAGGGCTTAAAAAGAATAAATAAATTCTGCATAAATATGAAGAAAAACAAACAAACAAACAAACAAAACAAAAAACCAACCAAACAACAAAACCAGAAATCCTTCACTATGAGGGTGGTGAAGCACTTGAACAGGTTGCCCAGAGAAGTTGTGGCTGCCCCATCCCTGGAAGTGTCCAAAGATGCAGCCTTGAGCAACCTGGTCTAGTGGAAGGTGTCCCTGCCCATGGCAGGGGTGCTGGAACTAGGTGATCTTTAAGGTCCCTTCCAACCCAAACCATTCTGTGATTCTATGAAATTCAGGATGGAAGCTGCAGACCCTAAAAATTAAGAAAAATGTAGCAAATATTCTCATGCAAAAACAACAGCAATTTTGGAAATTTACCCTCTTGCTGGATCAACTGTCAAACCAATCGGCGTACCAGCTCCCAGAGAGGTGCCATCATTGGTAATCAGTGTTTTCCTGTACATTACATCTCCATGCAGCTTCAGGACCTATGCAAACATTGAACTCTTCAGAGCATGTAATATAGAACTTATGACAGATTTTCAAATTAAAGGAAGAAAGCCTAAATCCCCAGGGAGTTGAAATTGCAGAATAGTCTCTCAAATACTATGAAGAAAAAGCACATTGTTCTGTACTCTACCCACCTCCCTTCTCTTGAAAGAGCTGCTTGTGGCCTGAAACCCACCTGTGTTAACAAGTAAGCATTCTTAGTATACAAATACTTAATCTTTCAGCTTTCATAATATCTTGCAACTATTACAGGCTGTACGGGTTGATGAAATGCTGATTTAGAAAGTATTCAATTTTATTTGTTTAAATTAGCTGCCTTTTAATTTAATAGTATGTATTTATATTTTGGGACAAGTAGATTAATTACTGGGCTTATTCACAGTCATTACTGTATTATATATTGCTTATCCTCTATTTCCCTACACTAAATGGCAATTTTACCCTTCACATACCACCGCACTCCTAGTCTCCAGAAAGCTAAATAACATCACATCAAAACATTTGGGAGTGGATCTTGGCTCTTACTGCATTTGATGGCAAAATTCCTTTACTATCAGACACACTGCATTAGGATTAATGATTTGAAGCAAGAATAGTAATAATAATAGTAACTCTAGTGATCAGAAAGGTTTACTGTCAAATACCAGAAGCCTAATGAGTGAATGACTGGGGGGAAGGAGGGATATCTAAGCACAAATAAAGTTCCCAGAATAGACTGCTTTCAATCTTTTTGACTATGCTCAAATTTAGGGTTTTTTTTTTTTTCAAGTTTGTAAAGTATTTTTCTACAGTTATTAATTAAAATTAATCTAATATCAGTTTTTCACAAAACAAAGCAAAATTACTGATTTCAACCTGTACACCTAAGTGAAAATTCTAAGCTCTTACTTTCCAATTGCCCTTCTTAAATAATTACCTCAAGTGACTGAGTCGCCGGGTTACTATAATACAGGTTTGCGGATATCCAGTCCAATGCCAGACCAATAGGAGTACCAATAACAGCTGCTGGAGCAAAAACTGTTCTGTTGGATCCATCTGACCTCACTCTGTGAATTTCACCCTTGGAAAAAAGATAACAAAAGTGAAAAAATGTCAAGAGCAGAAAACACCGTTCTATTCCAACCACACAAGTTTATGACTTGCAAATTTATTAGCTACAGTGTGTGATGCTAAAGCATGATATAAACAAGCATGCAGACATGCTGACCATGTCCTAGGAAGATGTGGCTCTGTGTTGCAGGCTCCCAGGCAAGGTAGCACTCGGACCAACCACCCCAGTTCTTCACTGAGGCAACATGTGCAGTAGGTTTGCTCTGCTCTGGCACTTTGCTGGAAAGACAGAGGGGCACTGCCATCTCGAAGGGATAGAACATACAGCACACCATTACAGCCTGAAAATTTGCATCACTTGAAGACAGAGGCTGTGCAGCTAACGTTAGCCCAGTCCAGGAAGGGAGGAGGTAGAGGCAGAGGTAGACCATTCCCAGGCAGTAAAAAAATGGAGAGCAGGTTGCAGTTGCCATCTCAGAGCAGAAACAAGTTAGAACCAGCTTTAGGAAAAGCACCCAGTGATGATTTAGTCCATGCATATTTCTAATTGCTTTGTTACCATGATATCAGTATACTGTCTGAATATATCAGTATAGAATTGAAAATGATGCTTCAGAAAGGAACCAACATATCACATGGCAAAAATCTGAACAAGAACTCCAGGCCAAATTAATGGCTGGCTTAAATAGGCAGAAGTTCTAGACATCAGTAGTGTGCTGCTTGCTGAATCCTAATAATGTAGTGCTATTTGCAAATTAACCTGTCCTTGAATCCTTAGGCCTACAGAAAAAAGTATGGAAGTAGAATAACTTTTGGTACTATAAAAATCCTACTTTGAGAGCCTGATGGATATTGAATATTTACAACAGGGTCTAGTATGATAGACACTTTCAAGACAGAGAGAAATTCTCCTACTTATTGGCATTTATAACTAATAACCTGTGGAACATGACAGCTGAAGATAAAAATACTCCAGAAGTGGTTTTCAAGTAGAACAGGGAACTCTCATGTTTATCTTTGTTTCCTGAGTTTGCTTCAGACAGGGTGAAGAAGTTGATGGATGTTCACCTGAGCTCTAAATACAAGCTTCAACTGTTGCATAGTTTTAGCTGTAATTTGTCTGCCAGTATTGTGAAGTGTAGACAAACCCCAGGAAAACCCAAACTTGCAATGGATGGAGACAAAAAAGGGTACTCAGGAAGAGGCCTTGTGGTAATGGACAATCACGACAATTAAGAGAGTAGGCAAACATGTTTCTGACATTAGAAACTAGAAAAAGACCTTTTTTCCAGAGAGCGAGCCGTGACTGACACAGGTGTGTCAGCTCTGCGAGCAGCAGCAGCCTGAGGCCTGCAGGTCAGTGGTACAGAACGGGAGACAGCCCACAGTCATGCATTTGTCAGGCTGAAGCTCAAGACCTAACTAAAATACAGCACTAATCCACACCCAGCCAGCAGAGGCACCTGGCATTTCACTTGCCAGCTCTGTTACTGGATATATCAGCCCATGACCTCCTGCAGAACTACTCCACCTCTTGTAAATGTCAGCTGTATCTGCTGGCTGAGATCTGTCAAGAACATTTTTTCAGACTGCATGGAAGATCAAACAGATTCCTGAGAATTTATCTAGTTCCTTGGGCAAAGGTTTGCTTAAATAGGTCTATTTAAATACTTCATGGAAACTAACCATTCTGATTTTCAAAGAACAAATAATAAATTATAATTCCCCTACGAGTGTCACAGAAAAGGCTTTAAAGTGAGTGGTGGCTTTTTTTTTTTTTTAAATTTTTTTTTTTTTTACTTCAAACCTGAAAAATGTAAAGGAAACAGATTGGGAGAAAAAAAAACACCAAAAAAACATAAATCTTGTGTGGGTGAAAGGTAACAAGTTAGTATGAATCGTTTCTGTAAAACGCAACTACAGACATCTCCTTATCCTCCACTATACTCCTCCAGGACCTAAGCACTGCTTTTCTTGAAGAAATAAGTGCTTTTAAGTTTCCAAGAGAGAACACATATTTCCTACCACATCTATCTCCCAGACTGCCACAGTTGGTTTTTTTGAAGTGTTCATCCTGCAAAAACTGGGAAATTTTTATGGCGAGTTAGCCCTAAGGAACACGTATAGTTTCTTAGTTCAGGACAAGCATTAAAATCACTTAGACAAACAATAATGATCAACTATTAAAAATCATCTCACACTACTTTTTAGATCTAGAAGACTTATATGTGCTGCCTCTAAATTGTTGTGATTTTGCAAACAATTTTTTCTTTTTAAAGAAACTGTTGCCTCTCTACTATGTTACTTTATTAAGTGCTCAGGCTAGATGTGTGTATCTTCATTCTAATGCCTAGTGCTACTGTGTCGCATGTACTGCTCTCATGGAGAGCTGTTCTGGCTGCGTTTGCAGAATTAAGTCCTAAATCAAGAGAGAAGAGAAAGAGTGGACTTTAGCAAAGAGGAGCTGAGAATATGGTTCTACCAAGGCTTTCTGATATTTCCTGTTCATGTCTCTGGCTGAGCTAGAAATACCATTCATCAAATATTTCAGCTGACAAAGATGAAAACTAGTTTACAAAAGAGATTAAGCTTCTTTACCAAAACACAATCAACCAACCAACAACAAAACAAACAAAACCCCCACATTTCATTCTTTGCAATTATATGCATCAAAATTCTTAACTGCAATCCTAATATATTTCAGTCGAAAACTTTAATTTAAAATAAGGAGTCTTATTTCAGTGCACATTTGAACACAAATACTAACTTACCGGATTTTCAACCCAATAAATCATCTGTTCAGAGTCATCAAAGTCAACATCAACACCATTTTGAACTCCTGCTATTGGAACCATTGCATCGTTCGTCTTCTCCTCAGGGTTCAGAGAAATTCCATAAATTATATTATCTCTTACAGCAATAAGGAAAGGGTGTTCAACTGTGAAAACATATAATGTAGTTCAGAGTTGTTTCTGACCAAGAAAATGGCACTGCAATATGCTTCCACTCTCCCACCCTAAAGTCCCGTGATGCTCAGAATGGTTGAATATTGCCAGAGATGTTTTGGAACCACTTGCCTACAAATTGTGCCCACACTAGGAGTGCGGTTATCAGTTATTGTAATTGTTTCAACATTTAAAGTTTTAGCACTGTGCAATCACAATGCATGTGCAAGCAAATTCTGAGAAGGAGGAAGTAAGTAAGGCAGGATCACTCATTGCTGACCAATCTCTGAGAATGGGAATCAGCAGGACAAAGCTCTGAGGCTCTCCAAGACATGCCTGAGATGGGTTCTAATGCCTACTGAGCAGGACTCACAAGCAAGGTACAATGTCACAGCAGCAATTGCTGATCTTTATTATATTGTAAGTGTTCAAGGCCAGGTTGGATGATGGGGTTTTGAACAACCTGGTCTGGTGGAAGGTGTCCCTCCCCATGGCAGGGGCGATGGAACTAGATGATCTTTAAGGTCCCTTCCAACCCAAACCATTCTATGATTAACTATAATTGCAGTACTGTGTTTTCTTGTTTTATCTCTAAGGGAGCAGATACACTCCTTTATAGTATATTTACTTCTAGGTAAACATATCCTTATGCTTAAATCTTATTAACAAAAGGGCATCTAGTCAGGTCATCTGAGAAAATACATTGAAGAGCTGTAGCGTGCGAGTCAGCAACTTCATTTCTCATCTGCCAGGGAGAAGAGGAAGAGAATCTCCTGATTCTAACCTCTTCTCTCCATAGGCACAAGCCATCACTTAACAGGGAACTGGGCTGCTACTGCATAGAAGGTAGCAGTAACCCCTTTTCTTTTTTATAATAGATGAAAGATTTCTTTTGTTTTGGTTTGGGGGTGGTGGTCATGAATTATTATTTATTTTCTTCACTGGATGCTTAATACATTTATATAAATTTTGCAGTAAAAATTTTGACAGTAAAAACCACAAGCCAACACATCATTGCAATTCTCAAAAATTATTCTCTGTACTTCTCTCTTGCAGCTGGAACTATTTGTCAAATTTGACATAAACCTAGATATTGTTTGTCTCAGCAGAAAATTCACATTTGGGCCAATAATTGCCTGAAGACATAGAGCTAGCTCTGTCTGTGAAATTCTTGGACTTCTTCCATTTGCCCCCGAAGAATGTGGCACACCAGTGCTCTTGTATAAAACATTTGCAATGATCAGCTAAATTCATGTGAAATAGTTCCAATGCATACGAGACCCTGGAGTCATTATTCCCTTTCTAATTGTACACACTACACCACTACTGAATCCAGCTGAGATAGATATGCGAATTCTCTAGGCTACACTGTTGTACTTTACAAGTTTGATAGGCTCATTTAAAACAGTTATATTCTACATAAATTTTTTTGCTGATTGCTTCAAGTTTACCACCTATGCAAATCTATACAGTCATTCGTATAATGGACAACAGAGCAACTTTGCTGAGCTATACAGGTCTAAAAATCTGTGTAGCTTCAACAGATAGATAGGCATTAATATAACTTCTGCAGTCTTTAAACTTAATATATGTTTTACATGAAAAATTATGATCCATATAAAATTCATGTACTGTTATATTAAATATGCAAATTTACCATATTAATACCAGATTTTAACATACACAAAATCCTTGCTTTGTTTCCAAGTCAGCTTGATACATTCACCATCTTTAATGTCAACCTGAAATGCAGCTTAAAGTGAAATACATGCAAAGGCAATCTTATTAGCATTCTTATGTAAAGCTAGAAATGGTGCAATCCTAGAATCAATGCCTTTCCATCAACCTGAAGTTAGCAGCATTTAATATGCAAACTAAGTAGGCAGAGACCAGCAATATCATTGTTTTGTAGAGACACTGGGCAACCACATGGATGCAGCTCAGTTTAATCTTCTTTCTGAAAGGTTGTGCTGGCCTTTTAAAGTAAGCAATGACAGCAAAGGGTAACAGTAAATACTAGAAATGGCAAATGCCTAATCCTTTGTAATCATTAGCAATAATTAAAAGCTTTTACCATGAAAGGAATCAGTATATGTTTTATAACATTTTCTGATGTGCTGACCTTCAGCAAATATATTTTTTTAAAAAAATTCCCAAAATCTGTAGCTGTTTTTTATATACTGTTTTAAATGTATAAATTCCATCTAAAAAAAAAAAAACAGTAATCCCAAAGAGTATAAAAGAACTGTGCTTCACAGAAGGATATTTTTATTTCTCTTACACAATTTATAGTGAGCATTTATGTAATTTATAAAAGGGCCACAACTGTACCTGAATAGACACAGGGAACTCTGCAACATGTGGGAAATAAAGATAAGAACTGTCAAGAGCTCAATTCAGCAGCAGAACTGGGTCCAACTCTACACATGCATGTGCTTCATCACTGTCATGTTTCTTTCATGATACCTCTATAAGCCTGCACATACTAAAACCAATACAGATTTCCAAAGGGAACCCTCTTTTTTTAAACAGAAAAAGATCACAGAAATTTTCATTTCATTTCAGATTATATAAATGGTAATTCTCTTACTGCTGGTGTGAAAAAAAGGTGAATGTAATATACCTCTTTAAAGAACACACTGCTAAGTATCAAGCAGGAAAGCAGCATCATACGACTTTGAAAATTTAGATAGTTTAAAAAGAAAGGATCTTTTGAGTGACAGATTTCTAGTGTTAGCTCATCCCAAAGATACTTTCTACTTAAATTTCAGTAATTTGCAGCTTCATTATCAGGGAGGCACCAAAGCATACTTTGTACCACTGATGGAAAATTAATAATCAATGCTTTCTCTGACAAAATAAATCTGGTCAATTTTCACAAACTGCCTACCAATACTTTGAATTTTTGTGACTTTTAATCAATTGGCTAAATGATTTTTACAAATCACCCAGGTCTGTGGACTGTTCAAAGAAGGTTCAGCAGTACTTTTTGATACAAAGTTTTATTTGCAAAGGCTAGCTCTGTTACAGCTGCACCGCCTGTAGCATCTGTATTTTTAGGCTGTTTCTAGACCTCCTGTATTTGACATCTGTAACTTTTTCCACAACAGAACATATGCCAGGGCTGAAGGAGAGCTACTGATACTATTTATCCTGAAGGACAAAAACAGCATAAGAAATAGGCATAAACTGGGGAAAGACTATATTTGAACAGAAAACCAGAAGGTTTCCAAATATCAAAACCGTGAGGTTCAGTGAGTTTTAGGGGCAAGAAACCAAATTAATCTTAAACTGGAGCTCAGCTGGTGAAAGATGACATGATATGGTAGCCAAGGACAAAAAGGAAACAGATTTGAGTGACCAAGAAAGTCCCTTCTAGTCCTGTATCCCAACATTCTTACAACTGCAACTCTTAGAAACAGGTTTCCAGACTGAACATTTATAATATAAACAACATTCTGCCAGAATATATTTTTGTTTTTAACTGATGCTAAACTCCTTCTAGATGTATTCCAACAGCTAGAATGTTAAGAAATTTTAGACTGCAGCTTCATTAAAACACTTCAAAGTGCTAAAAAACCACCTGAATCTCTGATTTCTTTCCAGAACCTGGCTCCAAACCTTTAGGCCAAGTACATTCCATCCATCCTACTGCCTGGAATGGCCCCAAACTTCGATTTCAGGAGCAACAGCCCACAGATCTGAAGTATGCTTTTTACCTGACAGAGGGCAAAAAGCATACTTTGACAATGTCAGGTCTTTTTTTTTTTTATCTCTCACTATTACTGCCCTACCTCTTATGCAATTCCTGTTATCAGGAGAAAGCATCCATCCTGAAGGACAAGCACAGGAAAAAAAAAGTGGTCCAGATGAAGAAAGTAAGCAGAGGTGGCTACAGGGGGACGCTGCACAAGAATTGATACCTGAAAAGAAAAAAAGAAAGTATTAGCAATTCTAACAATATGAGCGATTAGAAGGAATATTCAATCTCATTGCTACTAATAATACTAACCCAGTGCTAAATCAGTTTTGCTATTTCCTTAAAATTAAAAAACTAAGCTATTTCCCAGAACCAGAAGTAATACAATACACTCGTAACAGGATATCATTTTTTTCATGTGAAACCAGTACCATTGTCACAGTGGTCTTTTCATTCTATTCCTTTTTTGCATCATAGAAAACCTTTCAAACTCCCTTTCAAACTTTTCTTCACTGCACCAGGATTTTCAGTCTTTGATCATTATAAGCTTTCTAGATGAGGGATTTAAATTATTTACTGAAGCTTCTCTGAGAAAAATAAAACCATAAAAATCGTTGCCTGTTCAAAGGTAATGGGACTTCAATACTTCATTTCTTGGATCACTTTGAAGGTCACTACTGACTGCTGTTATTACTATACACTAAATATACAACCATTTAGATCACTTTCACAAAATTGCTGCTAAAGAGGGTTTTTCAGGATGAACCATCTTCATAGGAAAATAAAAATCAGTTCTTGAGCATGTCCTTAGCAATTGCAGCAGGTCTTATTCTAAGAAACTTGGAAATGACACAATTGTTCTTAATATAAAAGCTAACAAGAAATTAAATCAAATTAACAAGATGACAATAAAACAATGGCATAAACTTAAACTGTAAGAGAATTATTCATCTTCTCAATATAACAAATCTAAACTCTAGCTGGTATAAGATCTAATGATTTACAAAAAAGGAGAGAGGGTAACAGTTTTAATACTGCATCTGGAATTTCAACCTGCAAATAATTAGCATGTTCTGTTGTTTTGCAAGTGCTTTCTTTCCTCCTCCTTTGTCTGGCCACATAAAATACAACTGAACAATTCTAAATGAAAAATCATAAAATGTACTAATTTAATACAATGAAGAAAAATAAGCAATCATCTTCTCCACTAGTGGTAGAAAGTTTTTTATACCTTGGGTTCCAAAATAAAACCTCTTAAACCAGAACTATGACGTATAAATTAATGGTACCCTCTGGTGACTGAACAATCTGCAGTGAGAATGCTAAGAGGCTTTGGCTCTGAACATGATTAAGGAAGATTTGGTTCCAAAACAGATATAGCCCTGAAATTACTAGCACCTTACTCAGATGCAAGTCTTCACCCTCCCCAGAATGAAAGTTTCCAAGAAAGAAAGAAAGAAAGAAAGAAAGAAAGAAAGAAAGAAAAAAAAAAAAAAAAGTCAGTCATTGTTACATTCCTCAATCAGAAACACTCCATACACAAGAAATAGAGCAGAAAATGGAAGACAATATTCATGTCAAAATATTTCCCCCTCTACAAGTCACGCCATGAAATGGCAAAGAAGTCTGATTTAGAACATAACTCTACCTAACAGAAAGAAAAAACCCAAATTGTTTTTTAGTGTCTTTCATCTGCAAAAGATCACCTGAATTCCGGATTCAGCGGGAATCCTGAATGCAATGAAACAGTTTATTTAGTATTATTATTATTTCATGAAGTAAAAATAAGACAAAAGTGCTTTCAGAGAAAGTTAATGGCAGTAGTCTTGTCTAAAAGAATAATTCAGTAACATTTGAGGAGCTGAGTCTGGTATCAGAGACAAATCTTGAAAATCAAGATGCTTTCCAAAAACGCTCTGATTTTCTTATAGCAACATTCAAAACGAAGCACAAGAAAATGGCACATACTACTTCCCTATTATTCTTTTGGGCTAGTCATTATAATTACATGCTGCCTAGATTACTTTCCCTAAACGTGAGGCTGTACAGGCTGAAATGACCTTCTGTTGCAAGTCACTAGTATGAATTATTTGCTTGGTTTAACCCAGCTCATTTCCTAACAAGACTGATTCCAGGAGTGCCTATGCATGACACTGCTGCATGACTTATTTTTGCAATTACTAAAGTTGTTTTGCTGAACTTACCATTAGGCTGCTTTACAGGATGGACAGCCACAAGCCCCAAAGGCTGGTGAATGTTATAAATCATAACTGTCTGGTTTCCTCCATGCCATTTATTGGCCCGAATTACTCTATTAGTATAGCGGTCACTCCAGTACACGAAATCTTCAAAGATAGTAAGAGCATGTGGATGCTGCAATATCTGAAATGCAAGGAAGTTTACCAATTTAGTTCTGGAGATTTTTGTATGTAAAACTTGCAATGAAGTAACAACAGAACTAAGCATAATTTTAAAAAAATAAGAAAAACATGCCCGTGTCTCAAAAGACATTTTTCAGCAAAAGAATATGAAACAGCATCTACTGCCTGAAAACAAGGCCTTAATTATGGGGGAAATAAACATTTTTTTTAAATGAAAATGCTAAATAGACCCTGTGAGATGTACAGCATGAGGAATTAACAAAGCAGTCTAACTGTGCAGAGCACAAGGGAACCAACAGATAAAGACCCAATTCTAGGTTTTCATGGGCACAAGAGGAAATCTCTAGTGAGAGTTACAGACCTGTCAAGACCTTGCATCTCTGATAAGCTCCCCTATAACTTACCAGAAGGTCAAAGAAGGTGGCTTATCTAAATTTCAGAAAACTACAAGTAAGTCAAGAAGATCGCACTGGCTCCTATTTCACAAGAATTGTCTCTCTAGCCAGAAATAAAAGCTCCAAGGTTCAGTTTTTGAGAATATACATGCGGTTATTTATACCAGCTCATGTGTACCAACTGAACATCTGAACTGTTGTGCTGGCACAGGGACAGTGCTACAAGCTGCCAGCAGCACTTCACTGGGAGACAGCCTGTAAGTGGGGTGGTCTTTATGAAGTGCCCTGCACACAGCAAGTCCTGGCAGCACAAAACTCTTCACTGCTGTCAAGAATAGTAGCAACCATCACTCACAGAAGGTGACCAGAGAAAGTTCTTCCAGGTTTTTTGTACTGTATTTACCTACAGCAGTGTCAGATGTCACCTTTAAACTTCATGCGTGCAGATAGAACAAATGAGAGTGCTCTAAAGCACCAAGTCTACACTCAGCTCCAGGTTCTGCTGAAGATCTCCTGACTGTGAATAGGATATGCACAGCTGCAGCGAGTAGCTAAAATACCTCATATCTGCTTCACCCAATCTTTTGAAGAAAAATACATTCAAGGCTCTGACAGTGCAATGACAGCGGAAATAGGTTAAGGACTACTGCAAGGACATGGGAAAACAATGGTTTCTTATTAATGTCTTACCAGATCGCTTGCAACCACCTGTCGTCTGTTGTTTCCATTGTAATCACAAAAATCAATATAATCAAGATAAGCATCAGCAAAATAAAGAAGCTTATTTGGGTAATCAATGGAGAGTCCATTGGGCCAGTAGATTTTACTGTTAATAATCACTGTTCGCATTTTGCCATCCATGCTGGCTTTTTCAATTCGAGGGTTTTGGCCCCAGTCAGTCCAGAACATTACATGAGCACTGAAAAAAGTAACCTGTGGTTACCAATCTGAAAAAGAAACTAGTAGCCTATTGAGAAACATCACACAAAGACTCATTAGCCAAAAAATAGAAATAATCTTTTAAGAAAAGTCCTACACAATGATACTGAAATCATTCATTTCAGCAATATGCTGACTTCAGATATTACCGTAATTTCTGTTGTAAAAAGTTTTTTAATACTTCTATTACTGTTTTCATTTCTCAGTAATAGAAGCATATAGAAGCTACTGTTATCACTAGTTTTCAATGTTGATTATAATCTGATTCTCCAGCTCCTAAATAATCATTCAATATGGGTTTGTATTTTCACAGGCATGCATTGATAATGCAAACAGTGATATAACTGAAGAGCCCCACATGGCTGGCAGTAAGTGGACTTCAAGGCATTGAAGAGCTCAAAAAAGAGTAGAAGTTTGTACATGAACAGCTCAAATCACAATATTCAATTTACTCTATGCCATTTGCTGCCTGAAATGGGAAGGTGATTTTGTGATAACGTGAATATAGTACAGACAATTATTTTAGAATTGGAGCTATGAAGGAACATGTTTCCTTGCCAGATAGGCATACCATACCACATACATATTCCATGTGTGTGATACACCACCAACTCATAACGATACGTCAGAAATCTGAATTAATAGTTCTAGGAAGCAAATGTAGGAAAATCTGTTTTACAGGAAAAATAACATCTTGTTACAGTCAACAGAGCAGCAGATTATGAAATCACCATATGACTTTAAAAATTAAATCAACTCTGCAAACACTACTTCTAAAAATCTTTTCTCTTTCACTTGTCATTTACAATTACAAAACAATTTTGGCATATCTCAAATTTGAATATTGTCACATCATAAAATATGCATCTTTTCAAAACAAAACATAAAAAAAAAAAAAGAATCTTACTCAATTCTGGGATCTAACACTAGTCCCCTTGGGTTTGTTACATTTTCACTGATTAGCACCGTCCTGTGGCTCCCATCCATTTTAGAGACTTCAACTGTTTCCAGGACAAAGTCTGTCCAGTAAAGATTGCGACCTACCCAATCTACTGCTATACTTTCAGTCACGGTGACACCACTGTCAAACACCTGTTTAGTAACAAGATATTAAAAACAAAAAAAGAGAGAGAGAGAACAAACGATATTAATTTTTCACCCGTTGCACTTTGATAGATATGGAAAATGGGGAACCACATCTCCAACACTTTTAGATCTCTTACACAGAATGAGTTACAATGTACACATTCAAAGTGCTGACAAACACCCAAACACTCCTGCTAACTTCAGCAGCTCTACTGAAGAGGTTAGCATCTACTAAAAGGAAAATCAAGCTACAGCCTGATGTTAAAAAGGGGCTTCTTGAAAGCATTCAGTTTTCTTTTTCAAAAAGCTGTCTGAGATGTTGACTTAGTAGCTATAAAGTTGTTTCACTTTGTCTATGATCTCTCTCTTCTTACTATGCTGGGATTTCCCTCTTCCCCTTTCTTAACTGGAGATAGTTTCTTCATTTTCCCTCTGCAATAGAGAGACAAGAATTACGGCAAAACTTACTATTTTTCGGTCAGTCCCATTTTGATAAGCACTCCAAATTTTATCCTCTGTTGTATCAGACCAAAAGATACGATCTGTGACAGAATCAAAATCAATAGCCACAATATTCCTCCCATCCCGAACCAGAGAATAAATACTATGTGACTGAGAGGTGATGTTGTCCACAACAATTTGGTTACGACTTGCCACCAGCAAAAGAAGATTTCCAGACTCTGTCAAAGGAATTAAAAATTAAAACAAACCAATAAACTATCCAACAGTAATTCTGTAAGAAAAAGAAACACTGAGAAATTTGATATGGCTTTATACCATTAAAGCTATTGTATCCAGACATACATATTGAAAGAAAAAATTTAAATCAATTCTTAGGCCAAGATATTTTACCATATCCAGTCTGTCCATACTGGGTCTACCTTGACTTTTCTTCACTTTTTCTCCATCCTTCACTCTTTCTACCAGACTCCGCTTTGAGTCTCATATGCGGACCACAGGTCTTCTTTCCCATTGTCCAACCAGATGCCATAAGGACATCCAACACTCATTCCTGCATAAGCAATTCTCAGCGCCTAGTCCTGATTCAACCCCCTATGTTCTTTGTACCACCAGTTACTCTATTCAGCCTGGCTCTGGGTCCTTTCTAGCCAGCCAGCTCTTTTTTCCCACCTTTTGACTGCATGGGGACCAGGAAAAAGAAAAAACAGATTACAGGAAAGCCAGCTGTTGCTGTGGATAGATTACCGTGCAGCAGCTTACCCTGATAAACTGCTGAAAAGCAACTGAAGAATAGCAGCCATAAAGACAAACTATGAGAAACTCCCTAGTAGTAAAGGCCAAACGTATTTGCAAAAGTAAATTGCAAGAGTCTTCCACAACCTGAGTATATCCCTAAACCAGGAAACCTATGGTGACAAATTCCACTGAGCATATGGCTCCTCTGCACTGTCAGTGTACCATGTAAGAGATACAGAACAACAGAGAGCTAGGCTGTATCAGTGTTGTTTACTCTTCAGAAATGAGCAAAGTCTGGCATAGGCACTAAGTCAGTCTTGTGAAAGGCTGGGATTTAAACATTGAACTTTGTAAAGAGCAAATTTTAGCCTATGACTTACAGGTGCCTGGCATTGCTTTTCTCCAGAATATTTTTGGCAATTCCAGGATTAAAAATTACAGGGTTAAATTTTACTTTAAATGTATTATTTCAAGGAAACAATAGTTTCCAATTAACGCCTCTGATGACAGTTTAAATACTCAGGGTCATTTGTCTCAAACAACTTTAAGTGGCTGTTTGCATCAGCTCTTTTAAAAGAGAACAATATGAATATGGCAAAGCTGGTTATTTTCCAGACACTGTTGTCATTTTTTAGGTTGACATCAATGCTCCTCACCTGCTGCTTTACAAGTCTTCCCATTGGTTTCTAAAATGTATCCTTCATCGCAGTAACACCTAAAAGACCCCCTCTCATTGTAACAGTGCTGACTACAAAAGCCTGGAGGGTCACATTCATTAATATCTTCACAGGTCTTGGAGTCATTTGCAAGCTGGTATCCAAAAGGACAGGTACACTGAGCTCCAAAGGGTCCTTGAATACATTCATGAGTGCAGCCAGCATTATTGTCAGAGCAGCTCTCCTGATCTGAAATGGCAATGGGGAAGGAAATAAGCAAATGGTTAATAAAAGCTTCTTATGCTATATTTAATACTCTGCAATTGCATTATGAGCCTAAGACTGCTGCTAAAACAACATGACTGCACAATCATCAGTTATGCAATGTGACACTTATGCAAAATCTAAGACACACAATGCACATAAAGGCGGGTAACAACATAGTGTGTACTACTGAATCCCATTAAAGGGATGCTAAACAGAAGGCTAAGCATTTATAAATCTTTTTTCAAAACTAGCTGGAAATATACAAAAAATAAGTGTACCAATCCAAACCTAAAATTGTATTAATAAACAATAATTTAAAATCATCCATAATCATACCTGGCTGGGGTTCATCTGAGAATGTGCATTGATTAAAGAGAAGGAGGAAAGAAGGAAAGAAAGAAAAAGGTTATGCTCAAATCAATTCATAATCAACATAAATACAAATTCTAGCTACACACGAGCTTTTAGATTTTTTTCATTATTTTTGAAGTTAGAAATTTAGAAGAAAATATTAAGGACTGAATCACATTTCATCTGAACTTAAAGCATACCATGCTTTAGTGAACATGTTCAGGGACACAAAGCTCATTCCCATATTGCTATATAAAAACCTATCTTGAAGTCAGTGGAAGTCACATTTGAATTCAGAAATTCAGAGCATAAGACTGGACATAGCTAACACATGTCATTATTGTAGGCTCCTTTGACTGCAAGCAAGTTACATTAAGTAATTTGTGCTCTAATTTCAATGTGCTTACAATTTCTGCTAGAAATGTTGCTGCACTAAATACAGCAGGCTGAATCATAGAATCATAGAATCATAGAATCGTAAGGGTTGGAAAGGACCTTAAGATCATCTAGCTCCAATCCCCCTGCCATGGGCAGGGACACCTTGCCCTAAACCACGTGGCTCAAGGCTCTGTCCAACCTGGACTTGAACACCGCCAGGGATGGAGCATCCACAACCCCCCTGGGCAACCCATTCCAGTGCTTCACCACCCTCACTGTAAAGAACTTCTTCCTTATATCTAGTCTAAACTTCCCCTGTTTAAGAATGTTCCATTTATTTCTGAAGCTGTAGCACATAGTAGTCTATAGAAGATATTTGAACAGTAACTTACTGCACAATGGGGATTCATCAGCTCCATTAGGACAATCAGCAGAATTATCACATACTTTGCTCAGATTTACACAGATACTGTGACCTGGACATTGCCACTGCCAGCTTGGGCACCGGAAAGGTTGAGTAGGACAATCTCTCTCATCACTCATATCCCTGCAGTCATTATCACCATCACAGATCCATGCTCGATAGACACAGTTGCCGTTATCACAGCGGAAAAGAGATGGTGGACAGGTCCTGGCAGGACATCTGTGATGTTCATCTGAGCCATCTGCACAGTCAAGATGCCCATCACATTCCCAGTTTGCCGGAACACAATTGCCGTCTGACTGACACTGGAATTCATTCTGGTGGCACATCCCTGGTGGTCTTGTAGCTAAAACAGTAACATTCAACAGTTCAGAAGCCATTTCAATTTTAGACAGAGAAACAAAATCACTATGTTCAGTAAATCTCCTGCATAAGTAGTTACAGTACTATTAAGAACTGTGTTGCTTTTAGGTCAGGCCATAGAACCACAGTCAGTCAATCTCCACAACAATTCAGAATTTGACCAGTTTAACTCCTACTTTATAATATGTTGAACAAGGCAATTCAACTATTCTATTTTGAGCAAGCAATTTTCATATCTACGTATACTGATATCTATGCACATGACCACAGCACAAAGAAATTACATGCTGAAAATAGTTTTAACCACCCTGCATGGCAACATTTTAACTAATTTACATGTAAAAAATTACTCAAGGAAAAGTTTCAATCTAACTCTCATGGATAAAAGGTTTTCAGTTTTCTAGATGAATAGACTTATTAATTTTATTTCTATACCCTGAGGCTGAGGTGCCAAGTAAAACAAAATATTAGAGCCAAAAGGAATGCAAGCTCTACTTTTTGCCAGAAAAATCTACTCTTGAGCTGGATCCTACTGTGTTTGAAATTTCTGCTCAGAAAAAGATTTCTAGACAAGTTTCCCTAAAAAGAATTTTGAGGTTTTAAGGACAGTAGTGCAGATAAAGGAAATTTTCAGAAGCATCATGTAGTAACTGAAGCCTTTCTTTCAGCATCAATGTACTTACGGCAATCAGTTTCATCTGAGTGATCATTACAGTCAAAAACACCATCACACTTGTAGTAAGTGCTGATACACTGGTCTCCGCTGAGACATTTGAACTCTGTGGCACTGCAGTTATATACTACAAAACAAAAAAATATTGATGTTATTTAACTCACAGAGCTAGACTGCACCCATTTTTAATACAGGTGGCCAGTTCCACTGAACACCAGGATTTCCCTAGGATACAGAAAATGCAGTGACCTTGGAATCTACAGAAAACAGAGGAAACAGATTTCAGCCCCCTGAAACCAGCCTAGAGATCAAAGGGCTTACTAAAATGCTAAAACAAGTATCATAAACAGGGTTAATTTATGGATAGGTTTATTACGCATTCTGCTATCTTGAAGCTGGTAATATGAGGCCACCAAAGACCCCTCAGGGCGCAAGATTGAGGAAACAGTAAAGAGATGTTCAACAAATGAAGTTACACTTACTGCAGTCATGCTCATCTGCACCATCCATACAGTCTTTGTCTCCATCACAGACATAGTATGGGTCAATACAGCGATGGTCTGGACACTGAAATTGCCTGGGTTCACAAGTACCTGTGAAAGCTATTAAGAATGACAATAAAGGCAGATGTGTTTCTTTTTCTCTCTTCTGAAATCAACATAATACCGAGACAGTAGAAAGACACTATCACTACATTGCAAGATGTAATGCAGCAACCAGTAATCATATAAATTACAAGCATTAATACATTAGTATCAAGTAATTATTTATTTGTATGCAGGCTTGGACTTATGGAAAATGAACAGAAGACTCCTCTCAGTGGTAAAAACACTAAAGAAAGTATATGGAAAAATTACTGTCTTACTTCTGATAAAAACTTCCAGACTAGATTAGCTGATTACACCATCAGTCATTACTGAGATCACGCATGAAGTAAACGCTTAGAACATCTAAGCTTTAGCTGCTTTTTGCTGTAAGTTGCAGTGGATGACATTACGCAGTACCATGATTATAATTATCACATTTGACCCTTTTTATTTTTTAAATTATTTTCCTGCATTATATTTGGCTCTGGTAGCTCAAATTAGAGGAGTTTTTCACATCTTCCGGGCTGCAAAATATTAGTTCTTCCTTCCTAATTTCATTTATCATCCTTCCACCAATAGACATATCTATTGAGACATAGTGAGTTGTTTAGAAAAAGAACAGACAGTTGTGATACTCACTGCAGTTTTTTTCATCTGACCCATCACCACAGTCATTATCAGTATCACATAGCCAGATCCTAGGAATACATCTTCTATTATCACAGGTGAACAGGGTTACAGGGCATGAAGTCGGTCCTTGTGTAGGACAATGCAATTCATCACTGCCATCAAAACAGTCATTATGTTTATCACAGCGCCAGCGACCTGGAATACACTGTCCACTGGCACAGGTAAATGCTGATGAAGCACAAGTATTGTCTAAATAAAAAACAAAACACGAGAACACACTGATAAAGATCTCCAAAACTTGCCCTCCCTGCCAGAGTATTCAGTACATTTTATATACTTACAGAACGTCTAAAATATGCATCAAATTCTAAAACGCACATTACTTAAAACAAAAATGTCTGTCATGCTGCAGACTGAGCATGCTGCAGAACTGAACAGAATACAAGCTCTTTTACACTGCAAGAATCAATAAAACACCTAAATTATCAAGCTCTTCAAAGCAATCTAAACAAGAAAAATACCTTCTTCAAGTAACCATTGGTTTTATACTTTTGTTTCCCCAAAAAAAGACGTTCTAGTTATTCTAAAATAGACCACTAATAAGAAATAGAGTTTGTATCTTAGTCATGTTAGTCCTATGCATTAAGGAGCACATTTTATTAATGTGATCTATTTTCATGTTTGTGATTTAAAAGAAAGAATTAACTTTGAATAAAGCACCAAATATGTCATAAAAGCCAAGAACTTGCTTTACAGTATCTTATCAACTATAATTATCCCACTGTTCTCTCAATTTACTTGATCAACAAGTTATTTTGTGTGAGACACCTAACAGTGAAACCACGAAATGAACCAATGCGCTTTTAATCCACTTCACTGTAAAAATCTAGATGTAACAAGTAGTTCAGAAGTGCCCAAATATGATGAACACAATAAAATTTTTACCAAACTGTTAAATGAAATAAAAGGTGCTGCTCTAAACTTAGAGGAAGGTTAAACAATGCATATGGCTTTGATATTTTTCTTATGGTGCTATTTTTTAAATCTCTTCATCTTTATTAAGATGGTTTGTCCTTCCCCATGCACCAAAATAAGACAAGGAACTGATATCCCAATAGCTTTCAAAATTTACAAAAAACTAAGAATAAAAACAACTTTCTTATTAAGATAAATTTTTGTTACTCTGTAAGTTGAATTTTGAGAACTACTGAGATATGAGTATTTTTGTGCATTCTTTAGATGGCCAGTGTTGAACCCCACATTCCCATCAGTTATCCAAATAATTTCCAAAGTAACTAATCTCCCAGGTAGATTTCAGAGTTTATCCATAGATACAACCTTAAAAAACTGGGGTTTATTCCAATGAAATCAGACTGAGCCAAACTTTCTGAACTGCAAATCACAAACACTAACTGTATATTACAGGGATTACTTACTTAAAGAACCACAGTTTTGTTCATCACTGTTATCATGGCAATCATCAACACCATCACACTGATAGTACCGAGGCACGCATCTTCCATTACCACAGGAAAATGAGTAGGAGCCACATTGCAAAGTGGGTGGCTCATTGGACGGGTCTTCAACACATGTCAGCTGATTCGAAGCCAGCTTCATGCCATAAGGACAACCACAAACTCTTTGAAAATTTGGTACTGGAAAGCAGAAGTGGCTGCAGTCTCCATTGGGATTTGTTGCTCTGTTACAGTAGTTGGAGCCTTCAAAAGTGATAAAGAAGATCAATGTATACACTACTGACAGCAGCTTGGGAAGTATTAAAAGTGCATAGATAGTAATTGTGAAAGTGTTTTACAGAAAGATGCTGTAGCAAATCCTCGTTTTGTATACATTGCAAAACAGTTAAGTTCACTAACAGAAACAGTAGCAGTAAGTCATAATAATAAGTCCCACATTCCATATACTCTTCATTGACACAAATGTTTATGGAAGCCAAGAACATACTACTAAATTTCATCCAATTTTCTGCCAATTTTCAGCAACTGTTTGGTAACAAGTACATTATGCACTTTTGCCTGAACAAGGCTGGGAGACCTGATCCAATCTTTGGACATCAAACTGGTGGTGAGCCTTAGCAAATGGTTTGAGCATATGTTTGGTAAGTGTACTGAGTGTTTTACTAAATTAACTACAATACCAAATACTTGTTTTAGGTCATAGAATTACATAGAAGTCAGAAATGAAAATAAGAAATAAATAATGATTTAGGCACAGTGATTACTTTAAGAATAGTAGTTTGATTAATAAATTTTTACCCAACTCCTCAAAGTAAATAGTTCAGTTTAACTAAAACTGCTACCAGAAAAAAATAAATACATAGTTGTAAACAGTGATACAATTACACAAGATACAATGGAATCATAATTTCATTTTACAAGGTTATTAAATAAAGTAACAGAAGTGGTGGAGGAAAACTGCACACAGTCACAAAACAGTGAAATACACGTGTGATTGTAAGCGCCTGTGCTGCCTGCCACAAGTTATGATTCAGTAAAGCCATTCCTAAAATTGAGAGTGGAAACCTAGTGTACTGATATTTTGTTTCTTAATCTATCTGTACAAGAAAAGAGCTCACCTATTTGGGAATGAGCATCGTACGCTTTAACATGCATAATGTTACTTATGCCCCTCCTAATAATAGTCATTTCCCCTCCATCAGACTTCCTCACTCGAACTATTCCACCAAGTCTCCAATCAGTAAAGTAGGCATAACCTGTTTTGAAAGACATTTAACATATAACAATTACAGAGCAATATGACATAAAAGATCACGTCTGATGAGAAAAAACTGCAAGACCTCATGTAAAATCAATATTTTTTGTAACTGTTTCATGAAAAAGACAGAAGGACTTTTATCACTAAACACAGCCAAAGTGAGTCCTCCAGTCGTAGGCAGACATAACTTAGGAAAAAGAAGTGCTCTCAGATTTCACTGAAGTTGAGATACAACAGACTCAATTTGGCATTTCAAATTCCAAGGCAATTTTAAAAGTCATTCATTAAGACAACTTTACAGAAAATTTTAGAATATTTTTGAAGATACTTTTACCCAAAATTGAAAGGGGTCAGATGCTGACATCTTTCTTCACACACAACATAAATCCAGTGCTAAGACTCTACATGCAATTAATAAAATCCTGAAATCACTGATCATCTCTAGGGAGGTGATTTACCTCATCCGTCCAGCATGAGCAGCCCACCTTGGGAGCACAGCATAATGTGCCTTATTGCACTGAGTTACCTGATCTGCCTCAAACTATTCAAACACAAATATACATAAAAACAGTCCTAAAAATGAACATGTACTAAATAGATGTTTTTATAGAAACTTGCAACAGTGCTTCTTATAGGAAAAGCAGTATTACAAAGGCCATGTTATTTTATCTCACATACTTACAGATCATCATATTAAAAAAACAAAAAAAACAAAAAAAATCCAAAACTGTGCCAATAATAGATAATATTTTTCAGTGCCAGACTTACCTCCAAAAATAGTAAGGCCAAATGGGTGAGTCATCTGAGTAATATGTTCAAGAGTCCGTCTGTCCAGCCCATCAAAGGTGCTGTGCTCAATTTTATCAAAAAAGGCATCCACCCAGTACAGCCTTAGAGAACTAGAAATAACAAAAATGTCATATCACTTCAAATGGCATTATGTCCATTAGGAAGCACTATCATTTTCTCAAATAATAATCTTAAACCTGACAAAAAAACCTATTGGGCTGTGTGGGGAGGGATCCTGAGAAGATCTTACGTTTCACAGGCTTTTCAACAAATTGAAAAATAAGGTCTTCAATACGAAAGCGCCAGTGCACACAATCTGACAGAATTCCTTTATTTTTAATCCCTAACAGTTTAGAGGAAGAAACTAATCTGCACAAAAGCTTGTCTTCTGTATTGTCCTTACCTCCAGTCAATGGCTAGGCCATTAGGCCAGCCTAGCGTTGTATTCACAATTGGCAACGCATGGGATCCATCACTCCAGGCTCTCATGATTTTTGCAGGACGGAACCAATCTGTCCAGAATATATACCTGAAAGGACATGCCAGAAGACACAAAAACCCGATGACACAACATAATTAAACACAGCAAGCATTTGAACAGTATTAACATTCTTCTTTGCACCACAAAGCTGCAGATACATTAAAAAACCCACAAATTCACATTGACCCTCTCCTCAATTGGTAGTGGTACCAACAACTAATATTTATCCTGTTTACAACAGCTTTCAAAATCTTTGGAATTGGTTTCTCCCTTTAGACATAAAATATCTGTAACTGTTAAAACTGTTAGGGATTTCATTTAAGTAGGGAGGAAGAATCAAGAAAAAAAAAAATGCATCTTCCAGGTAATACTTACAAGTAAGCATGAATTTTACAAAGAACTTTCTCCTGATCCTTTTGACTTATGCCTATAGTCAGAGTTGAAGCTAGTGTTAAATAACTTTACCAAGTAGGAAACAAAAAAGGATACAAGTTCAACACTATTCTTATGAGATTACTTCAAAAATAGTCTATCTGGTTACTAAACATGAAACTTCAATATCCAAGAATTAAGAAAATCAGAAGTATGGTAGTAGGAAGCTGAACTATGCTGTGAAAGAAATGCTGGCATGGCATGGCCAAATAACAGAGTATTGAATTTGACATTAAGCATTTGTATCAAAGAAAAGCAGGGCTTCATTTTATGTACACAGAATCACTCATTGTAACGTCTGTATCAAATACAGCCAGTAGTATCTAATATGTTTCAAATAAAGAAATTCAGATAGAAAATAAAAAGGAACCAAGGTTAGCATTCTGGGAACTGAAAGTACATTAAAAATAATTTAGAAAACTATCTTTCAACTATGAGGAACAGCTTTCTGATCCGAGTGATACAGAAACAAAGTTGTTTTGCCTGTTTATCAACACACAAGGAGTAAACGAAAAAAAATGGTGCTTTTAAAGAGAATTCTTTTGAGTGCCACTTTCATGTGGAATCTGTATCACCTTGCCCTTTCCCATGGGTGCTGAATCCTTTGCCAGAATAAAACAAGCAAGACAAAGACAAGAGAACTGAAGAGATGGAAAACAACACAGATCCAAACAGAAATCCAGAATGAGATGTTAATCTAACCCCACCAATTCTGCTCAAACCATAATTTGTTCATACAGTTTCTAGGGAGAATCAAAGCTAAACTTACCCAATAACAGGATGAACCACTATTGATCGAGGATTATTTAAATTCTGAACAATAGCTCTCCTAGATTTATCTGCCAGCCTCATCACACTAACACTCCTGTATCGAGGGTCTGTCCAGTATAGATTCTTTGAGATCCAGTCAAAGGCCAAATCTTCAACGCTTTCCACTCTATTAGCTGTCAGGATTTCTCTTCCTAGAATTTGTAACACACATAACAATTGTAAATGTTTAGGAACAAGGGAAATAGCATAAATGCAGTATTCTGTTCATAACCCTAGTGGTTTTCCCTCAGTAAAAATGCTGTCTCTGTGCTATTTTATATAAAGACCAATAAGGGAAGGAGGGATGCCCTTTGCTCCAGGCAAAGGAGGTGTATGTTCAGGAGCACAACCCCAATAGGGGAGAAATAAAGACTAGCTAAAGACGAGAGAAAAATCTGTCACTAAGTTTACACTGAGAGGAGTTTTATGAATGAAGGTCAGTAATGTCAGTGCGGTAAGGCCATCTTGCTCAACAGCCAGACCTTACCTACTCTTTGCATAGTAATGGTCAACTGCAGTCTACTATTACTCTGAGCCAAGGCAGCAAGCAAGCTCATAAGACTATATGCTGACTTAATATATATTTAATCATTATTATAAATTGGAGATAAACATTTCTCACACTATCACAAATAGAACTTCCGAAAATCTCACAACCATAATATTCTTTTTCTGTATTAGAGAATCATAACAACCATCCTGCTATCCAGATAGAGAAATTAAAAAGAGTATCAGTTTCATACTAGTATGTGCATAAACAGTCTGGTAATGACAAATACTACTTGTGAGAAATGCTGCAAGTAGTTCATTCCCAAACACATTCAGTAAGTTTGTCAAAGAACAGGATACTTCAATGAGCTTAATATGAGTTGAACAAACATTTTTGACAGTTTCCAGATTACTGGGATCACACTGAGATTTATCGTGTATCTCACAATGTGACTTTTTGTACTTCTTTTTAGAAATATATATTCTACTCTCCTTACCACAATTACTCTACAATTCCTAAGAATGATTCTCACCTGAACCATCAGTTTTCTGTTTATAGATCATGTCTTTACTTGTGTCTGAAAAAAAAATGGTGTCATCCTGAGCAGAGAAGTCAATTCCAACAAAGTATGAAGGGCTCCCTGTTACAGGTATGATCACATCTTCCTGGGTGGAGAGATTGAATGGGATCCCCCGCACTGCCAGCTGGGATGAAAACAGCAGGAACTGCTGTACAGCTGCAGAAGGAAAGATCAGACTCAGCCTTTACTCATTCACAAAGTGAGACAATTGGGCATTAATTAACTGTAAAGTTTTATTTTCCTTTGGCAACACTAATAGGCTGGAAACAGAAAAAAGGAAGAATGAGAAAATAGAGATTTTAATATACACAGACCTAAAAACTGAAGAAAACCAAAACCCAACCCAGAATATTAAGTGATGTGGTCAGGTATTCCTCTTGCATTGTTACTGTGGTCCTATGGAAGCAGAAATGATCTTCTGTGCTCACTCCTTTACAATCATCTATAAAAAAAAAAAACCTCACAGGCTTTGTGGAGCTGCCAAATAATCAAACCATATCTGAGCTAGCCAGATAAATGCATGGTCACATAGTAAAACTATAGACAACATATCTGGGTTACTTTGCCAATAGATACACATGCTAAGCCTCCCATTAGTGACAATTCTGCACTCAAACAAGAAGTAGCAGATTGCTGATGGAAGCCCACAGCTCCAAAACTGAATCTTTTGTTCTTGCCATATGTGTTCAAAGGGAGAAAACCAACCTAATCTACATGTTACTGCACAAGAAAGCAGGCTTACATGTTCAAAATAATGCAAAACCTGCATATTAGCAAGTATCCATGCTTAATTTCAGGATTAAGATCTTAATCATACAGCTGTCTCCGCATATTCTGCATCAAACTTTCTTAAAATGCTCATAAAAGATGGTGAGTTTAAGTTGTTGTGGCTTGAAATTAACATGAGCAAAAATTACTACATTTAAAGCTGTCAACGAGAGTTGGGATGGAAAAATTTGTAGTCCTTGGCATACTGAACCCACAAAGCTATCGAAAAGACAAAGGATATTCTAGAAATAACTCTAGAGCTACATGGAATAGTGCTACATTCAACAATCATAAGGCATTTTCTTACCAACACAATGTCGTCCATCTACGTGTAGATCAAAGCCCAGTATACATCTACAGCGATAACCTAGTCCATCATTATCTGTTTTGTGACTAAGAACACAGATCTGTTCACATCCCCCATTGTTACTTCCACAAGGATTTCTTACTGGAAAATAATACAGATCAGATTGTAACTTTTTGTCAATTATCTTAATGACATCGTTAGCTTGATTTTTCAGGATTTTTTTAAACATCCACGATAAGTCATGTGGACTCTGTAGAAATTACATCACTTGGAAATCATACACCACCAGTTCTACCCTGAAATGCACCAAAATCATATCAGTTCAAGCACGCGATTCTGTACAGAGGTACTCAGCACAAAGCACTGAGGCCATAACCTGGGCTATAGTTTTCTGCATCTAGTTCTACTTCAGAATTATATGTCACAGAATTCATTCACACTGGTAGCCTTTTCCAACTGCACCCTCATTGTAGTGTTGAGGAAAGAAAGCCACAAACACCAATACTGCTCATAACCACAAGTTTGACTCTTCCAAATATCCATACATTTAATAAGCCTCCCCACTCTTAAATGTTGCATTTGACAGTCCATTAGCTGCAGGAGCTGAATGAAACCACTGTGTGATAAAACCCAGTCTAGTTTTACAATACAAATCTATGTATCGTAATTATCAGTTCTTTATAGCAAAATAACCACCTCTCATAATTTTTACCAACTTTTGGTAAGATAATTCCTATACCTCCCTTAAAAATCTTCTTACTGTCTTACCATATGGCTGCCTGGCAGCATGGTAAACTGTCACTCCATAAGGTCTCAGTGAAGATTGGTAGATGACTTGAGGGTTAGATTCTGAAAACTTGTTAGCTTTCACCACCGCCATTTTGGTCCAATCAGTGAAATAAACATTGTGTTCAAATAAAGTGATTCCATATGGATGAGGAATCAGTGAGCCTCCATGAGCTATTGTTCTCCTGTCACAAAGATGGTTTGAAAATTATTTACAAAATATCATCCAGAAACTAACTTTATTACTAGAGGAAAAGGATACAGGATTACTGATTCATTCACTGCCTTCTATGTAGAAGCTGCCAAAGTACAAATAAAAAAGACCAAATGAACTAAAGAGATGAAGCTAAACATGCAGGGTACATAAACATACAAGACACAGCACTGAAAACAGAGCAATCAAAAGTGTTAGCAATTTCCAAGAAAACACAGTGAGTAAAGATGACATCTCAGAATGTAGTAAAGGATTCATAATTACTGAGAGAAAATTAAAGAAAGAGGAAATCAAAGGCACCTGTAGGAATTCAAAATATTCAAGAAACCTTGAATGTAAAAAATTAATGGCTGCAGCAGCCACTGGCCAAAAGTAAAGCCCTATCTATGGGTAAAAGAAACAAAACCAAACCAAACCCAAAACCCCAAAAAAACACCCCTGCAAAAAAAACTTTATCATCCATGCAAAATGAAGGAAAAACAAATGCTAAATAACTGTATCTATTCTCTGCAAGATATTGTGGGGGTTTTTTTATATAAATAGTAGGAGATAAAGACAGACATTCAAGTTCTCACACAATATATAACAATAACACTACAATAGTATTTTAATGGAGTCGTGAAGGAAGACTGGATGGGGCCTTGAGCAACCTGGCCCAGCAGAAGGTGTCCCTGCCCACGGCAGGGGGTTGGAACTTTGGAACTAGATGATCTTTTAGATCCTTTCTAACCCAAACCACTCTATGATTCTACGAAGGTCTACAAAATCTGATTAATTCTACAGCACTGCTACAAGAGTTTCCCAGGTGATTTAGGCTCATGCTTTAGGGATGCAAGTTGTGACACAAGTAGACAGTAAGCTGTATTTTAACATTCTTAGCAGACTATGCCATTGCGTCTTGCCCATTTGCACAACAAGATTTTTGGTGTTGCTGTGAGTGATAAGTTTTTATCTCCAAAACCCAGAGATTTTACTAAACTCATTCTTGTCTTACTAAACCCTGAGAAAGGAGCAAAGATACCAGCATTATTTTTATAATTTTTAAAGTGAAAAAAATACATTGAGCAACAAACCTGTCAAATGAGCAGAGGACTGTTTTTCAAGTCAATCTGTAGGAGGTATGCTAAAGGGGACAATTTTTTCTTGTGCTTGAAGTAACAGACACTAATCACAGACGCAGAGATAAGCAGGCTTCTCAACACTATTTTATACAACAAAGCCCCATAAAACCTCAAAGCCTCCCTTTTTGCATGCTGTGATATATTTTCCCCAGTATCACAATAGGGCAAGTGATGACTTAATTTCTGACAGCAAAGATTTATAAAATGAAAAAAGAGCACTTAATACTCATTCCACAAAGTGGTGCTTTGGAGGGGAATATTTCAAAGAAGTTCATTCACAAAAAAAAGGATGCAAAGAAATTATGATGGAAGACAATGTATATACATCAAAACTAATGAAAAAGCAAATACTAGAAAATTGTGTCCTGTAGTAGTGGACTATAAAAAAGTACATTATAGAAGTGGTGCAATAGGTATCCGAGGTAGAAAAAGGACAAGGAATGATGGAGAAATTAAGGATTGTCTAGAAATAGCATGACACCACAGATATCAAAGTGCATAACATTATGTTGTAATTTTCATCCTTTGTGTATCTCATTTTGTTAGACAAATCTTTCTTTGAACTACATACAAAACAATCAGCGTATCTGTAACCTCCAAGGAATAATATTTCTCCTACCTTTGAAGTCCATCATAAGTTACAGTCTCAATGTAATCAAACCGGCTGTCAACCCAGTAAAGTCTCTTCAACACAATATCCAGAGTTATTCCAGCAGGCCAGCCTAATTTTGTTTTTATCAAATCCTGACGGTTTGTGCCATCCATGAAGGCCCTTTCCACTTTAGGGTCACCAGACAGACTATCCCAGTCTGAGAAAAATAAATAACTGTAAAGAAAAACAAAAGTTTCCTTGAGATTTTTTAAAAAAACCAACCTACATTTTACATGGAATTTGAAACCTGCATCCTTTCAGGACACAGCTTGATTCTCAGCTGGCATATTATGAGAACACACTTTATACCTCCTGCCCAAGAAGCAATCTGCATTTTCTTTTATAGAATTAATCTAGAAAGAAACACGCTTTCACCCAAAAGACCTCAGAAATACTGAGTTTCCCTAGTTAAAAATAGACTTATGTGTACTGCCAGAAATAAACCATGACAAATAGATGCATCATGAAAGCAGCATCCATCACTACAAGTTGCATGAAATTCCTCTTCCCATTCTCTGAGGATCCGATTTTTCCTGGCTTACATACATTTTTAAAGCCTGTTGGGTTGGGAGGCACTAGCTTCCCTGGCTACACTCCACCACTTTATTTCAAATAGTAGTATCACAACAGATATCTTTCAGTATAACTTCAACTCTTCTGCAGGGCAATTCCACAGTTCCTCTGTTTTCAGAGCTGCTGAATGCACACACAACTCCAGCCATAAAACAGATTCCACCCACTGGGAATAAAAGCAGTGTCAGCCCTCCCATAACAATTTAAGGCGTAGAACAGATTGCAATAGAACGCAAATGTTTAAAACATTTTATAACTAAAACGAATTTTAGAACCCCAGATATTTCTTTGTTCTCCTTTTGCATGGGAATAAAGGAATTTCTGACAGCTTTGACCATTATCTGACATGTATCAGACTTACCCAACAGTTGGATCCAGTGCTATTCCTCTAGGATTTCCAAGATTTTCAGCAATAAGAGTCACACGGTTTGTTCCATCTAAGTTAACCATATCTATTCTGTTCACACTGGTCTCGACCACGTATAGTTTATTGGTAACCCAATCCACTGCTAGATTTTCAGGTGTGTCAACTGAAACATTTAAAACTTCTTGGAAATCAGAGCCATCAATATTAATAGAAAAAACCTGAAAACAATACAAATATTGTCAGTGCCCACATGACGTTTTGCTAATCACAAGACACATGGCACTTGTCCTCTATCATCACACTGAGCACAGATCCACAATTGGCCACTAGATAAAACCAAGTTACCCAACTAAGCTATTCCTTAGCTTAGGGTTTTTTGCAAAAACTTTGGAAAACAAGGCCAAAACTACAGGAGACTTGCCTTCAACTACTGTTTCTGCAAAATGGACAAGGGAACAGACTAAAACAGCCTTGTGCAAAAACAAGCACCAAAACAGATGAGGAAAGCATATCTGCTCTTCTGGAATCTAGCAATTGTCATTAATCGAAAACAAATGAACATGCTTTAGCAAAGCCCTCATCAGTGACTAGCAACAAGAGGGGGAGCTCTTACCGCACCAACCACACTAAGGGGAAATGGCTAAGTGAAGAAAGGGAAACCTCTCTGATCTCACAGAAAGGAGAAAGCTCAGCATTGCCTCTGGTCTTCTTTATTTAAGGCTAATTTTAAACAGCATCATGCTTAAGAAGAAATAGTTTTGTTATGTTACAAGCAAGCTCAGAGCTACCTGAAGTAAACAGCATAAACACGATAGTTTTATATTTACAGTAATAGTAATTATAACACTGGGTAATACAAAAAGCTAGGAATCATTATCCCCTTTCTGGAACAACAGCATGAGGTTTGGAATGTATTTAAATGAAAATATAGATTACCACAAGTAAATATATGCAAGAAAATTACAGATTAAATAGTTGTATCATTTTAAATATTCTTCAGGTCCAGGTAACAATAATCAAGCAAACCATTTAACTGTCTATTCTGTTCTTTGGAAACCTTGTTGATGGAAAAGCTTATGGGCATTAGGCTATCAGACAGTACACTAAATGAGATAAAGATGACACAGAACACAACCCACAATTTTCTAGTTTAGTTTATGTCTTAATCTTACAAACAAAGGGGACAACCAAAACAAATCCTCTAATTATACTTTTAAGACATCAGGTGGAAATCTGTATTATCTAAGAACATTCTTCAGGTCATTGTTTTAATTTGGGTATTTGACCTGGGACTTACTTAGATTAATTAATCCTACTTAATTAATTAGGATTTAACTATATTGGGACAGATAAAAAGGTAGTCCTGGACATCTGGGGTTTGCAATGAAAACAACCCATATTATCATCTGTTTATACATTTTACAGAGATAGCATAAATCTCTGGTCTCATCAAAGTTCAGATTTGACCCTGACTTGCTTTAGCCATTGTCAATGCAATTGAAGTAATGGGAACCCACAGCAGTGAAAATAAGAATGCCAGAATTGTGAACAAATCCCGTCCTACTAGACAGCCACGCAGTATGCTTCCCAACAGAAGCAACATGGCACTGTAGTAGAAACTACAGTTTACAGTTTATGTGTAGGTTCAGAATAATGACAGTGACACCAAATTGATGCAGCAGTGGTGTCAGCAGGAGGCAGGCCATGGATTCTCCTCCACTCTGCATGACAATCAACATAGTGATGAAGATTGGGGCAGTTTTAGCATCTGACCTAGGACTGGTTTTGTTTCACCAGGTTATGCACAGAGAAAAAGAACAAGGGTGAAGTCCAACTCTCTCAAAGGTTTTTTAAAATTGCTCTGGTTTACTGTATCTTGAAGCTAAAATATTTAGTCTTTTAAAAATAAATAAATAAATAAAGGTAACAGAATATTGGCTCATTACACAAAATACTGTCAATATTTGTTATCCAAGCTAATTACGGTGCCATTTGAAGTATACGAAGACATCTGATCTTTATCATCTTGGAGGGAACACAGCTTTTACATTTTAAACTATCATGTTTCAAAAAATTACCAAGAAAAAATTGTTCACTTTTGAAAGAATGTCTACTATTTCTCTTAATTAGTTTTTTGGACTCCATCTCAAGCAAAATTAAAAGTTGCTCAAGACATTCCCATATAATAGGATTCTTTGTTTAATATGTCACATGTAATAGTATAGCTTGAAAAATGCAGTCAGTAACATAAAACATTTCAAGGAGCTTTTTTGTTAGACAAACAACAAAAATACAGCCAGTTTCTGCTCTCAAAAATGAAGGCCTATCAACACATTCTGCCTCTCGCAGTTCTCTACTTCCACATACAGAACAATATATTCTTCTTGAAATGTCTACTTACCTTATCTTGCACTGTATCAGTCCAAAAGATTTTGTGCAGGTAAAAGTGAAAGTCCACTCCAACTGCAACCCCACGATTCTGTGACTGCACCAAAGTACGAAAACTTCTGCCATGAAGATCTCCAATCAGTAAATCACGGCCATTGGAAAAAATAATTGACGCAGCACCAGCTGAAAGCAGGGGTAACAAATGTATGACTACTCTGCAGGCAAGCTGTTTTGCAAAGGGGCATTGAAATATATACATGCTGGTTCCTACGCACTGGACACAAGGATTTTAGTAGATGCTAAGACTACAGTCTGTATAAATGTTTCTGTATGAGTACTAACGGGTTTTGGTTTGCCTTTGGTTTCTAAACTTGGAGCAAAGCAGGCAGGAGTACTTAAAAGTAAAGTATTTAAAGCCCTACCAGGTAAAACTTTTACAAAACCCTTGCACATCTAAACTCCACAAGACTGTTACTACTCTTCTATTTCTCTGCTTTAGCTCCTTTAAGCAAAGTATAAACTTTCTTAAGATTTTTCTGCCCCGTGAGATTCAGATATTCCTTGGTTCTAGCAGGCAGGCCATGTTTCTTAGCTTTTTATGTACTGCTCTATCCTAGCCACCTTCTTCATTCTCTCATCTCATCAGAAAATCTTTGCTGTATCTTACAACAGAAAAGAGATTCCAGCAAGTCTCTGACAGAAAGTTCACTTTCAAACGAGATGCCTGTTGAAAGGCTTGGTGTAAGTCTGACAAGAATATACTTAAGTCCAAATCCTATTCATCCTACACATAAAACCTTCCCCAGTTAAAGCAAAAATGAATCCAGCAAAACCGATTTAGAGCAGGTATGAAATTCCCCCATTAATAAGATACAAAATCAACATTTTACAAACAACTCACTGGCCCAAAAGTCACACTAATTTGAATAGAAAGCTTCTTGTGAAAGACACAGAATTTTTCTGGAAACAGAGCAATCTTTCCCAGTGCTGGCATATGCATGCCTTAATACAGTCAAGCATATTTCATTACCTCAAAAAACTCCCTATTTCTTGAGGACATACTTAGAAAATTGCAAGATGATGACTGCTCTGCAGACATGGCTGAAGAAAGAAGGAAGGGAGAGGGTACTAGGCAGTTCATGCTTTTTTAAGAAGCAAGACTGCTGATCGCTATGCCAAGCAGGGACTCCCATTCCCACCAAGTTCCTGCAGGCACTAACACCTGCCTCACACAAAAGCCCGTTAGGCCATTACATCTCCACAAACAAGGGTTTCCCATGGCCTGCTTTCACAACAGAGCAGGAGGTGAACAACCAGGAGCAGCTGCCTACAGTTGACAGGGACCCACACTCCGTATGAGGCAACCATTCCCGCAGAGTTCAGACTCTGGGACACTAGAAGCCAGGAGCACGGTTTCTCTCCCAGACAAGTGTCTGAGCTCACCATTCAGCAAAGTCATCTTCTGGCACGACACAGTCCTTCTAGAAAAAGTGAGGTTTCCTGATTTCTTGATCCCATCAAGTTCCACAGAGAGCAAGTCAGGAAACTGCCATCCACAGGAGCAAGATTTCATCTATTAAGGAAGGCTCTGGCAATGACCTCCCAACTCTGTGAAAGTCAGGAATGATGAGATAGCACTGGAGCCCAGAAGAAATTCATTGTTTGAGGAGAAGCAGCCCTGATGAGGCAGTGAGCTCCAACAGCCTACGTGTGCCAGCAGATGCACAGTCTCTTGATATTTGCTGATGTTTTCAATGCTGGCCTGACCTAAAGTCCTTAAGGCCAGAGTCAAGTCAAAATCAAACACAGTTTCATGGCATCGCCATGCAAACTGCCCCATTTTATCTAGCTCTATTAGTCCAACAACTGCAAGAGACTTGTGCTGCTGCACACTAACCTGAAGTGTTAGCCCGACAATACCGATGATGTTCTAGGAAATAACCTTCCACACAGTGGCACTGGTGGTGTCCCACACGATCTTCACACAGCTGGTCACAGACACCCCACATTTTGCAGTCATCAAAATCTGTGAAGTGAGTAATGTATATTTATAAACAATGCTTTGTATAAAAGGGATGTCATTATATTTGGATATCTGGGAAGTTTGTCCTCTCTGCTTGCTTTATATCTGTTTGCAATGCTGTGGCACAGGAAAAGAGGTTTGGTATGTTTTTCCACAAATGTTTCCATTTTCTTTTTCTGAATAACAAAACCATTGATTTTTGCTGCCAAGAAACCTACCCCCACCCTCCCCACCCCATCCCCATCTTTCCACCTGCCAAAAAACCCACACCTGTCAGGAGAAGAGGAAAAATCATTGGAAGGGGTGTCATTGTCTACTTTCCACAATAAAGAATATGTTTATGCAGTACTCTTCCAGCAACAGATCTGTACACTAATCCACACAAACACTTGCCTAGATTTAAGCCCACACTGAAGGAAAGACCTACCTTTATGTTAGTGCAGTGCTCAAGTTAATCGCTCCTGCTAAAAGACCGTGTTTATTAGCTCAAACTTGGTACCACGCTAACAGGTGTCTGACTTCCAAATAAAAGCTGGTTGTGCCCCAGGACCAGCCACAAAAAAAGTACAAAGAGGTTCACTTCAGCATGCAAAATACCATACAGGTAGAGTCTGTAACTATGACAACCCACCAAGTTCTCACAGACATGCTCTACTAGAAATTTCCAGGGTTGCTGCAGAATCTTTTATTTCTAAAGTTGTCAAATATCTAACTAGTCATCCTTTACAAACAGGGATTTTTAAAGTTCTGATTTTCTCTTAAAAAACAACAACAAATAAGCAAACAACCAACCAGATCTGAACACTTTCTGGTGTTTCATCCTATCTGCAGATATTTAAAACCCAGGAGATTTCTGACACTTACATGGTTTTGGCATCACAAGTTTGACCTCTTTCACTTGAAAACCTGAGTAGAATCAGCACATTATGTTGCTGGAAAGTGGTGATTCTATTGTTAAGCCAAAAAAGTAGAAAATGAGATCTCAAATATTC
The DNA here is from genome assembly GCF_004027225.2 of Strigops habroptila. NCBI lineage: Eukaryota > Metazoa > Chordata > Aves > Psittaciformes > Psittacidae > Strigops > Strigops habroptila. Next base: position 20,775,551 of record NC_044281.2, on the reverse strand, counting down.
TTCCTACTAAAACTTCTGTTGTCAAACATTTATTAACACATAAGTGAAATTGAAATATTTCCTAGGTAGCACATTTTGGTACTGAAAAAATGTTGTTCTCAGAGGCTTTCTGGCTTCCAGGTGTGTTAAAAACCTTCAGTATATGGTAAGCCAGAAGCAAAAGACGACAAATTGAAAACATTATGGTTTCAAAAAGTAATACACTCTGCTAACACTGTATTTTCATTCTCCTGGCCTTACGCAAATAGCATTGATTCAAACTAAGATCTGGAATATTACACTACTGACTGTGAGACACTCCTCCATGACAAGTCTTGCTCCCACTAAAAACATATGCCTAGATCTCGGCAAACCAAAATACATTGACTCAGATTTACAAGCCAGAATGAGATAGCTAGGTTTACAGGGCAGTCAAAGAACAACAGAAGACTCACTGAGACTGCACCAGGCTTGCAAACGTGTCCTTCATGTATTTGCCACATAGAGAATCACAGAATGGTTTGGGCTGGAAGGGCCCATAAAGATCATGTAGTTCCAACCCCCTGCCATGGGCAGAGACACCTTCCACTAGACCAGGTTGCCCAAAATCCCATCCAACCTGGCCTTGAGAACAGAAATCAAAGGTAGCAAGTGCCTTTACAGTCCTAAGCCACCCAGTATCCTCAAAAATACCCACTAGAGGCTGAGCACCTGGAATATTTTTAATAGCACAAACACCATAGCTTGGGTTGAAAACCCGTAACAGATATTTATCCTGTTTATTAGGCAGTGCTAATCTCCATGATTCTGAAGTTACTCTATTTCCATTTACCAAGATAAATCATTTGTACTACCATGAGTTTGTTCTACCAAGTTATAGCAGCTCCAGAGTAGAAATGCAACACCAAAATACCTCAGTTACCTTTACATTCTTGCAAATATTCTTCATTTTCATGTAAATAATGTATATACTGAAATGCCATAGGCGATACAGCCATTCCATAGTGCAAACACAAAGCACCTTTTTCATTTTAAAGAAGTACAATGTTCTACTGTCTTTATATATAGCCAGTTTCAAAACGCATCGAACACTTCAACATCATTAACAGCTTTCCCAGGCGTACAACACCACACATCCCTGGACCAGAAACAAACCCTCCCCATGTAACCACTAAAAGACCTGTAAAAAAATTTGATTAAAAAAACAGTGATCCAAGAGTAAATCTTTTTAAATATAATTATCTTCTCACTATGTCTTTAATGGTCTTACTGAAAGAGATCTTTAGGATATCTCTCTTGTTTGTTCCTGTGTCACCACGCTGCCACTGTACTTCTTAGATTTTTTTCATTCTTTTGCTGACTCTTTTTTGCCATCCACCCATTTGGAACTTACTTCCCGGAATCCAAACTTTCCCAATGAACTGTAAGGAGGTACTAGATATCTACTAGATATCACTGTACTTCACTTACCAATACAAGTACGACTGTCATTGTTACTTATTGTATATCCTGCAGGGCAATAACACATCCCTCCTGATGGAGAAGAATGACAGCGATACTGGCAACTCAGAGCAGCACAGTGTGATATGTCTACAAAGGAAATAAAATAGTTCAGAAGTACAATTACACGTATTACCAGTAGAACAGCTTTTTGCCTTACTCACATTTCCAAAGCTACAGCCTTTTCTATGCTGAATCTACAATTTCAGGAACACGTTCTTAAAACATATCTGCACAAGAAATTATGTCTCGAATTCCATGAAATCACATATACTTACATACATGCAGGCAAGGAAATAGAAGACAGAACATAAGCTACTACGCATAATAGGTTTTCAGAACGGAGTTGAAGGACAAGCATCAGTCTTATATGAACCATCACTGGTAAGTGCCATGTAAAAAGCTGCACAGAAGCAGCCACTTGCAATGCATCATGCCTTTCTCTGGTTCCACAAAACCTGCTTGTGAACAACACATCCTCAAGCTCTATCTATTGGCATGTAACCTCATCATTTACTCTTTTAAGCAGAAAAAACCCCTACTACATTATATTAACAAGAGTATATATATATTACCCAAATATATTAGAATATATTGGTTGGGTTGTGTCTTTATTCTTTTTTTCTCTCTCTTTTCTTTTTTCTTTCACCACTTCTCCCTTTTCTTCTACTACTACCCAATAAGAAGTTCAGTGATAGGTGATCAAATTATGATGGTAAAGCACTTGCTGACTTCCACCTCCTTCCTTTTCCTGTTTCTTCTGTTAAATGCTTTGCTTTGCAGCTGACATCTGACGTTACTACTAAACCACTCAGCAAAGCAAGAGATGCTTTTTTACAGTGATGCTTAATTTCCTATTATTTTTTCTGCCCTCCTATTCCAAAAGGTAGGATTTTATTAATAGGAATTTTCCTCTTCCTAGACATTAAAAATGTAAAATACCATGGTGCTGATTCTCAGAGGGAATCAATGTTTATAAGAGTGAAATTAACAGCAACTATGCATGCTCATTGCCACCAACAGGGAAAACCCAGTATACAACTGGAGAATGAGACATCCCAGGTGAAATGCTATTTTTGAAAGTGACTTAGCCAAGGCTCAGGATACAACAATTCAGTCCTGTGTTCCAACCAGTATACAACACTTCTCTTTACTTATAAAAAGAGAAAACCACAGATATTTAAACAAAAAACTTCTATATATCACATCTTTCCCTGCCTTCTTGAACACATTTTAGGATATGGAGAGTGAGTTAAAATCCTTATTTGTGAAATTTCATGCACAGATTTACAAAAGGAATGGTCTGTTCACAGCATACGTGCCTTTTTCAGGCCATCCAGTCAAAAGAGTACCAACAAAAATAGTGAGAATCCAAAAATTTCAGCATTGTTTAGGGGACAAAAGGTGAATGTAAAAGGACAACCATGCTGATGTTTCTGCTATTCCGTGTATGCTTTTGTTTCAAATACGTACTGCAGTGCCTGCCCGCAGTGATGTTAGTTTCATCTTCTCCTGCAGGACAGTCTGCAGCCCCATCACATACTTTTCCAATTGGAATGCAATGTCCTGACCCAGGACAGGCCCACTCTCCTGGGTAGCATTCATGGTGACCGCTTTCTATGAAAAAGGAAAACAAGAATAACTGAGGAATATATTTCAAATAATACTTAGAATTTCTTCCCAAACAGTGTGCCAAAGCACCTCTATCCTTCATTATTCAGCTTCTGGTTCGTGCATGCAGCTGGGAAAGACTATAAAAGAAATATCATCTATGCTTTCTTCTTATGCTTTCTTTTACCTTCAAAGTACAATGCAAACAATACTTGAGAGACCCATGAATCTTTTTAGTTTTCTGTGTTGTTAGAAACAGTAAAACCATTTAGCTTTAGACTAACTGGGGCACCAGAAATGGAGCTATAGCTTTGTGGTTTCAAAACACGCACAGGCTGTCTGGATAAAGAGAATAATGCTCACCATAGAAAAGAGCAGTGAAAGAGAAAAAAGATCATGCTTTCGTTCATTAAAGTTTCTGTTTCTTGCATGACAAATCTTGGTAGGAACCAAGTTATTTACATTTTCAACCAATTGATTTTGGTTATTAGGAACCTCATGTCTCTTAACAAAGGACATGAAAAATCTCCACAGGAACAAAAAACCACAAAAGGTGTAAGAGAAAATGTAAAAGAAAAAGAGATGTTGCTATATGCTAACTTATTCTGCAGCATACTCAGTATCACAACAATAACTCGATAACTTTCACACAACAATAAAAAACACTGCATAAGTGAGGTCTTCCTCTGAAAAAGTCATCATTAGAAGTTAGCATTAGTATATACCGCATCCTCTTTCATCTTCATTATCTTCACAATCATCATCTCCATCACATATCCAGCTCTGATGAATGCAACGGCCGCTTGGGCAGGTGAAGAAGTTGCCTCTGCAAGTTGCATAAGCTACGGAAATAAACATGAGAAAATCAAACTACTCTAAGTGACTAAAAGGTTAGAAATCAATAGTAATATTGTGTCATAGAACAGTGAATATCTTCTGATGGCTGTATAGCTAAGCAATTTACTTCCCGCCATCTGCTTGAACCAGTTCTTAGTAAAACAGTTAAAGAGATTAAAAAACCAAAAACCATACTGCAAGAGTTTTCATCACTCCTATCTCCACAGTCATCATCGTGGTCACAGGCAAAGGCTCGTGGGATGCATTCTCCATTAGCACACTGAAACTGCGTACTGGTGCATCCATGTGCTGAAAGAGATTTTAGCACAGAAAGACACACAAAAAATCTGTCAGAAAACGTCAATCTTTAATTTTTAAAAGAGGGTCTATAAAGTGTATCTGTTTGGGATCACTTTGTATATGGTACTTACTGCAGTTGGCTTCATCAGAAGAATCTCTGCAATCAACTCTGCCGTCACATCGCTGGCTTGCATTAAAACATGCTCCATTTGCACATGATAACTGCTCACATCTTGGGTAGTCTACAACAAGAAATCCTTCAGTATTAGCAAGAATGTTAGACTACAGAGTATAATGAGTCATATATATCCAGTGCCAACAAAATATCTTGATCGACAGGAAAACAAAAAAGGAACACAAACTTCCTATACTACTACTGACAAACAATCTATTTATCCACTATACTGTCTCCTCCAATAGATATTTAAGAATATCCTTTTGATAGATGCTACAAAACATCACAAGAAACAAGGGAAAAATTAGATGCCCTCTCACACCTCAGAAAGATCTGCAACCCAAACAGTTTACAATATGATAGAAAACAATGCAACACAGGAGAGCAAGTAGTGAACATTTATTTTATCTACTTGCTCCTCAGTTTTACACTTTATTAATCTTAAAAGTGCTTAAGTAGTAAAGGAGTTCCTGAAATTTACAGTTCCTATGTCCTCTTAGGATGTTGCGTATTCTCAGACTCAGAGACTTCACAGTTTTACGGTTTTGTTCTAATTAAGCCAAGGATGTTGAACTTCCAAGCCCAGGATCAACTTCAGCACCTTTGGGTTTTATTAGAAGTTTTCCCCTTCCCAAAACAAAAGATCCTGCACAATGAGAGGTTTTTCAGTTTCTGGCTGTCCTACTTATGTAAATGACCTACAGGCCAACACAAGGGCCTGCAGGCCCTTGTAAATAACTTAAAAACAATCCTGAAAACACTTTGCATAAAGCAGTCAGTGAGTTCAATGGAACTATCCAACAAATCAGGCATGTGCATGTGCTAGATTTCTCTGTACACACCTGATCCAGAGCAATGCATTTGGGTATAAAAACCTACAGCTATGCAACCGCTGACACTGATCAGAGAAGCTGATCGTACTGTCTTTGTTCTAGGGGGCACATGGAAAAAGCGTCAGTGCTCTGTGAGTGACCTGGAACTATGTACAAACCCAAGAAAAGAGTCTCTTTCAGGGACTTGGACATGTTGGGTTTTTCTAGATCAGTGACAGATGGATTAGAAAAAGCTAAAAAGGAAGAATAAAGTTCTGAATTAAAAGGACAATGCAGGTAGTTGGCATCTAAGGAGGTCTTAGAATACAGCTGTGCAAGAGGAAAGAGAGAAAGGATATAGTATAAGACTGAACATGGGTTTAGGAGAGAAAAGAGAAGGGACGGAAAAATATAAACACTTTTCTTTCATCTTGCTTTTAATTGTGAAGAGCCTTCAACTTTTTTATCTTTTATCTTTTCCTCCCAAGAACGTTTGGCTAATTACAGGAAACTTAAGAGATCCCTTCCTAATGATCACAATTCCTAGAAGATAATACAAGTTTTGTGAAAACATGGGGAAATCCAGGTCCATTCATTCCAGTGCTAAGAATGAGAGGAAGCTCTTCTTTCTCTCCCCTTCCTCTCAGGCATCTCTTTTTCTTAGCTGAAATAGTTCTCCACAAACTGTCCCTCTGCGGCATGCCAGCACTTCTGTTGCAAAATATGAACAACTGGCAAACACCAGCATAAACAACAGATAAGGCACCTTGCTCCTGGTAACCCAAACTGTTTTGGGGCAACAGCTGCAAATACGTTTAAATGGCATGTTTCAACGTCCACATGTAGAAGATGCTTGAAAGCTACGTCACAGGAATTGTTAGGCCTACATTATTTTGCTCTCTAACACCTTAGTTCTGCAAGCTGGAAATAAATCCACACAAAAACAGCAACAGGAAACAGTTGCAACTGGTATTTAATTCAGCAGCACTGATTTACGTCACACAGGAAGTATAACCTTCTGTATCCCTAACCCAAGTTACAAGAAGGAGAAAGAAAAGGGGGCAATTTCCTACTTCCAAGTGTCATTCCTTTACTGCAGCAGCATTTCAAAACTTTTTGCAAAATAAAATTAATTAAAACCCTTTGACTCACTGCCATGAGTCAGCTTATAGCCTATCAATCAGAGACACCAGGAGGAGGACTTACCCCAAGACCCAGAGTTCTATGAGCTACATGGTATCAGGTAGTGTTCGTAGCAGAGACGCTTTGAGAGCTGGGAGACTAACTGTATCCTCATTCCTGGCCTTAATTCCTGATTTTGATCCTTGACACTCTAATCTTTGGCTGCCACCTTTACCTTGCTCCACTTTGCTTCTTGATGTCCCAGACTCTCCCTGGTAGAGATCTTTCCTTCAGCCTGAACTTCTGCAGTCCTGCAGCTGTTACATGTAATTTGTCCAACATCAAGAACATCAGCCTCTGATCACAGGCCTTTTCTTCCTTCTTGGACTATATCCCTTATGATCTCTTCAGTTCTTGATCTTTGTTCATGTTCACCCTGATCTCCACAAATTCATCTCAGACCTTGCTGCTCACTTCCTGACCACAGCAGGAAAGCAAACAAGAGGCAGGAATTCAGAGGTTATGCAGCTGACCCATGGCGGCAACTCAACACCAAAATTAGAATAAAAAATAGAGTTTCTGGGCCTGCACTCAGCCCATCAGCCTCAAACAACACATCTTTAAAATACTTCCCCTTTATCTCTGATGGCCTCAGTGCAGTGCTGAGCTGCCAGAACTGTATGAGGAAGGTTATTCTGTCAGTCACAGCAAAGCAAAATGGCTGGGATTTTCAGTTTTCAACTACAAAGCAGAGGCAGGAGAGAAAATTCTACCTTTAACTGAAAGAAATAAAGTAAGTAGCACAGAAAAACAAAACCAGTATTGGCTGCTTACTCCCAAAACGTATTTGCTACCCCAAATAATCTGTGTTTCATTCTTCATTTCTAAAGTTTTGAGATGAAAGTATTTGCTAGCTGCTGATTATCAAAAAAGCTGGGGGAAATTATATATATATTTTCAAAGAAAATTTTAAAAACCACAATCTTATGAAATTAAAGCAGCTTCAATGCACTAATTATGTGACCTGTAGCTGAAACATTGTTCTGATGTTTATCTTAGCCTCTGCATGGGTAGTTTTCTCTTGCTGTTAATCCCATTAGCAGTAAAATGGACTAAGACTTTGAATTCCTTTGTTCTATTTTTTTACATGTTTAATTGCTGAGTTACTTCATATCAGTGACATTGTGCATTTGACTAGTTCTTAAATAATGTAACTTAGTAACAAAACTTTATCTTCTTTACAATCTAAATTTGCTTCCAGACTGATCAGTGAGCACAAGGCCTAAGTAAATGGACATGATAAGTATGTATTTTGTTATGCTTCATGAAATAACAGAATCCATTCTAAATAGCTTTTTTCCTTCATTATTCATGGATGTTTCATTTTTGTTTTTGAAACCTTTTAGTGTAAATTAAATAAGGGGAAAATAATGACAAAGGAAAAGGCCAAAATAGTTATATTGCTCTTGTATTTGTTTATATCAGATAGTGTGAAAAAGGAAATGGATGAAATAGTGGAAAAATGAATATTCAAAGCAAGTATGTGAATCTGCTTCAAACCAGTAAATTTTAAGACTTACATTAAGCCCTACTGTACAGTTAATCATAAAATCCCCAAATTATTAATTGTATCTTGTGGCTTCTGTTTTAAAGCTCCAAGCCTTGCAAAGACAGAGAGGCACTAAAATTAACCGGCCTGTCTGGAAGGGTTTTGTAATTACATTCTCCTCAATTCTCTTGTCTTCAGCATCATCACATTTCTTTAAACTAGTCAAACACTCCTACTTTCAATATTCCAAGTCACAGTCATTCTTCTGTCTTAGAAGGACTGTCAACACATATTCTAATAAACCAGAGTAGAGGCTGTTGAATGATATGAGGCAGTCCCTCCTCCTGGGGCTAAATATGCTGCCTTCACAACAGCCATGGGGCCTACTGGCTGATGCAGCACTGATTGGGTTTCCCACACAGCAGCTGAGCGCTACTGTTAAGATATCTAGAGGCCCCTTTCCAAACTGCCTTTTTAATTTACTTAGTTGAGAATGTTAAACATGAAATAAAATGAGCACTTCCATTTTCAAACATCACAGCAGCTTCTAGGCTGAAAAAAAGAATTGTGAGTATTGTCTTTAGGACTCCACTCCCAGTGCGCACAGGTTTACTGCATTACAATGACCACACCATTTTATCTGGCTGTTCTACACTGCATTCAGGGACTACACACAGAGTGCTCTCAGAGGTTCTGAGCAGTTCCTCTTCACGGATAATGCATTTTTTTAAACAAGTATCTTTTCTTCAGGATTTTTTAATGTGTTATGCATTTCCTAAATTAAGTTACCAATCTCTTTTCTTCCTCTAAACTGTAGGAGAAGAAAATGCCAAGCTACAGAAGATATTCTTCCAGCAATGATATGGGGTACTTTGGATCCTGGCTTTTACCCGTTTGTGTTGGTGACTTCAGAAGTGGCTGTGGGTCTATCACATAGAAAAGTTCCAAGTTGGCTGTCTAAGCAACCTTTTATTCCAGGGTATCATACAGTTCTAAATCACCTTTTATTCTACAGAGCATACATTTTAGCCACTTGCAAGCCAGGCATAAAATACACTAGCAGTTGGCTGACCATGTAATATGCTGGGTTTCTTTTACAGAGCATGTGCATATGCCCTTTTTTCCTCTAAGCACAGCCATTAACAACGTTTTCTTCCTTGCTTCTTTACCCACGACACTTAGCATCCTAGCTTCTTCTACCGCCCACCCCAAGTCCGGTTCTGAGTGAAGTTTACAGTTATGTCTTTTTCCAAAAGGCACACTAAGTTTCAACAGCTGGAATAGCAGCTCATATGTTACATGTCACTCATGATGTGTAAAGCTTTTCCGTAACACTAACAATGAACAGACATGCTGTTACACACTGTTGTATAGGTATTAGGCAAAAACATCTCTGAAAAATCTGGCCTCTATTCTGTAGCCAGCTGTCCTTTCCATCAGTATTCAACCTAGGCCAGGATCTAGGGAGGCTGTCACCTGTCAGTCAGGCAGCCTCAACTCTGGGGAAATTAGGCTGAAAAAAACCTACTTGTCCATCTGCATTTTGTTGGCACAATATAAACAGCTTGTCTGAATACCATATCACCCAATGTTGCTTCATCTCCACAAGAAACTGCAATCTAGAATTGAAGTGATCTGGGGTCAAATTCTGCTTTTCTATACAGGTTATAGCTACCATTGATTTCATAAGAAGCATGCAAAAAGGATATGAAAAAATTTGGCAAAGTTAGCTCTGAGACTCCCTGGGCTTTAAGCCATTTTAACATGGTTGGGTTTTTCCAATACAATATTCATTATCCTTCAGACGATGACAAACAAGAAGCCGTGGTCCTACGGTAGCAGTTTGCATTTGAGTTCTCCAATAATGGATCTGTATCAGAACATCAGCTCTAATACACAAAAGAATCTGAAATGAAATTCTCATAACAAGCAGCATATTGTGGTCATCCTGTCTATCAACAAGCTCTTTAATCTTACAAATTTAATAAAATGCCACAGAGAGATGAGATGAAACCAGATCTAGTGCGAAGAGTTAAGACTCACGGCAGGCTCTTTCATCTGTTCCATCAGTGCAGTCCTTCACTCGATCGCACCAGTATGCACTTGGGATACACTGTCCATTTGAACATGTGAACTGCTGACTTGAGCATGTCCTTCCCGCTGCAAGAAACACGCACTCAATCAATCTTTCCCATCAACCAAGATTTTTTATGCAGAATAATATTATCCCCTCTTCCTCGTTAACTACTCCATCCTTCTTACAGATGCTACCATAAGACTTTCTTCCCCTGTACTTTTGTGTACTCAAGGAGATTAAAGAGCACTTGACAAACATATGGCAGATAACATAGCTCTATGAGGCCTTCTGTAGCCTGCAAGGTCACTGCTTTTCTCCACTGAAGGGGTTGACCTCTAGGTTAAAAATTACCTCCCTATAATTGTTCTGGCTAAAAGATTAAGTTACCAATTTTCACTGTTTTAAAGTTTTCTCGATTATTCTGTTTACTGGGCCAAAATCTTTCAGTAACTCCATTATTTGGTCAACTAGAATCCCACAATGTAAACACATCAGAGCAGGAAGTAAAGCGCTGCTTTCTAATACAGCAAGGGCCTCAACAGTCAGGTTTATTTTACATTCCTAACTACTAGAGGATCAAGAATAATTATATCTCTTCTCATGACAGGTGTGTCAGTGAAAAGCAACCACATAAAACTGTGCAATTCCACTTGATTTTACTACAGCTAAATTAAATTCTCTGTTCTTCTAGGGAAATTAATTGAATCTGAGAAGATATAGCTGAAGGGCAAAATTACTACTAACTTTTCCTCCCTTCTGCCACCTGCACATTTGTTTCTTTCAAACTCATGCTATATTTCATCACCATCTCAGTCTATACACTGGCATCAAGTCTGCTGTTTTACAGGGGCTCTCCATTCCTTCCTCTGTTAGCAGTGTTCCCAAAGCGAGATCAACTGCTGGGATACTGGTGTCATGAGTTAAAACAAGAGAAAGACAGTAATGCAAAACAAATTTGTTTTAATTCCGCATGTGTGACTTCCAGAGCCGTCATCCATTCTCCTCAGGAAAAATTCTTCATGTTTCAGGAAAGAAAAACTCCTCCAGGATTCCCAAGCAAAAAGATTAAGTCCCTTTAGAAGAATAAGGACAAATACCAGGAAATGGCTCCAAAACAGCAGCAGCGCCATTCTATAGTTACTAACACTCAAGATTAACCAGTATATGGAGAATGATGTTACAGTGACCCAGTTCAAAAGCCAACTCAGAGCTGTTGCTCATTTTGCATTTTGTACCTACAGTTATCTTAGTTGAAACATAACCAGCAGTTGTGCTGACACCTTCTCAGAGAAAGAAGGGAGCAAAAGGCAGTTAACCTTAGTTTCATTTTTTCCATTCAGTGGGAACAAGTATCAAGATATAAAAGCAAAAACCAAGTCTGTGAGCAAAATCCTTCCAAAACTCATTCCTGTGAACCTCCTCAGAATCAAGTGGGTTAGTGAGTAGCTCCAGAGCTGTTCAGTTTAAAAAAGTTATCAAAAAATTATACATAGAATCAAAAGGAAAATAAATTAATCTTATCCTCATCACTTAAAGTAACTTCTAATACTAGAAGTAGCAGGAAAAAGTTCCTTAGAACACTGCACTTGTTCTTCCTGTCTTATGCGAGAACACAGAGAACGGTGTGATAGTCATTTCAGTCCACTGTTCATCATGTACTTAACTGTAGGCAGTCCTTAAACTGCTTAGTTACAAAATTCAAAAATCAGAGTAACATATTATTATTATCAGTATTTATCTTGCTATCAATCAACACTGAAAAAAGAGCCTATGGCTATGGCAGTTAGGCTGCTAAATGATTTCTTTGCTCTAAAATATACAGAGAACATTAAACACTTCAGTTTAAAACAGTAATTCAAATGTGATTAATATACTGTTTAGCATAATAAAGTGAAATACTAATATAAATTAGGTCCTAAATTTAAGCTGTCCAAATGATAGCAAAAGATTAGACTTTCACCCCATACCAGAACTTTTTGATATTCTTCCTGTCTGAATATGAGATAGAACAACTCTGGTCATTTTAAATAATAATGCCATTAAACAGCATCACTTAAGATGGTACAAGAATCTTCAGCATTGTTTACTTCAACTGACTGCTATTTCCTCCTTTTTTATATACACATAGATTTCTGATTTTTTGGAACTACTAAATTTCATATCAACTAGAAGACTAATATTGCTCTATATTTTCCTTCTTTTTTTCTCTTTTTAATTAACTGGAACACTGGTAATTTTCAGATTTCAAGACCTAGAGATGTCTTTTTGGACATACCTTCTGTATTTTATCTATTTCAGATTATTCTATTTCTAGAAAATAAAGAGGCTCTTCTGGTAAAAGCTGTACTTAAAGCAGGCTTGTTTCTATATGTCCTCAATATGCTGCTATGTGAACTACCTTATTTCACAAAGCTGATATAACGTTAGAACTGAAATACTTACGACATTGCTGATGCTCATCTGAGCCATCTTCACAATCTTCCTCATCATCGCAAACCCATGAGTGTGGGATACATTCGCCATCAGTGTGACACTGAAACTGATTTCCCTCACAGGTAGGTTGTGCTAGTGTAAGCAATGAAAAAAATATCGTTTCACAGACATCTGGGAAAGCACTTTCAAAGAAAACAGTTAAATAAGGGAAAAGAAGACTTAAGGTTCAAGTGTCAGTTGACTGTAACTTCCACTAAGGACGTGAGGCATTTGACAAACCAAAGAAAATGAACAGAGCAAGGAGGGCAAAGTGGGCCAGCAGAAGGATGCTCAAAAGGCAAAATTCAGATTAGTGAACTCCTGCATATGAATCTTCAGTTTTGTGTTCTCCCATGGAAACACAAGCTCCTCTTGAAGGCAGGTCACAGGAAAAGCTTAAGGCTCTGAATTGCCCTCTTATGGTAGAGTCTCTTATACATGGAGTCACACTAGCTTCCCTAGTCTCACAGGGGTCCGTTTAATTGCTCTCACTCTACCTCTGGTGCCCTATTCCTGGTGGGAAGAAGGTCTTTCAAAACCAGCTCATGACTCTAGTCCATGAATTCATGAGGTGAAAGTGAGGGCCAGGTCAGAACAACCTGAATGTTGTTGGCCCAGCTCCACTCTGTACTTTTCAAACAGCCAAACAACAGGGAGCTACTAGAGAGAAAGATAATGTTTGAATTTCTGTTACAGCTTACTCTGTCCCTAGTTAATACTCCTGGGAAGAGTCACGACCACAACACAGTCCAGTAGACAGGACTCTGGCCTTCGCCATCTTTTTTCTCAGGATTATGTTTTTGCAGTATTGCAAAGTCAACTAGAAACACTTCGTGCTCATGGGATGATATGCAAGCACAGCTACCAATGCGAATAAAGCATCAAGGCAGAAATGTAAATCACTCTGTAGATTTAGAGCTGAGAAATACAAAATTACATTAGAGGTAATTAGAGGGACAAAATTGATCACACACTACAGACAATGCACTTCATGCGTATTTTCTTTGATTCCTGTTTTAAGAACCAAAGAATAATATTGCAATATAATTTTAACCCTTAGGCCAGTTTCAAACATTTTAAAACCATTTTCCTAGACACTTACATGTCTCACTACCTATTGCACATTAACATACTGTTAAAAGCACAATTAACTGAAGAAGTTTAATTTTCCTCTTCCTAGTTTCTCTCATGTATGAAAATAAGAACAACTCAACTTCATGCTTAGAACTATGACGCCTGTAGTAAGTGTTGCTTCTTTTTATTTTTTTATCTTTCACAAAGTCAACATGAATTTTACCCACTCCTTATTCAAAGCCCAACCACTTCTTCCCAGTTGCAGTTCAGAACTAATTGAAATAACAGTTTAAAGCATTCTTCATCCAGAACTGCAATGGTTTTTGGAGTTAACTAAAGTGCTAAGCAACAAACCAGACTGCCAAGCTGTGTGAATGACCTCCAATTATTATATAGGTCAAGCAGCAATAGAACAATACAGTGTGAAAAGAACCAACATAAATTAGTGTTTCTCAGTTATCAGCTGAGGGGCAAAAACCGGCCTAATCTATAAGTGGGCTGATAACTGCACCAGCCCACGAGACCTCAAAAACCACTAGAACCGAGAAGGTGAAATGCACCTGAGTTCCTGAAAACAGACTCTGGAGGGAATTTCTTCATATTCACAAACTTTTAACATTGAGCTTGAGAGAATCTTCCTGCACTGATATAAGAGCCCATCTGAATGCAACCATTGTCCCTGAATTGCTGGCACTGAGGATAACACAACTAACTTTAAACAATTAACCAAGGCTCTACCTAACATGCAGTAGGTACAGGTTATTGTCTAGGGCCTGAAAGATCAAAAATTTATAGCTCAACTGATACTGATGGTAGCTGTATGTATATCTAATATTCAGAATTACTGCAATAATATAATACAATAGATTTCTATGTTTACTTAGAAATCAGGCATCAAAAGAAACTCAGATTTTTAAGAGAAGACTAAGTCATGTTACAAGTCAAGCATTACTTGATTTTCAGACTACCAAAGCCAATGGACTCAAGAAATACAACTCTTCAGCAGATTCTGCAGTCATCTCAAGACAACTAGGAGTTTTCCCCCCCTCCAATATTCATCCTGTACCACAGGTACAGTTGGGCACATTGGGCTCTCAATATTTTTTATATTACAAAAAAGTTGCTCTATAGTTGTTTCACTTACGACAACCAGCTTCATCTGTATCGTCCGAGCAGTCTCTAGCCCCATCACACCTCCAATCTGCAGGAATACAACGTCCATTTCCACATCGAAACTGCCCCCGCTCACATCCTGTGGTAAAGCAGAGAAACAAGCAGGTTAGCAGTACCAGCACACAAAAACAGACAGTGCAGTGCATTCCTGTCAAACAACTGCTATCTATCAATCACTTTACAACATGAAAAGGAGAGAAAATATCATGATAATACAAAAATATAAATAAGTATATATATATAAAAATGATCTCTAAGCACACAGTCAACCAAAAAAATGAAAGAACTAGCTCTGAATCTTACATGGCATTTCCCAGTTAAATTGCTAGAAAACTCCCATAATTTTAATATTGGTATATAATACAAACAAACAAAACAAACAAACAATTTAAAAAAACAAACACCAGGAAAAATAAGCTAAACAAGTCTCAGAGGAGCACCTGTACTACAGAAACTTCTTTAGCAAAAATTCATCAATTTTAAATTCACAAGCAGTATGGACTTAACTAAAGGTAGGGCATCATTTTCCCCATTACTTCTAAGGGCTGAATATTAGTCCTCCTCAGAGGCCCTGAGGATTTAAAAAAAAAATAAATAATCCCCTTAGCTGAAGTGGAAATCTTGTTTCAGCAAGTGACTGCTTGAAAGTATAGAGAGACCTCAGCTTTGGTTTGGTTTTTAATAATGCCCCAATATTTAAAAATCTTTCCTCTGAAGTACAGGAAAGTACGTGTCTTCAGTCAACATTTGAATAGCAAATAATTTTAAAAGAAATTAAGCTCTCAGACATTTATGGCTGATCAAAAGCTATCCTGCTGTCATTCCCTCCTGCTTAACCTACTAAGGATTAAGACCTGATAAAGAAGCATTCATTCCCAGGTGTAAATACAGCTGGATCAGGCCTTTATTAGAGTCGACTAATGAAATCTCCAGTCCCATAGGAAAGAGAAAATGCACTGTTTATGGCCTTTCATTGACTACAGCCTCATAAAAAGGGAGTGAACAGTTTTATAGGTCCCCAAAACAATGAGCTATAACATAATTAGGTTCAACAGAGCTCTGTTTCATGTTAATCTGTTGTCAGCACCTCAGAGAAGGGAACACTGAAAAAAACCCTGAGGTAGTAGCAAAGCACAAATCTGAAGGAAAAAAAAATCCTGTTTCCTGATTTAATTAATAGCCATATGATAAAACTGCATCTTTCAATTATTCTGAGCGATTTGTCCAGAGAAGATAACCTCAGTATACATAAAGCACAACCACCTACTTTTTGAATTCATGATGACATAAATAACATGCTACCCTAACTTTCATGTAAAACCAGGCATATCAACACTGTCACATAAACACAGTTAAGTGATGTATTCCTAAGGGATATAGGCAAGCTACTTTATGCAAGGAATGTTCAAATCTGATTGTCTGGTAGTGACATCCTGATTTATAATGTATCCTGCAAATGGTCAAAAATTTTACTTGGATAAATGGTGGTACGGAGTGGTACAGGAGTATGTTCACCCAAATACCTTCTATAGACTAATGCATGATGGTGGTTGGTGGTGCAGGTCTGGGGTTGGTGGTGCAGGTCTCTTATCAACTACCTTTAAAACACAACAACCTCCCTTGCAAAAATGCCCTGAAGGAATGTACAAGTTCACTCTGGAATCCCAGGCCCTCTTGATGAATTTTGCCCTACAAAGCAGCATTTCCATATGAGATTAGTAGCTAAAGCTCTAACAAACACAACACATAAACCACTGTTTATCAGTTGGAATTACTATGCAAAGCAAATACTAAATCTGCTTTTATATTTAGTATATTATTGATATTCAAAACCACTGGAATATTCATAGCTACCTACTTAAAAAGAAGTTACAATTCAGAATTAAATCTGCATCCACACGATTAGAAGAATTTCTAATGGAATATGCTTATAAGCAAGCAATATGAGCAATTTGTATATTATTTCTAAATAGTAACTAGGTAAAAAAAAGTCAAGCACTATATGCAACACTCTTAATTTAGTTTGCCTATTTTTTATTAAGTTACTATAGTTAAACATACCCTTATAGTGAAAAAAATGAGGAGATAACACTGATAAACTTTTTAGAAAGCATTATAAACATAGCCTTTGTACAGCATGAGAAATGGTAACTGAATGTTAACAGAAAACCTGCAAACCATGCAGTTCTCCTACACTCTGTAATACTTTGCAGAATTATAGTTTAAGTTACTCTACTACACAGAGTAAGCACTGTATCAATGTCCGTTTATACAGTTCTTCAGCAGACCTATTATCATTCATTTAATTATGGCATTAGGCTTTTCAAACGTTATCTTCCATGCTTATTTATAACTGAAGGCAAAGAGCTCTGAAACACCTATAAAAATACAAAAGACTGATACTTCTCTTATCCCTGTTTTATATTATCTTTAGAACAAAGAAAATTACATAGCAGATAATGATGCTAATTCATTCAAAAGACAATCCTTGAAAATAAGTAATATGGAAAAAGTAAAAGTTATCTGCAGTATCAAGGGCACTTCTCACAAAGGTTCGAAAAAGCTTGTGTTTCAACTGGGAACAAAACCAATTCTAAGTTTGATAAAGGAGAAAGCAATCAGAGGGAAAATGCATGATTACAAGATTACTTCTATGAATGTCCAAGAGAAATATCCAGAATGAAAGAAAAATAACCATGTCAGCAATAACCAGGTTCATTACTACAGACAACTATAGAGACCATTTTCTCAAAATTTAAGTGTACATATTCTGCTAAAACCAAGTACTGGAAACCTATGAGATTTGAAGAACTGTGATTTAGTTACTATGAATTTAGTTGTAAATTTTAAACAGTATTAAGTAAAAATGTTGCAGGCATCACTCACACTGATTAGTAACGATCCACAGAGGAAGCATATGGAGACCAAAAGGACAATTTCCATTGATATATGCTATGCAATGTGAGCCTGCAGCACCTGGGTTTCAGCAAGAATGTGGACTGTCAGAAGACAAGGGGCATCCACTTGTTTATTGCCATTATCTGAAGCCTCAATTCACTGAAGGATTAGTCATTAATAATTTTATGAAAGGTTTTGCTTTCAGTAAGAATTTTTTTTATGTCAAGGCAGCCAAAATTAATACTAATGAGCTAATATTTCCATAGAAATCTGGTTTACTCTGACAGATGCTGATAAAACCAGACACCTCTTTCAGGCAAGCAGAATCCTGTTAGCAGGATTCCTGGACAAAATAACCACGGAGTTTAAAAACAAGCAGTAAAACAATTAGTCTTCACTGTCATGCTTAAAATTTGCTAATATAAAAGAATCCAGGTGATTTTTGAAAGTTCAAAATCCAGAAATGATCAAATTTTTGATGTTGCTCTACTTGTACTATAATTCAGTTTTTGTCTTCTGTATTAAAGCATTACTAAAATACAGACTGAAAAACGCATGCCAGTCCTTATGAATCACACCAGAACACATATAAAGAAGAATCTCTGGGTATTAACAAAAATAATTTTGAAAGATAAGATCTGTTTCAACTGCTTAATATTCAGGAAAACACCAAGGTAAAAACAAATGAATGGTATCATCTTTAATATAAACTAGTTCTGAAAAATGCCAACCAAAGACCAGAAGCATCACTGGAAAAGTACAGCACAAAGCAGTTTCTAAACTTCTTGATATACTTCCTATGTCTGAGCTTTATGCTAACTTTGTCACTAGACTTCCTGTGGTCCTCTGTGTCTGGGATTCTCTTGTCAGAGATTCCTGAGTGGATGTTTAAGGTTCACAATTTGCTCTGAAAAAAGAAGGCGGTTAATATTAGTGGCTCTGGGTAAGCTACTTGCACAAAGATTAAGCCATGTAGTCATTTTCCACTGGAATAAGCAACATAATAGTGATTTTGTCAGACCAAAGAACAAAATACTGACCAAAAAAACCCATTTGAATCATAGAACCATTCGGGAGGCTTTTAATTTATTAAAAATAAATGTATCTCTTCCCAAAGGAAATAATACGATACAAACACTATTCAATACAATTACTTTAGGTTCTTCAAGACAAGTTTTGCCCAGCAAGCCTCACTTGCTCAAGCACTCAAATGCTGCATAGGAGCAGCATAGGAATGAAGTATCCTAAGCTAAACCACTGCTAAAGACAAATCCCACTGCCACTAGAGGATAGTAGTCAACCTTCACACTACTAATGAACGTTACTCAATGTCACATTCAGTCACACAGAACTCCAGCAGAAGAGAGAGTGGTTAATAGCTTCAGGCATTTCACAGCACAATGGTTGTACCCATAGGGTTACAGTCTTCAATAGGAAGGCACTCTATTACAGCCTCTCAAACTCTCCTGTGCTTCATTTGCCCCAATATGTTTGTGTCGAAATACTGAGATTGAGACCTAAAGCTTAAACAAAATCCTCTTGTATTAAAACCAGAATGTTATCTTCACTCTATAATGGAAACCTATACTGCCTCACTCTCTGCCACTCTGCCTTACTTTAGACTCCTTTCAGTTCCTCTCTGAACAGTTCTAGTCTTTTCCAATTCTTTTAATAAATTTTCTGCCTGCCCATTCAACCTTCAAGTCTCTCATACTTTTCTAACTTTAACTAAAAATCTTTTGAATTACATTTGTGATCCACAGATTAAAGGCACCATGACATTCTGACTATAAGGAGACCAAAGCCCCTCATTTGTTCTTTCTTCATCATGCCCACAATACCTTTGAGAACTGCTAACACCTCTTTACCAGTTCAGCTTGAATGAAAGATTTAAAGTAATGAAGAACGTATTAAGACCAAGGTAGATTGTACCAGTTTCAAACTGTCCACTTAAAAATGAAACTTACACTCCTGTACTTACTTTACCCTTCAGGAATCTTCTCTCTCAACAGATTTCTTTGCATTTAAGAGTAACATTCTTCAAGGTAATATTTTTTCAACTGAACAGTTCCACCTTTAATACATCTGCAGTTTTTCAACAAATAAGTGCAAACAAACTGTACGTTACGAGCCTCTTCCACACACATTTTACAAAAAGAAAAACAAGTGACAAGCTCTCTTTTATCTCTTTCTGCCTTCCAACAGGGTACTCTTCCCCATTCACCCCCAAACAGAACAGCCCACTCCAGTGGCATTGCAGGTAGAAGAATCCTGGAGAATCATCTTCCATACACTTTGCTGTCAGATTTTTGCCTAGCTTAATTACATGTCAAACAGCCTGAGGTTTTGGAATGCTCCGGGAGGGAAAGCTAAAACTCTGGAAATTCCATCTCTGTTCCCCCACACTAATGAGGAAAGAAGTAAAATCCATAGTTCAGAAAAACCTTCGCTTATTAATGTAAAATGTGCTGTGATATTGAAAACTAGCATTCTGCTAGCAATTCTAATAGGTAAATGTAAAGAAAAAGAGTCTGATAAAATTATGCTAGATTTCATATATCAAGATTTAGCTTTCAGTCCTTCTACACTCTGCAAACTCCTTTATATTTAACACAAACTGTTCAGATGAAAAAAACACCAACCACATAAGCATTTATAGGTATTACAGAAAGCTGTACAAGATTTATTTTCAGCCTTCAAGACCTTGCAACACAGAACATCTTCTGTACCTACATGTCTCTAAACTAGATTATATTAGAGAAATCTGACAGTATCAACAAAATGACGATATCAACAAAAAGACAATATAAACGTGAGTCTGCACCCACTTCACATGACTAAAAGATCTCTGTATACAGACTGACAGGTGGACAGGGGACTAGTCAAGGGACAATCTGAAGCAGAAGAGCAAGAGACACAGAGTTACAATGTGAATAGGAAGTACAGGATTTCTTTTACTGAATTAACATCCAATTACATATTTTATAATGAGATTATTATTAGTAAAATAGCATCTATAGACTCAGTACTTGATCAAGGACTCTTTGTGCCTTGCACTGTACAAACACGTAACCAAAAGAAGGGTCATACCCTAGAGAGTTTACAGATAAAGGATGATTGGTGCCTGAACTCACTTGGGTGGCCTAATGTCAACAAGCAAAGGCCAAATGGCCATGTTCTTCTCTTCAGCAATGCAAAATCTGGAGCGCTACTGTTTCTCCAGTAGCACTCCAGGAAGTCACAGTACATGAGAGGCACACTCAGTTTTGCTGGTATAATTATTAGACAGCACAAGAAACAAGGCACATGCACCTTGATCCTTCCTATGGAGGGGCCTCCATAGGAAGTCTTTATCAATCAGTGTTGGAAGGATTCCTAGCCAGAGACTCCATCTCTAACTCTGGTGTGTTTAACAGTAATCAATGCACTACTCTTCACAAATTTGTCTACTCTGTTTTTAAATCCAATTATGCTTCTGAATGCCAACAACATCATGAGATGTGTGTGCAGAAGTACCTCATTTACTTACTTTAATTGTTTTATTATGGACTCACTAGCCTCCAAACTAAGATACAGACATTTTAGAAAACCTTCTGGTACACAAATCATACATATTATTTCAGATTATTTCACTGTGAGGGTATATGTAAATGATAAAGGACTAAACTTGAAGCAACACACCTAGTTCTCCACTGACACTAAGTGGTCTAAGAGATTTGGCTCCCAAGTCCCAGTTGCACAACTTCCTCAAAAATCAGCAGAAACCTACTGATAATAAAATAGCTTTTACTCACCCAAACAGCAGAAAACGATACTTTTACATCTTCTCCCTAAAAATCTACTCACATGTAGAACTTTCTATATTATTGGATTATAAATAAAACTGCTATCAGGAAGGTGAGAGGAATGAAAACAGAAGATGATAAATTTCAGTTTAATCTTTAATTATTTGTTTCTTTCTGTAAGACTACCCATATATGCAGTCTATTTCTCAGATTAATGAGCTAGATATTCTATATTCACAGAAGAGGAAACTGAGTAAACCGCATTCTGAGTTCAGTGGAATGATGGGTATCAGAATCTGTAATAAATGGATCTTGCCTGTCAGACTAGAAGCCAATACCTACATTTTAAATTTTTACTCCCTGATTTTTAATAAAAAGCATCTTAAAATTCAAGAACAAGAGTGAAAATTTTGCCTTTCAGAATAGACTCAGAAACACCATGTTTCACTGCAGCAACAGCCGATTTTTATTGTTTCCCTTCCAAAACCACTTGCCAAGTAGTTAGGGAAGTCTGGAAACAGCCAAATCTGTACTATATTCTGTGATCTGTGTGTGCTTGTTCTTGCATATGCAGACACTTGTCAACTAAAACCATTGTTAAAACTAAAGCATCAAATCTCGTTTTACTAATGCTCACATGCAAAATGGTTTTTAAACATACTAAAAATTAGTGTATTGTACATTAAACTATTTGTTCTCAGTTAATACAGTTATAAAAGGACTATAGATTTATTTCTGC
Organism: Strigops habroptila; assembly: GCF_004027225.2. Classification (NCBI taxonomy): domain Eukaryota; kingdom Metazoa; phylum Chordata; class Aves; order Psittaciformes; family Psittacidae; genus Strigops; species Strigops habroptila. The sequence goes on along the minus strand of NC_044281.2, from coordinate 20,753,448 downwards.
TAATGCCTCAACATAAATCCAAGAATTAAACAAATTCAGGATTTTAATCTACTGAAACTAAGCAGGAAAGCTTTCCTGCAAAGAAAAAAGGGTTCAAGTCTCCTGCAGACACCAAGTTCAAAGGAATGACACTGTAAATGCCTCCTAGCAACGTTAAAGATATTCATAATCCTCATCCTCTCTACCTTATTTTGGCTTGCTTTATTGTAAAAGCAACAAATGCAAACAGCCTAATAAAAACAGAAACGGTTTATAAATTATTTTTTACCAAATCTATCAATTTTATTTTCTTCAAGTGTAAGCCTGAAGTAATAATGAAGAGAACAAGACCCTAATTTTCTAACAAACCACATATGTACCTCTTAGAAAAAAACCTCTCATTTTAAATATTTTCTTTCTTAAAGCTCTGATATTCAGAACAAAATAACTATGGTTTCTATGTTATCACTTTAAAACCAGCCATTCTGGAAAAAGTAAAAAGACCAATAAAATATAGAATATTTTTTAATTATTCACATTGATCCTAAACATAAAGAAAGCCCCAAACCTTCTTGAATCTAAAATCATGACAGTTTACTTACCATACATGCTCGCAAACAGCACATATCCATATTATGTATCTTTACCATAATACAAGATTATAAGAAAATTAATCAAAATTAAGTTCCTTTATAACCTTTCTTCAACTCACATACTTTTTAGAAAGCAACAAATAAACTCTTACTATCTTCTTAGTCCTATAATAGGGCAGGAATAAGAAATAATCCTTTTAAGCAAGGGCTAATTCTAATAGACAGGAGGTGATACTCCCTTCCACTGATAAAGAAAATATTCCTTAGATTGAACAGACCAGGTTCCTTCTTCTGTTGAAGTCACTGTGAAATTTCTTGTCCTTCAGTGAAAACTGAGAATTAGCCATTAATTTTTGTTGGAACCTTTCTTTAATCCCAACTGTATATAAAGTATTTTCCAAGGTGAGACCAATAAAAACTATTTGTACTCCTTTCTTAGAGTATTTAGTAAAGATTTATCAGTATAACCAAATTCAAGAGAACCAGTCTTTGAAGTACTGAAAGATTAGCCTTCACAATATAAAAATGTATTTCAGACACATTGCATGTAAAGAACATGTTCTGCACTAAATCGGATAACCTCAACCAGTTGTCTTGACATTAGGTGTCTTAATCCACATAAAGGAATTGTGATTGCATTAGCTGGTTAAGCAAAGCAAGCACTGTGGAACTCTAGGGAAGCATATATGTCTGAGCTCTCCTAAATCCTTCTTTTTCATGAATGGCACATTAAATTTGCAAATACGTTCTAATTGACAAAATGACATAAAGAGGAAGAAGAACAAGCAAACACAGTATAAATAAAGACACCTCCAGTTACTCACAGGAGGAAGCATCCCAAGCATTTTCATAAGAATGAACCTTTCTAATGGCCCCAAGGCTGCTGTAGAATAACAATCAGGTAACAGTAAGGGGGGAATATGACCAAACAATGAAAATCTTCAAGTCTAGGAAGTATTTACAACTACACAGTATGTGGAAAATGAAAAAAAATGCTTAAACAACTTAGAGAGAAAGCGTGCAGTACATACCACTGAGAAGGTCTGATAGATTCAGTAGCAGTTGCTAAAACAACCTTCTCAGTAAGCTATTCTTATTTTGAGAGCTGTACTGCTTTTTAAATAAATTTTCCAGCCAATGTGCTGTTTGTTCTCAAAATTAGGCTCCATGCTGAGATGGTGAGCTGCATTCAATTCAGTCATGCTCTCCTGAAAGCCGATGAGTCATTGTAGCACTAGGAATCAGCCCCAGTAAGAGCCTTCCAATCCAGTCTGTTACAGTGAATTTGTGTAATTTTTTTATATTTCTTTTATGTATCGTTGCTAGACTGAAGCTTGCTATGCAACATCTAACTGCCAAATCATAAATCTTACTGGAATATTATATCACAAGTTATTACATGAAAAATTAAACTTGTGCAAAAAATAAACCACTTCCCTTTACACAGATAATAAACACAGTAATCACATTAAGTGAAAGCTATTTCTCTTTCACCACAGAAGCCATATCTATAACAAAATTCTTCACTGCTTGAGTAGTGCCATCATAACCAGTGGGACTCTAGATAAAAAAAGAAAGCCAATTTAAGCTGTGTCCCAAAACTTCACTTTGTGCTTCAAAAACAGTGACTGTTACTTACTGCAAACTAAACATGCGAGAACATTTTCAGAAAAGTAGAAAAATTGAAATGTCAGTACAGAATAGATAGATCATATGCTGCAAGCATCTAGCATGCCTAGTCAGACATTCTAATGCTACTTAATACTGCCCACGACATGAGGAACTACATCTATTTCTTTGGACTTACTGACACTCATCACATTTCCTCCTTACACAGTAGTGACTCAATTTCAGCTTGCGACTAATAGGTATGGCTGGTCACTCCTTATCAAGCTTCTTGAAAAGGAAATTCCGTGTGCTAAGGCAGGCCTGAGTAAAGGAAGGATCACCTAAACTGAAACAACAACATTGTCCAATGTGCTCACACAAAAAGAAACTTTATCTTAATAGACCTGAAAAATGAGCAATAAGAATTAAATCATCCTTTGGCTGTTTCATTTTTAAAATGTAGTATATTTTCTTTACAGTTTTCAGTTTAAAAAAAATAATTTTTACAAAATTCTTACCCAAATACTAATGAGAGTGTCAAATTAAAAAGACAAAGTTCTTGAATTCACTGGAAGAGGATAAATACAAGAAATATCATCTGCCACTGAAACACTACCCTCGCTGTCAGCCCCAATGGAAGCATTTTACTTAGATGTCCCCTAACCAGCCGAACTCTACAACTGTCAGATTTACTCACCCCTTAGGATTTTTTAAGGATACTTGATTCTGCTGCTACTTCCCTTCATTGGTGGCTGTTAGGCACAATATTTTAAGTAACTCTTTAAATTACATTAGCTAGCTACTCCAAGCGACATTCCAGGCACAATACTGAATAGCAGGAAAGAAGGGTCTCCTGCTCTAACTTGTGTAGCTGGATAAGTCCTACACTTGCTGCATCCTTGCAAACACAAGAGCATACAAGTCCTGCATATTTATGTGCTTAGATCCAAAAGCAAGTGGACAAAGCCACAGGAAAGGCACACGTTGTCTCCCAAGTTTCACAGTGGTAGCACACAACATATAACTAACATTGCTCACAAAACTGCAGGCATTTGCCTACAAACTTGCAATCTTTAAATTAGAAACTGTTGCTATGAGAAAGGGTTTACATCACTTTCAAAATGCCTGCCAGGAAGAAGACTACAGCCACACCTGGCATATTGCTGGCCACAGAATCAGTATCTATATACAGAACATGTAATGACTGAGATTTCCCCTTAATAGGGTGATAATCTGCATCTCTCTCTACTACATTACGAAATTTCTTAGGATTTAAGTCTCTGAGAATTCTTGACCCCTATTAGAAAAAGTTCAGTAGACCACCAAGTTAAAAAGTAAAGCAATTGATTGCTGAAGTGTCTTTTCCAGGGAGGAATGGTTTCACTAGTAAGTGATAAAGTTATAGTGGATAAAGTACTTCATCAAGGTTGGAGCTTTTACCTCATTCTTAATTCATTTAGATTTTACTAGTCATTATTCTATTGAATTTAATTATTTGTCTTTTAACTTCTTTCTTCCTTAAACAAATCCAAGAGACATCCAAACTTCTAAAGGATTTAAAGTTCAGCTTTCATGTTTCATTATTTCTTGTATTTCCACTGTAAGATAACCATTTAATAATGCATTCTCTGGCAGGCTTAATAATGTTAAAACTTGCAGAACTTAAAATCTAGCAATAACAGCATTTTTGCATTTCCACTGGTAAATAATCGTGGGGTTTTTTCTTTCAATTGCCTAGAGTTAGAACACAAATTCCATGACAGGATAACACTTGTGCAAGTGCCAAAGAAGCCCGATTGTCCTTCTTACCCTCTTTACCCAGGCAGAGCTCCTGGTGAAGCAGATGGCCACCCTGCCCGAGTAACAGGACCAGCCACAACTGGGCTATGTCTGAGGCTCTATTCAGATTTCCTATTGGTTCAGCCAAGAGAAATTTATCAAGGCTCAGATTAACAACTGAAGTAGATGCATTTTAATTACTTCAGTAAATACCTTTCATGTACTGCTGAGGTAACAAAAGGAATTTTAGCACTTTGCTACATTAAGGAATACTAGGAAAACAAACCAATTTTCAGTGAGACTTTAAACTGCATTCTATGGTTGACTTCTTATAGAACAGTAAAAACTGAAAAGCTATTAAAAACAGCTCATATATTCATAAAGGACACCACAAACTTTGTCATTCATTTCAGACATAAACTGGAGCTCATTTGTTTCACATGAAATAGTTCAAAACCTATTAGACCTCACAGTAGTAAAAGTTATTTTTATTAACACAGCTAGAAGGCCAACAAAAACTGCAGCAGCATTCCAGGAGCTTGGTTATCGTCCAACTCATTTATTGCATTGCAGGTTGAGAACAGCCCTATGATCCTGCTCAAAAGTGAACACGTGAGCAGTCCCATTCAAGTGAAGCCATCTGTTTACACCAGACAACTATACAAAAGGGTTTCCCGCAGCGTCAACACTGCTTCACTATAGCCCTGATGGGACCACTCTTGTAACTAGCATGCTAGCTGAGCATTTCCTATGTGCTCTTAGCAGCAGCATTAAGCAGAGGCTACATGGCCAGCTGAGCCAACCCACTGATTTACCATAGGAAAAGGGGGTCTCTTTCGCTCCCTCTTTCCAAATCCTTCTACCACTTGATGCCAAAGTAAGTTCACTGTTTTTCCCAAACTCTGGTATCTGACAGGCCTTTCTGTATGCGTCTCAAAATCCCCAGGCCACCAGGAAACCACCTAATTCCATAGTCCTGGTTCGGTTTTCCTCCAGGTTTGTAACTGAAAGCAGGTCACAGAGAAGTCCAATGAGCGGTGGTGCTAGCACAAAGCAAGCAGCAATAACTCAAGGCTAGCAGCAACACAGGAATGGGACACTGGAGCAGAGAGGGATGGAGAGTGAAACCTCCTGCTTCCAGGAGCAGCAACCTGTTCACTTGGCTCATGAAACTATACCCTTAGATTACAAGGTATGACAAGGGCTTGATCAGATCTAAATGGGGTTTCCCACTGGTGTTGAATGATATGAACTTTACCCAGTAAACCTCCTTTTTCTGGGCAAACCTGGGGAGAATTATTGGTACGTGCATATACTCTAGTTCTGCAAGCCCTATACTTTCCCAAACTAAACTAAACTCTGTGGTATATTTATCTGAGTTGATAATTTAGCCAGTGGTTTCTGAAGATAAAAACCATTACCTACATTCTAAATATATCACTGAATGTATCAGTTCCTGGGATATCTTGTGGACTATGACTTTTTTTTTTAAGAAATGCCACAAAACGCAGCTAAAGCCCTCATCCTTCTAGCTCCACAAAAGCATGAGCCTGCAATCCCCATCAAAGCGAGTCCCTATTGGAATGGACCCCCATTCTTTGACTCGACTCAGCAGGGTGTAGTATCATGACCTGCTTGTGCAAGAAAATAATTGGGCAGACATACTGCTGATGTAAACAGTGCCCTTTCGCTGAAGATCTGGCTTCTTGATTGTAAGACAAAGGCAACTTATTCATGTCAAAAGCATAAAATAGAAGAGGTCATAAAAGTAGAACAATTTCAGTCAACCCTTATATGTCATTTCATTAATCCAAAACAAAACTTGTAACAGTGATCCTTAGATCTCTAACCCACTTTAAGTATTGCAAAACAAAGAAAACATTAAAAGCCTCGAAACCAATAGTAAAAGCTTATGGAATCCACTAAAGGCTATCCATTCCATTAAACATTTCTATGCTTACTCATTAAACTTCATTTTCTTAAACTGTTCTAAAAGTGTGCTGAGTTAAGGAAGCAAAAGCCGTTAATAAAATTAACACTGTCATAAGAAAGTGGACTTCAAAATGGATCTCAAACAATAAGAAGCAATTAAAAGAGATGTTTACTCTTCACTGAATCCTATTTTCTGTCTCTTAGATGATTACAACTCAGATAATTTCTTTGAAATTAATGGAGTTCAACTGAGTTGACTCAGAAAAAACCTTGGTATTCCTTCATCTAGAGACAGCTCAAGGCATCTTTAAGAATAAAGTATAATTATCAAATTTATAAAGCAGCACTTCAGTTTTAAATAATTTGAAAAACAGCTCTGTGCTTTATTTGCCACATTCAGTGTAAGCTATTAAACAGAAGCTGACAAATCATCTGATTATCATCGCTAATTAGCCACAGCAGAATAAAACCACCAACTTCCCTTTAAGTAGATGTCAACCTGTAGATCATTAATTAGAAGGGGTCTCTAATGTTTTCCAACAACTACTTCCACAAAGTGTAATTTCCTTTCAAACATCCAGAGTGTTATATGGTTCCAGCACTTTTTAAGTGGAGCTCTGAAAGAGAAGCAGCAATTACGAACCCCCGCTTAAAAATGCAATTGTACTATCAACATGTAACTAAAAGTTACATACATGCCTATGTGGAGAGTTTTCACAAGCTCTCATATCCAAAAATAAGTACTGTAGGAAGACTGAATGGCATTTGATCCAATATTCAGAAAGATAAAATGAATTACATCTATCATGTGCCTGTTTACTGCTCAACTAAAAATAAGAGTATTCATATTTTAAAAAAAAAAAAACAAAACAAAACAAAAAAAACCACACCAAAAAAACCCCACCATTGGGCTTTGATCTGGCAATAATCTAACAGTACAAGAAGGCATATGGAGGGGGAAAGGCTCCAAACAGTGTGACTGATTTCACGTCAATCCAAGAAGCCTAAAAGAACTAAAAGGCTTTAATGAAATTGCATTCTACCTTTCCCCCAAATGAATCTTTGCTCATTTCCTGCAAAACACATGGAAAGTAAATCTGGATTAAAGTAGGATTTCATTACTCAAATTTCCAATCAGCTCAATACATGAAAGAAGGTTTTGGTTTGTCTTACAGGAAAATAGAAGCATCACACGCATCACACATTTATCTTAGATGAAATCTCCTTAGACGCTTTGTCTATTTGTCTTGATTCCTGTAGCTTAATTATTTACTGTAATTCTAGCATTTGGCATAGAACCTAAATCTAACCAGGTGTCATTCAATTACTGCTTTCAATTTTTAACTAAAATTCTGGGGTTTGTCCCATTCTTCACTTTTGCTGATTACTCTGCAAATTCCTGATATGCTTTGCTGAACACAATACAGAAAAGAGGTAAATAATTAAGAAAATTCAAGAAATGTACTAAAAGAGGGCTACTCATTAAAAAGAACTATACATACAAAAAAAATACTGTCAATGCACAGAGACACCACTCATTAATTAAAATGTGAGAAGATTCTAACGTATGTCACTGATAGGTACTTTTAAATTGTCAGCCCTCAGGAAATAAACTAGTTCAGAGCCTGGTAGATAGACACTCAGTGGGATTTTTCCTCTTGATTTTGGGCAAGTACATCTCCAAGAAAATTATACTAGTGCAGGATTACGAACACTGCAGCCCACAGGTCATGCACAATACCTATTAAATTGCATGTCAGGATTGCATTGGTATATTCACTAGCTTTGCCATCCTTTCTCCCTTCTCATTACTCCCAAATCCTCAGTCCCCAAGGAAAGTCTCACTCAAGGTCTTCAAACACTAGGTCTTGACAGGAATGTAATCTTACAGACAAGCTTCTGTCATTTAAATGTGCACAGCACTGTACAAGGTTGTTTGAATACTGACTCTGGCCTGTCGCCTACAGCAATGTCGCCATACATCATCCTGTAGACAGATTAAACAGATTTGAGTGAAGGCAATGACTAAACAATATTGAATCATTAATACAGATTGAGCTATTACAATGCTTGATGGAAAAGCATGTTTTCCACACCATTCTGGAAAGAGCCACTGTAGTTCTTCTATACTTGGTCTTACCATACCTATTTATTACTGGCCTCACTTAATGCAAATGTTCATTATGATTTCTGAGATAAGGTGTCACGCTATATACATTCATTTTTAGAACAGCCTCCATTCTCAGACTAATAAAGACCTTATGGTAACAAATTTTAGTCATACTGGCTTGGAATGCATTTAAGCTGATGATTTATCATTAAAGAGATTTAGGATGTAAATCAAATTCAATGCACTAATTTTTCTGTTACAGCAAAGTTTTTGCACAAATTTTTCCAAGATACATAAAGAATAAACAGCTTCCCCCCCAAAAAAAAAAAAAAAAATTAAAAAAGTCTTCTGAGCTGGAGATCAACCACAGAAACTTTCAAAAAAATATTAGTAAACTATGACTTAATGAAAAGAGGAGGGGAAAAAAAACCAAGAACAAGTCAACCTAACTGTGATCTTCAGGCCTTTTAACTCAATACAGCATCCAGAAATTAAAACAATTCGCATATATGTAGAGAGAACATTAATGGTGATACACAAATATTATAACTATCAGAAAGGAAAATATACAGCCTGGCTAAGGGATCATTGATCTCATATAATTCATAGCAATGTGAATTTGCCATCTTTGATTACATACATGAAACACGCTAAAGAAATAAAAAGATCCTCAGAAGTATCCATCGGAACGACGGGAGGCAGACAACAATTTAAACATTGTAAAACTCCACAATAGAGTGAAATCCTGGCCTGCACAGAGCAAGTTGGTACTTTGCAACAGTAAACAGTACTTTAGTTGGTACTTTGCAACAGCAGTAAAGCCAAACTTCCATGTAAGCACATGCAAGCCTGAAAAAAGAGATGATACCAGCAGTTTTGTAACTAATTTACTAATTTTGTACTAATTCAACAGAATTGGTGACCAAAAAAAAAAAAAAAAAAAAAATCAATTGAAATGTCATTTATTAAATTATTTTTAATACTAATATATTTTCTGGAAGATTGACAGCATCTCTGTTGAAAGTTGGTCATCGGGACCTAAGGGACACCAAAAAGCAACAAACAAAATCTAAGTGATTTGAAATGTATAGGTTACAGAAATATTAACTATAGTAGACTGGCGAAGAATGTTCTTAATACTTTGTGTCTAGAAAGAAGAGTTCCTTTTTTTTGTAAAGAAAATCAGTTTTCTGTGGATGATTTATATATGATTTTTTATATAAGAATGGTTTTATAAAGAAACTAACCTAACAGTTCCTCTGGTGCTGAACCATTAAGAGCAGAAAAAAAAAAGCCCAAACACTTTCAGCTACTAAATCCTCATCAAAAAAAGTACAACAAGCCTTCCATGTTAGCTAAGGTAAGCCCAGTAACAGATACTATGTAGAATATTGCTCAAGTGTGTAGATCTGGTACGCTCTGCAGTAACATTAAAGAGCTCATTGTTCAAATGCAAAGTTGCCCTAGTGATCCCATTTGCCCTCTGCTAAACTGCTGAGAGTACAATATCCACCCAGTGGCTCCAGTTTACGACTATGAGTGTGAAGCACTTTGAGATTCCTCAAAACAAACATTAACCTTAGTCCCGTGATGCTCCTTCTTGACACCATCTTCACTGAGGTAGTTTTTCATATTCCAGCTGCAATCTTTTCTCTTAACAGTTACCCCACAGGCAACAAGGCTTATAGAGCAAAGGTTGCAGAACCAGGCCCTGTACTGCTGGCAATTACAAGAGGCAGTATTTTTATTCAGTTTATAAGAGGTGTGTTTAATTCCAGTAAAACCAGAATTAGGTAAAACAAGGGAGAATCATGATACTACCATTTAAGGAAGTGCTCAGGTGAAACTACTTCTAGAAACAACCAGTTTGTACAAGGAACACTCAGGTTCCAAAAAACATCATGGAAGCACCTCTGAAAACATTGAGACTTAGGCAAGATAACACGATTTTCACCATTTTCCTTCTAAGCTTGGAATTGCTTTAATGATTTATTTTATTTAATTTTTTAGTGAGAGTCTGACATGATCTCAACATTCAAGGAGCTGGAACCTAAGAATATCAAATATGTCACAATAATAATCACAGCGTGGCCAAGATTGCTCTCTAGAGATTTTACTACTATCAGTTACCTGTTACTGAAACTGTACTGTTTCATTTGCAGTTATTCTACCCTGAAGGCGGGGGAGGCAGGACACAACACACCATCAAAGTTAAAAACTTCTACACTTCCTCTGCCTAAGGATGCTAGTTGAAAGCTTCCCTCTGCTTATCCTGGCATGTCATTTACCAGGCACGTCCTGAACAGTCAAATGTGGCTGTAGAGCAAAGAAATAAACTTTCAGGTCAGCACTGAGGCATCCATTCTATCCAAGGTAAAATAATAGTGCATAGGATTAACTCTGCCCAGTGTGACCTCCTTGGCTAGAGCTTTTGCAGCTCTCCTGCTGCACATTAGCTATCTCCTATTTCTCTGCTCGCAAATGGGAGCTGCTAGCAGCAGTTGCTATATAATTACTTACTTGATTCTGTCTAAGGAGCTTAAACTAAGAGTTGAGCAAAGAAAGCAGATTAACAATTTGAACGCACACGTAATGCACAGACAGACACACAACCAGCAGGGCTGCCGGGTCAACACGCGGGGCCGAGGGGATGCACTTCGGCCACTCTTGCTCCAAGAAGCCAGGCTTCGTTCCCACTGCAGGGCAACTGCACCGCGCTCAGACGGGGCCAGGGCAGAGGCAACCCGCAGTCACGGGCGGGAAGGGACCGCGGCCCGGCCACCCCGTCCCCGGCTGGTGCCGGCGGAGCGGAGCGGCGCGGCGGCCGGCCCGTCACGTGCGCCCCGGCGTCTCCCGGCAACGGCAAAGCCCGGAGGAAAAGTTCTCCCGACTCCCAGTCTGCCCGGGAGAGCGGCTGAGGGGGAGCTTATTGTGCTTCAGACTAAGCATCTGCTCCGCGCCGGCAGCCTTCTCCCAGGGGCGGCATATACCACACGCGCGCAAGCCTGTCCACCCCTCAGAGCCCACCATACCCCCCCGCACAACCTGTATACATGCGCCCTGCCGCTCCTCGAAAACAACTTCAGTGGTCACCAAACCTGCTCTTGGAACGCAGGTGAACTCTGCCCTGTAAAACCACCCGCACTTCTGTAGCAAGAAGGGCACAAAGATCGCAAGGAAAAAATGCAGAAGCTCCGGGGTGATTCTTTTCCCCCCACCTTACCCACGGCCAGTAAGCAGCGCAGGGAAAGCTGCCCTCCTGCATCTCCGTACAACTCAGGGTGGAGCACAGAGTTGCAAAGTCTGAGCTGTCCCTCCAATTCTAGCAACATTTGCATGTTGCCGTTTTATACAACCAGGAAAAAGAAGTTTGTACAAACCAGAAAAACAATCAGAAAAAAAATCCCATCCTGGGATAATTTAAAACCAAGGTGAAGCGAATCTGAAGAGCCAGGGGTGTTTGTAGTGTTTTTTTCAAGGCGCTACTTTTTTGTCCGGAACAGAAATCAACTCCATCAAATAACTTCGGGAAAGGAAAGGGCCAACTGTCTTCCCTAACTATTTGAAAGAGCTCCTGCACCGTCTCCCGCTAACCCTCTGCTCGCAGCCACTTTGGTCTCTTTCTCACAGAAGTCCCCAGGGCAGGGATGTGCTCCTTGCGGTGCAAGTCCCATTCCGGAGAGGCTGGAGCATAGCGCTTACCTTGGCAACTGCCCTGCATTATGCATGCAGTGAATAGTATGAGCAGTTTGCAAGCAGTTGCTGCTCTTCCATCCATCCGATGGTGAGTTCCCATCTGGGCTGGGATGCTCCAGCTCCCTAAAAGCTGGCTCCTCGGCTCCGGGGTGCTGATCTGCACAGCAGCAGCACAGGGAGCCTGGTGTCTTTTTCTTATCCCGCTAGTTGCAGAAGAAAGGCGTGTTCGCCTGTTGAGACATCGCGTTTTCTATAAACTCCCACCCTCCAGACATTGCATAAAGCTCTTTATACCCGGGGGCCCCGGAACTAGCATGAGGGAATCAGGCACCGCTCCAGGCCCTGCAGCCACAGGCTTCCTCTGCCCCTCCTTCCACACTTTGCAGGACAGGCAAGATGCTTCTAAGTGCCTGCACTTTGCAGGCTGTATATCAGAGTCCATTGGTGCTACGCTGCGCATTTTGATCTACTGATCAGAGGAATTTCAGACTGCAAGTGAAATATGCCCCAGGTTTTAGAGTTCCAAAGGCATGCTCCAAACAAGAAAAGTATTTTTGACAACTTTTTCAAAGTCACAACACCATATTACCAATGCATAAGATAAAGCTTAGAACTTTTTTATCATTATTAGTTCTCAAATAAATACTGCAAAAGGAAAACTGTAGCGATGAAAATTACTTCTGCAATTACTTAGCAGATAAAATCAGACTGGTAAAGTTCTCTGGCTGTGAATGCTTAAGATCCCAGCTAGAGACACCCTACTCTGGTTCTAACTCTCCAACAGCATGCACAGCACACATGAAATGTCTGCCTGAGTTTTACTGCTGCCGTTTCAGGAATCATATACCTACTAACAAGGGTATAACAGTGCATAGTATCACAGGGGAAAGACAAAGATATCTAGGGAAAAGGGCAAACATATTGGAGCTTTGCGTGCAGGATCGGAAGCGTCGTGCATAAACTGTGTGAATTCAAATAATTATTTTGGTTTGTATGAGTCAGAAAGTCTTCCATGTAGAAAACTTAGTTATGCCAAGCTGTTCTTTTCTCTGTATGCATGCACACATACACGTGCATGTGACTACTGTGCATGCATACCATGGGAGAAAGATGGGTCTATTAGTCTTGCAAGAAGCTTTGTCAGGCTAATTTTAATGACACCACCTTTATAAATTCCATATATTTACATTAGCTTCATGCTATGTTCATTATACCGCAATTGGTGTTTGTTGATGCTAAAACAGAGCTTAAGTGGTATTTCGAAGCATTAACTCTTCTTCTTTTTGCCATGGACTGCAATTTCAATTAAGGGATAGAGGTGCCTCTATTATTCTTGCAAAAGTTGTGGAGGAACATGTTGTTGCTTATTAGTAAGTTGTGATTTTTCTCCAGGTCTTGTAGGACGCTAATCCTCCTAAACCTCTCTGTAAAGGTTTTCTGTCTATCAAGATAGATGATGGCAGGGGGGAGAAAGGGGAAAAGATGTGGAGTGTAGGCTTTTGCAAGGTTGTGATTTATGCAGGTTCAGGGCTGTTTGGTGTAGTGGTACGACACAGCACCGGGGTCAAGCCACAAGAAACACTGGGGGCAGATCAGAATATTCAATTAGCTTCCTGGCACCTCTGAATCACAAAGAGAGGATAAGATCTCTCCATCACAAGATCCAGAGCTGCCGGGGGAGGGGGGGACCTGCCCTCGTCAAATCTCTCTCTGCCCTCCCACCCTCTCTCCTTTCACTGTAGGGGAACAGTGCTTGAAACATTCCTTTCTGCACGGAAGGACTTTTCCTATTGTTGTTTTCTTTGTGTTTCAGTGTTGCCAACTTACTGGAATTCTTGTCATGGTTTCACAGCAAGGCTCAGGCTGACCAAACGGAACCAGCTGCGTTTGTGTATGGGGCCGCTGCTGCTTTAATCCCCCAACAACGCTGATGGGGAGGGAAGGAAGGGATCCTCAGAGGGGAGCAAGCAGATCCGCTCTGTACAGATGGGTGCCTGAAAAGCCAACACACAGATTGACCGTACTTAATTAGAATGGGAATTGTTTAAAGCAGTTCCCACCCCAGCAACACAAAGACAGGGCAAACAGTGCTTGGAAGATGCAACTCTGGATTGGGAGCTATGTGCACTCTTCTGTGACTCTGTGTTTGAGGTGACCTTTGGGAAGCACCTACCTAGATTTCACTCCCACACAGCTAGCAGCCAGAAGGTGTGTTCCTGTCCCATTCAGCATCACCATTTCTACACATCTATACTTCCCATAGGGTGCTAGGCAAGAGGGATTCTCAAACAGGAATGGCGGAAACACTATTGAGAGTGAGGGGAAGGCCTGTGCTGAGCCAGTGGATCAAGCCCTCCCCACCGATTATTCTTCACCCTCAGAAGACATAATTTGCATTCAGAGACAAATGTACTGATCAGTCCAGATGCTTCACTGCTGAAGAATGACAGTCACTGTAGAGTGACTATCTTAAGTATACACTAAGGAGCATACGACAATGCTGTCTCCATTTACTTAACCTAAAATCTTCTGCTCTCACTTTACCATGGCACCTCATCATTCAATCAAAGGGACTGTTTGTTGTTGGACACCATCAAATAGGATTTCAATGAGACCAGAGCTGCAAGATCACA